>NC_134589.1:85757839-86440339 GCF_037038515.1 Microtus pennsylvanicus
GGTTTTCATGACCACTGATTCCTCTCAGAGGTCCAAAGCCCAGAATCCCCCAAACTCATAGAATCTGACTTCTTATAGCTGCTGAGAACATTCCCTTATTCACTCTGCAAAGGAGATAAAACTGAGGCCTGGGACAGAAAGTGTTGTAACAGGAGCAGGGGGCTACGTTCCTGGCACCCGGCCGCCTGCATGGCTAGCTTATGCCCCGAAATAATTATATGGAAACTGTATTCTTTTAAACATTGCTTGGCCCATTAGTTCCAGCCTCTTATTGGCTAGCTCTTACATATTGATATAACCCATTTTTAATAATCTGTGTAGCCCACGAAGTGGCTTACCAGGGAAGATCTTAACCTGCGGCTGTGTTGGGTGGGAGAATCATGGCAACCCACTGACTCGGCTTCTTTCTCCAAGCATTCTGTTCTGTCTACTCTGTCTACCTAATTTTCTGTCCTATCAGGCCAAGCAGTTTTCTTTATTAGTTAACCAATGAAAGCAACAGATAAGATACAAGATCTACCTCCATCATTAAGAATGTCTATCTAATTGAAATATATCTCTATATCTATAAAATCTAACATGACTACAAGCCTAACTATTATCAATGATTATCCATTAACAACCTATATTTTCTAATTATACATTACATTTTTAAATGAACTACACAATCACAATACCTTAATCAAGAGCAGAAATATATATACATATAACAAAATTGACCTTAAAATCCACACCAATGCAAATTATTTATATCTGTATCAAGAAAGAAGAAAACTTCCAGAGTCACACAGTAAACTGGCGACAATACTAAGAATTCAGGTGTTTTGATTATTTTCTAAACTACAATAATTATTCATTATAATAATTAAATATAATAACATTAATTCTTTGAGTTTTTACATATGCACAAAAACTATTTTGATCATATCCTCTCCCACTCCCTTCCCCCAACTCTTCCCCAACCATGCTCCATCCCCCTCCCAACTTCATATTCTCTTACTAAAAATAAAAGCTAATTCACTGAGTCTAATAAATGGTACCTTCTACACATGGATACAGAGCCATCCACAGGAGAATGGACGAACTACCAGTGTCCACATCACTGAATAAAACAACTCCCCACTTCCCTAGCAGCCATCAGCAGTCAACAGTTCCCCACTTAGGGGCGGTGCTCAGGGGTTCCTCCCCTGTCCAGCCTGGAACCTTTCTGATTCCCTAACCAGGCTTGACTATTTCTAGACAAACAAAGTTTTGCAACAGCTTAGACATTGTCGAAAAGGTGGAACTCACAGATTCCACGTTAAACACGGCCCAACAAGGAGAGAGATGAGCATGTTAAAGTATATTTAATATCAGAAATGATTTATGAATTTACATTGAAGTGGTCCATCTAGTGCTGGCCTGTGCCCTGTGAGGTGTGAAGTGAGGGCTGTGTAGGTCGATCTGTGGATCCTTAGGGTGATTTGAGAAGTAATCATCCTTGCCTGCCAGAACGTTTGACATCAAGCGGCTGTGCTGTGCAAGGTACAGAAAAAGTCATATTTAAAAGCTATGGCTTGTAATCCTACAGTTGTATTCACTATGGCGCCAAACTGGAACCATCCTAAGTGTCCATGGAGAGGCAGAGAACAATGAAAAGGCTGGGGCGTGCATATCAATGAGACAGAAAGCTTAACAGTCAAAAGGAATAAAATGCAAATGTGTGTGAAGGGGAAGAGTTTCAAAATCTTGTGTGCCTCTGCCTCTGGCCAAGTGCCTCTTCACAGATCCCACCTAGGAACAGACAGCAATTGGCAGATTGTTGAGACAAGAGAGAGAGAGAGAGAGAGAGAGAGAGAGAGAGAGAGAGACAGAGAGAGAGAGAGAGAGAGAGAGACAGAGAGAGAGAGAGAGAGAGAGAGAGACAGAGAGAGAGAGACAGAGAGAGAGAGAGACAGAGAGAGAGAGAGACAGAGAGAGAGAGAGAGAGAGAGAGAGAGAGAGAGAGAGAGAGAGAGAGAGACCACCAAAGTATGAATGCCCTGAAAAATAAATACCAGGCAACTTCTCCAGTGGAATCAACAAGTGAACAAGAGGGTCTGCATAGAAAGAATTATCTGTGCCAATAAATCAAGTCTAAGTAAAATTCTGAGGGAAAACACTCTCTTCTTGCCTTGAGAACCAACTATTGCCACTCACTAGAGGAGCGCAGTTCCTAACTGCATTATAAATACACATCCTTAGAAGTTCAGAGAAGTGGGTGCTTAGCCCTCACCAAATAACTGCAGTATAAACACGCGTCCTTATAGGTACAAATAAGTGTAGCGCTCTGCCCTCAGCCAAGAAGCTTCCCTGTGCAGCAGCTGGAGACCATCCCAGACACCCACAACTGGGGGATAACTGATCATGGGGTTCTCACCCAGACGGTGCATCTACAGCATAGCTCCTTCACATAACAGTTCAGGGAACATCACAGGAGGTGGGACAGAAGGATCAAAAGAGCTGCAGTAGGGCGGGGAAGTCTGCTACATGATCCTGTCTTCTAGAAATGGCAGGCGACTCACACCCATGAGACTGCAACATTGTGGCTGCCTAAAGAAAACGTGAACAAGGCCAACAGAGAGGTTAACGTGGAAGGGCGAAATCTCAGGGGGCCCCACTCCTATGCAAAGAACTATAGGCAGCTAGCGACTGCTGAGAGAGAAAGAGACCATTCCCCAGGAATGAGCCCCCATCCTCCTCCTCCTGCTCTCTCCCTCACCTCCCCCCTAACCCACCTCCCATAAACTCTTCAGAAAAAAATAAGGCCTCCCATGGGGAATCTACAAAGCCTGGCACATTAAGTTGAGGCAGAACCAAGCCCCTCCCCACTTGCATCAAGACTGAGCAAGGCATCCACCATAGGGAATGGGATAGATCCTGGTCCCACTGCCAGGGGGCCCTCAAGCAGACCAAGCTACACAACTGTCTCACACATGTAGAGGGCCTAGTTTGGTTCCGTGCAGGCTCCCAGCTGTTGCTCTAGAATCCATGAACTCCCACAAGCTCAGGTCAGCTGTCTCTGTGGGTTTCACTCGTCATGATCTTGTCCCCATATTGCTCAGATAATCCCTCCTCTCTCTCTTCCACTGGACCCCCAGAGCTCTGCCTGGTGCCTGACTGTGGATCTCTGCATCTGCTTCTATCAGTTATTGAATAAAGGCTTTGTGATGGCAATTAGGGTAGTCACCAATCTGATCACAGGGGAAGGTCAGTTTAGGCACCCTCTCCACTATTGCTAGGAGTCTTAGCTGAGGTCATCTTTGTGGATTTCTGGGAATTTCTCTAGCACCAGGTTTCTCCCAAACCCTGTATCAGCTTTCTCTATCAAGGTATCTCTTTCATTGCTCTCCCACCCCATCCCTCCCCCAACTCAACAGTCTGGTTCCCTCATGTTTTCATCCCCTATCCCCTCCCCTCTACTACCCTCCAACCACACAAAGATGTAACAAAGAAAGATAAATTACAGACCAATATCCTTCATAAATACAGATGCAAAATACTCAATAAAATACTGACAAACAATCCAAGAACACATCAAAAAAAAAAAATCCACCATATGACAAAGTAGGCTTCATTCCAGAGATGCAGGGATGGTTCAACATATGAAAATCTGTCAGTGTAACCCACCATATAAACAAAATGAAAGGAAAAACACACATGATCATCTCATTAAATGCTGAAAAAGTTTTTGAATGACAAAATCCAACACCCCCTCATGATAAATAAATATCTCAGAGATTAGGGATACAAGGAACATTCCTAAACATAATAAAGGCAGTTTGCAACAAGCTGACAGTCAACATTAAACTAACTAGAGAGAAACCCAAAGCGACTCCACTAAATTCAGGAACAAGATGAGGCTGCCCACTCTCTCCATATCTATTCAATACAATGCTTGAAGTTGTAAAATGAGGACTTTTAAAGTGAAGGTTATAAAATGAGGACTTTTATAGAGAAGAAACACAAGTAGAAACGTATATACATTCCATAGAATTACTAAACATTACTAAACATCCATTACGTTCATGTGTAATCAAAAATAGAAGAGCTTTGAACACAAAAAGCAGAAATTAACAAAATGAAAGAATAAAGTAAGTAATCCCATAACCTTGGCTACAGGTGTCAGCACCCTCCTCTCAGAAACCCATGGGACAAATGATGGAAATAATTAGTTAAGATGCAGACAATCTAACAGTGACAACAAACACCAAACTGCGATTTATAGAGCACTATGTCAACGAAGCAGAATGCATGTTCTTTTGAAGGGCAGATGGGTATTCACGATTCATTGAGTTGTAAAGCAAGTGTCACTAAAGATAAAAAAAAATTTACAATGCACGTGCTCTTGTGTGTGTGTGTCTGTGTGTGTGTGTGTGTGTGTGTGTGTGTGTGTGTGTGTGTGTGTGTGTGTGTGTGTGTGAAGGGAACCAGACACACATCAAACCCACCATGTTTGTGTCTTTTTGTAAAAAAATCATTTTTATTAAGCTGTACATTTTTCTCTGCTCCCCTCCCTTTCTCCTCCTCCCTTTCTACCCTTTCCTGTGATTCATACACTCCCAATTTATTCAGGAGATCTTGTCTTTTCCTCAATCCTCTGTAGATCCATGAATGTCTCTCTTAGGGTCGTCTTTGTTGTCTAGGTTCTCTGGGGTTGTGGACTAGAGGTTGGTTATTTTTCTTTGCTTATGTCGAGAAGCCACTTATGAGTGAGTACATATTATATTTGTGTTTCTGGGTCTGGTTTACCTCACTCAATATGGATTTTTTTCTAGATCCATTAATTTGCATTCAAATTTCAAGGTGTCATTATTTTTTGTCACTGTGTAGTACTCCATTATGTAAATATATCACATTTTCTTTATCCATTCTTTAGTTGAGAGGCATCTAGGCTGTTTCCAGGTTCTGGCTGTTATGAATAATGCTGCTATGAACATAACTGAGCACATGTCCTTGTGGTATAATTGAGCATCCTTTCCTTTAGGTATATACCCCAAAGTGGTGTTGCTGGGTCCTGAGGTAAATTGTTTTCTAATTTTCTGAGAAATCACCATAATGATTTACAAAGTGGCTGTACCAGTTTGCACTCCCACCAGCAATGCAGGAGTGTTCCCTTTACCCCACATCCTCTCCAGCATAAGTTGTAATCAGTTTTTTTTTATCTTGACCATTCTGCCAGGTGTAAGATGGAATCTCAGAGTTGTTTTAATTTGCTTATCTTTGATAGCTAAGGATGTTGAGTATTTCCTTAAGTGTCTTTCAGCCATTTGAGATTCATCTGTTGAGAGTTCCATTTAGATCTGTACCCCATTTTTATGTGATTATTTGTTCTTTTGCTGTCAAGTTTCTTGAGCTCTTTGTATATTTTGGAGATCAATTTACTGTCTGATATGGGGTTGGTGAAGACCTTTCTCCATTTTGTAGGCTGCAGTTTTGTCTTGTTGACCCTGTCCAAAAGCAATTTACAGATTCGATGCAATGATCATCAAAATCCCAGCAAAATTCTTCACAGACCTCTAAAGAACTATACTCAACTTCATATGGAAAAATAAAAAACCCAGGATAGCCAAAACACTCCTTTATAATAAAGGAACTTCTAGAGGCATCATAGTTGTCCCTGACTTCAAACTCTACTAAAGAACTATAGTACTGAAAATAACCTCGTATTAGAATAAAAACAGAGAGGAGGACCAACAGAATTGAATCAAAGACCTGGATATCAATCCTCACACCTATGAACACCTGATTTTTGACAAAGAAGCTAAAAATATAGAATGAAAAAAGAAAGCATATTCAACAAATGGTGCCAGTATAACTGGATATCAACATATAGAAGAATGAGAATAGATCCATATCTATCACCATGCACAAAGCTCAAGTCCAGATGGATCAAAGACCTCAACATAAAGACAACCACACTGAATCTCATAGAAGAGAAGGTGGGAAGTACACTTGAATTCACTGGTACAGGAGACCACTGTCTAAATAGTAGCACAGACACTGAGAGCAACAATTAATAAATGGAGCCTCCTTAAACTGAGGAGCTTCGGTAAAGCATGCTTGTATCTTATTCATATGGAATTCTAGAATAAGTAAAAGCAGTCTACGGGACAGAAGTAAATTTGCAATTGCCTCAGGCCTGCTAGGGCAGAGGTGCTGTTTGGAAAAGGACTCCACTGATCTTTCTAAGAGAGCAGAAGCATTTTATCCCTTGATAATTGTAGTTATATGGGTCCATATGTCAAAGTTCATGGGCCTGTACACTTAACATAGGTTCATTATTCTGAGGTAAATTATACTTCCTTGGAGTCAATTAAATTAAAATCAAACTCAAGTAGTTCACACCAGGAAGTGACCCACTTTGGACTGGCTGCAGAGCACTGAATGACTTATTTTGACCATCCTGGCGTGGGGTAACTCAACTAAAATTTACAGACTTGACCATGGAGCAAGAACAATATGCATTCAATAGAAACTACCTCACACTCTAAGTTTTGATCTATTCCACATTAGTGACTTGCTGGACTACACTCTTTAATAATGTTGGCCAGTACAGTAGACTGCAATGCCCAACCAGCTATGGGTGGAAGGATTGGGGATGACGACTGATCTACCCAGACTACTAAGATGGGGTGCTCTGCTGTGTAAGTACTTAAAATGCATTCCCAACTTATGATATTTTCTACTTAGATGGGATTATCAGGATGCCACCCCACATCAGAGAGGTCCTGTATATGATAACTGCAAGATTCTAACCAATATAAGGATTCAAAGGTTTCTCTGAGAAGTGGAAGCTTTGGTCCAGCTAAGCCAAGCTTGTCTCTGCTAAATCCTGACAGGAAATGAGCAGCAATTGCCCCTTCTATGGAGCCTTGTCTGTTGACCATTCTGCCTGTTCTGCCTGTTTAAGTGATCTGCCAGACCCAAGTGAACTGGGAGTCTATTACTCTTCGATTAGAATGTTAGCAGTTGATACTATCTTTTTATCCAACTTACCTCCTATGACTTTTACATGCATCATTCAGCATCTCAGTTAAGCTCCTACCAGCAATGCATACATATAGTTGTATGTTTATATGTTTGAGCACTATACATGTTGATTGCTAAGCACCTCACATAAACTAGCTTAAGTCCTTATAACCACTGAAGTATCATTCTGTCTTGTATAGGAGGAGACTAAGGTTCAGAGATTTGAGACACATGCTCAACAGGCAGGAGGTTGTAAAGCCAGGATCGAAACCCAGTGTGGTGTGGCTAAGGCTCATGGTTTTTAATATCACCAGAAAGGATTTATCAGGATTTATCTCAGTCAGACCCAATGGGCACTGCATGAGTCATGTATGGATTAGGTTTCTTTGGATGTGGTTCCATGCACACTTCTGCCTAAATAAGCTAACTTGTCCATTGTGCTGGCTCATTTTATGTCAATTTGACACTAGCTAGAGATATCAAAGAGGAAGAGGAACCTCAATTGAGGATATGCCTCTATAGGATCCAGCTGTAGGCGAGCATGTAGGATATTTTCTTAATCAGTGATTGATTGGGGAGGGCCTAGCCCATTGTAGGTGGTGCCATCCTCAGTTTGGTGGACCTAGGTTCTGTAAGAAAGCTGGTTGAGCAAGCCATGAGCAACAAACCGGTAAGCAACACACCTCCATGCCTCTGCATCAGCTCCTGCCTCCAGGTTCCTTTCTGCTTGAGTTCCTGTCCTAACTTCGTTTGAGGAACTGCAATGTGGATGCATAAGCTGAATAAACCATTTCTTCCACAAGTTGCTTTGGTCATGTTATTTGATCACATGGTATTAACCTAAGACATCTAATAATCTGTTTGTTCATCACAGTTGCCCTTGGATTTTCTCTTCTAGCTATTGATGTAGACAAGATATGTTACACTGTCTAGTTCAACACCTAATACCAGGAAGAAAGAATGACATTCAGATACTTATTAAAATATTTGTTTTGCTGGGTGTGCTAGGGGTACACCTTTAATCCCAGCACTAGGGAGGCAGAATCAAGCAGATCTCTGTGAGTTTGAGGTCTGCCTGGTCTTCACAGTGAGTTCCAGGACAGCCAGGACTACATAGAGAGACCCTGTCTCAAAAACAAATAAAAAAGTATTCATTTTGACTAATATTTATTAAGAACCTTCAATGATGCTTAAGGGATCAACACCAAATAGGCCCCCTATAGTCTCCATCTACAAGAAATTTGTGTGCTTGCAAGGAAGACAGGTAGCAATGAGCCTATTATAAACACAACAGTAGTTGACTACTCTCTGTCCCCTCCAGGCAGTTGACTTGGTCCAAGTGTCCTGGAAATTTTCTGGGAGGAATTCAGGGTTGTGCTAAGCCTAAGAGATGAGATTTTTAAAAAAAGAAGAAGAAGAGAAGAGACCTGAACTGGTAGAGGGACTAGCCAGCCTGAGGCCCAGGCCGACCTTGTTTTCTTTGGGGGGAAGAAAGGATGGTCTTAAAGGTGTGATAATTTGGAGACCTACAGTGGCAAAGCTCCACAGGGCCTTTCTGCTTGAAGAACTCAGACTCATCCACTCATCCTACAAACAACATGACAGCAATTTAAATGCCTGAGCCTGTTGGAGACATGAGCTTAGTTACTCTTTGAATCAACCTAACTAGTGAGTTATGAGGTCACGCTACAGACGAAAAACTAGGGCACAGGGGCCTAAGAGCTTAACAGGATCTGAGCAATATCTTTGGCTCATCAGCCTTGAGGACAAGTACAGAATTGGAGGGGACTAAGAAGTGAATAGAAGGAGTGATTGTATATGTCTCCCGGGCCCAGAGGTTCTCAGAGACAGGGAAAATTGCTGTATCTAATGACTTTTTGGTGAAGCGCGATTAATAAATACTCAGAGACAGAAATTGGAGTTCAACCTGAAGGTTAGAAAGGCAAAACAGTCACTGGCTCTTACCTCTACCTTATTCCAAAATGGTCATCCTGCCTCCAGGAATCTCCAAATGAGACTGAGACTGAGAGCTGTCTCTTCCCATAATATAATCCTCTCTAGTTCTGGGATTAAAAGTGTGCACCACTACCGCCTGGTTTCTATAGCAAGCTAGTGTGGCTCCTGGGATTAAAGGTCTGTGTCACCACAGCCTGGTCTGTAAGGTTGACCAGTGTAGCTGTTTTACTTTCCTCAAGGCAAGCTTTATTTTTAAAAACACAAATGAAATGCCACTAAAGTTTGGGAATGCTTTTGTTTGAAAATTGCAAAAACTTGGCAGCAGAAAAAAATTCACTGGTCCACTCAGAGAAAGAGTCCTGTGACAAGACTAGCATCTCCCTGAGCAGCAGCATCAGAGGCCCATGATGTAGATAGAAGAGCAGGATGCTCAAAGAGCAGAGGGCTGCAGTGACTGGCCCAGGGTACCAATCTAGACAGCTTATTTACACCAGTTCACTCTGGTCACAATCCCATGGAAAGGGGCAGCAGAGAAGGTTATGGAGTGACCCGTGATGCCGAAGATAAGGCTAGAGAATCAGAGTCAAGCAGAAAGCGGGGGTCTAGGAAGACAGAGTGGGTCAGGTGTAGATGCCCATGATTGGAGCCTGAGTGTTGATGCCTCAGCACCTGCCCAAGAGCAATCCCTTACCTATTCTATATCTGCGCATTGTCCTTAAGACTCAAAGCACAGGGGAGACATCCAATTTGCCACACTGGGTCCTGCATCCCACTCTACCTGGTAGAGTTAAGCACCCAGGCCTTGCTTTCTCCTAGGACGCACACAGAGTAAGATGGACTTGGACACTAATCTCACTTGGTGGTGGGGAATGGGAAATGATTACAAGGGATGGCAGAGCAAGAAGAATGGAGCAGAAGTTCAAGTTCAAATACTTTCAGGGCCAGCGGAGCATGCAGTCCAACTGAGGCAAAAAGAAATTGCACTTAAAACTACACTTTGAAACCAATACACTATGTATGTATGATTCAGCTTGTGAGTCTCCCATGTGTAAAGACATTAAGATTGCATCCTTTAGATGGCGGGAGGCCTTAGAAGGAGTTAAACAAGAGGGAAGAGGAGTGTGACCAGCCCTCCACTGAACAAGGTTTCTGTGCCTGCTGTGTAGACGGCAAGGGGAAGGGAAAGAGGCAACTCTGAGAGAGTTGCTGTTGCCATCAGCACAGAGGCCGCAGGAGTTGGAAGGGGTCCATGGAGTTGAGCTATTTATTCTTGTGCAGAAAAAGCAGCAGGCTTTGGGGACTGTAGCTGCAGCTATGAGAGTGAAGTTCTCAGCAAATTCAGAGCTCAACAGACCAAAGTCCCCTTCCCACCTCCTCCCCCTCCAGAGTGCTTCATTTTTAACTCAGAAAGGACATTGTAAAGGGCACGTTACACAATGGGAGAGGAAGTCCAGAGGCAGACAGAGGGACTAACAGAGAGGACTGTGGCATTGGCAGCCCATGCATTGTTATTCTTTAAGGTAACAAGAAAAACGGTATTGATCCTGGATGGAGAACTTGGGCTTGGTTGTGCCCCGGGGCTGTGGGAGGTGAGTGCCTGATCCAGAACTCCTCAGGGCACGCGCCGTGGAGGGGGAACAAAGTGGGGAGGGCAGCTGCAGAGGCTTCAGGAGACATTCTTGTCTCAGTCTGGGGATCTCAAAGTTTAGAGCATGGCTATTTTACTTGGAGGGGAGGAAGTCATGACTGCAGTACATGCTGCCTCTGGTGGTGTCCTTCATTGTTAGCTTGGCCAGTGAGTGGGCCGGGAGGTAAAGACACCTGAGTCCATCCCCACAGATGAGGAGATGAGACAGAAAACCTCTCAGACAGGACATGTGCAGTTCAGCTCAGGGTAGACTTCAGAGTCTAAGTCTAGTCCAGGGTCCCCAACTCATCTCAATCCCAGAGAGCTAAGCGTATGTCAAATAGCACCTTCTTCTGACTTGGTCACCAACATGATGCATGATAATATAAATAAGGGAATTAATTCCCATTAGTTTGGGATCCACGGATCCATAAAACAACGGGGATTAATTTAATTTCTCCTATGGGAGGTTAGGGCAGAGGAGAAGAAAGTCCTTGAGAAGCAAGAAGGCTTCCCACACAGTGTGAGTGATGAAAACTGGAGAATTCAGGAAGGGAGAAGGGAGCTGAAGGTGGCCCGGAGCAAGGCATGGATGCTGATAGATCTTTTAGTCAGATTTTCATGGCCTCCCAAGGTTAAGGACTCTGGAGCCAAAACATTGGCTGTGGTTTATAAATGGTTTCTGGCTTCTCTACGGGTGTCAGATGGTCCAAAGAAAGAATTTTCTGGCAGAGTTTAATGGACTAGGCCAAAGATCAACAAAGATTTTCTATAAAACTTCAGATAGACTTTGTAAACCAAAAAGCAAAAGCTAGGATATGATGAAGCTATAAGACAGAAGAAAAAAAAAGTCCAACAATTTTTCTGGGTAAAAATGAAAACATTATAATAATAGCCAAGTCCAGTTTTGAAAACATAAGAGGAAGGTACCAGTTTGAGGAAATAACATCTTATCTAGCTGGGGTTAGAAGTTAGAGCCCCTCCCTGAATTCAGTTAGAAATGTCCGTCCATCAAGGTAGATCTGAGATGGATTTGATATGTCTGTAAGTGTCTCTTCCCGTGGATGGATGAGGCAGGCGACACCACTGCAGCTTTGACCGTGCCTGCCACACCAGCAGAGCTGATGTCAGAACGGCTCCGGCCAGCTGGTGCTGCAATAAAAGACAGCCAGCCAGGGTGTAAATGAGCAAGGGTGTCTTGTTCCAGTGACGTTTTCCTGACACTCGGTTTGACCTTCTTGTGATCCTTACACATCATAGAGGGGTTTTGATTTTCCTTTCAGTCATTTTTTTTAAAAAAATGTAAAATCATTCTTGGCAAGTGGCCAGCCAGATTTGTATGATGGGCTCTAATGGAGCAGGCCAGTGGAGCTGTTCGTCATTAGGGCTGGCAGAGGTCCTCCTTGGTGGTGCCTGGTTACCCCTAGTGCCTAAACAAGGAGGCAGAGCAAAGACTGAAGATACAGTGGGAGAAGAAGCGGGAGTCGCTTGTTTCCCTGGGAAAAGATTCTTTTCCCAGGCTTTAGTTCTGGAGTAAGAGCTGTTTGGACAATGCCTGACTCCTAAGTTGGGCAGACTTGTCCAACAGTGCCCTCCTTGACTCAAGACTTTTCATTACAGATCTCATGGATGTGCGAGTGGTCCATCTAGGCCTCCAAACCTGGTTACAAACCCAGAGTTTCCAGAAGTCAGAATAGAGCTGCCTAGAAAAGGCAGCCTCCCAGGTGGGGAGGGGCGTGCTGACAGCAGGGCTTGGCAGAGCAGGAGCAGTGGTGGAGTGTGCCCCATGTTTATCAGTAAACTAAAGGCCCCATCTCAGCAGGGGGCAAGGTAGTGAGGCAAGACAGGGCTGGAGACAGCCCAAGGTTTAACCCTTCCTAAGGCTGCAGCGGTGAACATGTTGGCACTCTCCTACCTTGAGGGCCCGACCTGGACAGGGCTCTGTGTTCAGCGGCTCACATAGCAGGAGAGGGAGGGGCTACTCCAAACAGACCACCCAGCTGTTCCAGGACTAGCTATACAAAGTTGGCTTTTCCACTTTTAGTAACTCTAAAACAGCTGAGCCAAGCAGCACCATTCACTGCTCTGCAGCTACCACTGAGCACAGACCATACCGGGCACTGTGAGGGACAGAGGGTGGAACATGGGAGATAGCAGTTGGCTCTGCTCAAGCTGAAAGGACTCTTTATCATCCCTGGCCCCACTCCAGACCCAGGCTGAGAGCATAATATCGCCTCCTTCCTTTGAAAGAAAGCTGACGGACAGAGGGTCACGCGGGAAATGAGGGCAGAAGGGGACCAGCCGAGCCAATCTCTTTCACCCTAGTATAAAGCTGTTTGCTAAGAACTCTTGATGATTCACTTATTTATTGATTTACTCTTTTCTGATATGAGCCTTACACATCATAGAGGGGTTTCTATACACTGGCATTTATCCTGTGCCCTGGAGCATAAAGACAGAGGGTGTGCATTCTGTGGTCTAAGGCATTCGCTGCAGTCCAGCTTTCTAAACCCACAAAGAAAGGGAGCATCTGGATGGAGACTAAGAGGGTTGAGAGTGGCCTTTTTGTGTCCCCTTGGACAAGACACTGTTCTCTGAACTCTTTTTTGGTAGTGATATTTCATTTGCATCTTAATAAATAAAGCTTGCCTGAAGATCAGAGAGTAAAACAGCCCCAGTGGTCAACCATACAAAGCAGGCAGTGGTGGCACACACCTTTAACCCCGGCAGCCACACTACTTAGCCATAGAGCTGAGTCTCATTCTGAGGATTCATGAAGACAGAATGGCCATTTCAGTTTGAGGTAGAGGTTTGGAGGTAAGAGGCAGTGGCTGACTGCTTTGCTTTTATGATCTTTAGGGTGAATCCCAATATTCTCTTTGGATTTTTATTATTCATGCTTCATTTTTTCTCCCCTGCTAAGTAGCATAATGGTAGCCCCCACTGAAGACGGGGCTATCTCAATTACTGAATGATAAGACTTGGAGGATGCCTAACACAGAGCCTGATACATAGGCAATGCTCGATAAAAGGTGGTTTCCAAAGATCCAGGAAAAGCAAGCCAGAAGGCAGGGGGTTGAATGGGCAACTGTTGCTTGTTTGTCTCAAGGTTTGGCCTTCAACATGTTGCACTAAATGCATGCAGAGAATGCTTATAGCTGCAACTAGCTTGAATCCTAAAGAAATAAACAAACAGGGATGTGATTTATTTTCTTCCTGTTTTACAGGCAACAAAATAGGATCAGTGGGTGATAAGAAGCTTCCCACAGCTGTAGGATGCAATTACAGGGCGGCTCAAACTGCTTGTCTTCACCCTAAGTTCCCTCCTTAGACAGAAAGACATCGGCTGTTATTTTGTTGTGGGAACGGTGGGCAACCAAGGCTTCAGAGGTGACACACAGGGCTCAGATATGGATAGAGAAGCATTGACAGAAAGACTGTCACTTTGCAACAGATGGCTCCAAGGAAGGCAGTGTCCCTGTCTGTGTTGACTCGCAGGCCAGCAGCTTTCTGGATGGCTCGCTGTGGTCCTACCTAGAGGTGGCAGGAGGGATATGGGAAAGACCAGCTTCTACTATCTCTCTCCCCATGTTACCGGATGATTTCATTCAGCCAATGATGATGAGCTAGCTTTGTGGCCATTGCGCCCCACGTCCCCACTCTCCTTCCCTCATGTGTATGCGGTGTAATGCCGAATCACTGCAACAGATTTGCCTTAGATCTGCTAAGCCAAGGGAGCCTTCAGCCAGAAAAACTAGGTCAGTGAGTCAGTCAATGATCAGCACCTTAGCAACCTGCCTACAGGGGCCTGGAAAGACCACCATACTCTCTTCCAAAGTCTCCTTAGCAAATCACCACAAACTGGATGTCTGAGAACGTGAAGGGCTTCTTCCTTGTCTTTACTAGTCCCAGTAGCCCCAGTGTTCCTTGGCTTGTCTTGTACAGCTTCTGTCCTTGCCTCATTTCCACTTGGCTATTCCCCCACCCCAACTTCCTGCAAGGACATCTCCCCCTTTTTGTCTAAATAAAAAGCAAAGGTTTTAATAAAAATGTAAAGAGTTTATCTCTAGCATAGTAAAACTATATACAATAAGTACAATAACTATATATAAATACACATATATAGGTAAAAATTATAGTAGCAATGTCCAGACCATTTGCATTTGGCAAACTCATAGAAAATATTCCATTACCTATCCTACCTTGGTGAGTCCAAAGTATTGTACTAACAAGTTTTGAAAATCATTAAGAGTTTATAATTGATCTCTCCTGATTTGCACTTTCTGTGGTTTAATTTTTTGTAAGATTACCTTATATCCTAGGCAATTAATAGAATCTCCATTTTGTATTTTTTTCAGGAGCAATTCACAATCCCCAACAAGGCAAATTTTTCTTGACTTCTTTAAACATTTTCTCTAGGGTGTCTGCCATTGGGAATCCTTAATTTCCAAGTAAGGTCATAACCTTCAGACTCCAAGGATGAGATGATGGACAAATTTTTGTGGGATATCATTCAGCCCACCGTAGGCTCAGAATCTTTTCCCACAACAAACAGCTTGCTTGTATGAACTGACCCAGACAAAGAGATGCTGTCCCGTGAATTAAAAGCCTTTCTAATCTCTCATTTAGAGCAAACCCTAGGATCCAACTATCTGTGCATAGAGGTGATAGGTGACAATTTAGAGAGGTAAATATCTCTGATCTCTGAAAAGGCTTCTGTGTAGTTGGTGTCTGCCACATGGTGGGCATTTAGTCAATATTCACGGGTCAATCAGGCACTTGAGTTACGTGGTTATACTCCCTGTCCTCCAGGAGGAAACAGTGCTAATACAGGCTCAAGTGTAACCCCAGAAGATCCTAAAGGGATACAGCTCCATGGAATGGGGCTTTGTAGAAAGAATGCCTCTCATATCTAGAATCCTCTGCTTTCCATTTACCTTCCCTGATCTTGTTTCTACTCTGGGTCACTTCTATTCCAGGGAAATAAAGGAATAAAATGTCCCACCGGTCAGGCTTCACCAGACATCGTTTACCCATAGGTACAGGACTAGACAGGTGTGCAGCAAAACTGAAGATACAATTGTGAAGACAAGGGAAGGGGGCTAGCCCAGGGTACCAGATGCTCCTGGGCAAGGGGGATCAGGGAAACCTTTCTGAGGAAGCTGCAAGAAGATAGGTTCAGCCAGTGATGTAGAAGAAGGTAAACTGAGGATCCAGCAGGGCACAGGCTGAGTCTGAGTGTTCACCTCTGCCCACCAGAGACCAGTCCAGGCCCATTAAAGGGTTCAGTATCTAGGTGCTTCTTTGTAATTAACTGAAATATGTTTATCCACCTCCATCCTACAGAAGGGAATAATAAGGCAGAACCTTAGCTTGCCCGGGAGTTTATGTGGACAGAGAGAGCCTGATATCCTCTGACTAACTGAGGCTGTTCATCTGTATTTCCTGCCTCCCTCATTCCATGACCCAGACCCCTCCCCACTTGACTCGGGATTACTGAAGGATGTAGATGCCAAGCCAGGAAGAGGGCAAGGGCAGGCAAAGGGCAGGGACGTCTGCACAAGGTGAGTTCTTCATGACAAGAATCAGATGAGCAGCTGGCCCAGATTCTGAAGAGTCATGGAAAAACTACTGTGTTCCCAGCAGGGGTGCCAAGGAACTGCTCTATTGGGACATCTCCCTGTGTCACACACTGGCCTCCAGGGCTGCCCTGTCAGTGCCAGGGGAACTTTTCCCATGCCGTTTCTCTCTGCCAACTCTTCAAGGAGCCCTGAATAGTGATTATTCACTCAGACCCAGTTCAGCTGCCTCCTCTTGCAGAAGAGGGGACCCTCCATTTATTCTCAACTCTTTTTTTTTACACCCGTCCTTTCTTCCCTCCCTGCCCATGAGATGCACTGTTTGGTTGTTAGTGAACTCATTAGTTAGTGACTTCATTAAGAGTGAAAACAAAAACCTATGCTGTTCTCTGCTGTGGGGGTCCAGGACCTGCCGCTGCTGCACACAGGCACCTGTGCCGTGGGATGAGCAGGCAGTGGAAAAGTGAACAGAGCAGTTGACACTTTGCACACCAATGTCAGAATGTCAGAATTACCGCTCAGCCCTGCTTTGTACTGTATCATGAAGCCTGTCAGCATCTCTGTCCTGCAAGGATATGTGGCGCCAGTTTCCAAGGGACCCAAGGTGGCAGAGGAAGGAAGATATAAGAGGAACATGACATAGGGACAGGTTCCAACTGGAAAGTTGTCCCCTTATGATTTTGATCATCTACTGTTCATCAGGTACTGTATAAATGCAGCAGGCATGGGAGAGGACATGCCTTCTGCTTTGGATGAGTTCACAGGTCAGGCAGGCCAGAGAAGATGTCTTAATGCTGCCTAGCCAGAGCAGGTAGAACCAGGAGGAGAAGCGATGCCCAAACCAAGGTTGGCTTTGGGCAGAAACTCTGTCACCATTCTGAGGCATGAAGAGCTCTACAACCCCCAGAGGTCGCTGGGTGCAAATCCCAGCATATAGTCCTGGGTGTTTTGTGTCCTAAGACGGCAACATCAAAGTCTGTGTGAGTCTCCAGTCTTCTGACCTTGTGTAGAACCCTGTGAGCCAATTCTTTCCAGTGGGCCTCTGTGGGAGGCCGCTGGTGGACTGGGGAGATGACAATGGCTCAGTCAGTAAAGTATTTATTCATCTTGCCAGTACAAGGGCCTGAGTTTGATCCTGAACAGCATGTAAAAGTCACCCAATGTGTTGATGTTCACTTGGAATTCCAGTGCTGGGAAGGTGACTACAGAAAGATCCCTGGGACTTGCTGGTCAACCAGAGACCCTGTGCTGGCTAGTTTTATGTCAGCATGGTACAAGGTCGAGTCATCTGAGAGGAGGAAACCTCAGCTGAGAAAAGGCTCCCAGAAGATTGGACTGTAGGCAGGCATTTCTATTTAAACAGACCATCATGGGCGAGGCCACTCCAGGGCTGGTGGTCCTGGGCTCTATAAGAAAGCAGGTTGTACAAGACATGAGGAATAAGCCAGTAACCAGCACTCCTCCATGTCTTCTACATGAGCCCCTGCCTGCAGCTTCCTAGCTGGTTTGAGTTTCTACCTTGGCTTCCCCCAGTGGACTGTGACTTGGGACATGCAAGCCAAATAAACCCTTTCCTCCCGAAGTTGCTTTTGCTCGTGATGTTTTATCACAGCAAGAGTATCTCTGACTAGAACAGACCCTCTGTGCTCTAAAATGGTGACGAGTTTCCAGAAATGTCATCTGAAGTTGTCCTCTGCTCTCTTCACATAGGCATACATGTGTATCAAAATACACACATGTACCCCCACACATACAATTATGTGCACATGTACACATACATGAAGACACACCACACTAGGTCTCTTGTACCTCTTTTCCTCCCTCTCCCCCTCCATCCTTCCCTTCTCTCTTTCTCCCCGCTCCCCCTCCCATTCCTTCTCACTATCCTGCTCTCCCCTCTCTGCCCATCTCTCTGGTTATATTTCCCTGGAGGATCCCGAAGAATAGTTTTTGGTGTTTGTCTTCGAGCTTCCCCAGAGAATTATCTAAAGCAATAGTTGGGTTGGTTTCACTTTGGCTTGAATGACTTCCGATCCCCCACGCTCCCAGGATAAAAATCCATACCCACCAAGGATAGAGAACTCCCAGGAGCTTCAGTCTCAGATCCCCCAATTCCCAGGCACTTCCCATGAGGCTGAGTTCTCGGGAGACAGATGAGTACATGGGCCTAAAAAGGATTCTGTCTTTCTCCCCATACCCATAGGATTTTGTTAACTTTGCCCTCTAGATTGACTGTACGATCCCATGGTGCATATGGTTCCAGAGCTAAGGGGAGGGTAGAAGGAGCCTTGTTTTGGTCTATCCATCTCTAGGCAGAGCTGGTGCCAGGCTTGGCAGCACTCCTTGGCTGACACTTCTTGGATCCTTCTGGTAGAAGGCCCCCAAGCAATTACTGTGGTTCCTTCTGGGTATTGCAGCCAACCCGGAACCCCAGCTATAAGCCCTGTAATGATGGCACCCACTGGCAGTAATTATAGAAGGGAAAAGACAGTCTAGTGATGTCACTCCTGACGACAGTGTTGCTCACTGATATACAGGACCTGTGATAGACCCACGTAAAGCTACACCACACACTGGTGCTAAGGAGTATGGTTTTTGGTGGCCTGGAGGAAAGCTCTGACCCACTAGGAAATGAGCAGCCTCCATGGCTGTGGATCCACAGGCCCCTAGGGATAATTGTTGGGGTTTCTTATAACTCTGCACTGGCAGAAGATGCAGGCCAACAACCTGCCAAACACAGAGTTGGCTGTAATGTCCCTGCTACTGAGGCAGGCTTGCAAGAGACACCTCTCTTTGGATTCCCACAGTTGTAAGATGCAGCACTCCAAAGCTTTCATTCACAGAATCAGGTGCCAAGCGGTGGATAAGGGCCTGGGCTTGGAAGAAGCCGGACTCTGAACAGAACCTCTGCATATGTGCTTAAACTTTCATGGGTCTCGTTGTGATGAACCGTGAGACAGGGATATTGCTAATGGCCACAGCTGAGCCCCTGTGAGCCTCCAGCTCTTCTACTTATGTCACACAACATTAAGACAGCCCAGGGTGGGATCAGTACCACCTGAGAGGATAGGAGTCAGTAATCCCTCTTCTTATTAATGAGTATATTCAAAGGCAAGCATGTAATCCTAAGAATATTAGTATTTCTTGAGTGATATTGAATGCCCACCATATCCAGGAAAGAATGGGAACTTTATAGAATTTTGGCTAATTCTCCTAACAAAATGATGACTACGTTTTGAAGATCAACAAAGCGGGGAGCTGAGGGTGGAAGTAGTTTTTCTCAATGGTGGTGGTGACTGCTAGTTCTTTCTCAATACATAGTCTTTCTAGTTACTGCGGTCTAGACTTCCTGGTTTTTGTCTGGAATGATGGCCAGACAGAATAGTAACCTTCCTCAAAGTTCCTGTATATCCAAATAGGCCAGGTGAGGAAGTCAACCGTTGGGCTCTGGGTGGAGGTACGTTGCTAAATTTTTTTCCCTGGAGGAGGCCTAAACAAAGTCTAACTCTCCCTCCTGTGCCTCCTGGGTCCTAAGAGCAAACCGAGATTTGGTTCTACCAATGCTCACCCTGGGGAACCAGTGAGTTTTTCAGACTTACCGTGCAAATGGGTGAGGGGTTAAGGACAGAAACTTGGGTGACCTCAAAGAAGACACACTGGAAGGCCTGCACCCCAAATAGATTGAGTTCCCCATGGCTGGGCCAATGCAGCCTCCTCCTTTAGCTCCTTCTGGAGGCCACATGTAATTGGGGCAGAACTGCATACAGTTGGGCTGGGAAGAGAAGCTGGTTATTCAAGGGAGGGTCTATGATCCTCCTGCCCCCTCTTTCTGTGAGAAAACTCAACAGTCAACAAATCCACCTGGGAAGATCTTATGCAAGGGGCACAGCTGAACTCATGGAGATGGTAACGGTTGAGTTAGAGAAGACTCTGTACAATGAGGTACTATGCACAGTTCCAGAAAACCTTAAAACAAAGCGGAATGTGGTCTTCCTCTTCCTTCTTTGATTTTCTCTGTTGACTGGAACATGAATCTCCTTGCTGGAGCCTCAACAGCTCTCTTTATATATGAGTGTGTGTGTGTGTGTGTGTGTGTGTGTGTGTGTGTCAGTGTATTGTAGAGTCTGGGTCTCTAGCACCAAGGATTGCCAACCTCATCTTGGTTCACTGACTTTCAGACTTTTACTTCTGGCATTTTAGCAGCTATTACTTTGTTTGTCTATTTATTTTCACATTAATTTAATATCACTTGATATTTCATGAGCATGGGGCAAATAAAGAGAAATAGAATGATGTACTCCCAACCCTTGTACCCATGCTGAGCCCTTCAGCGTTTCCCTAAGTAACCTGTACATTCATGGTTGGACTGTGAAGCTGAAACCTTGGGCTTTGAGACCTGAGCACTATTTGACACTTACTCTGTAGACTGTTCCCAGAAAGACATGGGATTCCCTTTGCAGGATCCCTGATAACAGAATCCTAGGCCCAGTCTCCCCTCAGGCCAGGGACTCTGTGGAGGCTCAAGCTGGAGTAAGATAATATGCAGGGATGCTTAACCAGCCTCTCAATCTTAATTTTGTGCTACGAAAAGTTGTGTAGATACTTGTTTTGTTATATGTAATTTTACTATGTTAAAGTTAAAACCTTCCTTTTTATTTAGACAAAAAGGGGAGATGATATGGGAAGTCCTTCTATATATGTGTTACTTTTATTGGTTAATGAATAAAGAAGCTGCTTTGGCCTGTGATAGGGCAGAGTAGAGCTAGGCTGGAAACCTAAACTGAATGCTGGGAAAAAGAAGGCGGAATTGCCATGTAGTTGCCACAGGATACAGACGCCTCTGCTGGAGCTCACCAAAACTTTGCTGGTAGGCCATGACCTAGTGGTGATGTATAGATTAATGGAGATGGGTTAGTTTAGGATATAAGAGCTAGCTAGAAATACGCTAAAGCTATTGTCCAAACAGCAATGCAAATAATATAGTTTCTGTGTGGTTATTTTGAGTCTTGGCAGCCAGGAATGAATGAGCTACCTCTGCCAACACATAGCTACCTCTCCTGTCCCATTGCTTACCTGCCTTGGGATTCCCAGACCCTCTTTCCTCTAGTCTTCAGCCACACAGAGCTCAAGGGATACACTTGAATAGAAACCTTTGTTTCCTACTATGCTGGCTAATTTTATGCCAACTTGACTCAAACTTCAGAGAGAAGGGAGCCTCAGTTGAGAAAATGCCCCTTTAAGATCTGACTGGTGGCAAGCTAGTAGGGCATTTGCTTAATTAGTAATCAGTGGAAGAGGGTCCAGCCCATTGTGGGTCATGTCATCCCTAACTTGGCGGTTCTTCTGGAGGTTAAATAAGAAAATAGGCTGTGCAAGCCATGTGGAGAAAACCAATAAGCAGCACCACTCCATGGGCTCTGCACAGCTCCTGCCTCCAGGTTCCTGCCCTTTTTGAGTTCCTGTCCTGACTTCCTTCAACAATGAACAGTGATACAAAATACAAACCAAATAAACCCTTTGTTCCTCAAGTTGCTTTTTGGTCATGGTGTTTTGCTGTAGCAATAGAAACCCTGACTAGAACCTACCATTGTGCCCTTGGACACACACAACCGTGTTCAGCATCCTTGTCCTGGGCCTAGCCTGCCTGACATTGGAAAACTGCTACCTCATGAAGACCCCATGAGCCCACCCATGGCACCAGCATCCCTGTAGTATACACCACACAGAGCCCAGATCACCTATCACATTCAGGCCCATGCCATCTCTCCACTCACCTCTCCCTGTTACTCACACCTCTGCCGTTGTGTCAGACTTCACAAGCAACAGCTCTTGGCCATCTAAGGGATTCATGCTCCCTGTTCACATGGACTGAGTTCTTTAACCTAAGGATAACAAAAGTCTGCTTCTTTTAAGTTTCAGCCACTTGCGTGGAAATCTCCTTGATCCCCATTCAAAACGGGGCAAAGACTTTCTGTTCTTCATGATCTTTCCCTGCTTGGTCTGATACTGATTATAGACATCTTGTAGATGCCCTTGTTTTCTGCCTGCTAAGACTTTCTGCCCCACTGAAAAAGAAAAACTGGTCATTGGTGGCCTTTGGGAAATAGTGCTTAATAAATAAAGATTCACTGAAGATGGTGGTGATTCCGTGTAAGCTCGTGAAGGAGCTTAATATGTGTACATCTTGCTGAATGTGCATTAAACAGTAATAAAAGGTAATACAAAATGCTATTAGTATTTGAAAGAATGAGTGGACATGGATTGACTAAGAGTCTTCTTCCTCCTCACGCTCAAATTGCTAGTATTTAACACGATTAAATAGTTCTTTCATTCAGAAATGTCCATACTCTCATAGTGTAAACTTCTGACCCCAGAGCCCTTTACACAAACATGGCCTCCCTTCTTATTGCCTCTCTGAAAGTCATCATTAAGTCAAAGTTGAGTATTAAGAGAGTTGATAGATATCATAATGCTGGAGATGGAAACACCATTTCTAGACTTTACTAATACTGGGCTGACTTTATTTGAATTGCAAAGAGCTAACCTCTTAAGGATGCAAGAAAAGGAATCCAAGGGGTACCTACCCCAGCTCCATCGTCTTTCTTATTGGAATAGGAAAAGGCTGTAGATGGTAGAAGGCCTAGGAACTGGATCTTGGCTCTACTTTTTGACAATTTAATGACCTTGCGCTCAGTAGTTGTCCTCTCTGACTCTTAGTTTCCTTATGAAAGAGAGAACATAATCCCCGCGTCCCCACAGTCTTTAAATGAGATAATTCCTGGGGAGCCTCAGCCAGGTGTCCAGCATGCACTTGGCCCTTTAGAAAGAGTGGCCATTATTAGTCATGTTTCCCTCTGGTCCTTCCTTGCCCCAAGTCCTTAGTGCTCACAATCAACCTACTGTGAGTACCACATAAAGGTGTATGTGTGTGTGAGAAGGGACAAGGGGAATGAGGGGGAGGGACCTGCCCCTGGGGCCTTACAACTACAGTTCTTTTCCTTTCCAGAGGAGTCCAACTGTTTTCTCCACACCCAGTCCCCTGGGCCACAGGCCTACTGGGAACAAAAGAGCATAGTCAGCAAGCATTTAAAGTTCTTGTTGAGATTTTTTTGTTCCTTTAAGGTTCCTGGACTTCCGAAGTCCAGAGAAAAATTCAACCTCAAACCCCGAGCCTTCCTACCATTATAGTCTGACTCTCGGAAGTGGCTTCTGGTACTCAGCTGAGCTTCTTGCCCGACCTGTAATCAGGCACCAGCTTCTGCTGCAAGCCTCACCTATATAGCTCTTGGCCCAGAATGGAATTGCGTTTCCCCTTACTTGACAGGTAAGCCCTCTGAGTCTTAGACAGGTTTGGTGATCTGTCCCCAGGTTACACAGAGCTTCTCACCTCCGGAAGTGTCAAGTGGCTCCCACCTCTTGCATCTCTTCAGATATCAGAATGCTTTAAGATGGATATTGGCCTCCAGCTCACAGATGAAGACTCTGGAGAGCTGTGCCGTCGGGTAGCAGAGTCACATCTTTGGTCCTTCAGGATCTGAGTCTGAGTCCTAAACCACACAACCACACTGATGGCTGGAGAGACATTACTAACTGGTATTCTGAATGCTGTGCAAGCTCTTTTGAAGTAACAAAAGAGTTAATCTGGGCACCATGGTGCAGAACTGTAACCCTAACACTGAGAAACACAGATAGGACCATAGTTCAAGGTTGACCTGGGCTACATAGTGAAATACTGCCAAAAAACAAACCCAAAATGTAAACAAAACAAACAAAAACACTTCTTTGGCATTCTCTCAACATCCCAATTTTCTTCAGTATAGAGTCAGATACTACCTTAAGCAACAATCAGCCACTTCGGGAAGCATTAGTTCCTGAGGTGGATAACTGGATCCCCTCACAGCACCCTCCTTGCAAGCTACAAGCTCTTGTCAAAGTGGCTTTGTCTCTCCGTGCTTCACCTTCTTCACCCTTAAGACAGGATTTCCATTGTTTTGATGTTCGATGAGAAAGAGAAGAAGGGAGGCTGGAGAGGTGGCCCCATGGTCAAGAGTACTTGCTGTTTGACCACAACCATCTATTAACTTGAGTTCCAGGGCATCTGATACCTTCCTTTGACTTCTGGGGACACCAGGCCCACAAATGATACATTTATATACATGCAGACAAAATATTTCTACATATAAAATAAAAGTATTTGTTTTAAAGGAAAGTAAGACAACTAAAAACATTAGGTTAGGGGTTGCTTTTCCTGATTTGCAGTCAAATACTCATAGAGATGTCTGCTTTCCCCAGAAGGCAGGCACTGTGGTTGGCAGACAGCAACAGGGATGTGGGAACCAGTCCAAAGCCCAGATGGGACAGTCAACCTCAGCAAGGTTCCTGCCCAGCCGGGGAGTGGCTGCCGCAAATGCAGAGGACATCCTCTGGAGGCAGATCTGCCAGGGCAGAGAGGGGCCCTCTCAGGCCAGGTACCTATTTTCATTATCAAGGCTACATTCCTAGAATTCCTTGGTTTCCAGGCACTCATTACCAGAGGATCAAAGTGCCAAAGAAAAATACTCATTTGAAGCTAAGACTTGGATTTTTCATTTTCATAATTGGCCATTGAATCTGCACGCTCCAAGGGCACAGATAGAAGGGCACTGTTGGACAAAGTGCCTCTATGGCAGCCCAGTGGCCCACGGGGGAGGGTGGAGCCAGTGCCTGTAAGACCTAGAAGGCTAGTTTTCTACCCACTGCAGCTGGTCTGACTTGTCAGCCCATGGACCAGAAGGAGAGGTCTGTTCCAAATACCGAAAACTATAGAAAGAGTCACAGACCTGTCAAATCTCCAGACCGTTCCAACTAGCAGCCCAGCAGACTGGAATACCTCACCTGAGAGGGATTTTACCAGGGACATTCGGTAATATCTGGAACCGTCTGTGCGTATCACACTGGCAAATGGGAGAAGACATCATACTGCAGGCACCATGCCTTCCCCCAGGTGGAATACTTGTGTTCCCCTCTTTCGCAGGTTGAAATCCTGGTCCCCAACATGACGTTACTAGAAAGCAGGGCCTTTGGGGGGGTCAAGAGAATGGAGACCCTAGGAAGAGATTAGCATTCACATGAAAGACTCCGCTGAGGGCTGTTCTCACCATCTCGTGACAGTCCAGCGAAGAGGTGTCAGTCTGTGGGCACGTGGCTCCCAGACTTCCAGCCCTCACAACCAAGAACTGTTTGCCCCAAGCGTCAAGTTATAGAACCGAGGCAGAGAAGCCAGTTCGGCTTCATCTTACATCTTGCAGCTGTTGTTTCTTCTCCCAGCTGGAGTCGTGGGGTGACCAGTGGCAGGCGTGTGTCCTTTAAGAAAAAAAAGAGAACAATGCAGAGAAGAAACCCAGGTCAACAAACACCTTGGTCAAGTGTTACGTGAAAACAGCCCAGGCTCTGGAATCCAGAAGACACTGTCTACACACAAGTTTGATATCTTGGCAGTCGGGCTCTGGGCAAGTTAATCAGACTCTGATTAGTGAGAGCCTGATTCTTGAGATAAGAATCCTGCCTATTTGATGGTGTAGGTACGATAACTAGAAATGCCCACATCTAGGAAATGGCTACCGGGAAATGGTCCATGGACGATTGCACGCGGGCCTTATACCTCACAACCTCCCCTCACCACCCTCATTTCCCTTGGCCTGATACTATCCTTCCTATGTCAGGTAGGCAGGACTTTGTGGTCCCTGTTTAGTGAGGCTCTCCTCTGTACACCGAGCCTCCTCCTCTGCCTGCTAACTCCTGGACTTTTGTCCTTCCAGGGTATCTGGTCCACTCTAGCTTTCAAACGCTGTTCTAATACATTAGAGACGCCAACCTGGGTCATGCTCCGGCCTGCATGGTGACTCCCGGCTGCAGGGCATCTGGGGGTGTTACAGTGGGTACAGGCCCGTGGTGCATTTCCAGGACATGTATGTATAGGTTTAAGTGAGTCCTGGACTTGCTTGTCCATGTGTATTCCTGTGTCTCATGTTATGCACACAGCTTGAGGTCACCTCTGCTCCATTCAGCCCTGTTGTCACCAGGCCAGACTGGCCCAGGGCAAACTGAAAACCTGGACTCTGTGTTCTAGAATTATGAAAACTTTCAAGATAGACACAGCAAATCACGAAATAGAGGGTGGGGTTCCCCAGGGACAGGCAGTCTGAAGCAGGTTCCAGGGTCACTGATCTGAACGGATAGATGCTCTCTTTGGGATTTCTGAGTTGATAGTCTGGGTGCATTGGCTAAGGTGAGGACCAGGAAACAGGAAATACCTCTATAAAATTCCTGCCTCCACCCCAACCATCCCCCACCCCTCCATCCCCCCACCCCCTCCCATCAGTCCTTTGCCTAGGTAAGGTATCCTATTACCAGCCCTGGGCTCTGCTTTCAGAACATCATTCATCAGCAGGTTTATGCAGGGCTTTATTTTTGTGCAGTAAAGCCTCAACCTGCTGACCTGGGCACTGTATAAACACTTCAAGCAGGTGCCCGAGTGGACCAAGAACCCTGCATCTGGCAAGCTCTGGCCCAGACTGCCGTCCTGTGGCTGAGGAGCCAGTTGAGGGCTGGCTGAGGCTCTGAATCCCCTAGCATCCAGCCTGCACTTCCAGAGGGGCTTCAGTGACCTCTTGGCAAGAAGCCAAGGTAGCACTGTGATCTCCAGTCACAGTGCTAACAACACCTGAAGTGAGATAAGCTACCATCTGGAAGTAGGGATGAGTAGGGGCCTAGCTGTGCTTCTGATGCAAATAGAAACCGAAATCAAAAGGCCTCTTTCTGGGGTTAATAGAATGATTTGGTTAAAAGTTTTGAAGCATTTCACCACAACCTGTGGCCCCAGCAACAAGCCCTCAGTATTTGCATATATTTTGAATGAAAATTGTCAGAAACATGCAAACTAGACAGCTAAGTGCATCTTATCAGATGGTTGTGGGGAATCTTGGAGAGGACCAGACAGGAACAGGTCAGGCCTGAGGCCCTTGGGCTTCAGCGATCGTATCTGCATCAGCCTGATAACTGGCCTTCTCAATTTCAACAAGCCTCGGCTACTCAAAAAAACCACCTGCCACAAACTTCATGGAACCTGGAGAAAGATAAAGGAGTCTTTATGTGCTCCTGGTCTGGTTGAGGTCACCTGTAAGGAGTAGGGAGAGGGTGCCCCACCCCCCCACCAGAGGCTGATCCAGTATGCCATTCATTAACCAAGACACATCGGGAGCCCATGAAGCACACTGCCTCCTCTTTAGCATCGGGCTCCTTCAGCTGTGCTTACAAACAATATGCTATATCCGGACATATTTATTTTTTACTCGTTTTCAAGTATGTTTGCTTATCACATTATAAAGGTCATGTAAGTTCTTTGCAGGAAAAACAATCACCATGCAAATATACAAAATGAAAAACCAACAAAGAACACATGCCCCACAATTCCACTGCCCAAAGGTTTACCAGTTAACTCGCCTCCATCCTTCTATACTCTATGCTCTCCTTTGTGCCCATTTCCTGGGGATTCTATGTCTGGACATGGAGCCCCTTGCTTCCCTTTGTGGCTGTCTTCAGTGTTCACTCTGTCTAGGATGAGAAGTGTGCCCATCATTGGGATACACGACATTGCCTCTCATATACCTGGTTCTTGCTCCCCTGATTTACACTTTCACACTCTTGCAACCAGAGGCCCTCCTGACTCTGACATCTTGTAATGATTTTAACAAAGCATTTCTTTAGTGGCTATGGCACGGCCGGTCCTTGAACAAGCATTTCATGTGACATAATCAATGCTGAAGAAAAAGCTTCACACTACTTACAAACGAAGAAAGTCCATCTTCATTTCAAGATGCTTAACATATTCAAGGAGTAACAGAGAAGCCAACAGAGAAGACTTGTACTTTAGAGAATGGCTCTTGTGGCACAGGTCTTGTGTCAGGCTTCCTGAAGCAGCTGGCATAAGAGAGGTGTCCCTAGCACTTGAGAGTGCGCATGTCCCTAGATAAACACAACAATGATGATAACTATGGTCAGTGTCTCTTGTATTTTGAGGTCTTGTGCACATCCCGACAGAAGTAAGGAGACTGGTAAAGTTGGCATAATGAGATTAAGTGCAGTGACATATTCCTGAGATATAAGGAATGCCAGGAAGTCTAGAGTTACTATGATTGTCTCATTTCTTTTCCATAATAATAGCTTTTGCGACAGGTGGTTCATTTTTCTAAGCATTTTTATCTCTGAGAGACCTGTAAGAGGCCCAGGGTGATCCAGTATCACATAGACTGTAGAAAGTAATGAGTGTAAGATCTTGGATTTGAACTCTGCTCCCTGAGAGCAGAGAGGAAATGGATCATGACTTTGCTGGATCCTTGACTAAATTAAGGCCAATATAAGGTCAGCATTTCTTCCTTTTAAAACACTCATTTTATGTGTATGAACGTTTGTCTGCATGGATATATGTACTCCACATGCATGCCTGGTGCCCACAGAGGCCAGAAAGAGAGCATCAGGTCCCAGGCGGTTGTGAGCCATCACGTGGGTATTGCAAACTGAGTCTATGTTCTCTGGAAGAGCAGCCAGTGCTCTTACCTAGTGAGCCAGCTCTCCAGCCCCCAGTTTTTCTTCACAGCCACGTTTCTTTGATAGGACTGTTTCCATAGACACTTGCATCCTCCTCCCTATGTGTGGTTGGAGGGGAGAGTGTTCAGCATGCTCTGTCTAGCTATGGTTCCACCTCCAACCAAGTGAAGCTATCATTGTGCTTTTGCTTTTACTCTTCCCAGGGAGATAGCCATGTGTTGGGGTCTTGGTTCTCAGTGCAGTATTGTTGGGAGAGCTTTAGTTGGTGGAGCTTTGTGGAAAGTATTTAGTATTTAGTCACTGGGGGGGGGGGGATCTGCCCTTTGTAAGACACCAGTGTAATTTTCACAGTTGTTTCAGTCTTTAGGGAAGGGCAAACCTGACCCTAGAATGTTCTTTGCTTCTGTGCCATCCTATGACCACTCCCTTGCCATGTCCTCCTTCTGTGACCCTGAGACCATGTGTGACGCAACCAAGAGAACCCCTAGCAAATGCTGGACAGATGTGACCACTGGCTTCAGACTTTCCAACTCTGAAACTGAATTTAATAGAACTTTTTTCCTTATATGTAAGTACACAGCTTTAGGTATGTTGTTACAGTCGCAGAAAATAGACAAACACAATTGGGTTTGCAAGAATCCTTTTGCCCTAGGTGTCTTCGTAGTAATTTGCCACTCATTGACAACAGGCACTCTTCAGATAGATGAGAACAATTTCACATAGATCACATGGCTTTTGTACACCTCTGAGGAGTAGGACATTAGGGGCACCAAGTAGGACTCCCTGGATGGGTGAGTGGATGGGTTTGGCGGGGGGGGGGGACATTCAAGCTCTGGAAGGTCAAAGACCTTGTCAGAGGACTAAAGTAATTCTATGCTGCTTGGAATTTCTTCATGCAGAAGAATATTGCTGTCCTGTTCTCTTATAAATTCTTCCTAGGGAGTCAGGAGTGATTATAGCTTTACTGTTGGGATTGTGATCTGTGTCATTCTGAAGCGCGCACGCGTGCGTGCATGTGTGTGTGCGTGTGCGTGTGCGTGTGCGTGTGCGTGTGCGTGTGTGTGTGTGTGTGTGTGTGTGTGTGTGTGTGTGTACAGGGTCTCATGTATCTCGGCTGTCCTGAAACTTACTGTTAAGATGACCTTGAACTTCTGATCCACCTGCCTCCTCTTCCCATATGTGTGTTACATTTGTGACTGCATATGTGTATCAATACCATGCCTGATTGACCACACCTCAATGATATTAGCCAGGGACTGAACCCAGGGTTTCGTGCATGTTTGGCAAGCTCTCTATCAATTGGCTGTCACTCCCTGCCAGAGCCCATACTGATGCACTCACTCAGAAGTGCATATTAGATGTGAAGCAAAGGATAACCAGCGTGTGACAGTTGCGTAGCTTGCTCTGTTTGTGGAGCTCCTAGCAATGGGATCAGGACCTGTTCCTGGTGCTTGAGCTGGCTTTTGGGAACCCATTCCCCGTGCTGGGGTGCCTTGCTCAACCTTGAGGCAGGGGGCAGAGCCTGGTCCTGTCTCAACTTGATGTACCATGCTTTGTTGATTGCCATGTGAGTCCCATTCTGAGTGGAGATGGAAAAGGAGTGGATGGTGGATGGGGTAAAAAGAGGTGGGGGAGGGGAGGGGAGGAGGGAAGGGAAGGGAAACTGTAGCTGGTATGTAAAATGAATGAAAAAAAAATGAAAGAAGGACTTTTCCAGACAAGGAAAGCTTTTGGCGTGCACGCCATGCAAGTCAAGAGTGTAATAAGCTATAACATTAAAGTTTGTGTCAGCACAGCAGTGACCTTTACAAAAAGCAAACAAGCAAACAAACCACACGATTTTCTATGAAGATAAACATTGGAGTTTTACACACTGGAATAACAGTAAAGTCCTCAAGATTATAGAAGATAGGAAGATAAAACACTTTTTTCTTTTTTTTTTTTGGCAGGGGAGGGGAGGACCTGTTAGATTCAGATCACTTCCCGCTTCTCCAGGGGTCATCCATCTTTTTTCTTTGATGTCTGCCATTGTAAGATAGAAAACTCTGTTGAGCAGTGGGTGAGGTCACACATCCTGTGTATTGAGAATATTAAGGTTTAGAGGCACATCTCATGAATCTGACTGCAATATTTTATCCATTTGGTTGACATTCTTTAAAAAACTTGAAAGAACACATGTCATTTGTGGGGGTATATCATATTGCATTTGAATCGTTTTTCTATGTCAACAATTACTTATTGGCATCTCATACACAAGCACTTTTAAAATGGCAAAAATGGAAATACTAATGAAATGGACGTCTGTAGATTATGTATATTCTTTAATCTCCATGGAAATCTGAGGAGCAGTCACTAGACCCGTTTTACTGATGGAGAATATGGAGGACCCCACAAGATTATAAGTACTTGGATTTCAAACCAAGGTCATTCAGACTTACTGCTTTACACCCTATAAGACTTGAGCCATTCTTTGGGATAGAGACCAGGGATAGGATTTCGTAAGAACAGGACCAATTCTGACCTTGCAAAGCAAGTAAGGTTTGTGTATTTAATTCTATGTACCTGAAAAGCCCCAGAGTCAGTTGTTGTACTGGGTCTGTAATTTCCTGCTGATAATTTTATCTGCTGTGGTCTCATTGGTTTTAGGAAACAATATAAGACTCCTGATACAGATGTGGAAAACTACTGTTTACAGGACCACAAGCAAGGCAACCTTCATATCTGAATCACTTCCTCTTGCTCATTCCCCCAGGATGAAGTGAAGAGGACCAGAAGGCACTTGTATGTGTAGAAGGTATTCCAAATTTAGAGAAGGGAACTTCAGGCTTAGAGGACACAAACTTATCACAACAGACAGCAGGCCTGAGGGAGTGTGGTGGTTTGAGAGGAAATGGCCCCCACAGGGAGTGGCACTATTAGGAGGTGTGGCTTTGTTGGAGTAGGTGTGGCCTTCTTAGAGGAAATGTGTTACTATGGGGTTGGACCTTGAGATCTCTTATGCTCAAGCTACACCCAGTGTCACAGTTCACTTCCTTTTGTTTGCGGATCATAATGAAGACCTTTCAGCTCCTTCTCCAGCATCATGTCTGCATGCATGCTACCATGTTCACAATGAGTTAAACCTTTGAATCTGTAAGCCACCCCTAATTAAATGTTTTCCTTTATAAGAGTTACTGAGGTCATGGTATCTCTTCACAGCAATAGAAACCCCAACTAAGACAAGGAGGGATAATCCTTATCATTACATATAGTAAATACTCTGTACTCTAGAGGAGGATACCCTATCTTCCACAGCCAGCCTCCGCATAAGCATCCTTGAAGGTAGTCTGGAACTGAGACAACCAGCCTGCAAAGTGTACAGGCTTACTTATGTTCCTAATGGGGCATGGCAACTGTTCAAGACCCAAAGCAACCTGAACTTGGAATACCTTAGAGAAGAGCGTGTGAAGGTCTCTTAATCCAGTAGACACAGCACACTGTAGGCACCATGTAGTCTGCCCAAATTTGGTACCTCTTTTAGTTTAATTTCTAAAGCACCATGACCACAGAAGTTTAAGGGAGGAAAGGCTTTATTTCACCTTATAGCCTATAACCCTTCATTATGGGGAGTCTGGCCAGGCACCTGGAGGCACAAACTGAAGCGGAAGCCATGTAGGGATTGACTTCTTTATTATACAACCTAGGCTCATCTACCCAGGGACGGCACCACCCACAGTGGGCTGAGTCCACCCATATCAATCATTAACCAAGAAAATGCCTCAACGAACTTGTCCATAGACCACCCCAAAAGAGGCAATTCCACACCTGAGATTCCCTCTTCCAAAATGTCTAGGTTTGTGTCAATTTGACAAAACCCAACCAGTATAGTACCACCATAAGTCAACCCATGTTGGAAGCTCAAAGTCAAGTTGTGAGAGCCTGGGTGTGATGAGGGTTGGACTTAGGGAGAAGGTGGTATTTCAGAAAAAGATTTCAAAATGAAAATAAGTCATCACAAAATGCATAGAGCCGAGTGATGCCACCTGAACGTTCCTCAACTAGTTCATTTGCTAATGATAATAATATCTACCTCCTAAGCTGGGTGGGGCGAGGATCCCATAACATCGAGTGTAAAATGCCCAACACAGCTCCTGTTACTACCAATAGCTCAACACACACAAAGTACAGAAGCTGCATGGAAATTGGATATGTGGTAATGGTTCGATTTAAATAAATTTAATTAAAATACGAACCGCCAGAGGGACATTGTAGTACTTCACAATATAAAGCAAGACATCCTTGCTTTTGGTTGTTGCTACTTGTTATGGTTGTTTTCACTGGCTAATCCCTTTGGTGGGTTTCCAATGAAGCCTTATTTGCAAAAAAAAAAAAGTGCATCTGATACCAAATATTTCACAGCTCAACCAAATTCATATACTATTCAATGTGTCAATGCAAATGCTCATGGAATACCTAGTCTTCCTTAGCATGCTGTGTGGTGTGCAGAGGGATCACCCCCAGGGTCCTGAGCATATAAATCCTAACACCCTGTCCTGTCTATATGAGTCCACTTATGCATCCTTATGATAGTCCAGTGGAGCAGAGTGGAGAATCCTTCACCACTTCTCTCCTCCCAGACCCTTCACCCTCTGGCTTCCTGAGTCTTCTCTGGCTGCCCTAGAGGCTGCCTCTACCCCTATGCTGTTGCAAGAGACCTATGCTGCTCAGAGGTCTATGTGTCTGAACTGGTCCGAGCCCCATCTTCTTGCCAATACTCCTACTTATACTTCAGCCTGCTGTGTTAGTCAGGACTCTTAGTTACAGGGAGAGATGTAATCCATGCAAACTAGCATTATAAGGAAAGAAATAAACACAGAAAAGCAGAGACATATATATATCCATGCACACATACAAAGAGAAAAAAAACAAACAAAAGGTTACTTGGCTCATAAAACCAGGAAGGGCCGTCAGTCCAGCAGGTTCAGGAATTCAAACGGTCTGGCCAAGGCTTGCTTTCACTGTCAGTCTTATGTTCTCAGCCCCCGCCCCTCCCAGTCAGATTGCTACAGCAGACAGACACATACATAAATAAAATTAAAATAAACATAAAAGCAGTGCCCAGGACTCATTTGATAATGCACCTGTGCAATACAATATTCCAAGACCAAGAACACTTTAAAAATATTTATTTATATTTTACCCAGGTTTTCAGCAAAAGCAGCAAGTGCTTGTATCTGCTGAGCCATCTCCTCAGTCCCAAGGGCTTCTTTTGTCTGGGGGTCAAGATTGGCTTCAGAGAAGAACATAAATCTTCTTAGATTGTATGCAACAAGCCACATGGGAGTGCCAGTATGTGTTCTTAGGGGACAGTCTAGAGCTTCTATTAGATTCTCAACAAAGTTTGCTAAAGCTGCAGGCAAAGTCCAAAATCTGAAAGCAACATCCCAATGCAGTCACCTCGCCAGCTCACGGGCCTCCTATGGTACCAAGACTCTCTCTCACCTCGTCTTCAGGCTCAGCTCACAGACATCTCACCATTCCCATACCTTTAAGCCCCTCAACCCTGTCTGGGTTCAAACCTGGGTCCTTCTATGAATTGACCAGGCCACTAAGATCATTCCATCTTGTGTAAAATGGCCCAGTGATGGCTTCAGTTCATGTTAAGGAAATGCATACAATAACCTGAATGCCTTCACATGAGCCTGAGAGGTGCCTTCAATTAGACAGTTTGGCCCCTGAGGCTGTGCAGGCTGGAAACCCAACAGCACTAGGCATGCAGCAAGACAGGGATTAGGAGAATGTCTGTAAGGCCCCACTCCAATGGTGCTTCCACACTTTGACCACAAGAGTAGGGTCCCTAATAAGCCTTCCATACATTGTACCAATCTCCTCCAGCCAATCCCAGCCTCTCCACAATCCATGTTCTTCCCTCTTAGGGATGCTGTGCAGACTCAGAAGAGAGATCAAGAAACATCTGGTACACCACTCTCTTGGTAGCAGGCAGGCTGATTCTCACCGGACTAAGCCTATTTACCTTCTGTCTCCATTGTTCTCCTCGCCCCTCTTAGCTTCTGTAAACTGATTTTGAGCCTTCCAGCCCAGAAGGTCCCAGGAGGTTTTACAAACAGCCCAGTCCTTCCTCACTACTAACCCTCCACATTAGTGGCCACCAGTAGCTAGGGGCCAGTGGGGATCCCTCTCTGCCCAGCCCAGGTCTTTGGCTGGCATGAGTGTCTCCAATGAAACCGGTTTACCTGGCTCCAAATAAGACAAGCAGCCTCTTTCAGGAGCTAGCGATTAGGCAACAGTTCAATTTTTTCTCCATATTTTCATTACCTTCCATTTAAAACATTTATTGCTTTCCTAGCTTCCGGCAGCCGAGTCCAGGCATAGAGAGGTGAGAACTAGAAATGCCGAGTCCTTAAATTCTTGGCTAGAGGAAACTTCCGCCCTTCCCCAACAGGGCTTTATGGGTTGGGCACCGTGGAACTGAGTCTGCCAGCTAGCTCTCCACCTGACTGCTTGGATACCATAGAAGGTTGATAATGGATGGTCTCAGTGCACATACGCAGTGGCTGGTTCTTGAGGGGAGCATACTCCTGAAACCTCAGAGTGAGAAACCAGAGAGAACTGTAGCTTGCTGAAGGAGTCTATGAGCTAGGTCCCTTGAGAATGTTACTTCTAAGCTTTACATTATAGCTATTTTGCACAAGAGAAAGCCAGGACTGTAAAGTTGTCTGTTACCTTTCGCCCAGTCATGCTGATGAAGGTGGCGGAACCAGACTTGACTCTGCCTGCTCAGTACCGCTGTGGGTGCAAACCTGTGGGCTCCATCTTTCCCTCTCTGGGCTTCAGTGTTTCTCTCTGTATCCTATGGGTGCTATTGGTACCTACACCTCAGTGATGCTAAGGAACATAAATGGGAAACCCATGTGTTACCTGAGGTATGTCACTAGACACATAAAAATGAATGGAAGAATTCATCGTAGAGAGTTGACTCAGGTCTGCCCCTGCTAAAAGCCCTGCTGTTTCTGGGAATTCCAATGCTCACTCTGAGACCAGAGCATGCAAGTTTCCCCAACCATTCCCATGATATCCGCACCAACAGATTTTTTTTCCATCTTAAGACTATCCGACTCTGTTAATAAAGATATTTTCTGCTCAGTGGACAGTACACACAAGAGGATTCCTGAGTCTCTTCCAGCTGACTGTGGGGACCTTCCTGACCCTCTCATCTCAGAATACTCTGTCATGTGTGCCCATTTTCTAATGCCTGTAGAGACTGTGGCTGCCTCTGCCAAACAGTCTTTAAAACCATTTCCCAAACCTTTAAAAGTGTATCCCTTTAGAACAGGAGGCTTCTCGGTTGTCTTCAGTTTTCTGCAACAGTGCCTAGCATCTGAGAGATGTTCACAGCGTGCAAAGAGAGTAAATGGGGGTCAAAATGCCATTGACCATCAAATGTGCAGGAGGTGCTGCTGTTAGGTGGTGCTTTCGTCGGTACCCAGAGTAGCCCTAGATCCCCCAGCATCTGTATCCAGCTGTGATCTGCTGGCTGGTGGTTTGTTCAAATGCAAACTCCTTGGAGCCTTTGGTTTCTATTGAAGATACTTGAAAAGAGAATCCGGGAGAGCAACAGTTTGCTACACTTTTGGCAGGGAACAGCAGTTATGAGACCACTGTTTCCCACTCCCTCTTCCTAGTATTTTTGATACACACTGCCTCACAGCCTCTCTCAAAGAACAGACAGAGCCCTTATTTTTCTAACCAGAGAGGGCATTGCTGCGAGAGATCCTATCTAGGTGGGTAGGAGGTGACTCACTGAGGCCTTAGAGCTGCCTAGCCATGTCTACTGTGTATTCGGGTTTTATGGGACAAGCATTTGGCTGTCATCTCTCTGGATCCCACCAGCTTTAAACTACACAAAGGCTTCTCTTCCCAAAGCTAAGTAAAACCAGGACTGACTGTGTTTCAGAACAAGGGACGTCTGAGGGAAACAGATGAGGCAGGTTGCTGAGTGCCGGGTACCTACAGCTGATGCTGTAGATGAAGTGTAGTGGTTTGAATGAGACTCCACCAAAGACTCAGACATCTGAACCGCTGGTCCCCAGTCGATGGCACTGTTTGGGTAGGAAGTGTGATCTTGCAGGGAGAAGTATATCACTGGCATCAGGCTTTGAGGTTGAAAACTACATGCCATTGCCAGTGTGCCCTCTCTCCTTCCTGCCTGTGGCTCAAGATGTGAGCCCTCAGCTTTCTGCTCCAGCTGCTATGCCTTAGAATTAGAAAGACCAAGGTTCAAACCTTGGCTTTACCTTCTACCACGTAAGATTTTGGATGGATTACTGACTCTTTCACAATTGCAGTCTCTAAATTGCAGAATGAAAATAACAATACCTCTTCACGATGACGCGGAAGCGGAACAAACCAAAGCTTACAAATGTCGAACCATATGAAATGCCAAGCAATTCACATGCTAAGGGAGATGTGTGTGCCCCGTGTCTGTATTCTCTTGCAATCTGCCTCACCTTGTAGATGCTACATAAGGTAAAGAACCTAACGGGCCAAGACAGGTCCACAGTAGGCTGTAATACGTGTCTTCCCATGGCCTGTCGAATGTAGGAGCTTATGTCTATTTCTATATTGCAGCGTTGGTTTGTTTACCAATAACATATCTAAACTGAAGTCCGAGAGATTCTCCATGAGCCTATCCTATACATACATACATACATTCTTAGTGCTTTGTATGTTGCAACCAAACGTCTCTGAGACTCAGTTAAGTGTCAATACATGTAAAACCCACTGCACAGTGTCTTTACACTGTAAAACCCCAATGACAATTGTAATTGTGAGCAGTGTGTGTAACAGTATAACATCAAGTCTCCAGAGCTGAGTCCTCAGTCCCCAGAGACCCATGGTCCGGCATCAGACATCAGTCCCCAGAATCTTATAGTCTGCTGTTGGACGTACACTCAGTGCATGCTAGTTGAACAGGTGGATAAATAGACAGACAGAAGGACAGATAGATGGATATACAGTGCTGCAAGCTACAGAGAACAGCTCAAGTCCACTTCAGGGACCCCAGTAATATTTGAGAGAAACTAGGTTCCTTCCCTAATGTGAGTCTCCACTGTTTGAGAAAGATCTTCTTCCTTTATGGATGTTTTAGATGAAGAGAAGAGATGCTACTTGCGACACGGGTCACTGTGGTCCATGGTTAAAAACTTACTTCTGAGCCATAATTTTTTCTGTGTGGGTGAGCTGTAGGAGTGGCCACTTCTCCAAGAGCCTGGCCCTGGAGATGGGGATATCTGATGGCATTTATTTTGGGGAAAACGTTCAATAATTGTAACCCTGTTTATTTGGCAGGTGCAATATCACTCTGTCCAAAGGTGTTTTCTGTCCAGGATGAGGAACAGGTTTGTTCTAGCCAAGGGGTTGCTGGGACTGGTGTGGCCATGGCCAGCTGAAGTATACACAGCACTCAGTCCCTTGTTCACCTGCAGCACCCTCCCCCTCCCAGCCTGGATCTGAACCCCACGATGGGGCCAGCCAGTCAGAACTTGGGGCTGGGGACAATGACAGCTGCACCTGCCCAGAGCCAGCAGGATTTGTTCCCCTGGATTTTCCACATCATCGATTCCAAGATCAGGTCTGATTGCCCATGCACCCTCGGAGGCTTGCCAGAGGCAGGGTGGGGGCTCGGGGTAACTTTGTGTCTGAGTTGCCCGGAGAAAGGCATGCCAGGGGAGGGCAGATAGACGCGAGTCCATTAACCCTACTCCAGCCTTCCTAAGCATGCCAAGAAAGTAACTGATACAACTTAGCCAGGAGCAGGGTCTAGATTCAGGGTCAGCTGAGGCAAGAGCAGTGTCTGAAGAGGGAGCAATGTCTTCATGGTCTTGAGTCAGAGAAAAGCTGGCAGGGTGGCAATGAGACTCTAGCTCAGTCTTTAGAGCTGGAGCCCAGAATTTCAAGTCAGGATAATTTGATTATAGCCCCTAAGAGGGCAGGTGTTAGCATCTGGAGAATTGCATTCCAAGCCCACTCTCCTCACTGTCTGTGGGGCCCTGCGCAAGTCCCTCCACCTCTATGAACTGTCCTAGTCTGCAACGTGGAGGATATTGGGAGGATACATAACGCTACAGATGAAGGGCTGGTGACTGACCTAGCTACGCTGTGAGGATCTGGGAGCCTGTTTCTGTAGTACGAAATCTGCCTGCTTGCCACGTCATCCTCGTGCCAAGGAAGGACATAGGATAAATGTGTAGTCTTAGGGAAACAGGAAGCAGATCCCCATCAGGAACTTGCCTTGGCTGGATTATCCCTGGTCTCACTGCACAAACAGCTTCAGAACTGCTCAGCAGGAGTGGGCAATTGGCTCTTTGCCTGTAGAGATGGTTCCAAGCCAGCAGTCATACCCCTGAAATCTGAAGGGTTTATTTCAAGGAAATAGGACCTGTTACTCATTGTAGATACAGGAAACGGTGGTGGAGCATCTCCCAGGCTTCCTGGACTTGGTCATGTGACCCATTCATGGAAGGAAGCCTTTCCGTAGGTAGATGTTTACTTGGGTATCTGTAATGCTGGGAACTGCATTCACCTTATTGGAACTGAACAGGGTGAGCCAGTATCATCTCAACGTGAAAAAGATCCAAAACATGGGAAGAACATTCTGGAACCTCTATGGTTCCCGACTTCTTGCTACATAGAAGAATGAACAAACATACTGCATAAGAGATTTCTATTTGAAGAAAAAAATCCTAAATTAGAGATGGTGGTATGTGCTTAAAATCCCAGAAGTTGGGAGGCCAAGGCAAGAGACCCCTGAGCATGAACCAGCCTAGGTTACATAGCATGACTCTGTCTCAACAAACAAACAAATCATACTAGAGAGTCTTTTGGGGATTGAAAAAGCCATTGGAATTGTTGGGGGGTGGCTACACGTTATAGTAGATGTTCCCCAAGCTTCTTACTGCCCTCCTCTGGCAAGGGTGGGAATTGCAGGCCATAAGTTTTCTAAGGTGACCAAACCCTGTCACTCCAGGCATCCCAGGCTTCCAGAGAGAATTTGTGGAGCCATGAGGGCTCAGGTATGTTTCATTTTCACTCTGTCCATCACTTCAAGGACCTACACAGCAGTTAACACTGGAGAACGGGTTGGAGGCTGAGCTAACGCACTTGTCTCTATTCATGTAGGTAATAAACACCAAGTTGCAATGACCCATAAACTTCCAACATGTGTTATGTTATTGGTTTTACTGTTTTACTTGCTCCTTCTATCCCTCTGAATCACCCACACTGTACACATCCCCAAAGTATCTGTGCCTCAGTTTCCTTCTCGGAGAGAAGGTAATACAGTATCCTCAGGTGGCATCATGGGTTTCGGTTTGAGAACAAAGAGCAGTCAAGGCTTCAAGGCCCTCTTAAAGGGCAGACAGCTGCTGCCATGCACACGGAGGTTTGACTAGAGGCTGGCCTCATCATTAAGGTCATCTGAGGCAGGTGTGGTGGCATTCGCCTATGATCGGCACTTGGAGACAGAGGCAAGATGATCTCGAGTGTGGGTCTAGCATGATACCCTGGCTTGCAGCAAAGATATTAAAAATAAAGTCACATATCATATGCTCTGGAATCTAGATGACCTGGTTTGGAACACTGAATTTGTCAATTGTTTACGTTTAAACAAGCCTCCCCCCACCCCCACTCCAGCCACAGTAGCCATAGCTACCCATCACACCTGTTTTCAGCTGGAAAAACCAAACCAAGTCCTCAACACACAAGAGCTTTGTTTTTCTTTTTCTGACATTGATGTTCTTATTACCATTTGATCTCTGACATTTTTGAAGCAGAGAAAGTGTTTCAAAGATTCAGAAAACTTGGCCGACAAAATTCACGCGAACACTGGAGTCCTACATACTGACGACAGCCCTTTAGGTAGAGGAAAGACCCTCCGTAAGCAAATGACAGGCAAGTCAGATGGCCAGAGGAGAGGACTGTGACCCCAGCAACCAGGTCCTTCTCTTAGTTCCACAAACAGTGACAGTGAATATTAGAGAGGAGAGAGGAATTGGAGAAGGCCCCAACGTGGGTCCCAGATCACTTCCCCTCCCAAAGCAGAAGCACTGAGGTTAGGGACAGATGCAAGGCAGCCAGGGTCCGGCTGTAAAGTACCAGAGGGAGGAGAGGAGTGGCCACCAGAAGGGAATGCACTTCTTGCCATGTTTGGAAATAGGTGCTGGGAATGGAGCTTGCCAGGCCAGCATGTTCTCTACTGTCCTAGAGCCCCATCTTGCCTCTTGCCTTCTTGGTATCAATTTCTCCATCTCTCCCCATGACCTGCCCTTCCCTCTTGCTCACTTCCTGTATATATCCTTGAACTCAAATGGACTCGAGCTTCACGGAGGCTGGGTGGTTGAATGTGGCTTATTATGAAGGACATGCTTGACTGCAGGACTTTTAGGCTTCAGGGACCTGAGCAAGAGAGTTGCCTAGTAATTACTTGAGTGGGTCTGTATCTTTGGGGATCTACTGGCACCATGGCAGGTGGTGACTACAAGGACAATTCATTCAGGAACCCACCTCCAGGCTTAGAGCTGGTGAGGAGCTCTGGGTTTTGCTCAGAGTATGAAAACGCATTCAGCGAGACACCCACCTTCACTACTGTGAAATCGGGGTAAACATCAATGACACATTTTCACCCAGTTAGTTCAGAGCCTTGTGTGGAGCTCTACTAACTAGACAACAAATGTCAATATGACCAGCAGGGTCCACTATCCTGCCCCCAGCGGATCATTCTGAGTTGGGAGTTTGCTAGTCTCTGGAGTTCGGGAAGAGCAGATATGGATGGGGAAACTGAGGTATTGAGACTAAGGGATCAAGGTCATAGGGGCTCAACAGGCGCCTAGTCAGGCAGATCCCAACAGTGCCTTCTCTTATCAAACTATACCCTTCTCCTGCCTGGCTGCCTCTCAGGCGGCTCGTGTCTGCACCTAGCAGGGGCGTGGGCCCATTAATTCTCAGGCAAATGGGTTGTAGGCACGTGTAGGCAGCAGGTCCTGGGACAGCTCAAACAGGCTTAGACTGCCCTGTGCCCCATGGCAGCCGCCCCTCTGGCCTCTAAATGATGGTGTGGAGCACTTGAGTGTTTTCAGGATAAACAGGAGCGCCGGGGCAATTGGGGAGGCAGGTATGCAACTCGGCCGAGCCAAAACAGAGAAAACACAGGACTCCCCCTGCACTCCTTGGTGGGGGTGCACCCAGGCCAGCTGGGGGTCAGCTTGGGCTTCAGGCTGCTGTCAGGGTCCATAGCAGTCATCACAGAGAGGGTGTGTACCACTTTCCACCTACAGTGTGCCCCTGCATGGTCTACCCTGGCAGTCTCCGGGCATGGCAACTGAGTAGGCTAATTCTCTCCTCCCTGTGACAGCATGGGAACAAGATGCCTGCGGAGAAAATAGTGCAAATCTTACTCCAGCTCCACCTCTGTCCTCTGAACCCCTAACACTGCTCTCCGTCCCCTAGCCAAGAGTCTGTCGGGGCCTCAGTCCCAACTCTCCCATTTATCTTTGTGGGAATTGGGGCTGATGATGAAATCTTCTTGTTTAATTCCCAAGATGTTGTGTATACTGGACAGCTACTAACCCGATGGCTCAAAAGCGCATGTTGCTGAACCTTGTCTCAGCAGGCAGCCCTATGCAGCTCCCAGGGAACATTACCATGTAGGTAGGTACAGGCGTGCCAGATCTGTAGATACTTCTGACAATACCCAAACTCATAACCATCCTCTAGATGTTAGCACGCAATCCATCTTCTGTGTTTTAAATGTTGGAATCAGAAAGTACTACGTGGCTTACTACTACAAAGTCTGAAGGCCAGGGTTGACCAGTAGGCCCTAGTTGGGGAAGGCTCAGATCAAATTGTATCTTCAGTCTGGTAATGGGAGGACCAAAGGGCTGACTGGAGAGAAAGGGAGTGGGTTGCCCAGCTGTGCACAGTCCAGTCTTTTGTAAGACATCCGGACAGTTATTGAGAAGAGGGCGCCATTCCTGCAACTCCTCATTGGGCGTCTCAGTCCCATGTCCTCATAGGTGCGTGATTCCTCATGAAGCTCAGAGGAAAAAAGTACCAAAGACTGACAGACACTGGATCCCCTGAAATGTCTGTGTCATTGAGGAGAAAGTCTGGTGGGCGCCGGAGTAGCCGCCGCCTCTCCAGCATGGGCGATCTCTTCACTCAACCCTCCATGGTGAACAATGGCAGAACTGTGTCAGGGAGCACTGTGTATCTGCTTCATCTTCGGAGCTTAGTTACCTTCTGTTGTGGCAAGTCACACTGCTTCTCCATTTTTACCTATGATACAGATTTTCTCTTAGGAATGGGGCTGTTTAAGTTTAATTTAAATTAGTAAATAAATAACGTTCCAGGTGATTGGCAGACATAGCAGACAGCATTGGAGCGGGAAGGAAGTGGCTGGATTCTGGCATACACTGTGTTAGGTAAATGAGAATGGCCTTGTTCTTAACACGGCCCTGGAGGAACTTGTCTGACCACCCTGGAGGCAAGCGGCAGCAGGCCAGACTGCACAAGGCTTGGATTGTGGGTAGATGGTAGTGGGAAGTTTAAGAACCTGCTGGGACCCACATGCCCTGAGATGACCCAGAGATGGACAAAATCAGACCTGGAAGCTTCAGAAGGTATGCCATGACAAATTAGGAGAGAGAAGAAACTGAATATCCTTGCTAGAATATCCACAGAGAGTTGCTAATCCTAAGCAATGTTTGTACACGGGTATCCGTCTGGTGTCACGTAAACAGTTGAGGGCAGGGCGTTCAGAAACCTGGGTCCTAGGGCTAGAGTGACTGCAATGTGTGGCTGTCATCTTCAGAACTGGGTTCAAAGCTCCTCCTCCTTCAGCCTCCTGAGTTTATATCCTTCTAGACGGTACCTGCTTCTTTGTGGCTCAGTTGCCTCACCTATGAAAGGAACTAATAAGGATTCCTGCTACTAGGGCCTTGTGGGGATGAGCTGAAATCCGTCATTTATACTGCTCCACAAAGTGGGAGTGAAGATGCCCCTGAGACTCCACAGTGAGAAGCTTCTACTGTGATCCTCAGCACCACTTCCCAGCAGACGTTTCCTGGTGTGAGCGAGGAACTTCAGCACCTCCTTACCTTGACTTGGGGTACAGCGGCCTGCATCTGCCTCTGGCTCCACTCAGTGCCTGTAACTTTAGGGCAGAATCTTGGTGCCTTTGCTTATGAAGGCGTGGATGGATGGAGTTTGCTCAGGAATCTCTCTACATTCATGTGTGTTTGTGTGTGTGTGTGTGTGTGTGTGTGTGTGTGTGTGTGTGTGCATGTGCATGCGCGCGCGCGCATTTACATACCCAGCAAGTTTTCGGGTACACAGTGACATCTAACCTAACACTTCTCCCCTCAGCGAATGTGAATACACGCACACACATACACACATACACACTTACAGAGAGAGAGAAAGAGTGCGAGGGAGGGAGGGAAGGAGGGGGGAGCACCTGAGACCTTGGTCTGAGGCTGAAAACCTCTTGGCTCAAGATCTTGACAAGAGAGACAATACAGGCTCTATGAGCGCCAGGCCGGCATATTTGCATATGGTAGCGAATACAGAACATGTAAACATCTCAACTCTAAAGGGCGGCTTGGTGGCTTGCAAATAGGAGGATCATTGGCCTTTATTCAGTCCCTTATTTCATTCACTGAAGACTTCTGTGAAGTGGCCTTCTGACAACTCTATTTCATTCAAAAAAAATAAAGATTGTTTAGGAAAAAGCAAACAGTTCAGAAATGATTAAAAATAGACTTTTTAATCTTCTTTATTCCCTTTGTGTCCCTTGTTTGTTCCCATCCATGTAAAGGACATTAGCCGCTGGTGTGGATCTCCTCAAAGCTCTCTTTGGGGCTGTGGAAACATACCTGTCCATACATAGGAATAGAGGGAAAGAAGTATATCTCTCTCCCCACCTCCTCTACATGTGTGCTTTGAGACAAGGTCTTCCTATATCCCAGGCTGTAACTTTAGTATCCTCCTACCTCTGCTCCAGAATACTGAGATTACAAATGTGTTCTCTCTGTTCCCAATTATTCATAGTTCTCTGTGTGTCGTTTTCCCAACTGAATAGTTGTTGTGGAATATTACTTTAACTAGGCAAAGATGTGTTCCATTTGTTTATGCTGCTTTTGTTTAATAATGTAAAGATGTTACATCTGTTTGCACTGCATTTTTTTTAACAATATGAAGATGTGTTGCTTTGCCTGTCTAAAGCACTTGGTCAATACAAAGCTGAACAGCCTATAGCTAGACAGTAGAAGAACACAGGCTGGCAGGCAGATAGAATAGGAGGAATCTAGACTCGTGAAAGAAAGGAGAGAGAATGAGGGGGAGAGAGAGAGAGAGAGACAACCGGGGCCAGCCAGGCAGCTGCCAGACAGACAGACATGAAGTAGGACATACAGAATAAAAGAAAGGTAAAAAGCTCCGAGGCAAAACGTAGATGATGAGAAACAAGCTAAGTGAAGTTATAAGACCTAGAAAGAGCTAGCAAGAAGCGCACCTAAGCTAAGGCAGAGCATTCATAACTAATAATAAGTCTCCATGTCTTTATTGAGGAGCTGGCTGGTGGCCCAAAAGAAAGCCTTCTACAAATGCGGTTGTCTTCTAGTGGACCACCAAGCTCTCAAGACTATCCAGAGCTTCTGAATCCATAAGGATAGAGCAAGGATAGAGCCCACAACTGACTGATATCACCGGCCCTTTCCCTATGATCTGTAGGACCTTTCCAGTCTCCCCTTGAAAATCACACCATTGCTTCACACACTGCCCTGTGCATGGATCCTTACAAGCTGCCGTTGCTCCTGGTTGTGGTTCCTAGTCAAGGTGAAAAACACCACTTACAACTTTACTCTTTCTTTTGAGCCAGAGATTTGTTGACTCAACATAGCATTCCAGTGAGCCTGAAGAGGTGGTGCACAGGGCCAGGGCCATGTTGACTATGAATCCATACTACCTCTGTGGATGGTCTTGTCTACCCTCCCATTTCCCTGGCTCCGGGAACTGGGAATAGAGAGGAGTCATTATGTGATGTAAATTTGGGGGTTCCCAGAGAGGAAAATACATTCTTAAGTCTGGTTATTCCGAGATCCTAGCTCAATGTGCATTGCTGCAGAGTGCTACTGTGGGTCTGTCTAGCTGTGTACAGATGCCTAGTGTGGAAGATTCCAGAAGTGAAAGCTGTCTGGTGTAATGGCAGTGGGACAGCCCAAGGGGCTGCCTCTGTGTAGAACAGCCAGTGTCATCAATGTTTCTCCTCCTCTTCTTCCTGGGACCAATCCAACAGAGGTATGGCTACTGCCATCTTCAATAGAAAGATGGAGAGACCCCATATCTGGTCTTCTGAAAGAGGCAGGGAGGCCTCTTTTTGTCCTCGTCCCTCATGACTGAAAGTTGGCTGTGGTGAAGAGTGGGTATTTTGTGGAAGGGGGGCAGAGCCTGTCAGAACAAACAAACTGAAATCTCGGGTGGCAAAAGCAGAGCGTAGAGGAACAGTGGCATTCTTCATCCCATAGAAACCTTACGGGGAGAATTGCCCATAAATTCTGAGTCATTGAGTCTGGGAAGAAACTTAGGACTTGTAGCCATTCAAACATCTAATTTGAATATTAAAGAAGTTGAGATGGACAGACTACAGATGGGATGAAATGGCCTGGGACGTGGAGCTACGACAGGAGAAAGTAGATCTGAACCAGTGAAGACAGAACCAAGACGGGCCTAGTTCTCACCTGCACTCCTCACGAAGAGGACCAGAGTCTTCTATCACTAGAGGAACACGGCGACAGAGCCACAGACAGCCCCAAACCAAAGCCGTTCTCTAAAGCAATGCTGTAACAAGCAGCAGTTCTTAGTGACAACTGGCTTTTGTTCTGCCCGTTCGCCATCCTGAACCCTTTCTTCCAAGGGACTTCACAGAATGGCTGCAAATGACCAGGGCAGACAGAGAAGGAGCCCACCGGACCCATAGTGAAATCGTGGCAATGATGCAAGCACAGTAGGAGCAGAACTGAGGAGCCTGCTATCTAGAGGCAGAAGGGGTTCAAAAATAGGATCCGCCAAGAACATCAACCCCAGGCCCTCCTCCCTGCTGCCAGCCTCCTTCCTGCTCAAAGCCCCCGCTGCTCAAGAACAACAGACATTTGATCTGATTGGGAGGACTGAGCTGTTTCAGGAAGAAGCCATTGCCAAGAATAGACACTTGGTACTTCCAGATGTTGAACAATGAAATGCATTTCAGTCTTCCGTATAGAAGTAGGAACCCCAGACAGAACCCACTTCTGAGAACAAGAGACAGCATGGGCTAGACACTGGACCAGGTGCCCAACCCTAGGCTAGTCTCCTGCAAGAGAAAGCTCCTGGGCTATAGAACCAGACAGCCCTGAGTTCTGAGACTACCCCAAGTATTGGCTACTCTATGTCCTTGGCCACCTCACCTCTCTGGATGTTATCTAGTCCTTACCATAAAGAACAGGTAAGAAACAGTATGGAGGTGGGGAATACGCTGGCTAGCATTTATGAGGCACTAAGCTTGGGGCTAGGCAGGGAAATGATCAGTAAATACTCATGTTCTCCCCTTTCTTAGCCTTCAAGATCTTCTACCATGAGCTGAGTCTTTCAAAACTACTCTGGGCCATTGACCAAAATGACATAGTTTCTGATTCAGAGATCTGGGGAGGGTCCAGAAGCCTGACTATCAGTGGACCCAGAACCATATGGAGAGTGGAGATCAAAAGGGCTGAGTACAGCCATAAGAAATGCCCTGGGTACCACAGAGTCCTGAATGGCCCTAGAAATCCAGTCTTGGCTAGCGGTCACTCAGTATACCACTGCTGTCTTCCAGCCCCAGGCTGTCCTCCCTCCATTTCTAGAGGGAGAGACCTCATATCAGTTAGCCCAGTCCATCCCATGTACTAGACAGTGTGAGAATGGCAGGGAGGGGGACACCAGGACAGATCCCATGTCCTGATTCAATGTGCTTTCTGTCCCTCTGCCTTTGAAACTTAGCTAGACCCCAGCCTGGCAGCCCAGCTGCTTCTGGCTTGTCCTGGCAGCCAGTTCAGGCCAGTCTTTACAGGCCTTCTGGGTTTGTTAAGCCTGTGCTGCCCCCTTGTGGTCATCTTCTGCAGTTTTTAACACCATCACAGCTTTTCAGAAGTTGGAAGAGAGGTGGATGGTCAGAGAATTAAGAAAGCTTGCTTTCTGCCCTTGGCACCTCTCTTTGGTGAGTGCTGAGAGCTCATTTGTGGATGGCAACAGGATGCAAAACGGAAGGGCGGCACACTGGCATGGCTCAGCTGTTCTTCCCAATTTCTCTGCCTGTAAATCGTAATGGTGTCTCCCACACTCAGCCTTTAGAGAAGCGGAAGGTTATTTGACCACCAGCAGACAATGATAGGCATCATGATTACAGATACATTTTATTGAGAACTTCTGAGCAAGGCAGTGTGTCTTAACATAGCACTTCATCACATCTCTCTAAACGCAAACTCCTGGTGGAAAAACTAGTCGTGTCTTCATTTTTACAAATAGGAAGACTAAACCTTAATGTCCCACATCACACACTCATGAGGAGGAGAGTCATGCTGACCCCAGCCCCTTGTCCCTCACCCGCCGCCATGCCCTGCCTCCCTGGAGTTCAGTGAGCCTTCCACTATCGCCTCCACACCTTTCTCCTATCTGCTTTCATCCAACCTCAGTTCTCCTTTGTCTTCAATTGATTTGCATGTCAGCTTCTCCAAGTCAGTGTCAGTATCTCTGTCTCAGCACAGGGAAGCTGCAGTCTATACATGGCAGAGGGGGCCCTTCAATTTAGACTGTGAAATGGGGAGCCGTAATCCACAGGGGTCTCCTGGGTTCCTGGATAACATCTCCCAAGCCACAGCCCATTCTCAGGCTGGCACAGACCCTGGGATGCTGAACTGGGCAATTTGGGGCCTGTGGTCCATGAGGCAGCTGGGTACCATCATCTGTGAGTTGTAAGGACAGCAGTTCTCAATTAGAGAAAACCGCTGGCTTTAGGCTTTGGACACATTGCAGAAAAAGAACACACACTGTGCTATTTGAAGAGCTGAATGAAGAAGACGTGTGCTCCACCGACTGATTCCAGAGATCCGTTCTCCTTGCCGGGAATCCTGTGCACTAAGGCAATGATTTGGAAATAGCTTTGTTGCTTGTTTCTGACCACAGCTGCCACTCTCTCCTTGAGTGTGCCGCAGAGTCTGGGGATCCCAGGATGTAGGAAACCCTTCCAGTTGCCATCCAGTCACAAAGTCTGAAGAATTAAAAGGAGTGATAAGTTCCTGGCATTTTGACATTTTCATATTTTGACCAGAAGCTGTCGCCCTCTCCTCCTGGTCACACAGCATCATATACTGTGTCCCCTCCCCCCACCCAGAGCTCATCATAAGGCACATGGTAAGTTATGTGGAAGAAGCCCATTTCCCCATCTACAGGTGAGGCTCGCTACCCCTAGCAGGTGACAGTGGTAATGTATCTCATGCACTTGACACATAATAGGCCCATGAGTCCTCTGTTGCTGGATGACAAGGACGGGACCTATCCAGAGGAGATTTTAACTAAACTACTGGATCGCAAATGGAACCCGGTTAACCTCTGACTCATTTATCAAGGCTAAGTTCCCAGCAGACGACATGCTTCGCAAGACCAGTGGTCACCTGTGGAAATCGGGAGCTCTATTACATTCCCTTATGGGCTTAAAAATAGCTAAGCTATCAGCCCAGCAATCAAAAAACCACAGACCTTTTCTAGAAACTGAAGTGGACTTCCTTTATTCAGAAAAAGAATTGCCAGAGAAAGTAGCCACTGTCTAAACTCTTACCTCAATTTTTCCAGTTCCATGAAGGCGCCTTGGGGAATTCTAGTTCAACTATTATCTCACGGAGAAAGAAACTGAAGGTCCAGAGAGAGAAAGGAACAGAGAACACAGGCCTTCACACACCTGGGTTCCCTTTATGACCCTATAAGGACAGCATTGTCTCCATCCCACAAACAACGATGTCCAAGTTCATAAGGATAGAAGGATTTGCCTACTTTCCCCAGTCATACTGCTTCATTGCCAAGGCTAGTCAGGAACCTCTGTGTAGCTCTGGGAGGCATCAGTGGTTCTGGAGGGAGCCAGACATGAGCAGGCTTTGCTGGTCAAAACCATGACCTGCCAAGGGGTGGGAGAGCACACTTTCTGTGTTGGCACAGCTGTTGAGTGTGGGTACAGGAGCAGTCACTCCATGAAGAAGGATGAGATCAAAGGCCATCCTTGTGAAATACCGGGAAATGTATCTCCTGCCCTAAAGAAGCTGAAAGCTGCCTAAGAAACCAAGGGCGACTCCCAGGAGCCAATGAGAACAGTGTTGCTCAGCAATCTAAAGGACTGGAGTCGTGTGCACCACATGAACGACCAGGATGGGGCACTGACCTTTTGAGAACATGGAATGTTCCATATTTGATTATAGTGATGGCTACACCAGCTGTAAACTCTGTAAAGATTTGCTAGTACTCATCGAACAAGTCTGTTTATTATACATAAATTATACTACAATAAACTTGATTATTAAAAATTATATGGACACATTATAGTCATGGCATAAATAAATGCAATATAATGATGACTAGAATAAGAGCTATAAGGGATGTTAGGGAGTGAGAGGCTACCAAAGACTTGGTCTAGTCAGACAGCTTGGAAGTAATGTTAATTGAAGGTTAGAGTACAGGCAGCTTGAACGAGGGGGCATGGGCCAAGAAGACAGCACCTGCCAAGCACAGGCCTGGGCTCAAAAGAACTCTGATGGAATTCGCTAAAAGTAAAGATACAGTGGCTAGAGAAGGGGGCCCTAGGGACTGAGTTCTAGGCTATAATCAGAGGCAGTAGAGATGGTTAGTCCTGGATAAGAGCCAGCGGTTTTCCTGAGAGAGTCCCAAGTACATCAGATACTAGCAGGAGATATAGTAACAGCCCACGGTTAATACGGTGGAACCAGTCAGTCTGCACCTCTTCCTCCTCCTAGCTGGAGGGTCCCTGAAATTAGACAAACTCGTGCAGCCCCCAAAGAGATTTCAGCAGCACTGACCAGAAAGGGATGCACAGAACTATTCTGAATGCATGCATGCATGCATGAGTCTCGTTAGCACCCAGTGTACTTCTCCAACGTCATCTGATAAAGAACAATGTAGATCCTTCCCTCCCAGCTGAAGGCATAGGATCAAGGTCTGCACCTCCAAATTTTTCCCTGCAATCTCTGCCCCTGAATGCACGAGGAGCCTGCAGCTGCATGCGTGGGGGCAACTAGACCCCTTTGTGAGGCTCTACCCCTTGCTACTGCAGTAGGCCCATTAGCCTATAACATGTGATCTCCTTGGGGCCATCCAAGTGCACAGTCGTCTTCTGCCTCAGTGCTCCTGGAACTGACTTGTGATCAAGGAGAGCCCAGGTTCTCATGTATCATTGCCCTGGCCCTAAAGAAGCTAAGAGCACCTCCCGCTCTCAAAGCTACTACTGGGTCACAGTTTGCACTGCCCCTGAAGACCCCGCTCAAGCTGCTGCTCCTCTGGACAGCATTAAACCTTTCCTGCCCATCTGGCCTCATCAGACACTACCCTGGCTCACACCTCTCTGAAGTACAGTCTTGGTCCCTGATCCATTCTCCTCCATGACTTCCTTATTCAAGAATGGTCCCTACACACTTTTCTTTCCACTCTGATGGAAGAGAGTTGAAGTGGAGCTCTAAAAAGTCAATAACCCAAAGGACAGACACAAATCACTAATATTGATACGGAATCATGTGGCTATCTATAAATAGATTTTTCCCCTCTGATTTTATTTCTGAGCTCCCCCTTGCAGAATGATTTCCTGGACTTCCAAAGCTACCCCAAGAATCTTTGCTTTGTTAGAGTTCCCTGGTCTGTTCTCAATATACAGTCACTTCCTAGCCCTTCTTTCTGATCTCCAGTCAAGACCTTCTGTACTGCAATGTCTCCTCCTCTGTCACATCCACAGTGAGAAGTCAAGTCATATAAGGATGTGCCACCTCCATGGGCTTCAGAAGGACTTTTCTGTACCAAGAAAACATGGCAGCAGTATAGACAAAGTCACAACATACAGAATAAAGAGAAAGTTCTGTCTTCCTCTCACGTTCTTTGAAGTAGTTTAATTTATCCTGTGATCTTTGAATGGAAAATTGGCCATTCTTTCCGCAACACCATATGGTAAGGTTTAGAATACATTCCAGCTAAGCACAGAAGGTAAATAAAGCACCTGCTGGGAACAGAATCATCAGCTCTTCAGTGAATCAAAGACCAGCTATGCATGTCTGGGTCCTGGCTTGCTGAGGGTTGGTCATAGACACCTTCAATATGATGCTGGCCCTATGACTTACGCTGAGGATGGATTTGCTCAACCCTTTACAAACAGGCATCATTTAACCCTCACAATGACAGTAAGAGATAGCCTACATTCACAGAAAGGAAGCTGAAGGGAGCAGGAAAGGAGGGGACCCTCTCTATAAATGGGGTGACTTTGAAGGCACAGACTTTGCTATTACTACTTTTGAGAATCGCTAGGGTGACACCTATAATTCAGATGGTGAAGGGTCTGCCTCCCCGCCTAGTCCATAGCTGACTCTACTTATGAGCTGGCATTGTGTTTGCTTTAACGTTTCTCACCCTTACACCGCTCCCCAGGACCAGCCGACCAGCTCATTTGGGAAGCTCATGAAATAAGGTTCAACCCAGCCAAAGCAGGAATGGGCCAAAGGGAACCTGAAACAGTGACTGCTTAGCAATGGATCTCTTTCCCTCTCCAACGTATTTCTAAAACCATCTTAAGTATGAATGTCCCAGCATAAAAAGGAAACACAGAATGTACTTAAAATTCAGAAATGAGCATGAAGACCATGGGAGATGGTGGAGGGGGAGGGGAGAGAAAGGGAAAAAATATATGGCTTAATAAAAACAAAAAAAATTAAAAATTCAGAAACTATAAATTTAAGGAAGAAGCCAGGTATGGCAGCAAACACTTGTAATTCCATTATTCTAAGGCTGAGGCAGGAGGACCATGACCACTGTGAGTCTGAGACCAGCCTGGGATACATAGTCAGTTCAACACAAGCCTGGGAATACATACTAATACTCTGTTTCTAGAAACAAAATAAACTAATACGTAAAAATAAATTATGACCAGGTGATAGTGGCACAGATTTTTAATCCCTGCACTTGGGAGGTAGAGGCAGATCTCTATGATTTTGTGGCCAGCATTGTCTACAAAACGAGCTCCAGGACAGCCAGGAATGTTACACAGAGAAGCCCTGTCTCAAAAAAAACATAAATAAATAAATAAATATGATCCTATCACCTAAATATATCATTTTGTTTTCATTCCTCCACACAGATTTATGTTATTGCCATTGATGGAGAGACCATTATTCCTAAAATGTTCACAATAAAAATGGCATTTTTGGTGCATTAGGAATGGGAAATTGAAAAATAATGCTAGCTTTGTAGCCATAAGTGCTAACATTTTGTCATGTTCTGGCCTGACTTCAGGCCACACTCCACCCCGAGGCTCCTTGGCTGCAGGGTTTTCTTCGTTGTTTCACCATAATGTTGACTGTGGAAAGGTAGGGAGGATTGGTGATTTGTTCTTAATGCCTGTAGTCCATCGTGAGCAGAACCAAAACTCATTTAACCACTTCCAAGCTGTGGAGTATGTAGGTTGTTTAACATATGCCATATCCACAAACAGTAAAAAAGAAAACACCTCTGCTCTGGGCCACACCACTAAGTAAGGCTGTGGTCAAGAGTTCTAGGCAGAAGTCCCTGGGGGCAGCCCCTGTGTGGCTCCCGGACATCATAGTCTGAGCTCTTTGCAGTACATACCTGAGCTGCTCAGGTATCTGAGAGCACCAGAAGGCAAGGAAATGACTGTGGCTTTCTCAAAGAATCTGCTGCACCCTCCCTCCAGTGCGGGCCTGATCCCTGTGGATAGTTGAAAATGTGCTCACACCCACAGCATTGCAGCCGTTCAGAGGGGAATGAAGAGTAATGGATGTGATGGTCTTTCTTCTGATTACACACATACACATGTATATACACATACACTCATACGCACTTCTCTCTCACAGATACTTCAGTCTTCCCAGCCTCATTCCAAAGACCCTGCAGTTTCTAGCAAACTCTTTCCGAATTTACATCACTACATAATTACACATTTTTTTCTCCAGCCACCCATCTAGTCATTTTTTGCAGCAAGTCTCTCCTTTCCTTTCCTCTCCCCTACCCTCCCTACCTCTTCTTCTACCTACATTTCTCTCTCTTTCCTTCTCCATCTCCCCCTCCACTACTTCCTCCATCTCCCTTTGTTTTCTTCATTTTTTGCCTGCTGATTTGTTTAAAACAGCCCCATTCTGTGTAATGCAGACCTGCCTGAGCCTCCCCACTGTCCTGCCTCAGCCTCCTAAGTTTTGTGGTGACAGGCATGTGCCACCACACCGGGCCTTCTCTCTTTTTCCTATCTGCCCATGTATCTATTCATCTCTCTATCCTTACTAAACACTCCAGATTCTTTAAGTGAATGTTTAGCACAGACCAGTTCAGAGGAGACTTGAGGGGTCAGATCTGCCTCCCAGTCAGGCCACCAAATGACTTTACTTGTAGAGAAAATAAAAGCTATTCTCTGCCTCAATGTCCTCCTAAAGAAAATTATGTTCGTTCCATACACAAGTTTGTCTTGAACCATGGAGACTTAGAGGCACTGGGCACAATTATAGAACCTTACTCTTTCCAGACCTGCTCTGGGAAAGATATAGATGGTGGCTTCCCACCCTACTGATGTCGGGTGGAGGGGTGTTAGGACAGGGTGGCCCAGCCACCACCAGCATTGTTCAGTCATGCCAGCACCCCACAGCCTGGAGAAGGGGACAGGGTGATATTTCATAAACATTACCTCATATGTTTTGTGGGAGATAAGCTGTTTGCTAAACTTTGTCAGAGGAGCGGGCTTGGGAGAGCCTTCCACGTGACCATCTCCAGGACAGCTGATGCCTGCTTGGACCGGCTGTGGGGACCTCCAGCTTGGCTTGCCCAAAATACAGGAACGCAAACGTAGAGCTGGCTGTATTTAGTGTAAATAGAGGCAAATGATCTTGAAGAACTAAGGGGTCACACTAGGAAAGGTACTTCCGCCTCTTCTGGTCAGGACCTGGGGTCTGTCAGCACCTGAAAGCCAGCCACACACCTCAGGAAGCTTTTGCTTCCCATGTGGCACTAACTCGTTCTGCGGTCGCTCTCCATGATGGATTTACACAGGTCAGGACCTCCACATGGACAGCTTGGTGTAAAGACGGGAATGGGGAACCGGCACTGTTCAAGGGTAGTGGAGCCTGGGAAAACGAAATTGCTCCCCCCCCCCCGTTATTCCCCTGCCTGCCATGTTCTTCCTTGTTCTTCCTTCTCCCAAGAACAAAAGGCTCATTGCTGACTGGTAGTGGGATCTTGGTGGTAACCAGAGTGCCCCCTCCCTCCAAACCCATGCCTCTAATCAAGATGGCCTCTTCAGGAGCTGAAAAGCACAAAGCCCCCCCTCCCCGCCCCGTCAGAGCTGAATCAAGCTGATCAGGTCTGCAGAGGTTAGTGGGTTCCTGCTCATTAACAAGTCAGGAAATGCTAACACAGCCTTGCCTGAGCATTGAAACTATGAAAGGTTCAAGACCTTAGTACTTAACACTTTGAATGTAGTTCACCCAAACAACATTAGTACGAGGATCATTCACTTCATGATGATATTAAGGGTCTGAGTTGGATGGCTTCATGAAGACCAGGTCCCAGCTGAATTTCTACCCAGTTCTGCCTTGATGGCCAACATGAGGACTGAGCTCAGTGAGTTCTGAAGCTCGGCAGCATAGAGGGGAGTTGCTATGTGGACTTGAGGGTGTTTGGGAAATGTGAGCTGGAAGATGTTGGCTGCACCAAAAGTGTATGTAGCCTTGGCGCTGATGCTGCCTTGGGTAGAAATGGTTCCCGAGGCCCCAGCCCAACCCGTATACTGTCTCTTGGAGTGAACAGAACACCCAGCTGGGTCAAATGGCATATGTCACTGTGACCAATGAGCTGATGGAGTTTTACCTCTGAGCTTCAATTTCCTCATCTGCAAGACAAAGATGACGATCCCAGCTCTTAAAGCTTGGATGCAGAGTAAGAGAGAGACTGTATGTGCAGAGCCTTAACTTTGTACCAGGCGTGAGTCACAGGGGCATGAAAGGGAACCCCTTACTGCTTCCGAGAATAACCCCAAGAATCCCAGACAAGAAAATGAAATGGAAGGAAGCTGGGAGAAGAAGCTCTCTCTCTCTCTCTCTCTCTCTCTCTCTCTCTCTCTCTCTCTCTCTCTCTCTTTTCCCTTCCCCTCCAACTCCACAGCTATGGAATAAACAAGTCTCATTCTCTGACAGAATTAGATGCACCAACTTGGGCCTGAAGACTGGACATGGGAGAGTAGCCTTCTTTGAGAAACGTGCTTCTAGACCCATGTTCTTTACTGGGCTTCACTGGCTGATCAGGGGGCAAGACAGAGGCACAGATGCTATCTTTATAATAATTATCGTCTATGTGTCTCTTACTAAGCATTTGCTTCCTATGTGAGTTCCATCTCCTCTTCGAGTCCACAGTTATTTGTGTTTAAATGAGAGAAAATGATGTCTACTTATTATGATAACTGGGGTCAATAGCAGGCTCGTGCATATAATCAAGAACTGCGCCTTGTGCAGCACACATGCATTAAAATGATGTAAGATTTGCTGCTATTTGTGGGCACTATGGTAGACACTATGCTACATAATTACTTTATGTTGATCAGGGAAACTGTAAGGCATTGTCTATTTTAATTCTCACATTGTAGCTCAAGAAAATGAGAAGGAAACACCACCCTAGACCACTGCCAGCACTTGGCATATCCAACTTGCAAAATTGACCCTTTGATTTCCAAATTATGTCCCCATCCTTTAGCGGCTTATGAATGACGTCAAAGTAGGAGACTACCATCAACTTTCACCTCACCTTCCCCCTTTTTAGACTTTAAAATCAAGCACTGTGACCGTGACACCAGCAGCCAAGAAATGGGTGGATGACACTGACCTTGGCTGTGCTGATCCGAGCTCCCCTGACAGGAGCTCCATAGAAACAAGAATCCTGAGTTAAAGGCAGTTTGGGGAACAAAGCCTTCGTCCCTGAACTCACAGCTGAGGAAACGGATTCCAGAGTCAGGCTTGAGAGCAGCACTCACTGAGTGAGAACGTGGCCCAGCTCCTCAGAGTGACCCTCCCTGTCACCCATCACCCTACCTGAGCCCATTGCCCCGGGGTCTACTTTCTTCAAGTCCTCTTTCTGACGAGCACACCATCCCCATGGCTACCTAAGTCCTCACCACGACTGACTGATCCTTGTTTACTTGAAAATTCCGCTAACTGTAGAAGACTCCACCGCTGCCCCCACCGACACCGGGCCCTTGTGTTGGTTTTTACATTCTGTGCTTCCTAATTCCATTCCTGGGGCTTAATTATGATTACACAGCTTTATTACATAGAGTTGATTTTAAGTAATGGCCCTAATTAAGAGTGAATTTTAATTAAGCTTAATTCAGAGCCCGCCTCCGATTGCCAACGATTTGCAGCCTGAACGGAGGAACTGCTGTAGCGCGGAACTCACACGTGACTTTGTCTCTGTGCTGCGGCGGCTGCTATTGCTGCGTTCACCGAACCATCTGCATCTGCTCGACAATGCCTGGTCCCTGGAGCACAAGTTCAGCAGGCTGCAGGGGTAAACCAGATTCCACTATCCAGAAGCAAACCTGAACCCCAGAAATAGGAATTCAGGAGTCCCTTGGCCTGGAAGTGGGGAACCTGGACCTCGAGGGCATAAATTTATTAGACACATCACCCATTCTGCTTAACACGAAGGCTTCCCACCTCTCTATAAAACCCACTGTAAGATGAACAGTGGGCCAGAAGGCCAGGCCACACAAGGGATGAAGACAAGGAAAGATGATGCCAGCCCCATTTTCAGCACCCATGGTCCTGTTTCAGTGCGGCTTTTGAGAACACAGTCATGATCAGAGTGTAGCGTAGCAAAAGCCAGCCTCACTCTCTGCCTTGGCCATTGCACCAAATCTTAGAGGATCACAGTGCTAGGCAGGGGCATCCCAGCACAGCCACGGGCATTATAGAGTCGGGGGAAATAAGTCAACTCATTTTTGAATGAAATTCCACCCTACCATTAAAACTGCGTAAAGTGATATTATTGGGGGTGGCATTTTTACAAAACAACTAAAGCTTAATGCTTCCAAATCAGAAACTGTTACCTTCAAAATGCCCAAGATCATAGTCTGTCTTATATTTTTTTATGTTTTTATTATACATACAAAGTTGAGATTTTGCCCTTCATATGTTCAGAAGGACTGAGAAATGGAAAGACAGCTTGTGACATCACCGCAGCATGCCGTGTAGAGTCCTAATGCCACCTACGATTAGCTCTCCTTTGCCTGATCAGCCCTGTGGGTGATAGAATTCAACACAAAAATCTGGGGCCCCTGAGCCCTGATGGCTCAAGGGCATGTGTGAACATTCTGTGGGTGCTTCACGTGAGAACAGTGACAATGATCTCTCTAAGGGTTGTGGTGAAGTTTGCCTGTAGGTAGAGGTCAGTACTGTCTACCTGTGCTGAATGTCATTGCCATGCTCAAATTTTGGTTAATGAAGTACCCACCTTGGAAAGTCACCGACACGGAAGCCAAGCTCTAAAAACAAACAAGCAAACAACAACAACAAATCTGTTTTGACTTTTCTGGAGGAAACAGAAAATGAAAAACAGGATCTGTTTACCCTGAATGTAAGAGGGACAATTTCACTCACAAATGCTATACTTAAAAGCTCAATTTGAAAACAACCATTCAATTATTTATCAGGCTAAGTTAAAAGGAGAAGCAGTGGAGAGAAAAAAAAAACAGAAGAGAGAAGTCGTGTCTCAATGTCCTTCCGTGTGCTCCCCCTTAGACTGGAAAAAAAGACACCAGGGCTTGGAACAAAATAGCCAAGCATCCAGTGACATTACGGGGCCAACCACAGAAGCTTCAAACTGGGTGTCAAGAAGACACTTTTGTTTACCCAAACCTACTGGCCCAGATACCGCCAGGTCTGGGGCTTCTTCCTGCAGTATGGAGACCAAACACCAAAAAGATATCTTTTCTTTTTCTAAGAGTTTGGGGGTAAAGTTACCACCAAATTCTTCAGCTCAGCCTAAGGTGCTTAACTGTTCCTGCTCCATAGCTTCCACCTTTTCCACCAGTGAATTTCCACAGGAAGAGCAGAGGCAACACAGCTTTGGTCTAAATACTAAGAAGTCCCAGCGACTCACTTCTACTAAAGAATGCAACCCAGAGAACCACCCCATCACAGTCAGGAACTCGTTCATTCTTGGTATTTTTATCCTGCTAGCTCAAGGCAAGGTGTAGGAACTAGTGGTTCTATGATCACCGTGGATGGCTTCTCAAGACAACTATTTTCTTCTGTCACCAAAAGACCTGCCTGGAGGTTGAATTCCTGGGCTGTGAATTACCCACAGTGGAACTTCAGGCTGTGGTCCCCTCCTCTGTAAAGAGGAGACAACAGCAGCACCTACCTTGCAGGATTGTGGAGAGGGTTTAATGAGATACTGCTTAGCAAGTGCTCAGCAGGTGCCCCAGTGGTTAACACTAACTCTGCCTCAAGCTTGTGGCCTGGGTTATCAGCAGCTCCTGAGTTGGCTGATGCACGAGAGAGGATCCTCTGCTCAGAAAGGCCCACAGGAAGTGATGAGAGCTCAGCTCCTCCACGAACCGCCAAAAGGCCTTGTGTTCTTGCTTGCTTTCCCGAGGACCCAGCTGGCAGGTCTGGGGCTGATGTAGCTCAGACTCGCTCCCGCTGAGGATCAGGCTGATAGTGGATCCCCAGAGAATCCTTGCAGGCACCGTGTCTCCTACCCAAATCTGCACACACATGCACACTCTTCCTTTCTGTGCATCGCCTCTTCACGTTTGAGCACAGCCAGATCCCTGCAGGCAGAACAGCTGTCCCTGCGACCAAACCCATGGCTGATCTCTGAGTGAGGCCCAGTGCATTTCAGCCTGGGGATTTATACCAAGCAGAAAAATCCACAGAATAGAAAAATGCAAATCAATTGTAGAATATAATATTATCATTGTCAACATAAAAGACTTGTATTTACTGCTCCTTAAAAGAAAATACTCCATAGTGCCATTTGTTTCAGGGAATGCAAAAAAGGTTTCAACAACTAACAGGGCATGTTTCTGAGCAAAATATGCCCCATATGTGATGTTGGAACACATATTGTCAGTGGCCACTAGTGTGTCTGTGTTCTTGCAAACAAACCCACGGCCTAGAGTCCCAGAAGGTCACTGCCAGCCTGTCTCTCTGAGCCACAGGCCATCTATTTGTCACTGGCCACAAATGAAGCAGGCAACACTCTGAGACAGGCCGTGGGGCAGGCACATCTCAGGGTAAGACAGCTGCTGACTGTGCTTCCTGAGGAAGAACAACGGAGCTCAGAAACAAGAATGGCTCTGGGCCAAGGGATGCTATGGGGCAAGGCTGGGGGTGGTGGCCCCTCTCATTTCTCTGGGGCAGTGATCCTCGACCTGTGGGTTGTGACCCTTTGGGGGTCTCATATTATATATCATGCATATCAAATATTTACATTATGACTCATGACAGCAGTAGAATTACATTTATGACGTGTCAATGAAATAATGTTATGCTTAGGGGGTCACCAGAAGATGAGGAACTATATTAAAGGGTCACAGCATTAGGAAGGCTGGGAGTCACTGCTCTAGGGTATGCCCTTACAACTGTATACCCCCTCAAGTTCAAAATATCACTCCCCATTTTCTGTCTTGTACTAGGTACATACCACCAATGAGGCCATGCCATTTGTGGACTTGATTGAATAACACATTTTTCCTTTTATGTATAAGTTTGGGTATCTAACGTGACACATCACAACAATCATTTTATTTTTTGAGTGGGCTGGGTCTAAATGTATAAGGCTATAAACAACAACAATTACCTTAATGACTCTTTATGTAAAATAATATATTCTAAATGGGTCTCTAAATAGCCTTTAAAAAACTGCTAGTGTAAGACAACTAGACCATTGGTATCTGTAGGGATTGGCTCTAGAAATCCCTGTAGATAGCAACATGCAGGGCTGCTTCAATCCCTAAGGTCAGGTAGCAAGGATTTACATGTGTCTTATGGACAGCCTCTCATATAATTTCAACAATCCCTAATTCCTAATACTGTAAAGTGTTAGACTGTGTTGGTAATAATGATAAGAAAATGCCTATAGATGTTTGATACAAATTTTCTCAATTTTTTTTAATTCCCTTTTGGATGACTCTACATATGTGAAGCCTGAAAAAAGAATGCATTACTACAACCAAATGCATTCCTACAACCAGTTTACTCTGAGCAAACAGAGGCTTGAGGATGGGAGGTGCAACCCGGCCTGTGTGTAGGCGAGTCGAGATCCATGCTCATATCTCCCTTGCTCCAGAAGTATCCATGCAGAATAACCCCTGCTCTGTCCTGCCCTGAAGGCAGCATCTAGTGGGCATCACATTCTGCACTCACAGAGGAGAGGAATCACCATGCCTTCTTTACAGCTGAGGGACTGATGCTCACAAAAGGAAAAACATTAACCCATGCCATTCTGATATAAAGCAGCTCTACAGGGACCTGACGCTCAAGCCCTGATTCTGGATACAGTGCGAGCTCAAAGGCGTTCTAAGTGTCAGTCCTCATGCCCCTCCCTCACTTTACATGAGCATCGTGACTTGGAGCAACCAAATCAGTGCCCTCATTTCACGCCCTCACATCCCTTGTTGCTTTCACTTGCAGTTCTTACAGACGGGGAATGCCTCCATGAGCGAGAGGCAGTGCAGAAAGGATGTCTTGGTTGCCTCAGGCAAATGTGATCTTACACTCATGATGAACTGGAGGGACCATGGCAATCAGAAAGCAATTGAAGAAAGAAAGGAAGAAATCCTTTCTCGTAGAGGCAGCTACCCTCCCTGCCGTTGTCTTGGTGTGTGTGTGTGTGTGTGTGTGTGTGTGTGTGTGTGAAACGCATTGTCCTACTGACTCAATCCCAACTCATCCACTACTGACACCCTCTTGGCTTCCCCAAAGTGTCCTCAAAGCCGGGAGGTGGGGCAAAGCATAATATATTCATTAGTTTGTTCTTGCTGTAAGAAAGCAGAATAGAAGATTCACTCGCTGAGGCAACAAACATAGCCACTGAAGATGGCGAGCACCGTGTCTTGGGCCAGGTAGTCAGAGGAAGGGCATACAGATGGTCAGTAAATTGATCAATACAGATTACCAATACATTGGTGGGGAACAGACAAAGAGGAACAGACATGAGTCAGTTGAAGAGGTCAGCCAAGCCACCCAGAAGACTGGGTTAAGGTAAGAAGATGAACCCCAAAGGACAACCAACATTATGTGCAAAGCCCATATGTGCAAGGCTTCCTTGTGGCGGTAACACTGAATTGAGATTTGGCCCTGGGAAGACCTGGTGACAAGTTCCAGAAGGGACAGTGCCAAGCTCCGGCCATGCTTTAGATGGCTGCTCACACCAGAGTGTCCATGATGATGCCAAGGTCACACCGTCCAGATTCAAGTTTCAATCAACAATGAATCACGGCCACCCCAACAGCCCAACAATCCACACCGCAGACTTCCACCTAACCCACCACACCCACAATCACAGTTTGTTTGAGCAACAGAAAGGAGATTATTCCAAAATACACTTGGTTAGGGGAAAAAAAAATTCACGGGGAGGGTGAGGTTTTCCAGTTTCATCTTTAAAGAGCTTTCCGCGCTGGATTTCAGGACTTGCACCTGCTCGAGGATTTGGCCCTGGAGTTAATGCCTACAAACTATTCTTTGGCTAACTCTGCATGAACAGGGAGGAGGGGCGGTGACTAAGAGGGTAGGTGGGAGGCTAGGACACTGCACTCTCACGCACCAGCGCTTTGCCTGTGTAATTTTCTTCAGCCCCAGAAGGAAGAGACTGGAAGCCCCACCTTAATAACATAGGACATTAGGTCACTAAGAGGAAAATCACTTCCTCAAGACCACATTGTAATAAACGGCAGAAGTGAAGCCAGCCATAACTCACCAGTCACTTAGCCATTGCTAATTAGCCAAATGTATAGATCATCGAAACGGTTCTAGGTGCCTGGGTAGGGGATTGGGGCAGCCTGATTGTGTTGGATTATCAATACCCTTCATTCTTGTTCTCATTTTTTCCATTGCTATATTGCCTGGATTTATTATATCGCTACCCCATTTAACAGATGAGAAGGCGGAGCCTAGGAGGTGAAGCGGTTCACTTTGTCCACCGGCTCTTACATGGTAAAGTGAGGATTCATATGGAGGTAAGCCCAGTCACTTCCGGAAAGTGACTGATGCTCAGAGAGGGAAAGATGGAGACCTTTTACATTCAAGGAGATTAGGAAATAGGTTTCCAAAAGCCTGATTTGAACAGGACGCTGTATTGCAGGGAAGCTCACTGTGAAGATCAGAGCTCAGTGAGGGATGTAGAATGTGAGCAGCAGATTTGAATTTTTAAAGTCCTATCAATTTTCAAACTCACATGACGGTTCTTTAAGGGGATGTCTTCATCCTTCTTCCTCCTTAGGAAGTTCACGGGGACGCAGTCACGGACCCAGGGCTAGGCTAACCGCAGCTCTCATGTTGCTCAGGAAAAGTGCCTGCTATGCATGTGTGTGTGCGTGTATACAAGGAGCAAACAGAGGAGAAGAAATGTTTACAGTGGATGGGTCTAATGAGCACACTCATGCTTCTGAAGGTCGCACCCCAAACACACGAGACACAGAAAGGGAAAGTTGGCAGGTTCCTCATGAGCGCATGGAAATTCCCTGAATCCTACTCCATGCACAGTTCGGCCCATTTCCGTGTCTTTGTCCCCTGTCCTGCTTCTCTGAAGTTCCGCCACGATAATTCATCCCTTTGGGCTTTGCATGTCTGGTTTTTAAATGCATGTAGCCCTGAAAGCTACGTATCATTCGGTCCTAAGGAGCTGGAGTGTGGGATGTCTATATTCCATGCTGGCTGAGAGCCTGCTTCTGGGTGAGTTCGCCCCATAAGGGGAGAGGAGCATTATGGGAGGGAATAGGGGCAGGTGAGAGACATGGGAGAGCAATGAGGTGGGCAAACTGCACAGCCTGGAAAAAGCAAGGACTCAAAGGACCCAGAGGGGCAGAAAGGCTGCTCTCAAACCCTTCACCTGAGTCCGGGGAGGGCTGACCCAGACCCTGACAGGAATAAAGTCACATGTTCAAAAAAAAATTCCTCTGCTGGTTATCATTTCCTCTTGAAGCTAAATAAGCCATCCAAATTTTTTTTAAAAAAAAATAGTGTGTGGTGTGAAGCATGAGTCAGCAGTTAGGAGTACTTTATTGTTCTTGTAGACAGCCCAAGTTCAGTTCCCAGAATCCACCGCAGGTAACTTACAGCCACCCATGACACCAGCTCCTGGGGATCCAAGGTCCTCTTCTGCACTCACACGTATACAGGTCCTGAGGTCCTGGTCTGCAACCTCCCCCAATACAGACATATAATAAAAAGTAAAAATAATTTCTAAACATTTTTAAAAGAGTGGTGATCATTGCTAAAGTCAGTATCATCTGTGACATTTGGTTAGCGTTACCGCTCAGAGAAAAATAGAAACAAAGAAAACTGAAGAATAATGTTGTAGGTCTATCTATACTAAGCACTAAGAGCTAAAATTAATATCTGCATTGATGGAGATAGTTTCCCATGTAAAGAAGCACATGAAGATTTCACTCTTACTCATTGTCAGAGGGAGAACAAAATTAGTAATTTTGTGTAAGTTAATTAGCCAAAGTTGGCGATAACCATAATTTATTACATTTTGGAAAGTGATTTTTAAAAACAACCTCCAGAAGGTTGTCATAGCAGTACACACATGTAATCAAACACTCAGAAGACCAAATAGGAGGTTCAAGAGTTCAAAGCTAGCCTGTGTTCATAGCCTGTGTCAACAACAAAGCTCTGAAAAATAACCTGAATGTCCAAAGTGAAGGAAAAGACCAAGCACATGATGGCACACATATTGATAGGATATTCAAATAGCGACGAGGAAGAATACGCTTGTTGTGGACTGAGCAGTGCCCATAATGTACACATTGAAAGTCTAACCCAGCCTCTAGGGGTGACTGAATCAGGCACGAGGAAGTCAGTCTTGATGAAATGAGATTGTGAAGATAGAGCTGCGGTCTGACACTCCACCACACAGGACAGAAGGTGAGCATTCGCAAACTCCATCAGAAGCCAAACTAGCCAGCCTGTTGAATGTGGCCTTTCTAGCCTCCAGAGCTGAGACAAAAAAGATTTGGTTGTTAAAACCACCCAACCCATGGCATTTGTCTGGCAGTGCAAGCAAACTAACACAACTCTCTCACCCAAAAGCAGTTAAAAAAATCTCTAAACTATTTGTATTTGTGGTATCTTTTTTTGTTGTTTGGTTTGTTTGTTTGTTTGTTTGTTGTTTTTCAAGACAGGGTTTCTCTGTAGTCCTGGCTATCCTGGAACTCACTTTGTAGACACGTTGGCCTCGAATTCACTGAGATCCGCCTGCCTCTGCCTCCCAAGTGCTGGGATTAAGGCGTGTGCCACCACCACTTGGCTAGGAAAAATTCAGATTAATAACTCGCAGTCTCATGCTAGGCTCAAAGTATTTTTGTCAGGGTCTTTGACCTCCCTAGTCATGCTCAGAATGATACTATTGGCCATTCCTTATCAAGTGCTATGTGCCAGGCATGGCAGAACAGTCCCTACAACGCCTCATCTCACCTAATGTCCCCCAAATGGGTGACTACCATCACTATCATTTCAGAGAAATTAAAACCAGAGATAGAGGCCCAAGTCCCACAGCAAATGAATGAACAAAGCCCCAGGCTGAGCTGAGGCTTGTCTGAATCCACATCACACTCTTCAGGTTTATACACACACAATGTGTCAAAACAGTCTACAGCTTGCCTCTGCAGCAGAGGAATAAATCAGTTGCCCACAGAGGTGGCAGCAGACATGTCCCAAGATGAGTGTGAAGATTTTCTACTCTCTCCTTCCGTGCCCCTGGGGCAGCTCTCCTGTGCTGGGACAGTAAGTGTCTTTAGAAAAAAACCTCCTACTGTTTCCTGCCTTGGGACACCAGTCACCTTCTGAGCAGCCACAGGGAGCTCAGACACAGTTGACAATTTACCAGATGCCATCACTATCCTCACCAGATGTTCTGACTTTCCAGGGTGGTGGTGTCCTTGTCAAGGGACCACTCCCACTCCAGGCTATAGCTCCTCACACAGGGGAAATGAGAAAGGCTACCACAGACAGCTCATGAGAGTTCTCATCTAGAAACTTCTTTGAAAGGCTCAACCACTGCCTCTTATTAAAATCATACTATTTGTCTTGTATCTCCCTGAAATCATCTTATTTTGACCCACATTTAAGCATACCATCTCTTTGATGTCCAGAATGCTCCTCGACTTATCTCCTGCTTTCCTGTTATTTATTATTTTTTTCTGCATCCCCGTGACAGTCTTTGCTTAACCCTATGTGACCGCTACAGCACTAAGCACCTGGGATCCTGACTTTGGGTCCATCTTACTCTCATTGGAAAGACCCCTTCTCTCTCATGACAGGTTCTCTATGGGATAAAAAGACAACTATTCATTTCAGATAGCTTGCATTGGTATGAATTTTGGTATAATAATACAAATTCTAAGTCAGTTTTGTTACGCTATATATATTTTTTTACTCTTGTTTAAATTTGTATAGTGATACAAATTTAAGGTCATTTTTGTTGCGACAGACTGTACATATGTTTTTATTCTTTTCTAAAGAGTTTTGGTAGATTGATACAAATTTAAGGTTGTTTTTGTTACCACATATTGTATATGTGTTTCTCTTCTTGTTTAAGGTACTGTGCCTATGCAGTTTATTTTAAAATGCAAGGTAAAGTTCTTTGTTGAAAGCTATTGTTATAAACTATTTAGTATAATCAAGAAACATAGGTTAGGGTTAGTCGTTTATAACAACCAAATTTGTAGATATGTTAGGCATGTTTTTTAGATCATATAGAGATATATTTTAGATAGATAGATAGATAGATAGATAGATAGATAGATAGATAGAGGGTCTTCAAGCCTTTCAAAGGCCTACAGAATATGGCATTTAAACTGCTTTGTTAACTTAGGGCTCTTCATGACAATGAGTCAAATCTGCTCCAGGCAGTACCAATTTACTTCAGAGAAAATGACGGGCATCAAAGAAACTCTGTAGGAGCTTGCTTTCATTGTGGCAAGGTTAGCCATTTGGGAGAAAAAACTGCTTTTACCTTGACTGTTTTACAGAATACTGTACAAACTAGACATGCAGGACCCACAGGAAAGTGACTGCTGAACTTTGCCAAACCAAGGTAGGATGGTCCTTCAGGATTCCTGCTTCACATAAGAATCTGCCAGACATTCTCTAGGGCACAGAGGAAAGCAACTGATGAACTTTGCCAATACAAGGTAGAACAGTTCATCAACTTTCCTGTTTTATAGAAGTGTCTGTCAGATACTTAGGCCTGTAGGCTGAAGATGGGTGCCCCAGTGAAGTAGAAGAACTTTGGATGACTGTCTAGGCAGTTAAATGTCTTTGTCATGTGTAACATTGTTGGAAGTTGTTTACCTAAATAATACTATATACCTTCTGGTACCTTCAATGGAGTTGAAGACTAGATAGTTTTAGTTGCAATTTTCTTTAATTATGAAAGAAAGCAAGTTAGGTATAAAAGTTTGGATACACTAAAATAAGATAGGTAATGTAGTATTTCCTCTGAATTTGTTAAATGCAAATGAACTAGACATTGCTAACGAAATTACTGCCTGTATATGTAAATATACAAATATATTTGTGTATGCTTATTGTACTTACTGTGTATAATTTTCCTATGCTAATTAAAACCTTTCATTTTTATTTAGACAAAAGAGGGGAAATGTTGTTGAAATTATTTTAAGGTTTGTTACTTTTGTTTATGCTGAATTTGCCTAATTCTGTAAAGCTGTGATTATTTGTCTTTTTAAAACAACTGATGGTCCTAATAAAGAGCTATATGGCCAATAACAAGGCAGGAGCAAAGGTAGGTGGGTCTGCCAGGCAGAGAATATAAATAGAAGGAGAAGAGAGGGAGCAGGAAAAGAGAAGTAGAGGAGGACACCAGGAGTCAGCCACCCAGCTCCACAGCAAGACACAGAGAAAGAAGTAAGAGACACAGAAGTAAGAAAGATAAAAATCCCAGAGGCAAATGGTAGTTGGGATAATTTAAATTAAGAAAAGTTGGCTACAAACAAGCCAAGCTAAGGCTGGGCATTCCTAACTAAGAGTAAGTGTCTGTGTGTGATTGATTTATTTGGGAGCTGGGTGGCAGGTCCCCAAAGAAAGAAAAGAGCAAAAACATCCACAAAAGTTCTCTGTGGATCTATGATGTACTGGGTCCTGCTCCTTCCCCTATTATCCATGACCTGGCACAATCATAAGTTGGGAAAAAATGTGGATGAATGAATACAGAAAAAAGTAATTTTAAACTGGATTTCCCTGCCTTACTGAGGCCGGCTTTGCTTTAACCTCCTGCCCCTGTGATATAAAAGACTGTTCAGAAAAGATAATTCATGTTGTGGTTATCAATCCCATTTCTAACTCCACACCATTGATTCACGCTGGTTTTAAGAACCTTGCCTACCCTCCCTTGACTTTTATTTCTTCATCTGAAATATACATCGGTTTTGTCTCAGTCTCCTGAAGTTATTGTGAAGCTCAAACAGCACAGAAATTCTCAATACTCCTTAACTTCAGTGACCACCAAATAGATGTTAGGATTAACATTAGGACTCCCTAAGGGAGTCAGCTGCAACGTTTTGTCTCCTAGGAATGTCAGAAACTACACCAATAAAATCACACCACGTTACTGCCTAACCGTGAGCTGAACAGGGATAGTAGACTTGCTAACGTGGACATGGACAAGGAGGAGGGTGACTCACCAGGCCTCAAACCTAGACAAAAACTATGGGCAATTGAGGAACAATAAGAGCAGGACAGTTTTTCTAGGGGAGAGCACACCAGTTGATTATCTAGTACCAAATGGTCAGCCCGGAAAACATGGACACAAGTAACATTATACAAACTGAGCAGGTTGTATTTAAGGATATATATACACACACACACGTATGGATGTATATATTCCTAAATACATACGTGTATAAATAAATAATAAAAATAGAGTTTATGAATTTGAAACAGTACAAGGAAGGGTATCTTGGAGAGTTCAGAGGGAGGCGAGAAAAAGGAAAAATAATTCAATTATATTATAATCTCAATAAAATTAAATATTTTTTAAATTAAAAGGTGCAATTCTTTGATAGGTATAACACTGGGTTTGGTTAATTTGGGCATGCAATGCTATTTGTTTCCAAGATTTTTAATAATAAGATTAATCAAACTAAAAACAAAGATTAGAATCCCTGATGCTAGGATTGTGTTTACAGTCCTTAAATCCATATTTAAACGTAAAAGACTCAAGCATAGATGGTCTGCTCCAAGCTGCTGCCATGGAAACATGACTAAACACCTGAAATGTTAAGTGCCTCTTCAACCAGATGTTGGCTGTACTATCCCATCTGGGAATCCACAAGCAGGGGCTATCTCTAAAATAAGACTTCAGCTTCTTTTGTCAAGACAAAATCTGATTAGGGAAAAGCAAAACACAGCATTTAAAATCGCTGGTCCTCTGGCATCCAGAAGACAGCTGACGCATTTGCTTTAAAATCTGGATTCAGGTGAAATAATCACAGGATCTAGAAAGTGGTCCCCACCCTCCCTGGCATGTTTATCAACAGAAACCAGCTCCCAAAATACCCAGTTCTGTAGACTTGAATGTCACAGCTGCAGAGCCTTGGGTGGAGAGGCAGAGTGAGGGTGACAGGCCTCCACCCCGCAACTCACGGCTGTACCATCTTGAGCAAATGACCTGCTCTCTGTGCCTTAATCTTTTTCATTGTGACACACAATAGCGATCATACTCATCTCACACGGGCTTCGTGGGAGGAACAAGAGAGTTAATGCTTGTTAAAAGCTTGGAAGAGTGCCTTGTTCCAAGTGTTAAGTGAAGTAATTGAGGCTAACTCAAAAAAACGAGAGAAGATGTTAGGTTGTAACCTCAGGGCCTCTGGGATCATTCTGCATTTTTTTTTGTTACTAATTTTTATTTCAGTATTGGTTCGGAAGGGTGGGAAGGAGGCACAAAGAAAATCCTTTTGGCTCTGCCTGTGTCATTGGCAGTTGCTAGGGCAGGGGGAGAAATCAATGAGAAGCTGATAAACAATTTGCAGTCCTCACTGGAAACTCCCTAAAATTGATCCCACTAAGATCCTTGACTTTTTAGTCTTCTATAAAGCACATAAAAATAAACATAGCTTCTCTTTAAAGTAGTAGGAACTGAAGTTTCATTATTTTCAGTAATAAAGCTTTTTAATGTTACATAAGAGTCTCTTAAACATAAAATATAATAGCGGCGTTCACTATAATAACCAGAAACACCATAGAATGAAGTGGTACCTGAAGACCTCAAAATGTATCTAACCACCTTATCCGCCTTCTATGTAGGCCCAGCCCCGCTGTGCTGTGGAGTCGGGAGCATCTGACTGGAACTCAATGACATAGGTGATGTGCGTTGTTCTATGCCAAGTGCCATCCATAATCAGGTGACTCCACTGACTGTGAATCTCGGTTTCTGAGTGCTGCATAGTAGCACTCTATCTGAAAGCCAGGACACTTCTCTGGATGGGAGGATTAAAACTAATCATAGCAGAAGGAAGTAGACTATGACACTTTCATACATTCTTAGCAAAATTAGTGACGTAATGGTTCTGGACGAGGGTCGTCCTTAGACAGACATTACATACCCACGAGGAAGTTACACTATCAAAAGACAAAATACAGTGTCTTGTGATACCTCAGAATCTAATGTTCAAATAACGACAGTGCAAGAATGAAAGGGTGTGAAACACACCCTCACAGAGATACACTGAGCAAAACTGAGAACCCACAATGCAAGAAGTATCTTCAATTAAAACTGACAGTGATAGAGGAGCAATCTATAGATTACGGGGCTCCATTTGTCTGTCTGTCTATCTATCTATCTATCTATCTATCTATCTATCTATCTACCCACCTACTTACCTGTCTGGCTATGCCATTTAGCATGTATGAATCTTTTTTAATTCCAACTGAAATGATCTGGTGAGTAGGTGTGTGTGAGTGTGTGTGTTCAAAGATAAGAAAAAGTTAAACCAATTGGATATTTGGTATTAAAGAAATATGTTAAAATTTAGAGATGAAGATGATATTTATTTGGGTTACTTTATTTGAGCTGAAATCAACTTCACTAGCAAAAAATGCGCGATTTAAAGGCAAATAAATTGACAGTATTCAGTACATTCAAGATGTTGTTCATTTGTTTCCATCTAGTTCCAGAATGTTTATTTATTGTAAAATATAACTCCATTCCAATAAGCAGTTGGTTCCCACTTCCCCTGACACCACCCCAATATATCGTTCTCTATGGCTGCCCTATTCTGGACATCTCATATAAATGGATAATATAAAGCATTTCCTTACTGTCTTATACCTTTTACTTAGCACCTTTTTTAGTTTTGTTCACTGTATACCGTGAATCAGTTATTGTCTTTTATGACTGGATGGTAGTCCATCATGCAGTTATAATTTATCTGTTCATTTTCTAATAGACCTTTTTTCCATTCTCATATTTTAGGTATTGTGTAGCATGTTGTTATAACAGGTGTCTACACAGACCTGTTTGAGCACCTGTTTCTAATTGTTTTGGATACATTCCTACAAGGGCATTTCTAGATCGTTCTATGTTTAACTTGCTGAGGTTCCACCAAACTATTCTTCACAGAAGCTGTGCATTCCCATAAGCAGTGGACAAGGATTCCCATACCTTGTCATCTCCTCCAGTATTGTTCAGGGTGTTAGCATGACCATCCTATTGTGTTTAAAGCAGTTGAACTTGCATTGCCCTGATGACGACTGGTGTCAAATCTATGCTCTTGACTCGGTCATTTCTATTTCCTCCTGGATAAATATCTATCCAAGACTTTTAAAATTAGTTGCTTCTTTTTATTGTTGCGTTATAAGAACTCTTTATTTATTATGCATACTAGACCCATGTTAAGTATAAAAATTGCAAACAGCCTCTCTTATTCTAGAATTTGCCCTCTTAACATCCTTAATGATGCTGTTTGCTATATACAGGTCTTTATGCATCGGCTTAATGGTATTTGCTGCTTCCTGGTGCTTTGGTACAATATCTAATAATTTATTACCTCACTGAAGGTCTTGGAATTTTCTTCTGTGTCTTTTCTAAGAGCTACAAACTGTTCTCTCCTACATATGAGCTCTGGTCCAGCACGAATTTGTGTGTGGTAGGAGGTAAAGCTTTGCTGTTTCACACACAGGCTGTTTCATGGTAAGAGTCCTCATCTAGAGAAACACAAAATGCCTTCAGCTGTTTCATGGTAAGAGTCCTCATCTGCAGAAACACAAAATGCTTTCAGCTGAATGGAAATGTTTGCTCAAGAAAATCACTTTGGAAGACAAGCTACAGGTAAAATAAGATTGCTCACGAATCTGTCGTCGCTGAAGTTAGATAATGAATTCATGGGATTCATGATGCTAGTCTGTCTACCTCTATAAATATTCTTTAAAAAATTGTCCATGCTGAAGTGAGGGCATCATTTATTAGAGAGGACCTAGAAATGTGTCCGGTGAAAATGCTTGTCTGAAATTCTTCTCCAAGGAACCTTGATGAGGGAACGAGGACTGGTCCAAATGAAAGGGATTGCTCGTAGGCAGAAGTTTATTGAGACTGTGTGATGACAGAGGGGGTCATTCTTCCAATCTTCCCACTTCTTTGTATATTTGGAAACAAATCACAGTTTCTAAAATGTAATGTGTAATTTATTGCCTAACAGCAAGAACCTTCCCAAATGGAGACAAGAGGAGCCGGACAGTAGGGCAGTATCGGTAGCTGGTATTGATTGTTCTCAAGAGCCAGTAAGTCAGGTTTCCTGGCAGAGGGGCAAAGTTCAGAACATCTCTCATGGTGTGTGCATAACATTTGGTTGAGGCTTGACTACTGAGCGTTACTGATCAGTAATCTTGATAACTTGATTTTACTCAAGCAGATGGGAGAAGAAAGGGTGGCCTACATAGAGGACCTTAGAAGGACAAAAAGTTAGAATAGTTTAGAGGAATCTAATATAGATTCCAGAAGATTAAACCATGGGATATGAGGGATGAACTCGCAAATTCCTCTAACTCCAGTTTCAGGGGATTTGATGCCCTCTGCCCCCTTCAGGTATTTGCAAGAGTGTGATGCACATAAACTCATGCAGCCAAACACACACACACACACACACACGCTCGCGAGCACACACACATGCACACACACACTTCTTAAAAGTCTAAATTCTTTTGAATTTTTTATAGACAACTGAGGTGGTGCGGCAACACCAAGGCTAATATCCCCCACACAGTGGCTGCCCACTGCTGATGTGGCTGCTCCCCTAGACAGGCCAGACTGTTCTAGTTCATGTGCTATTCCCTGACTCTGTCCTCTGCACGTAACAGTAAAGTCAAGGCTGTGTAACTTATCACCATAATTTAAGCAAAAAAAAAAGTTTTCCCCTTTTATAATAAAGTAGTATTTTTCTGCAACTCATCTTGTCCCTACTAAAAGGGAAAACAATGAAATATGTGCACAGAAGTTTAAGCATCTCAATAAAAAAAATTACGAAGCTGTGTTCCTTTGTTTCAGGGAAGACAACTTTGGTTTGATCTGTTTGACATGTAGGGTAACTGTGGGTAAAAATGCCACTTCAGATACAAAGAAATAACAACAATGATGCCCTCCTTCTAAAGATCTTCCATGCATAGAATTCCATGTACAGAATTCCGTGTATAGAATGCTCTTTCTGATGCTTCTTGGGTATTCCAGAATGTGCTCCTTCCAAAGATCTTCCATCCCCTTCTTACCAGGAAGCTAACTGATTGAGAACTACACTGTTCTGTTGCTAGGCCAAAGGTTATGACTCAAGGCAGTCAGACCTCAGAGTCACAAACTACCCGACCACACAATGGCTATAAAGTCATGACTGAAAACTACAAGATTTCTTCCAGGGTTGTAGAAGGAATCGCTCTCCCTACACACTCCTACTCCTTCCCCAGCCTGGAAGACACTGGATAGATCTGCCTTGAATCAGAATTTGCAGCCCTTTCCTGAGCTTCAAAGGGTTCTGAGTATGGGAGACATCAAAACACAGAAGAGGGATCAGAAGCCCTGAGAAGCAGCCTGGGAGCTAGGAGACTGTGTGGTGCAGGTTCCCACCCCTTAGAAGCCCTCTCTGGCCCTCCCCCAGGCGGCTCTTCCATTTGACTACAACACAGTATGTCCTGAGCTGTGCCACCAGCTTCCTGATTACTTCACCGAAGGCTGTGACGCCGTCTCATTGCTGATCCAGCATGACACCTTGTACACAGTACAGTAGGCATCAAAGCAATCTTTGTTCAAACAATTAATACACCAAGTTGTCATCAGATTCCCTTGGAGTATTCCTTGGGGGGCACCAAAAATATAATATCCAAAGTCTTTAACTTGTTGTTAGGCACTGGGGGTCAGGGCCTGAGCAGGTGAGAGAACACCAAGCCATGGCTCTAAGGAAGCCACAGCTCTTGGGTACCCATGTCCCCTCACTATCCGAGAGTGGGGTCTTTCTTGTGCTCTGAGCCCTATGATCCTCTCTTGTTTCATCTCATCTCTGCTCAGCAAAGCAGCTTTCTCTTTAGAACCCTGGGTTCCAGATGTGGACATCTTGAACCACCTCTGGAAAACACCGTTCCACAAAGTGTTTTCCTCTTAATCCTGTTTAAGATGCCACCTTGAGTCTTTCCCACCTTCCTCCCCCAACCCCCGGGTCTGCCTCTTCCTCTTCCACAGGTGTATGTTCTCTGTGCTCATCTGTGAAGCCAGCACTGGCCCATCCCATCCTTCTGTGTCAAGTTCTTAAGACCAGGACCAACACCTCACATCTGACCAAATAAACATGATACTTTTTTTATGTGATATCGCAATAAGGTATTATTGCTTTTAGGACTTTATGGTCTCATTTAGAGCGTTAGCAAAGACAGGCATGCAGACATGTCACACAGTAGCGCCTGAGAGCTATGGTAAGGATAACGGCAGCCCGAAGAGCTCCAGCAAACACCCAAAGTGGAGTAGGAGGCCAGGAAAGGCTTCTGAAGAAGTGGGGACTTAGTGAGCAGAGCGAGATGAGCAGATATTGCACATGTCTGGATCTGATAAGCGGGTCTTTCTTCAAGTTTCTCAGAATCGTGAGAACTGGACTGAGGCTGAGCTTCGTGGCAACTCAGGAACCGTTCCTCTCTGAAGATGTCACCTGATGAATATGGAGAAAAGACTGAAAAACAGCAGAAGCTCACTTCACCCAGGTCAAAATGGAAACAAAGGGACCAACAAATCAAAACTGAACAGAAAAGCACACCTCCTTTAAACCTCTACATCGTTTGTCTTCATTTATTTACTCGTTTATTTTTGTGTGTACATTTGCCACAGTTAACGGGTGGAGATTGGAGGACAAGTGGAGTTGGTTCTCTCCTTCCACCGTGTGGGTCCTGAGAATCAAACTCAGATCCTCAGTACCTTTACCCGCTGAGCCATCTCGCCAGGCTAAGCACGCCTTTCTGCCCAGAGGAATTAGAATCAGACCTTCCTCAAAGGGCTCCAGTACCGCTCCTTCTCCTCCTTCCCTCCTGGTGGCAGCGCACTAGAGAGAGGCCCTTTCAGCTCTTAGGGTCTAGTGTAGCTTGCCTTCTCTTTCTTAACAATAAATGGTCCAGCGAAAGAGAGGAGGGGAGGGTGAGAAAGGTAGCTGAGCTGCAGAGCTCTTGCCAAGCGTGTGCAAAGCTAAATAACTAAATAGGACGAAGAAAAGAGAAGAGGGAGGAAGGCAACACATAGCCAAACACAAAAGGAGCCTGCTATTCAGAGTTCTGTGGGTCTGCTATTGGTTCAGAGGGCCAATATGTTTCTGCGCAGAACCTCAAAATTTCTGCCTTAAAGAAGCTTGCTGCTGTTCATCAAATTTCCAAACTCCAGAGAGCTCTCAGCTGCCAGGAGTACCGTTGGCTCTTTATTAAGGAAACAGCGCCCCCTGCTGTTACTAAAGACCACATCCAAACCGTGTAGGAGTGAACTTGAGCGGCTGGCCTCTGCCTTCTCTGTGCTTCAAAAAAATTTGGGGACCACTCTGTACAGGCATTTTGTTTCATTTTTAATTATCCTGGTGTTGAGAATTTTAGCTATCATAAGAGGAACTGTTTATCATAACGATAACTAATGCCAACAATTATAATAATTATCAAACATTATAAGCCAAGTATTGGATTATATTGTTTTTATATTATTTAATTCAGAAATCTTACAGTAAAACTTATTATACCTATATTGTGGGTTGGAAACTGAAAGCTGGTCACTTGGTATAATTCTTCAGGCAGAGTCCACATGGTTTTTATGACAAATGGTCTCTCACTGGCCCAGTGCCCGCTTGGTGGAGTAGTCTGGCTAGCCAGTGAGCCCCGGGGATCTCCTGCCTCCCTCCCCAGAGCTGGGATTACATGCATGAACTACTCTATTTTAACATGGGTTCTGGGGGGTTGAATTTGGGATCCTATGTTTGTATGGTAAGAACTTTACAGACTGAGCCCTCTCTTAGCTATACCCAGTGTTTTTAACTGGATTACTTCAGTCCCCCCAGGAGATCAGTGAAATGGGAATCTACACAGCACGTGGAAAACAGCTTCTGAGAATTCAGCCGACTTGTAGCTGGCTGGTGGACATAAACCCAGCTCTCCCTGATGGCAAAGCCATCCTTTTTTAAAGAACAGATATTTGATGAAACACTTAAAAAAAAACCTTACATTAAAGCCCCAGAGAATGAAGATCGTGGAATATAAGTAACTTTGCCCAGGGGCAACCATAATCCACTACAGCTTGAGTTTTACCACTCTCTGCTCATCCCATCCCCAAAAGTCTGTTTCCTAAGCATTCGCACTGTGCTAGGCTTTTTTGTTGCAAACCAGTAGACTGTTGAGAAGCAAGCCAGCATGATGAAACCTGCCTTCACGGAGCTTGGGGGCAGGTGTGTGTGTGTGTGTGTGTGTGTGTGTGTGTGTGTGTGTGTGTGTAGAAGTCAGAGGGTCCTGTGTTTAGCATAGACACCATGGAGGAACACTTCATACTGGTGGCTCCCCATGGTCTGCTCAGTTTGCTTTTGTATTTAAGCCGAGACTGTCTGCTCAGGATTGGTTTCCCCTACATCAATCACTGAAGAAAATACTCTATAGACAGGGTATGGTGGAGACCCTTTTTTAGTTGAAGGTCCCTTTTCCCAAGTTGACCAAAAAAAAATACGCAAACAAAATAAAACAAAGAAACAATCAAAACTCCGGCGGCACACCAGGATAGCTAACAACGGTCGCATAGAAGCAAAAGTGTGCGAGGAGCTGGGAAACACAGCAAAGCGCCCAGAAGACCTTCTAGCTGGGATCAAGGGCTGGGAAGGGAGTTTCCTCCAACAATGTTGTCGTTCTCAAAGCACCTTGAGTGGCGTGAGAGCGTGTTTGGAAGGGCTGGCTGGGGAACTGACTCTCTGCAATGTCCTAGAAGGCTGGAGAGCAGAGAGATGGAGACAGGGTAGACGCCACCCAGGAGGAGCAGCATGTGTGAAGAAACGGTCAAGGGGAGGAAGAGTCGGGAGCAAAGGACATGTGTGTCAATCCAAGAAAGGTTAAGGGTTTGAAACTTAAGACTTGGAGGTGTTGCCGGAGGGCCTTCTGCTCCTCCAGCCAATAGCCGCTGAGATACCAGCCCATTGGGGCGTGGTTTCTCTCCCTTTGAAAAAGCAGCCACTTCCCTTCTCGCCCTCTCTTACTTCCTGCTCCGCTTCTGGCGACTAGACTCCCTTCCTTATTGCGCAGAGGGCTGTTGTCTGGGATGGTGATCTGTAAGTTTTTTTCCCCTTTAAATAAATAACCATTCTATTAATCATAATTCTAAACTGGTGTGGGATTGTTTTTGACTTACGCCTTCGCCTTCATGGAGCCGTGTTTCTCTAGTGGCTGTGGGAGGTGAGAGTTCTGCTTTGATTCTCTGTCCATCTCAAACAACCGCTTCTGCACAACGTTGTTAGCTTTCTGTCTCCCTGGTGTGCAGGAGTTTTGTGGGTTTCTAGTTTGTTTATTTGTCAACTTGGGAAAAGGGAACTTCAATGCAAAAGGGACCTCCACCATATTGGCCTGTCTGTAGGGTATTTTCTTGATTAATGTGGGAGAATCCAGCCCACTGTGAGTGGTGCTAACCCTGGGCAGAAAGTCTTGGGTTATGTTTGAAAGCAAACTGAGTCGGCCATGGAGAGCCGACCACTATGCTGTATTCCACCATGATCTCTGCTTCAACTCCTGCCTCCAGGTTTCTGCTTGGTCTTCCTTTAATGAACTGTGGTCCAAGAAACATAAGCCTAATTAACCCTTTTAGCTCCCAGGTTGCTTAGGGTGTTTATCACAGTAACAGAAAGCAGACTAAGACACTTGGGCTCCACATCCACAGACTCAACCAACCACGGATTGAAGTACTCAGAAAAACTACCAGTGTCTGCCCTGAGCATACAGACTGTTTCTTGGACATCTCTAAATAATACAATCCATCAACTATTCATATAGCATTTACTTTGTGTTATATATTACAGTTCATTAAAGATAAAGGAAAATGTGGCATATGTATGTATATTGTATGGGTTATTTATATATCACCCATACAAATTCCACAGCATTCTATTATATAAGAGACTTCAGCATCTGCAGCCTTCAGTGTCTGTGGGAGTCCAGGAGCCAATCCCTTGTAGACATCGAGGAACGGCAGTGCAATAAAAATGAATTAGTAGGAAAATAAAATGAAAAATGTGAGACATAAAACACAGGTTTATGGTTACCAGACTCAGTAGCCATAAAATTACTTAGTCAAAATGCTCTATTACATGTCTCTCACTGGGGAGACAATCTGCAAACAGACTATACTAGAAGCACTGATTTAATGCCCCACAGTGAGCACCATGTCTGGAAGTATGTGAGACATTTAGCAAGAGGACAGGGAAAAAAAGATGAGGTAAGCAGGGTACCCAGGGCAAAGGCAGAGCCACATGACACAGACTGGGATGCGTGTCTGAACAATGGCAGGTGGGTGGCTAGGCGCACTAGAGAGAGGAGAGGTACTGAGACTGGCACCCGGGCTCAGGGCTCAGAGAACTTTATCTTGCATGATGAAGGATTGAGCAATGAGAATTGCACTGAGCAGTCCTAAATCTCAAAAAAAAAAAAAAAAAAAAATCAGGATCCTTGCTCCTTTCTGAGTGCTGTAAGAGCTGCTCCACCTGCACACATAGCCCATCTGATGCCAACTTCAGCCCAGCTACTGCCGAAAGAAAGGGGAGCGAGGAAGGAGGGAGGGGAAATAAAGGAGGGAGAACAAAATCAGTCAAGGCTGTTTCTGATCACAGCTTGACCCACGAGCTAGGCAGATCTGGGGTGGCACAGTCTAAGAATATGCAAATTTCTTTTAAAACTTGCTACAAATTGAAAAACCTCCCATGGCAAATAAATAAATAAGCCGCAAAGCCCAGGGATATAGTAAAGAACGGTTAAGAAAAGCCACGAATCCATAAGCTATGGAGATCACGGGCTGCCTTTAGAATCACTGCTATTAATATCTGTTAGCTGTTAACAGTCATTGAAACGTTTGCCCACCACCACCACACAAGGCACCCTTTGCCAAGGAGACAAAAGGTATCCATGCTGTAAAGACATCCAGTGTTTCCGTAACTTTGTAGCCTCCTCCCCCTGCACCAGCTGTGAGCTCCTGTACGGGTTTCCTCTGACCTGCCATGTGATGCTCATCATCCCAACATCATCCTTCCAGGAAGCTACTATCTCAGTAAAAGGGTTCTCTCGTGGTTCTAGACAACTTTTCGTCAAATATTCTGCATATCTGAATATTCACTAATCAAGTTTGTGTTCTCTGTGAGGCTTCTGGTGGACAGCAGGGGAAAGAATGGCTTGGGGGTCATCTAAGTACTTGAACCAAAGAGCACAGTGTCGAAGACAGTGACCGCTGAACCCAGTCGCTGGCACTGCAACACCATCCACTCATCCCAAGTACATCAGGAACTCCCCGAGGCTGAAAATAAAACCCACAGTACAACAGAAATAGCTTCAGCTTCCAAGTCCTGGACCTACGTGATTGCCACACTATAGTCACATACGAGCAACCCAAGGCTTTCTGGACACTCAGCTTCACCCAACTAAGCCAATGGCTGCTGGGTTTTCCAGCACGTTTTTGTGACCATGAACCTGCACTTTAGTTTGCATGACTCCTGTTCGGCTTTGCCACAGCGTTGGTGAGGTGGGAGATCACAGCCTGGGACTGGGGGACGGGGGTTGCAAGAGCAGCAAGGACATGGGAACTCTGTGAAACCTTTAATGTGTTCTCCTAAGCTGGACCACCAAAGGAGGAGAACCCCACGCCCACCAAGCCTGTAAACGTTAGACTACTGCCAAAAATGCACTTGCCACCAGGCACAATGACCAATGTTCTCTCCCCAGGCCCTTGAGGTGAAAGGAGAGAACCAGCTCCTACAGGCTGTCCTCTGACATCCACACGTTTGCCTACACATGTGTACACATACACACATACACACATAAATAAATATAAAATATTAAAACAAATCCAATAGCTTGTTGGATTGCTTCAAAGAAGCCAGCAGAGCTGACCGGTGGGAAATCTGACCTATCCTCGCAACACTCACTACCATTTATCCACCTTAAGGCACACCCACTGCTGTTCCACGAGGTCTTCATCCAGACTAATCTTCAGCCGAACCCTAGGAAGTAGGTCTGGGTTCCTATTTTGCAGAGAAAAGCACTGAGGCTCAGAAGAATTACATACGTCTCCCCAACTTTCAGATCTGTTAAGAGAAGTCCTAATTGGCACTGAGGTTCACTGGCATTCAGAGCCTGAACGCTCAGGACCATTGTCCTTTCTCTCTCAAGCAGATGAATGGAAGATTTGATGCTTGAGCCAATAAAGCAGAGACACAATGACCTTGAGAGCACCCAGGGACTCTAGCACTGGTGATGTTTGAGGTGCCGGACCCTGAAATATGCTTGGTCCACCGTCAGGCTCTAAATAAATGACAGACAAGGCACCTCCATAATACCCTTTGTCAAATCATCTGGGAGGACAATGATGGGCTTATCAGGCAAGCACTCAGCTTGCAAAGGAACTGCCACTGGAGCTGGGTGGGCTCGGGCCCCCACAGCTATCCGGCCCACAGATAAGGTCTCTTCAAATGAATGGGATTCCTGTAGGAAACTGTTTCTGACAGTCAGCCACAGGGGGGACCGTCAAGGACAAACCCAAGAAAGGAAGAAGCAACCTAGGTTAGAAGGAGACCTGGGATACAACTTTTGCTTCCATCCTGAAACGGAAGCCTTTGAATAATCCCAGTGAAGAAGGTATTCATGTTCCCCTCTGTAACAAGTCAGCGCTCTGTAGGGCTCACAGCTAACAGTTACAGCTAGACTGTGAAAATGGATGTTCTGGCTACAGGGGAAATGTTTGGTAATGCGACAGGAAAACCCATTCCTCTCCCGGCTCATTCTAGAGCATGGAGACGAATACATAATAAATGAACCAATCCCGGTTGAGGCATCGACTGTGGAGGAAGTAAGAGCGAAGATGAGTCATAGAGGAAGTGGGTAGTCAATCCATTGGTCTCGGCAGGAAAGAGTGGGCATATGCAAACTGGCTAATTTAGCAGTGGCGGCTTAACACAGACTGGGCAAACTTGGTAGAGTAATGAGGGCATATCTCTCGCTAAAACCTAGAAGGTAGAGGGGAAGGAAATAGAGCCTAGAACAAGAGGTAATCGGCAAGCTCTGTATGATGGGGAAAGGCAAGCTCTGGATGATGGGGCAAAGACCTCTAGAAGACATGCAGCCCTCCAGGGCGACCCAGCAGAGAAGTAACAAGAGTAATAAACACAACTAAATATCCATGCATCTTTTATTTCTTTTATTGCTCTGAAAAAATAGGAGACAAAGCAACTTACGGATTGGACAGGCTCACAGTCCAAGGATACAACCCATTATGTGGGGACATAATCTTGAGGCAGCTGGCCACATTGTATCCCCATTATGAAACGGAGTGAAGGAAAGCATGCGGCTGCTCGGGCCCCTTTCTCCTTTTTATTCAGTCCGACACCAGAGCCTACTGAACGGTGTTGCCCACATTTAAAGTGGGTCTTTTCCTAACCCAGTTAGCCTAGAAAAATCTCAGGGCTTTGTTTCTATGGTGATTCAAAATCCCATCAAGCTATCAATCAAGTCAAGCATGTCATACTTTCCCTGGGCCCACCCCTGTGATGTGAGGATCTCTCTGGCTGGGAGGCTTCTAGTTCAGGAAGACGAGGTTAGACTAGCCGATAGGAATGCTTGAGGCTGCAGTGCCGTCCCGCATTAAACACATAGTCTTCTAGTGCAGTGATTTTTTCAGTCATTTTCGGGACTTGGCCTGAATAACAGGGGACCATCTGCAAATAAAGACATCTTAAAGATTCTGCTATGGTTTGAAAAGAAAATGTCACCCACAGGCTCATATTTTAAACGTCCGTTCCCCAGACTGCACCGCCATCTGAGGAGGCTCTGGACGCTTCAGGAAGTAAGGCCTCATGGGAGAATGAAGTGGGTCACTGATGAGTAAGCCCATGTGGGCGTATCCCTGGGTTCCTTCCAGAGCTACTCTGTTTCCTGTTTGTTGTGAGCCCCACCCCCCACCCCCCCACATACACCTGTGGGCCACAATGGCATCTGCCCAAGCACTTGGGCTGTGCTGGCTGGTTTCTTGACAGAAGCCAGCGTTTTTTGGAAAGGAGAGAACCTCAGCTGAGAAAAATGGCTCCATAAGATCAGACTGCAGGCAAGCCTGTGCGGAGCATTTTCTTAATTAGTGATTGATGGGAGAGGGCCCAGCTGATTGTGGGGGAGGGCCTCCCTGGGCTGCCGATCCTGGGTTCTAGGAGAGAGCAGGCTGAGCAAGTCCTGAGGAGCATTCCTCTGTGCCCTCTGCATCAGCTCCTGCCTCCAGGATCCTGCCCTGTTTGAGCTCCTGTCCTGACTTTTTCAGTGATGGACTACAATGAGGAAGTATAAGCCAAATAAACCTTTTCCTCTACATTCTTTGAGTACCGGTGGTTCATTGTGACAATAGAAACCCTAAGACATGGGCCAAACGACCATGGACCAAGTCTCAGAAAGGGTGAACTGAACCAAAACCAACACAGAAGATCCCTCTTCTTTATAAAGCTGGGAGATTCTCTCGACCCTGAAAACTGACCTTGACCAAGTCACTCAGTATTCCTTAGCTTATTTCCTCCCTTGCCAACATAAGAGCATTGGACTTAATAATTTCTAGACATCTGGAAGTGCTGTGTAGCGACCCTAGAGGCTTGCCACTGTAAACCCAAGCTCTCTGTTGACCAGACACCTGGCAGTGGGTGTCTCACATCTGTGGAACTGAGCTTGGCCACCTGCCCGTGGGGGGCAATGGTGCCTTCCAATTAAAAAGTCCTGACGCTCTGTGTGCATAGTAGAGGGGGCCAAGTAGAAGCACCATGCCTGTCTATTCCAGTCCCTCGGGGTAACTCAAGGAGCAAGCGGGTGGCTCTGAGACAGACAGCAAGAGTTTGAAACCAACCAGGGCTGCCACCCTCTGCCTAGGGATCTTGGACAAATTGCTTAATCTCTCTAAGTCTCTTTTTCTCTTACATAATATGTTGCATATGCCAAAACCAAGTGAAACCATGGGTATTAAGCATGCGGAACATCTTCCTTCAGTAAGAATATCCCACAACTGTGCACAACGTCCAGAGAGTTCTTCAAAATGCCATCAGATTTGCCTGTGTGCTTTTTGTCCAGCAGTTATCCGGCTTTAGTGACTGTGACACTTCCATGGCTTTTATCAGGACAGGATTGTCGCTCAGCCACTAACATCCTTTTGCCTTGCCCTGGGTTAGGACATCTAAGATGTGAGAGGAGAATAACATTGTTTACCCCAGACATCCTGAACAGCAAGAATTGCTAACCTCCACCCTGAGAACCTCAATATGCTGCCCTAACTGCTGTTAGAGCCCCTGACAGGACACAGAAGCAAGCCCAAGAAGCTCAAATGGCCTGGACGGGAGCTGCTAATTTAAATGAACAGCTTTGGCAAAGGGAGCCTTCCCCGAGGTAGGAGGGAGATAATGGCCCCACGTGTTTGGAGGTTGGAGTCAGGATGGCTGTACATTGCCTCTAGGGCCAGGCATCACTATAGCAACGAATGACTTAGCAACAGCTCTGAACAGACTACTTCTTTGAAAGAGTTTACATAACAGAGATTACAGTTGAGTTCTCTCTGGAAGGGACAACAGGGCTTTTCTTGTCCTCTTAAACATTAAGGGCATTTGAAGGACCCATCCTTTTTCCAAAGCTGTTCTAAAAGGGAGGCAAGGGGAGGGGGTGGCTAGAAGGCTGTGCATTGCAGTATTGACAGTTTCTTAAGAGACTGGAGGTGACTGTTAGTTTTCTTTGGGGGCACATGTGCTAATCGGAAACATTTTTACTTTTACTTTTATTTAAAGTAGTGTTTCTGTTTCACTTCTGAGTGCTATATTTTATTCATTATTCTTTTATGTTTCCCTGACATCAAATATAATTGTGAATTGAATATATTTAGAATTCTTCTTTTATTAGATTTTTGGCTAGTGCCTAATTATATATATTAACAGAGTGCCATGTGATATTCTTGATACACATATGCACTGTATAATGTTTTAAACAGGTTAAATATACCTGTCTCCACAAATGTCATGTATTTATTTATGGTGAAAGGTTTCAGTTCTTTTCATTAAAAATTTTACCTTAAAAATAATACACTGATTAGAAGTATGCAAGCCTAGCAATGTGGAGAAGGTACTTGTGGCCCAGATGAGGACTGAGCGTGGCCTTGGTGAAGAAATGACTGCTGTGGGCTTCTCAATACATAGCTTCCGGGCATCCGCTGGCATCAAGTAAAAGAAAACATCCCACAGTGACATGACAAGTCAGCCGACATCATTGAGGAGATGCCCGCTGTCTTTGGGACGGAAACAAACAAAAAAGCCCACTGATGTCCACTGCTACTTATCATTTCTGGACTCAGCAGTGCATGGAGCCATCTCCTAAGATCAGAAAGTGCACATACATGGTATAAGAGGGAAATACGTCTATTTTTAAGGCAGGCATGAAGATTTTGCCACAGCTCTCATGATTCTGGAGAAAGATGAAATTTGGGGGCGAGCACAACATCTGAGCATCTGTCTTTCTGCTCGTGTTATTCCAGTGCGGTCATGACAAAGCGCTCAGAGCGATTGGCTTGAGAGCAATGCTGGGTGGAGTCCCAGCTTTAGGGTCCAGTGCACAGTCCTCTGGTCTTGTTTGGGACCTGGAGCAGCACCCTATGCAACTGTGGCTGAGACTGTGTCAGTGGAAGCTGCTTACTTCATGACAACTGGGAAGGGACCAGGGTCCTAGTATCCCTTTCCAGGCACACCACCCACCAGTGATCTAAATTTCTCTGACTATGCGCCAAGCATAGTTCCAACACCTACCAGTACTGCTGACAGCCAAGCTTTCTAATACGTGGGCCTAAGATCTTAACAATGAATATTGTGTCTTGGGAAACAATATTTTTCTCTAGTATAGTTTTTTCCATAGTAAATACCATATGATTGGGAAACAAAGAAAGACGGGAAATTCTGTAGGAACATATTAAGTTCCTCTTGTATACTGGGTATTCATTCACTTAGATGAATTCATAGTTGTACAAAAAATGTTTAAGCAACTATAATATACCATCTCCATAACCAGCACATGGTAAAGATTAAAGCCACAGGCATTGGCTCAGACTTGGATGTGAACACAGTTCTACACATAGCCAGATACGTGACCTTCAACCCCTTGCTTCAGCTTCCGGCAGTAGGCAGTACAATGTACTGCTTTAACACTTTTGTGCATAGCCCCAGAGGGCTTGGTGCTTAAATAAAATGGGTTTGGACTGGAAAGGTTTGTGGCTTCCTGGGGAGTCCTCAAGTCCCCTTGATCTATTAGACCACGTGTCTTGCTGAAGTTATGGCTCTGGCTGGGTCATGCACACACCCCCCACACCTGCCTAGAAATCTTGCTTGGGGTACTTCATTTTCTCAGTCTTCCCACCCGCCTCCATTTTTAATCTTGTCAGCTCCATGAATTAAGAAGGAAACAGATCAGATTTATTCGTTCCAGTCTGCTCCATGATTGTGCCCGGAGGCTTAGAGACACACTGTAAATCACAAAGAATAATAATTATAATAAAGAATCGTTCTCTGTTGAAAGCTGCCTTAGGGGACATCTGTCAACTTGTTGAGGACCTCCAGAGAGCCAGCTTCCTCTTTCTTCATTCCAGAATAAACCACGGGGAAAGGAGACTGCTAAGTGACAGAAACTTCAGGGCCAACAGAAGAGAAAATACACTCTAACTCTTCTTGGTTAATCATGCAACTTCTTATCCTTAAAAAAAAAAATAGGGTGTATTAGCATATGCTAGCAGAGCAAACCAATGCTATACTCACAACCTTACTGAGTAAACTCTTAAAGGAGCCTCGTTTTTGTGCAGGAGGCGGTCAAGGCCTCGGAGCTGATAAGTACCAGTAGAGCGCACAGGAGAAGCTGTGTTTAAAGCCAGAGTCACACCAGGCTAGGGTGTTAGAAACTTCCGGTTTCTTAACAATCTTTTTCTGAGCATTGCTTTCCAGTCCCCCAAATGAGGCTTTGGCACAAGGACTAAACCACTGAAGATGTTTTAAACACACTCTGCCCTCTAAACTGGCTTCCTTCTGTAGAAACTGGGGCACGTTTGTTCCTCTCTGGTGCCTAGATTAATCTGGGTCAGTTACAGAACTAAATTCAGGAGTCCCTCATTGTCAGCAATTTTCTCTTTTCATGGTGTCAGTTACTTGTAGTCAACCATGTTATCGCTGCCCTAATAGTATACAGCATGTATACTATTGAAATAGTTAGTAGAAAATTTTTAGAAATAAAGTAGTTTGTACGTTGTCAGTAACTTTCAGTATATTATTGTTGGGGTAGCCCATGTGTGACTCAGTTTCCATCTGGGGTCAATTCTGAGTTATAAGTCATTTGAGTTCATGCTTACCTGCTTTGCTTTTTCTAGTAACCTTGAGGGCTGAGAGAGACTTCTGATTTAGCCCATGGGAAAGAGTATTTTGCCCATGAGAAAAGAACACTCTACCTAGGAGAATGATACCACTGATGCCAAACCTCAGGACCATCAAGACAGAAAGGAAGGCTGCTTCTGAGCAGCAAGCGCATGCTGGAGAGGAGGCTGCTCACTCAAGGGCAGGAATGGCCTTGTGGTTAGATACTGACTGACCATCTGTGCTGTGCTTTGTTCTGCTTTTGCATATAAGCAAGTTCTGAGATAAACTCCGGGCTGTTTGGCTGTTTTGACAAACAGACCTCCCGATTCTATCCTGTGTCTTTTGTCTCAGTTTCTTTCATCTGACATTCCTTTGGCTTTAATGACCTCCACTCCAAGAACCCTAGGCGACACTGGGGGAGCAGGCTCCTACATACTGTGATAGCTAGTTTTAATGTCAGTTTGTCACACACGAGAATCACCTAAGTAGGGAGCCTCGACGGAAAGCTGTTCTGATGCCCAGCTCAAGGTGATTGATTGGTGCCACTCCCAGGCAGGTGGTCCTTTCTTGGATAAAAAAAGCAAGATGCGCAAGTCATGGAGAGATGCTACCCAGTAGGTTCCTCCATGATCTCTGCTTCTGTTCCTGCCAACAGGTTCCCGCTTGCATTCCTTCCCTGACTTCCTTCAATGATGGATTGAGTTGGGAAAGTGTAAATCAAATAAGCTCTTTCCCTCCCAAGCTGCTTTTGGCCATGGTGTTTATCACAGCAACAGGAAGCACACAGGTATAAATAAATAGATTGGATTTGTCTTATTTTGTTGTTGCATATGTTAATCTCTCACTGTGCCTAGTTTTTAAAGTAAGCTTTATCACAGGCATGCACATATTGAGGGAGCAGAGGTTGTGTCCTTTGACATGGGATTGGTCATGTTAATCCCCCTTCCTCATACTGGCCTAATAAACATATGTCTATGTGTCTGTCCTTTCTCTGTTTCCTCACTACCCCTAACTAGGTCTCTAGGACCTAAGCCATGTAGGGTATGGCTTACATAGAAAATTCAGACTATGTAAACAGTTTGTTATTATCTAAGGTTCAACCATCCCCTCCACAAGAATAAAGGAGACCTGACTTTGGCCCAAACAAACTCAGCCCTGTTGGGGAGAAAGAGTGGCAAAGAACTACAGCAAATGCTTTGGGGTCTCAATAATACGGATGATACATTGAGAGGATGTAGGGGAGACGTGTTCCTAGGGACATTTCCTGGGAGTCTTCCAAACGACATGAAGGCACATAGCCCAGCTTCTGCCCAGCCAAGTGAGCTTGAGCCCAGCCCTAAGCCTCTCTAAACCTCCACGCCCTCAGGTATGAAGTGGATATAAGCCCTTTCTGAGACTCTAATAATAGAATCTGAGAACTCCAAAATCATGCCTAACTCCTCCATTTTCCAAGCAGTTCACCTAACACCAAGCTAATGCTGATCTCACCTCCTGCGTTTTGTGCTCATCTTGTTTCTGTCTCTTCTGTCACCATTTTCAAAAAGCTCCTGCCGTGTTTTGCATGAACTTTATGAAACCCTCCTAGCTATATTCTGTGCATTCTATGGCCTGTACCTTCCCATCATTTTCTCTAGCCAGGTCATTTTTTTTCAAACCTCAAATATGATCATATTTTTTACTACATAAGCATAAGACCCCCTAATGGGTTCTGTCAAGAATTGAGAGTGAGAGGGAGGGAGGGAGAGAGGGAGGGAGAAAGATAGAGAGGGCGGGGGGGAGGGAGAGCATCCTTCTGGATGGTCCTGTCCCCCTTTACCCCATTCTACTTGCTCTGTGCTCCTACTCTCCAAGCTTGCTAAAGCGCTCTCAGTCTCTTCCATCTGTAGGCTCCCCGCGATGTGCTCTGGAACACAATGCTCTTTCTGCCTGAAGAGTTCTTTTCTTCTCACCTTACTCTGGGTGTCCCTTCCTCAGAGAAGCCATTCCTGGAAGCCACCAGATTCATTCACATCCCTCAAGACGGGACTCCTTCCTCAACCATGGACAACGTCTATTTAAATACTCATGTCGTATACACATCGTGAGCTTCACCAGGATGCTTCAGTCAGCAAAGAATAGCTTATAAGACAGTGGCCCCATAAGATTATATGGCCTAATGTGCTCTGGTGGTACACCATCGTCTTGGTTTGTATAAGTAATTGCACTCTACAAAGTTTACATTAAAATCAATCCTCCTAACGATGAACTACTCCTACTGTCGTTAGTCCTTAGCATCACAGGGCTGCGTTAGTGTGACCTGGGAACTCCGGTCTGTTCCCTCCACATCATGGCCTCCCAGATAAATAAAGACCTGTCTACTTGAATTCAGCACTAGCCACATGAAATGTAACATGGGGATTAACAGTGCAGAGAGACTCAAGGAAGACTAGCTGTATGAAGAAATGGTTGTATACAGTATGCTTGCAAAAACTGGAAGCCCCGTTTCACCTGCACAGTGCTTCTTAGAGTTGAAAGTTCAGTTTATTTTTTTGCTTTTTGTGTCCGTTTTAATAAAATACAATTAGTCAGGCGCTAACAATGTCAATCCTAAGACATTCCCCTGAACAAGAGATGGTCGCAGAGGGCCCCACAAGAGTGATAATTGAAGTCGTCAAGTCTGCAAAAGCTGTTGGGAGACCTTAAGTCCTATCTCCAGATCTCCCTGAGCATCCCGGAGAGCAGGCTGCAGAATTCTGTGGCACTCTGGCCTACCACATCCCCACACTGCCTGATCTGGCTTTCAGAAATGCCTTCCTAGACAGGCAAGCACAGCCCCCATGGATTATTTTGATGCAAATCCACTGCTCGCTCCTGGAACCGTCATTTTCAAGCTAGAAGGATTTGTAATCAAGAGCTCACAGTTTGGAAGGATCGTGCAGGAGTGTTAGGGGAGATCCGTTTTCTGTGGGGGATGCTCTTTGCTTGCCAGTCAGTAGTTTTATTTCCATTTTAATTTTCAGAGCATCTGCCCCCCAGCAACGGCCTGCGGTTTCGAATTCATGGTTCTGTTGTGTGTTTACCCATGGTGCTTCCTTGTAATTGACAAATTTAAATTCTGGTCATATTTCATTTATTACCCAGACCCAGGGAAAAATCCTGGGCGGAAACCTAATTACAGCGGAAGTGCCACAAGGTAATTGCTGAGAAAGAAGTCGTGCGGTGCAGAGCTAAATATTTCATCTACCCCTAAAATGATTACCCTGACAAGATTCTGAAAAATAATAAAATCTGTTTAATAAAACAGAAGCAAAATACCAGTGTTTTTACACACAAAGTATTAAAACATCCTTCATTTTGGACAGATCCTAAGTCATCTGATTTTTATTCAAATGATGATCCGCAGCTGAGACAGTCCCAAGGTCCTTCCTACACAGGCTGTCTGAAGCGTGCGGATCGGATGTAGCTTTAAGAACAACTCTGAGTCTACTTCTGTTTGGTGGGATGATAGGATGCCCTCAGTTTGGGGTTGTTGTGTGTGACTGGCTACAGTCATTACTTCTGCCCAAACACCACATTCCATAGAGGTCTCAGAAGATATTCTCATGTAGATTCTACTGCCAAAGTCAGGTCTAACACCCTGCAGAGTGGACAATATTCACTTTAATTTCTCTGACCCCCTAGAGTATTGCCATGGCCAAGGCCTGTCTGCTCATCCATCTGCTAAATAAAGACATTGAGATTTACTGTGTGCCAGGAACTGTGTGCCAGGCAAAGGGCAGAGGATGTCAGCAAGACCGTGCTCTCCCTTAATAGATGGGTTAGGAGGACAGGCTTGAAACCCAACAGCAAACACACAGACCACGGAGATAGAATCATTCTCCCAGTACTAGCTAGGGTTGCATGGAGAAAGGGGCTTTGGTGGTAGATGGGGGTGATCTAAGAATATGACTGGCGTGTTCCCTAAATAGAGAGACCAATAGAGAGGCTCAGAAGGAGACAACTGTCACATAATTGTTGGCAGCATGTATCAGGACTAAGAGAGAGGGGAGAAGGGAGCGTGGAACTCTGCGGATCAAGGCGAGGAGCAAGAAGTTTGTGCCAAACGCTAGAGAGAATCGCTGGAGTGCTCAGATGGGGAGAAGGGCATGATCCCGTTTACATTTTCGACAGCTTATCCCACTGGCCTGTAAAGAATGGATCGCAGCAGGCAAGAGTAGCTGGGGGATGCCAGTAAGGACACTCTTACAAGGGTCAGGGGTAGGAGAGAAGCTGTCTTACACCAGGGCATGACAGCGGAGAAGGAAGCAGGGAGAGCTTTGTGGACAAAAAACACACATCTAAAAGCAGGCACTTTATAAACCGTATCTTAGACATTAGCTCTAGGCTTTCCATTATGATGGTAAATAAAATGAGACTGCAGCAACAAAAAGGTCAGGAAACAGAGGGAATGAGCTAAATTGGAAAGATCTTGAGAACGCGCTCTCATTTCTTCTTCCCACATCAGTGTTCAAAGCAGACAGCACGTGTCTGTTTCCATCTGAGCTGGGGTAGGCGTTCTACCCAAACACTTCCCTACTTATGTGGATCTTACTTAGATATGACATTATATAAATACCTAAAGAGAAAATGTTCTTGAATGTAGTAAGGTAGGTCGTGGACTTACTTTTGTGTCTTGCAGAAGATACCAATGAAGCTGCAAGCCAGCGCTCCTTCAGGTATAGTAGGCACACAGACCACCTAGGTTACAGTAGAGATGGGAGGTGGTAGGGTGGAAGGGGATTGGACTTGGAGATTTAGAGGACCCCTCCTTATATTTGTCAAGTCAGTCTTTTGCGGAGGTCCGCGAATCTGACTTTTTACACACCCATTGAGTAGCTGTGATACAGCATAGGCTAAGGAACTCTGCTTAGATGTGGCTGATTTACCACATAGAGCAATAATCAGAAGAATTTAAAATATAGAGAAGTCATTATGGGATAAATTACAACCAAATAAATACAAAGAAATGGGCCTTAAATCCTGTAATGATGTGTTAGTCGTCCTTGCCCATGCGCTCCTGGATGTTCTTCCAAATGTGCTCTTAGACACATATGCGTTTTTTCATAACAAAAGATGAGCACACTTACATTCTGCTGTAATTGACTTCATTCACCTAATAAATCCTTTCATAAAGATGCTCATTCCTCACTCCACGGACAGCTGATGAGAACGCAAGGGTGGGGGAGCACAATGCCCAGAGGGGGGTGACATTAGATCAGGATCTATGCCTTTAATAAACAGAGGAAGTATTGTTATGGGATGGATGGCTGACATAATAGAATTAGAAACATATTTTATTTTGGGACAGAGACAGGTATCCTCTGATTGGTGGATTTCTGAAAACAAACACAACTTGTGTCATGAATGTGCCTTGCTAGATAAAAGGGTATCTAAGAAGCCAAACCCAAAGGATTTTCAAACAAAAAGACGTGACAAGCAACTGTTAAAAAACAGTGCCTTGCTGAATGGCACCAGCTCTCTCAGACAGCTAGCCCCTTGCTTGCTTCAAAAGGAAACTGGAAGACGAGGAAAGCCAAACTCTGACACAGTAAGTGCATCCGTGCTAACGTTCTGAACACCGCGGTGGAAGGCTTCAGCCTTCTCTTGGCTTCTGTACCAGTCGACTCTACGAGGCTTCCCACTGCTGTGTTCACTGCTGCAGTGTTCGGGACAGAGACTTGCCAGCATTAGCAAACAGAAGTGTGGGAGCCCCCGTTAAATTTGAATCTCAGATAAATCACAGATCTTCTGTCTAAGTGTGTCATACAAGAGACTCGGGACTTTCATACTAAAAAAAATCTTTTATTGTTCCTGTAAAATTCCAGTTTAGCTGAATAACCTGTATTTTATCTGGCAGCCTTCTCTGGGAAGCTCCCTGTCTCAGTGGGAGAGGGGTATTGGAAATACGAGGCAACTGCTTACTTGGAGGGAAGCGGGGAGCAATGTAGAGTCCCATTACTAACATCAGTTTGCACTTCAGGAGGTATTTCCCTGGGAGAAAACTAAGTGGCTGCTTGATGCCAGCTCCTGGATGATGGCAGTGGGCAGTGAGTGAGGCATCACTTTTCATCACAGCAGTCAAGGTGCTCCAATTGTTCCTGCACCCACTGTATAGTGGGCCATGGGCAAGCCCTGGTCATCTGGACAGCGAGGGAATTTTCCTGATCTTTCTGGCTCTGGTCAAGCCTTTCGGATAATGAGGCTAGTGCAGGTTCAGGGCTGCTCCCTCCCGAATGCATGTTCCCAGGCATGGTACATAGCCATGTTCAGAAGAGAGTTAGGAATCCCAGGAGCATTGGTCCTTAGACACAGTGACTAGCACTTTTAATTGACAATGAGCTGACAAAGGAGAGAAACAGAAGCCCCGTGCCCCAGCAAAAGTAAGGTAATTCGTCCAATTTGTTCTCCTGGAAACTAAGGCTTTATGTCAGGAATTTGCAGTAAAACTAACCGAGGGACTCACACTCAGCTCCATAAAAGGCTTAATTGCCTTGTTCTGCAACCATTTTCCCTTTATGGGGAATTCACCAGCTTTTTAATCTCCTTTATTTGATTAACATTAGAATCAACAATTGCAACCTATGCTGGTTTCTGGTAAAGTACTGCTACCAAATTAATAAAGACAATAGGTTTGTTTTGCTTTATTTTCTCAACTATAAGAACCCCAGGCTATAAGGAGCTGATCATGCTTTTATGGTTTTATTTCCTTAGGGAGAAAAATTCCACAAAGACAGAATATATAGCTGTGTAGCTATTTAAGGAAGGAATCTGCAATCAGTTGTCATTGTCACCTAAGGCAGTGGCTTGCCATAGCTGCCCCTTCAGAGTTTCTCGTCCGTCTATCCTCCTATGATGATTATTTAAAGGAAATACGAAGTCAGTTCTTTGTGAGTAACAGATGATGGGCCACTGCCAATGCCAGTCATGGCAATCCCCTATAGTAGGAGGGTTCAGAGCGGGTGTGTAGGCAGGCCACTTACAGAGGTTACCGAAGTTTCTGTTAGTCCGGCAAGAGGTATTTAAAGCACAGGAAGTGAGACAATGGCAGTTACTGAAAACGCTAGACAGATTCTGAAATAGGTTCAGTGTGCTCAGAGCCCCACACCTACACAGTCTCAACCCTCATCACCACTTGACCTTCAGGATTCTCCAGCTGCAATGCCATCTCAGCACACCTACCTAATAAATAGTTCTTCTTAAGTATCCCCTCCCCCCTTTCTCCTGCTGTTATCTGCAGGGATTTTCCAACATACCTGAAGGGGGGGAGGAGGGCGCAGGCTGTAAGCTCTTCTCCTAAGTCAATTTTATTCTGAAACTGTTTTCTTCCTAAGAAGAAAAACTGCTTCTTGCTAAGTTAGCCTTGCTTTTTGGAACACACTGGTGCTAGTTCTGTTTATTTTATTATTGTTGATGTCCTTGATTCAGAAAACAAATGTCACTCACTCTATGCTGGCCACCATACATTTGTGTGCCCGTGTGTTCCTTATTATGTGTGTTTTTATGTTCAGTGGTCAATTGAAATTAAAAGTTTTGGGAGGCAGGCTGGGCTCATTTACCATCACAAGATGGTCTATCCATGTGCCAGGCAGTCCTGACACGACACCACTGACAGAATATCTCGGACAGCAGAAACAGCCACTCGTAGTTCCGGAGGGTGGAAGTCAAGGCCAGAGGGATGCTGTCACCTTTGGAGACTTTTTGGCTCGCAGAGAGCCTACTTCCTTCTGTCTCTTCGCAGGATCTTTACTCTGTGTGTGATCATTCCTGGTTCTTTCTGCCTGTTAGAGTCCCTCTCTGCTGTCCAATCTTAAGCCCTCTCTGCTTTAAGTCACAATGACCTCTTTAAATGCACCCCAAGTAGGCTCACATTCTGAAGGGCTAGGGGCTAGCATTCCAACACAAGAATTTGATAGGGACAAAAATCCAGCCCAGCAGGTGTAATCTGGCCGAGGAAGCAGCCATCATCGTGCAGAGAAAATAACAGAAGAACCAAGTCACAGACACGGGATGAATTCTGTGGTTCTGCCATTTCCTGGCTGTGGACCCTTGAGCAGGGCAGGAGTTAAGCTGTGTGAGAATACTCCGCTTTTTCTATATAGCTGGGACAATAGCTGCTTCAGAGCTATCAGGGTCAAGCTCCTAACATAACACATGGCACACAGAGCTCAGAGAACCCCCGTTGTCAATTCTTTAGTGTCTACTTATATTCTCATAACTCAGATTACCATACGGAGATAAGACATCAAGTAGTTACATTAAACATATTAAGGGAGTACCAAACAGAAGTATTGCATTAAAAATATTAAGCAAGAGGAATATTGGCACAGGAAACTATATTAACCACAGCACTGTGGAGGGCTGATTCAGGAAGTCTATTTCTAGGAATTTGAAATTTTATTTCTAGCTTGTTGAGGATTAGGAAACTTTAGAAAGGGAAGGATTGTCAGAGAGCATCGAATCTGGGATCCCCCAATGCATGAAGAAATCCCTCCAGTAATATGAAGGATGCTTATTCGGGCACATGGGCATCAAACAGCATAGACTCACAGCGAGTTACTCCTCTTCCAGTTCTTTCACTCTTTCTGATACTATTCAGATGGAAGTCTCAGTTTGTGACACTTTCCTCATCAATAAGAACCCATTTAAACAAAGATCAGACTCTGAAGACAGAGCATCCAGAGGCAAGCTCACAAAATGTAAAATATTGTCTTATTTTCATTTGCATTCTCTTCGCCTGTTACCTTCTGGTCACATTTTATTTCACTTATACTGGTGATGTATAATTTTTTAAAGTAAATTTAAAGGGAGGGAAGTTTAAGACGAGATAGTAATAATAATTTAGGTGCCACAATAATGTTATCTGCAATAGGCTGTTATATGTTAACCCAACCACGAGTGAAATTTATCCTGTGCCTCTCACAAGGAAACCCAACAAGGAAAGGAAGGCTCAGAAGAAAAAGGTAAGTTTTCTAGGACCACACAGCTACAATCGGGACTGAAGCTCAGTTCTCCTACACTTTCCTCATCTACTGAACTCAGCGTCGGACAAATTCTACATGGTTAAACGGAAGGTAGGCTAAATTCAAAATGACCAACAGACTGTGCTGTGTCTTGTCAGGAAGGCACTGATTCAGTAAAGCTTGCCTGTACCGTGTGAGAGGCCTGGAGGAAACAGAACGCTCTAGCACTTGGTGCTGGAGACCTAAGATCTCAGCAGGTCTAGAGTAATAGCCCAGAGCACCAGGTCAAATGCCTGGGCCAGAGCCTGAGTGTGTCATGGCAGGGATTCCTCTTGGAAGCAAGCAAAGATGGCTTGAATCCCAGCTTCTCCACTTGGCAAGAAACCGCTGTATCTGTCAGCTCATCTGTAGCCTACGCATTTGAAAAATTTATAAGACCGACACCAGCAAGCTGGACGATAATAGCAATTGCCTTTAATCCCAGCGGAGACAAGAGAATTTCTGTGAGTTCCAGGCCAGACTGGTCTACATGTAAAGTGAGTTCCAGGAAAACCAGGGCTACACAGAGAAACAATTTCTTGAAAGAAAAACAGAAAGAAAAGAAAAAAGCAAACCATTATGTATGAGACAGTTATCAACCACCAAACACCTCTGATAAATTATCTCAGCCCTCAGAATATCATTCCAGCATAGTTTTTTTATTGTTGCATAAAATGGAGGAGGGGTTTGGTCCCAGGGGGTTGCAGGGTTTATCTGTTTCTATTCAACTGAAGGAGTGGTAAATTCGGCTTCAAACCACAAGAATCAATCTAGAATCTGCCACTAGCTCCAGCACTGCACTGTGGGAAGAGAAGTACAGGTAAACCGCACCTAGGAAGCAGAAAATGACAAGGCCTTGTTGGCACTCTCAGGCGTCACTTGCAGTCTAGAATTCAGAATCTGCCCTCGAGTTGCTTATTTAAGACTACAATTCCCAGAATGCCACAGGTGACAATACTACCCAATCAGAATGCTGCAGGCAGAGACACTGGCCAATCATGCAGGCGGAGACTCTGGCCAATCAGGAAGCCTATCTTGGTTTCCCTGCCATCTCTCCACACCCAGCGTCAAGTTGGCTGACTGTTGAGGAGCCGTGCGTACAATATCCGTTGACGCTTTTCTTTGTGGTGAGCAGTTGGGAAGGTGAGTTGTTTGAAACCATTCGGTCACCAGGCCAATTTCCAGGCTGAGGGGTGGCTGGAGAACAGGTACCCGCAGGGTGGGTGAGGGCTGTGGAAACTTCCAGGCTGCCTTAAGCCTGTCTGCAGCCGCTGGGCAGGGCATGGGCAGCGGGTACTCGGTGACCCCCAGAGAGCAGAGGCCCTCAGGGGGTGTTGGTGGGGCCCAGGAAGAAGACCTCTGAACAGACTCTGACCCCGAAACCCTCTATCAGGGTTGAGGACTCAGGCTGGGCCCAGGGCAGGGGGAAGGGCGTTAGTGACGTCATGCCCGCGTGTGCGCCATATTGGCTCTGACACCATCTAGTCCTTGGGCCTGGATCTTCTGTGTCCAGTTAGACGTCATTTGAATAACGATTAAGCTGAGCCGACGCCAGCCCTCTAGGATTTGGCACCCTAAGCCCTCTGACGCTCACTCCCCTACCCACTGTGTGGGCCTCAGGACGTTCCTGTTAGTTTCATTTTCTTATTTTATCAGTATTAAGTTTTATACTTATTTACAGCCATGTTCCCCCCCCCCCCAACCCGAGACCTGGGTTTGGCATGTCCAACTGAGGTTATTATTGGCATTCTTGTGTTACTATTCAGGGACATAGAGGTGGATGCAAAGTGCGTTTTATTCATTAATGTCCCGGAAAAGAAAAAAAAAATTTGCAGCTCTTGTAAAGGGAGTGTGAGGGAATTCAGGAAAGGACAAAGACAAGGTCCAACTTGGTGGTTTGATTTCGTTATCCTGCTCCAACAGTCCTGACTGACGTGTAACTTCCCAGCGTTTAGATGGCAGGAGTGGCCTGGGCTAATTAATTGTAGTTTATTTTTCAAGTCATTTTGTGGGGTTTGACTAAAAGGTTAGTATCTAGTGAGCCATCTCTCTGCAGACAGCCTCGGTTAGATATATTTACTGTACTTTATATAGCACAATGTGGTGGTTTATACATTTTTAGATATACCCTTGTTGACAAATTCTGTGTAATCACATCAACTTTTCGTTTTAAAGAAATTGCAAGTGGGCACTGTCATTCAAGAGTCAAGACACTGGCTAACATGAAATTAGGAAAGGTCCCACACGATTGCTGAATTGTGCGGTAGTTTGTAAACACAGGATTTTTCTAGAGGGGACTTTGTTTCTATTGTAAGGGCCCCATCTTGTGGATGTGGTTTGATAGAGAAGGAACTTCACCCCAAGAATTCCAGATGCAGTTGTTTCCAGATACAATTCCTCTTGAAACCTGGAAAAACAAAACCAGTTGATGCTTCCCTAGGTTGTAACTGCCCTAACCATTTAGGAAAGACATTGATTTTAAATTTTTCTTTTACAAGTTACATTATTTTTTAAAATACACATGACTATTTTTAAAAATAACTTTTTTTTTTTTTGGTTTTTCGAGACAGGGTTTCTCTGTGGCTTTGGAGCCTGTCCTGGGACTAGCTCTGTAGACCAGGCTGGTCTCGAACTCACAGAGATCCGCCTGCCTCTGCCTCCCGAGTGCTGGGATTAAAGGCGTGCGCCACCATCGCCCAGCAAAAATAACTTTTTAAAATTTATTTTCAACTGTGTGTGTTTGTGCCATTTGTGTATGGGTATCTGAAAAGGCCAGAAGAGGCCATTGGGTCCTCTGCAGCTGTGGGAGTCTGATGCCCAGTGTGAGTGTTGGGAACTGGATTTAGAGTCACCTCACCAGCCTCCCACAAAAATAGCTCTGCTCTGTACACCATTCTGGTTTCTCTTTTATAATCAGATGTTGAAGAATAATCATCATGACCACAAGCAAAGAGTGGAAGCCATGATTAAGAACATTAATACAATTTCTTTGGAGATGAAGAAGATGAAAGGTAAGGACAGACTCGGTCAATATGTTTGCACACCACTGCTATGCAAGACACGGTAGAGCTAATTTGTGCTTCAGGTAGGGCAGTTTCTCTGCTGATTATAATTGTCCTGATGAGAAGTGTTTACAGTATAATCTCAACTATGTGTTTGAAGGTGCTAGGCCTGAATCCCTATTCCGACACCACTAAGTTAATCTACCTGTCTAAATTTCCCTTCCTTCAACACAGTTAGATGACTACCATGTTCCACAAAATTCAGTGTCTTTATCCATGAATCATTCATTATTAAGCTCCTGAGGTTTTGCCAGATTAAGAATTAAAAGTTTAAATCTATAAGTGAAATGATTGTCATTTTAAATATATTCTTAGTGTAATAATAGATCTTAAAGGTCATGATGTGTTCTCCTGTTTTACTCCTAGCCATGTGAGCTTTCTCTGATTGAATATTTTTAGGGATAAGCTCTCCCCACAGCATGCTGGGGAACTCTCTCATCAGTTAGCCTATTTCATTTTCGATAGTTCCTCAGGGATTAGCTGGGATCTGTACCCCGGCTCTCTTCATCTATAGGTCCCATTCCCATCCCTGGAACCTATTTTGAGTGTAAAGTTATTCTTACAACCCTGTAGATGTTTTCTGTGTCACTTTTGGGACCTGCAGCTGCAAGTAACAGATAGCACCTATGTGATGCACGCCAGGAGAGAGGCAGTCAGAAGTGAGGGCAGCCCTGGAATAATTCACTGGGGCCAGGGTTTCCCATCTTGTGCTGTATACTGTATACTGTCCATGTATTCTGCTGCTCATCATTACTCCTGAGGTGGCCACACACAGACACTATTTCTGCCTATGATATCTTTTTATAAGCTCCAGCAATTCTCCATTCCTTATAAAAACATGAGGGCCATGTAGCAATGATAGAAGGCTTGCCCAGCACGCACAGGACCCCAAGTTCAACCTCCATTACTGCAAAATAAATATATTGGGAGAGAGGAGACTTGTAATAAGGCAATGGCCAAGTTCTAAATAGGGAGAAAAGCAATTTACTAACTAGGGGACATTTGCGGTATCATGTTCCTGATTAAAAAACAAAACAAGTATAGTTAGGAGCAAGCCTGCCCCTTCCTCCAGAGTGGGATGATGTAACTACAAAATCCAGCTGTGAAGAGGACCTATATAAGTAAAATTGCAGGTTAAATAGTGAGTTAATAAAAGCTTTCCTCTTCAGGTATATTTGAAGGGGTGGGGAGTCAGTAAAAGAATGTCTTTAGTCAGGAGCAAATGGCAGAAATAGAAAGGAAAAAATGTCTTTTGAGATACAGAGAAATCCTAGCATACTCACACCCACTCTGTCTTAGTCTGCTTTCTGTTCCCATGATTAAATATCATGACCAAAACAACTGGGAGAGGAAAGGGTTTATCCCACCTGCAGTTTACATCATGAAGGGAAGTCAGGACAGGAACCCAAGCAGAGAGCACAGAGAGAGGTGGGTCACTGACTTGCTCGGTTTGCATTCTTATACACTTGGGACCTGCACAGGGATGGCACTGCTCACATCCACATCACTCACCAATCAAGAAAATGCCCCCACAGGCACGTGTCTGTGCCAGTCTAATGTAGGCAATTCCTCAGTTGAAATCCCTCTTCCTGGTTATGGGTTTGTGCCAAGTTAACAAAGATTAATCAGCACACCACCAAAGGAGGGCAAACCACCGCACACACATAAAACCTAAGAAAATGACAGGGAAAGTTGAAACAAGAAGCCTGTCTTTGTAATATCTTAGTGGTGGCTCCTATTCTGTGTACTGTGTGCACATGTAAGGTAGCTAAGTTTAAGATATATTTCTACAGTGTTGCAGTGTAGGAAGATAGCTGGTGGATGGGCGGAGGGCCTTTGTACCCATGGTTTTCAATCAAAATGGGTCACACCTTAGTAGTAGCTTGAACAGGAAATATTTGAAAATGTCATTAGAAATTAAGAAATAGCCCTTTAAAGCAGTACTAGTTGTCATGACACCGGTGCCACCATGTCTTCTCCTTACACAGAACTCTCCCATATCCTGCTGTGTGACCTCAATCTCCATTTTGGTCAGCCCAAGAAGACTGAGGACCCCAAGGAAGCAGAAACAAGCCACTCACTTGAAGAGACTGAGATACCAGATGTAGCCCTTGCTTCTATCAGTTTATCTGACTGAATTTTTTTCTATTTGTTTTAAATTTCTGGTTTTGTTGACTTAAAAATATAGAATAATTAAGTTTATTAGTGTAATTTAAAACAGTATAAAATTATAAATAAGCCTCTCATCTTGAAAACTGATCTTTTTGGTTTTTGTTTTATTTTAATGTCTCAAAGGGAAACTGCTTACACCAATGCTGGAAGTCTGATACTGGAAACTGAGCTGTCTGTGTTTGATGTGCTGGCCTTGTTCTCTGGTGTGGACAGGCTTCTTCCATGTGCTGGGTAGAAGATGGTAGTAGCACAGCAGCAGACAACTTTGCCTTTGTGTGGCTAAAAAGAACTGATTTTCTTTCCAGAGAGGGACCCTGATGGCCTAACTTTCGTTAAGATGTGAGTCCATGAGCAGAGAGCTGAGCAGTGGTGATAGATCCAGTGGGATCATAAGGCCCATGGCTCAGATAGGCAAGGCTGGCAGAAGAATAGAATTGAAAGAACCCAAAGAAAGCATGTGCTCATCCTGAAAACATGAGAATCCCATGATTGCAATCATAGGAGTGGAAGCGAACATCTTATCCATGGGTTCATTTTTGCCCCTTTACCCTAAGAAATTCAAATACGTTTTCTCTCATGTCATCCACTGCTACTTTCCTTGTTTCTGTGAGCAAACACCTGTAAAGAAGCAGCTTAAAGGAAAAAGGTTGGTTTGGGCTTATACTTTGAGAGAATATGGTTGATGATGGCAGGGAGAGGAAGTGGTGGGCTGTGAGGCAACTGGTTACATTGCATCCGCCATTATGAAGCACAAAGAGATGGATAGTTTGCTCTGGGCACTCAGCCCACATTTAGGGTCTTCCCTCAGTTGAACCTCTCCGGAAGCATTTTCACAGACACAGCCTTACCTGATTCTAAAATTTGGTTAAGTTGACAAACTTAGCCATCGGAGCTACCAGTAGATGCTTTGAGATCTACCATGTCCTTCAACTTCATCACCTTCAGATATAAAAATACCTGCAGGGTCCTGCTGCTCTCTCCCCAGGACGTAGCTCAGTACTTTACACAGTATAGATGTTATAAGTCCCTGCTGGGCATCCTACTGAGGAAATTAACACAGCGTTTTCAGCTTTAGCATCTCCAAGTTCTGGGTCCTAAATTGAGAGCTCTGGGTTTGTAAGGATGAGGTTTTGTAGAACATTATTGTCATTTGTTAAGCATCACCACATTCTACCTACTCATCTTAGTGTGTCCCCAGTATTAACCTGGTGACTTTTAAGGTCCTTTCTAAAAAAAAAAAATGTTTTTAACTCATGAAAATAAAGGTATATAGTATTCTTTTCTACCTGAAAATTTTGTAGATCAGAGAAATCAAAACACTCTCAATAAAAGTCACAAAGTGATGCTGAGAGTCCCAAAGGAATGAGATTGGAAGAACAAGGCATGCCAGTGTTCGATGAATACTAGGTTATGGCTTGCTAAACATGAACAACACTGCAAATTCTCATCAGACACTGCTGTCTTGATAAAAGTTACAGTGACAAGGGCAAACACTATGAACTGAAAATTCATTTACTGACAATACCTATTGAACATCAGAGCTCAGCCTAGCCTGTTAAACATGCTCAGATCATGTACATTAGCCTGCAGCTGGGCAAAGTCACCTAACACAAACTCTAATTTGTCTTAAAATACTGAATATATGTTTTTAATTTATTGAATTTTCACAAGCTCCCCACCACCACCAAAAGAGGGGAAAAAAACAAACCTGCTTGCAACATATAATACTGTAAAATACTGTTGGGTACCCTGGTGGTCACATGACTGACTAAGACTTTCGTGTCACCTATTGCTAGCCTAGGGCAACCAAAATTCACATTGACACACAGTTTGTCTTAGCAGGCATCACTCCCACACCATCATACAGTCACAAATGGTAAGACAACAGAAACCAGAAACCCAACTGTATGTCTCATTAAGTGTGGTTTATAAACTGAAGGAAAGTTGAGATGCTTTGAAAGGTTTATAATCCAATCTGAGAAAGATGAGATGGGAGTCACAGCACACTTCTTGTTTTGAGGGCAGAAAAGCACAGCTGAGGTGTGGATAGGTAATCTTCAAAGGCCCTTGTGTTAGAGGCTTGATCCACACACCAGGGCAACAGTGGGTAGTGATAGGACTGACCACAGGAGGACAAGCCCAGTGGGATGGTGTGAGGTCAGTACGTGCATTCCTTGAGGGAAATTACCGGTCTTCCTTTCCTTTTGCCTCCCAGCCACCATGAGCTGCACAGATGTCTTCCATACATTCTAACTTGAGTGTCCTGTATGCACCACAGGCGCACAGACCATACTGAGCAAATGACAAGCTTTCTAAATGAAAGCCAACTAATAAAAGAAGTATCTAGTAGGGAGGTGGGCTGGAGTGTGTGTGTGCACCATCCTCCCAGGAGATCTTCAGTACTAGAAAATTCTTTTAAAGATGGGCATGGAGGGGATACACTGTGAATATAGATATGGGGGATTAAAGAAGAATCATAAAACCCATTGTATTTGACAGCAAAATTGCATCACTGATTCTAAAACTGTTTCCTTCTTAGAGGATTTTGTAGCTTACATTTACTTTAAAACCAAAATATAACAGCATGGACTAAACAATAAAGTTGTTTTAAGAATCTAAAAGAGTAAAGCAAAAGATAACTTTAATCCCAGGAGGTTATCCCAACATGCATTTATCTCAAATATGAAAAATACATAAAAATACTCCCTGCAAAACCAAATAAGAAAGGATGAAGTTGTGTTTTTGAAGCCTCTTAAGTTATTGCTGCTCCAAAAATTAAATTTTAATTATTTTAAGTTGTGTAAAAAACAAATTGCCTCAGAACGATAAAGTTTCTATTATAAAATGTGTGATATCTAAAATGATCCATTCCAGTACTTCTTAAACTTGCCCCACATTATTTCTGTAGTATGGAAAGTACAGTATTTTGGGATGGATTGTTGAGAATCTCAGGTCTTGAGATGAAGTATGCAAACCCACTCTTGGACTTCATATGTGGACCTGATTACTTCTACACTTCGCAGACATGGAAGAAAATAAATAAATTATGGGATATTCCGCAACCTTCAAACATTTTAAAGGAAGGGCAAAACACTGTGCCCACACTGAGAGACTTGCTTTGGTCCTAAGTGTTCAACCATTTCCTAAGGTCGCTTGATCTTCCCTCATTGAGGACGGAGTCACAAAGGCTGACCTGCTGGGCTGACTTGTTATGGATACCCTGCAGCGTACGTCAGTGTGCACTGGTATCTGGAGCCTCTGTTTTTCCCATCAATGAGCAACAGTGGCATTTTCCTGAAGTAGTCAATAATATCTGATACAGAGAGAAAGTCCTGGAAAAGTCAAATGGGAAAATGAGTTAACATCAGAATGGACAGTACCCATTTCATAACTGTCGTTTTCTTTGTTTTTTGATTCAGAGTTTGGAAAATTTGTGGGAAAAATAAAATTTGTCAAGTATTTTAGAGATTTCTTTATTGATAGTCAACAAATTTTAACTAAGAGATAGCAACGTTAGGTTGGGTCAGCAAGATGGCTGAGTGGTTAGAGGCCTAAGGAACTGAGGTCAATCCCCAGGACCCACACAGAGGGAAGAGAGAACTTAAGCCTACAATTTGTCCTCTGAACTCCACACATGTGCCATGACACACACAAAAATAGAAGTTTGGTTGTTTTGGGTTTTTTGCTTTTTAAGGAAACCTTTAACTTCTGCAATGGCTAATTTACCCTAAATATTTCCGTCATGATACCCATGGCTTGGTATTGGTCTCTGATTTTCATTTCTGCTTGGGTTTCTGTATCCCCACATTGCCACAACCCAAACTTTTAGGAGGTGTAAAGAACTAGGAGGTCAGATGGGGGTCATTTCTAGAAGTGAAGCTTTAGCATGGTGTGACCATTTCTCCCCACTCTCCTCCACACTCCCGTATGAGGGATCAATAACCGTAACCTGGACCACCCAGTGCAGATAGTCTAGACCCACCCAGCCCTCTAGATGCGACCAGAGTCCAAGCTGTACCTAAACTGGATTGTACAGTTGTTCCTCCCTCTGAGGAAACGTGTTTTTATATCAGAGAAATCTTGGGAGGTGACACTCTGCCTCTGGGAAGACTATGTAGTTCCATCAACAAAGAACAAGTGACCCAAATGTTTGACCAAAATTGTGTTCTTTCTGCTTAGCACTGTCACTGTTTTAAAGTATTTAAAATTATTAGTGAATTGTTCTAATTCTGTTAATGTCTTGATCAGATGGTTTTCTTTGTGTAACATAAAAAAGCAAGTCTTAGGATGTTACGTTTGTTGATTTCTTCCTCAAAAGCAACCTAATGATTATTCTCACATCAAATTATCCTGGTCAAACAGGATAATTTCTTTGGTAATATGGCCATCTTCACAGAGCCAAATTTCTCAGTTTAGCAAGAAATGCCCCAAGTATCACAATAATTACTGTAGCATAATTCTAGGGTTCTCTGATTTCTTATATGGGATTTCAAATTAAAATTTTTATTATTACTCTGTATATGTGTATACATGCTTGTCTGTATGTATACCATGTGCATGTAGGTGCCCATGAAGGCCAGAAGAGGGCATGAGAGTCCCTGGAACTGGAGTTGCAGGAGGTTATGAATCACCCAATGTGGATCCTGGGAATAGAGTCCCAGTCCTCTGCAAGAGTAGCAAGTACTCAATTTCTGAGTCATCTCTCCAGCCCCTTTGAGGGTATTTTAAATAATGTTTTATAGGTATAAGCATAATCTTACATTGAAATTACGTCAAAAAGAAGTCAAAATAGATGATACTTACTGCTGTTGACACTTCCTAAATGTATTTTTTAATTTCAAAAGTTACACTACAGGACCAGTGATAGAGCTTGGTGTTAGCACCTGACTGGTGTGCATAAGACCCCAGGTTTAGTCCCAAGCATCACAAGCAGGTTAAAGCTATGATGTTGGACTATTTAAAATGAAAATACAAGAAAGACCCCTCTAGTGGAATAAGTCACTTGTAGTGTTTGTCTTCTCTCCTTCAGTAAGTGGGTGGCTTTACTAAAGTTCTTTAACAGCATCACTGATATACAACACATGATTTAATTGAATAGCTGCTATACAGCATGTGATTTAATTGCATAGTTGCCATATAGCATGTGATTTCACTGCATGGTTGCTATATAGAATGTGATTAGCTGCATGGTTGCTATACAGCATGTGATTTCACTACATGGTTGCTATATAGAATGTGATTCGCTGCATGGTTGCATAATAGCATGTGATTTAGCTGCATGGTTGCTATATAGAGTGTGATTCGCTCCTTGGTTGCTATACAGCATGTGATTTCACTGCATGGTTGCTATATAGCATGTGATTTAGCTGCATGGTTGCTATTCAGCATGTGATTTCACTGCATGGTTGCTATACAGCATGGGGTTGGGGAAAAGAGTGAAGCATGGAGCCCTTACCTCTTTTCCTCGGAGTCCAGTACCCAGCAAGTACACTTGACTTTCCTCCTGGTAACGGATCTGAATGTTGTAAACTTTATCCTTGTACAATACCATGAGCACGTATGGATTGTTTACTGTCTTCTTAGAACTATCTCTTACCAGAAAAGTACCATCCTAGAAGAATAGATGCTTGTTGTTAATGTTGTTAAAGAATAGTCCTTTTGTTGCCTGGAAGAGGCAAGCCTCTAGGGGCCCGCAAAGCTGGCACCTGTCAATTGACATTGAGTTCTTCTCACAGCTGGATCCCAGGTCACCTGGATCTTTTTTGATTGTTATGAGAGACAGCTGAACTTGTACCTGAAGTTTCCAAGTTAGTATCTTTGAAGCTTTTTGTTGTTTTGTTTGTTTTTCTGTGTAGCCCTGGCTGTCCTGAAACTCACTCTGCAGACCAGGTTGGCATTGAACTCATAGAGATCCACCTGCCTCTGCCTCCTGAGTGCTGGGATTAAACGTGTGCACACCACCGCCCAGATTTTGAAGATTCTTGGTATAATTCTTTTTTTCAGCAATGGAAACAATCAGCAGGTGAGTGAAGAACCATAAGAAATAAGGTGGCTCACTTACTGTATACTGCTCACTTCAGTTAACTATCTAAACTGCCTTTCCACGTTCTCACTCAGAACACACTGTTTGCCTGTGAAATGCATCCCCCCTTATCCCACACACTGTATTTACCTCTTACCCATTTCACACCTGAACACAAGTGAATGTGGACTTTCTATGTACTTTTACCCTTTTCCCAACACTTTGTAAAATGTGATTTGTTCTGTAATTTTCATACAAGAATTACTGCAATGTAATAAAGCATGACAAAGATCTAATATTGAAATAGAGCTAATTAGTAAGAGCAATGTAAATCACTCCCTCCTCTATGTACTTAATTAGAGTTGGTTTTAAAGAGCCATCAATATGCAATAATGAAGCCTTTGTTCCTTTTGTTTGTAGTTAATTGAACCAGTCAAAACATATCTGGTAAAGAAACTTCCCTCTGGACCAGTGAGTCACAGATTTGGCTTGAAATTCAATAACTCGGGGAGTCTGAAGACTCCCTCAGCCCATCCTGTACTCCCACTATCTCCCCAAAATTCAGAAACCCAGATTTTAAAAAAACCACTCCCCCAGATGATCAAATCTGCTGCTGAAACTGAAGATGGTTGCTGTAGCCTTAACAGTGTGAAAGATGAAGGGCTGTTTTTCTCCCATCTCTGACCAGGAGACTCAGGGTTAAGGGTCAGCACTGGAAATGAGCAAAACTTTATAACAATAAGACTACCTAGAAATTTCTAGGAGACTTTGCAGATAAGCCTTCAACTTAGATAGGCCTTTCTCATGAATTTGAATGGTAACTGAGTGTTAGGAAGATGAATTAACAAGATGTCTGAAATGCTGCACGATTCTTTGGTCCAAAAAGAGACACATTCATTAATGAAACTCCTTAATATTTGCCAACCCATGTTTAGTAATGGCTTGGAGGAAGCAGTCTATGGATGCTAGCAGGGAGGATGGCAGCACTAATGGCTCTTAAAGGAACAGCAGCAGGAGCAGCAGCCAGCTCATACTTGAGTCCCAAAGCATATCAATGCCCTTTCTCTTCCTCCACTAATATTTATAAGTGCATAAATATAAACTGTAGAGTGATACCTGGTTTATCTTCCTGAGAGCAGATTCTGCCTCTGCCCGGGTAATATAAGAGACATACCACTCTTCATCTAATGGAGTCTGCAAATAAGAAATTTAAAAGCACTGTAAGTTCTGTAGTTACATAAGCAAAGTGAAAAGAAACGAAAAGGGAAAAACCTAATATTTCCCATAAATCACCACCTCAGTTCTCTGGGTTTTGAAACATTTGTTTTCTTGACTTGAATCACTTAGATGGGACTACATGGAAGACATTTTGTGCAATTTGCTTCTTTATCTTGCCACTGGCTGCAAAAGCAGCTATGTAGGAGCCTCCCTTATATAATGGAACCTTTCATCTGGAAAGACAAAGATAGACGAACTTCTCCAGCTTATTATATAGTAGTAACATACTTAATGAAAAATCTCTCTTAATGGAGCAACTAAGAGACTTAGTCATTCGAGGCTATAAATCAAGATACATGAAAAAATAGGATTGTTTTTCTCATTTATTAATGTCCCTCAAAGACTGAGAGAGAACACTAAAGAAAACATTTCTTTTCATCTGCATCTTCCCCTTAGTTTTTGGTTTATTGTGTGCGGAGCTGTGGATTCAGGGCAAGGCTTTACATGGTGTAAGGGTTTGAGCACTGAGCAACACAGCTGCCCTCTTAATGAAATGGCAATAAACAAAACTCTAACCGAAGACACAATATAGCAGAGCAGCTGATGAGAGTTTCTTAAGGTCCCTTTGCTAGGGAGAAAGGCAAACAGAAGTAGAAACAGCTGTATTACCTCCTCTTCCTCAGGAGATGGGGGTTGCGGTCTGTTTGGAACTGGCAAGGGTAAGTTTCTGCCTTCATTTCTGAAAGGTGGTCTGTTGCTGGGACCTTTAAAAGTGAAGTATTGTGAAAATTAATTTACTGTTGGTCATTGTTTCTCATCTCATAGTGCATCCATCACAGATGCCCCGTGACAGTAGGGGCATTCATTTGTCAAGAACATGAGGTTGGAGGGAGCCTGCATGGAACTGGTCTAGGCCTTCTGCATATATGTTACAGCCGTGTAGGTTAGCTTTCTTGTGGGACTCCTAACAGTGGGAGCAGGGGTTGTCTCCAACTCTTTTACTGGTTTTTGGGACCCTACTCCTCGTACTGGGTCACCTTGCCCAGCCTTAATACACGGGAGGTGCTCAGTCTCTCTGTAACTTGATAACCATGTTTGTTGATAGTCATTTGAGAGACCTGACCTTTTCTAAACAGAAATGGAGGAGGAGTGGATTGAGAGGTGGGAACAGAGGGAGAGGGTGGGGGAGGGGCTGGGAAAAGGGGGGAAGGTAAACTGCCCCCAGAATGTAAAAGAAATTAATTTTTAGTTAATTAATTAATTTTAAAAAATAATTTGAGGTTGGAAAAATAATTTCAACCTCTTTCCAACACTGAGGGTTCTTTGGGCCATGTTCCATACCATGCTGGTGAAACTTTGAGAGAAGACCCTGACTGTTCAGTGAATCACTAAACATGCAAAAATATAATGTGGGCCGATTCCTAAAATCACATTGTCTGAATGTGTTCCTCAGCAAGGACATGCAAAAAGCAGGCCTTTCGTAGACGCCTGCCATCACGGCACACAAGGAATGCTTCAGCAACACCCTGCACATTGGCAGCGGTGATGAGATAATTATGTTCTCAATGTCTACACAGAGAGAAAGGGAAGGCCTTGAGAATGGTGTTACTTTAGAGCCAGTGTTTGCTGCGGTTTTTCTGTTGGTTTTGATTTTGCAGTTCCCCAAGCTGTAGAACTGTTAAACCAGAGGCCACCATAAACTGCTCACTTGCTTTAAAACCATCCCAGTGCAGTCCTGTCTCATAGGCCTTTGCTAGAACATGACCCAATAGCTTCAGTGTCCCCTGGGAACTTGCTACAATGTAGTCTCATTTTAGCCCAGATGATGCCCAGCCCTCTTGAATTAGGTCCTCTTGAACATGATTCCCAGGTATCTATATAAACAGTGAACATTGAGAACACTCACAACAGCATAATTAGAAAAGGAAAGTCTCCGGTCTCTCCTACTGACTCAGAAACTTTTGTTGTTTTTTTGGAGGCATGATCTCATGTAGCCCAGGCTGGCTGCAAACATGCTCTTTGGCATAAGATGGTCTTAAACTTTTTTTTTCTTGACTTAAACTCTTAATCCCCCCCCCCACGGGTGGAGATTACACATTTTAGCTACCATATCTGGTTTGATTCAGAATCTCTGGGGCTCGGTTCTTATAATCTATAGTTTGAATATGCTTCCAAATTCACAACCTGAGAGCAGTTTCATCGCTAAGACAAAGAAACTAAGCACTGCTCTAAACTCTCTACCAAACCATCAGGAACATAGCTCTGAATGGGAAGATGAGGGATAAAGGCTGGCCTGCTGCTACTGCTGCTGCTGCTGGTGGTAGTGTGGTTGGTGGTGCTGGTGCTGGTGGCGCCGGTGCTGTGTGTGTGTGTGTGTGTGTGTGTGTGTGTGTGTGTGTGTGTGTGTGTGGTTCTATGTAGTGTCTCATTCCAACAGTCTTTGTACCTGCAGACATTGAATTAAGTGTTAAATGAAGAAGTCATAAACTTTTAGGAAACAGCCTTTGCCTAAAGGCTTTGAGTCACATTATACTGTAAACATATAGACATGACAGTTGGCAGAGATCGTAATCACGTACAAACCTTGAGAGAAGTATGGTGGCAAGGAGGCACTCTGCTGGAAGCCAACGTTACTGTAGAGACAGAAAAAGAACAAGCTCTAAGCTGAGTTGGAGTGATGGGACCTGACTGGGGAGCTGGATTAAGAAGCCAGGGTGTAGATGCTTCTTGCTTTGTTAATGCTGCCCACCACACCTCCGTGGCATCATAGAAGATAGGCAAGGGGGGGAATTTATTTGACATACTTTACTGTGTCCCAAGATGGACGAAGTCTAATGTGCTTCACAAGCCAAAGGCAAACAATAATAAAAATCAAGCTTGTAAACCAAATTTAAAAGGTACATTAAAAATGGGGCTGTGGTTTGGGTCTTTGAGTCTATGGAATGGCCAAAGAAAAGACACACTAATTGGAGTGCATGCGAACAGTAAATCCTAAGGAGTTGATGGTCTGCAGAGAGAGAGTGGGTCCAGGGGGAACAAAGGGCTGGGTGCTGCTGCATCAGAGAGACATTTGCAAGGCCAGGATGGAGAAGCAAATCTGTGGAGGCCCTGGAATGCTATCTGATCTCTCTATGCTAAGCACTAGCACCAGCCATTGGCCCAAATAGTAGTATTATTTAATAGTAATACTCTGCACACCTGATCTTCTTGTTGTTGGCAATTTTCAAGAAAAAGATGGGGCTAGAGTTGTGTGTGAGACAATGCACGCAATGGGGCATGGCCATAGAGGAGACCAGCTAGAGAAATGAACGGAAAGAATTGAAGGCATGAAAACCCCAGTGCAAAGGGAAGACTTTAAGAATTTCCCTAGAGAGTTGGCAGAAGTGGACAGGCTTGTGTTTGTGGTCGGTTTTCCACAGTACGTAGGGAGAGAAGCTGGGCTTTTTTTGAATACTAAAGCGTTGGGGGGCTAGCATGCCGGAAGCCCTGGTGAGCAGCCTGAGGCAGCCCATTGGCTTTCCTGGGCAGGGATGGTCTGGGTCTTCCCTGGTTCTCCTGGCCTTGCCTCTGTTTCCGAATGGTCTTATTATGACTGAGAAATTCTAGTTTTAGAGGAACAATGCTTTTGAGGACAGCTCCCGAGCATGGTTGCTTGGCCTCTGTTGTGGGCAAGGCGGTCTCTGTTTCCCCATCCAAGAACTTCAGTTATCTCGGTTTCTTCATGTTTGTTTGTTTGAAATAAGCAAGTGACATCACCCGCCATTTTCTGTCAGCCTTTGAACAGTTGCAAGACAAGCCAACCCCTACTCCCCTCAAGTTCAGGAACTTCGAGGACAGCTGCGCTTTCAGGTTGCTCACCAAGCTCATTCCGCTTCTAAGGAAAGACAGTTCTTCCCAATGACTCATCTCTTTCCTCCTCCTGGCATTTTGCCACAAGGCTACACTGTGCTGGCTAGTTAACAGTTGTTAACTCTGGGGAAGCCAGTCACAACTGAGGAATTATCTGGATCACATTGGCCTGAGGGTGGATCTGTAAGGAATTGTCTTGATGGTTCCTTGGGGTAGGAGAATCCAGCCCATGGTAGGTACACCATTTCATGGGTTAGGGCCTAAGCTGTATATAAATGAGTGAAGTCAGCCAGCAGAAAAGTGTGCAAGCAGGGAACATGGGTACATTCAATTCTCTGTGCTCTGGACTGTGACTATGATGTGGCTAGCTTTCCTGAAATGTGCGTCTAGAACCTAAGATTGTAGAAGAAACCCTTTATCCTGTACACTGCTTCTCGGCAGGTATTTGTCATAGCTGCAGACATGAAGCTAGAACACAAGCCCCCAGACATGATGCTTTGTTAGAACTGGTGACAGCTACTAACCTTTCTGAGAAGGCACCGGGCATGTGAGACAACGGGAATGTGTGCTTGGGGTTGGGCTTGGCAGATCTCGAAGGGAATGTGTTGGAGCTCATAGGAGGTAGTGATGGCTGGGGCAAAGGTCTTTGATGCACTGTGGGGGAAGAAGAAAAAAAATATATATAGTCAGAATTCAAATCTGGGGACATTCAGAGAGTACCTCCCCAGCTTATACTAAACGCAAGCCCCAAACCAGTGCATATGGGGAGACAAAACTCCAAAAATGTAATTAGCAAATGGTAGGAAGATAACCTACCTCATTTTTTTTCTAGATAGTTCATCACCTTCGAATGCACTTAAAATTGCTGTTGCTCTCTATAGCGAATTTTTTTATTTAATTTTGAATGGCTTACTTAGGAGAGAATTGTTAGTGGGAAACTTGTGAATTGCACAGATGATTTACCATTTTTATTTTGTCTTTTGCAAGCTAAAAGCACATGATATTTTGTTCATCCACAGTTACTGATTTTGTACCCATGTATGTAAGAGGGTATAAATGTTAGAAAATTTTCTATCCAAGACATATATGCAATTTTCTGTGCAGTTAGGTGTTCTAAACATGTGAACCTAAGTTTTTCTTGGTAAATCAAGCAAGTGGTTCCATTTTACTACGGTTGGGAGGTAAAGCAATTGGTGTATGTCTGTGTGTGTTAAACGGACATGTATGGTTCCATACTCAATAATTCTATTTAAGTAACTGATCAGAAAAAAAAATGAGAGAATAAAGGTTTTAAGAAATGAGGATAGGTTGTAAAAAAGATCTCCAGACATACCATCATCTTCATCCTGTATGGGAAAAATAATAAGAGATATTAGCTTTTTATCAAGTAACATCCATCAACACTAAGCCCCCCTTTTGTGAGCTGTGGAGGTTTTCAAAGGAGAAGAGGCAGGCTTGGAAACGTTTGTGTGAGACTTGTACTCTGCAGCATCTTCCTGACCCTTTCCTCCATTGCTGCCCTTCAATGTCCTTGCTAATCACCCTTGGGAATGAGACTGCAAGAAGTCAGCCACCAGGGGCCTCTCGGAGCGAGAGGAGCTAGGCAGTTCGGCCTGGTGAACTCTAAGTAAAGATGCAGAAACTGGCATTTAACAGATTCTATGGAGGTCTTGCTCTTGTTACTTGACTTCAGATGGGGGCCCACCTCCCCAGACTCTACACTGGTTGTCCTTGTGCCAAGCATTTATTAAATGACATTTCACACTTACATTCTCCCTTCTGTCTGGTCCCCGTCCATGCCTGAAATGATTTAGAACACAGAAGTGAGCATCAAGAGTTTCAAAGAGCCAGCCCCAGAATATAATGTCAGTAAATTGCATAAGAAGAAATAAAACCCACTGAGCCGTGGCCAAAGGGGAAGTTGCAAATGCCAGCAGAAATGCTGGGGAGAGGGAAAGAAGGGAAGCTTGGCCACTGGATGCTCTGTTATCATTGCAAGCTGAGCTAGGCAAACCTTTGTTCTGCAGAGCTACTGTAGCAAGTAATTACATAATTATAGACATATATATGTGTAGTCAGCTTTTCGTAGCTATTAAATTTCACTGAGTAGATGTTTTCCCAAACAAATAAAAACATTTTCAGTGATATTCTTCTTTGCTGAAGTTTTAAACCAGCAACCACAGGGTCCACCCTTCGGGTAGTAAGGAAACTGTTGGCAAAGGCCCCTGCTCTGGGCTTTTCCACAAGGGGCTTGGTGCCATTGGCACAGATGAACAACCAACCCAACAGCTTTGGCAATAGCTGTCTAAGGGCTGCAGAGGTGTCTGTGCTTCCTGGGAAAGAAGCGGGAAGAGAAGAAGAATCTGTTGACTAGCTAGCGTCACAAGCTTTTCCGGCACCCCTCAGTACTTCCTGTGTCATTGGACATTTTCATATTTTGGCAATTATGATTTCTTTTGTATTTCGATTTTGTTAAGTAATGCATTAAAATGTTATGAAAGTCGATGACAGAGGATTTCCTTGGTGCACTCTAGCCCTGTTCTTAATTGAATCCTCACAACAGCCAAGCCAAGGCCACGGTTATGAATCTTGGTAGGCAGATGAGATAATGAACTTCACTGCTTCCTCCCCAAGTAGCCTGGCTGGTCCTTAATCCGGGCACACCTGTGTCACTTGGTAAATAGACCACATATGATTTTATTATAGCAGAGGCAAAGCTGCCAGAGCAGAACTCAGTTTTCTGTGGTTGAAAAAATGGTTAAGCAGTAAGAAAGAAGCTAACGCTGGCCTAACCCCTGCCCCCAGTCCTTGTTCTCCGATCCCTAATGACATAAACTGACAAATACAGCTTCTCTGTGCTGTTCAAGATTCAGTCCAGCAAGGTGGGGAAACCCAACAAAAAAGGGCGCTGCTTCAGCAGGGTCTCCCCCAGCAGCCACCCTGTACCCCCACCCAGCGCTTCTCCCCACGCCTCATCCAGACTCCATTCTCTTCACAGACCTGAGTACTGATCATCTAACCAGCGAGGGCAGGAGTTCCTGCCCTCCTACCCAAGTGCTGGGAGCTCAAGGGCCCACTGCAAGCATTGCGGGACAATTACTTGGGAACTGGTGGCTTCTTCGCTATCAGGGGTGCAGGTCTTTCACTCCTTTCGTGTCTGTCCATGGCTGGTGGCAGAGGAGGCTTTTGTATCTTGGGTATATGCTCCCCGAGAGTCCTGCTGAGTGTGCAGAGAAAGGATTTATTTGTAGAGAAACCACCATAACTCGGCAGAGACCTACAGGGAAACTCTGGGGCTAGAACACAATAGAGGCTTACCTTCCCACGGGAGCTGAGGGCTGCAAGACATTAGAGAACACAGGTGAGGGTCCAGCACATTCCAAAGAATAAAGATAAGACAAAAAGCAAACAAAAAAACCACGCAAAAACTAAAACCACAAACCAACCAGGAAAACAGCTTACCTTGTCAGAAAATGCTGGTTTCTTTCCTGGAAACAAGAGAGACCAGAACATTCAATTTGGGACAAGTGTGAGCTCGAGAAGCAAATTCTGATGAACACCATATCTGGGTCTCTGGGGTAAACTGGCTTCAAGCCTGGGTTCCAGATTTTGAAGGGTCTTTTGCAGAGCACCTGATCTTCTTGGCTTAAAAACACTGCTGAGCTTGTCCAAGTCACACAGCTGAGTACATGCTAATGGGATGTGGGGAGTAGGGGCGTCTGTGCTGCTTCTCAATTGTGTGAAATAGTATAACAGCATCAAATGATGGTTGACTTCTTGGGATTTTATTTTTCCTTTCATTGGCTTAAATTCCCTCCAACTCCTGTGGTACACTTGGCATTATGTAAAGAACACCATTTGGTTTCTGGAAAAAATTAACTTGGGAACAAGGACTTTAGGAGATTGTCCTGGTGTGGCAGAAAACATTTGATGGTGATGATGGTGGTCATGGTGGTGGTGGCAGCAGCAGCAACAGTGATAGTGATAATGGTGGTCATGGTGGTATTGGTGGTCACAGTGATGGTTGTCTTTGTGGGGTTGGTCATGGTGGTAGTCATGGTGGTAGTGGCAGTGTGAGTGATTTTTCTTTGCTCATTTTTTTTATTTCTTTGAGACCAGATGACATTGAGGTCAAGTATTTATACCTGATAACTCTTTAGTGCCAAGTTATTCAAAACAACTTAAGTTATTTATTGTACCTGAGATCCTGTGGGTTAGGTGGGCCTTTTGTTTTCTATGTGATGAAAACATTACTAATGAGGTTCTAGTAATCTGGAAGCAGGCCTGAAAGTACCTGAGCATGTTGGACCTCGTTTTCCATGGCTGTGAAGTCAGTGTAGTTTTGCCATGAGGGTCAGATGGCAACTTATATACAAGGTCAGGGCCAGGATGGGTGAGCACTGACAAATGCTGGCTAGTTCCTCTGTTGTTTCCACCCTCGCATGCTTAGCACCCCAAGGCTCATGCTGATGCTGTCCACCTGAATCACATTTTCACAGCATTCTGTAAGGTCTGAGTTCACAGTAGACCCAGGAAGGTCTAAGATTGTCTACTTTTAATAACTCACTGGCCAAGGGAAGAGCATTCTCGTGGCACAAAAGTTCAGTACATAGAGTTTGAGATTGACCATCTTCTTTAAATAGGTACCCCAAAAGTAAATTAACATTCTTTGAACAAGTATATTTTCATTTTTAAGAAAGTATTTGATTCATCAGGAACAAAAAAACCAAACAGCAATCTTCTGATGTGTATATGCTCTTTTCATGTTGGGAATTTTATGGCCAAAGTCTAAGCATTAGTTCCTCTGCAGCATCATGGACAAGGATGCAGTTCAAAGGTCAAGCATGTATTATCAGGAAATGGTTAGAGTCCAAGTCAAGTCTATCTACTTTTGGTGCTGTTGTTGTTTGAGACAGGGTTTCTCTTTTTAACAACCCTGGCTGTCCTGGAACTCCCTCTGTCGGCCAGGCTGGCCTTGAACTCACAGAGATCCACCTGCTTCTGCCTTTGCCTCCCGAGTGCTGGGATTAAAGGCATGCACCACCATCACTTGGCTCCTTTTTATCTAACATGTGCAGCTCTCTACGGTGAACTCTAAACTCAATGGATAACACAGCTTCTCATGACTCAGCACAGTTAGCATGTGAATCCGGGAAACAACAGCAAGCTGCAGCTTCGAATCCAAGATCTCAAAGTCATTTGGCCAGCCGAGGAAAATACTGAGGCAAAGGCTTTGTTCAGGGTACCAGTGGAGAGGAGGAAGGATGGAGCTGAGATCTGGATTCTATATCTACTTAGTTTAGGTGCTTCTTGACCAGGTCCACCTAGTCTTTAGCAGGTTCAAAGCCTAGGTCCTCAATGTCATGCGATAGGATGTAAAAGTCAGAAAGACTTGGGTTCAAATCTCAACCCACCTATGCAAACTGAGCCCCTCATTCAACCTCTCTGAACTTGTTTCATCATCTCAGAGGCGGGGCTGATAGTAACCCCCTTCACTGACTTGGCCTAAGGCTATAAAGAGCCTGCCACTTACTAGGTGTTCAATAAATGATACCTAAATTTTAGAGTTGACTTAAAAAATAACTTTAAGGGTAGCTAGAATCGTGGCTGTTTGAATCATGAGTAAATTATGAGAAAAATCCAGTGTTTAATCAACTACACACATCCACAGCAAAGGGCAACTCTGACACCTGAATGGTACTTAGAATTTGAGAAAACATTTTCTCCTAAGAGAACATCTTCCTTATGGTGAGACTGTGCTCTAAGGAGGTCACCACCTCCCGGGTTCAACATACTAAGAAGTAGCAGCCAAAACAGATGATGACAGCTCTCCAGAGCTCTGCCTCTCAGCCCATTTCCTCCCTGGGTACCAGGATGCTTCACAGTCTTGGTGGAGCAGGCACAGCCCAGGGACTAAGAACAGGGGATCTGGGTTTAGGTCTCTCTATCTTCATAATTTGGTAGTTAGGTGCTTCTAGAAAGTTACTGCTTTGTACCTTGGTTTCTTTCTCCATAAAACGAGGATGCTTCTCCCAACAGTAAAATGAGACGGTGCATATAAAAAAGTGCACTTAGTGCGCTATAAACGTAGCCATGGCCATTATGCATAAAATATGAGCAATACCAACCTAGTGTAAAGGGCTCTCGGTCAAGAGGCGCCAGTGAGCGGTCGAGGGGAGGTTTCGTGCTTCTGTCTATTGATGGAGCAGGCACTGGGGTGGAAAAGGTTGAGGTCAGTTAAAAGAAGAAATCAATACTGGTTGGAGATGGGGTAGGTGGGCTGGCGGGCAGAAGGCAACCCTATGCTTACACTTCGCTGGTTTGTGGTTTCGACTTCTGCTGGGTTCTTCATGGTTGGGATGGGATGGTGATAGTGGCTGCATGAAATTTTAAAAAAAATCCAAATATTTCAAAGCTTTTTCATCTATGCCTCAGCAAGACTTTGTGGCATTGTCTCCCCAAATCTGTCTGGATCTGCTCCCTCTTCTCCATCTCCGGGTCTCACTGGCAGCTCGCCATCCCCTCTGTCAGCTGAGCAGGGGAGGTCACCTTTCTGAACTCCCTCACTCTCTCATGAAAAGTGCTTTCTGCACAGCAAAGGACCAAGCAAAAGCTCCTTACAAGCCCTCCATGGGCTCTATTCACATCAGAAGTGAAACCCAAGCCCCATGTGAAGTCCTACATGAGATGTTCCTGCCTGCCTCTCCAAAGAATTTATATGTTCTTCTTGGATGCTTTCAGGTCACTACATAAGGATCTCCTTGCAGCTCCCACATCCTTGAACACGTCCTCTATGGCTGTGCCTCCTCTGCCTAGGGCGTTCTCTCTGCTTTCTACATGACTGGCTTGTCCTGTACCAGCTGAGTATCAGTTTGGTACCCTCGGTCGCATTACTGGGTCTTCTCCCTAACTACATTTCCAAATCATTTCTATATCTATTTACTTGTTTAGCATCAAAACCTTATGAAAGTTAAGACATTCTGTACTGTTCATGTTCTTCCCCTGGCACGGAGAACACTGGTGTGCAGTGGCTGCCCAATCAATATCTGTCAACGTGATGGACAAATTCTGCCTCCTAGTGGTGGAGGTGAAAGTCTCCAGACTTCAAAAGCAAAATGCCTGTGTAGACTCATGGGACTCCATGAAGCCCCTTTGCAAAGGTGCTATGCCAGCACAAGGGGGCCATTTATGAGAAGGAGGTTTTCTATATTTGCCAGGGCCCTCCTCTCACGCTAATCTTCCCTTCTGGTCCTGACATTTTGGCATTTGCCACAGTTTCTAAGGTGCCCTGGCCACTAGCAGAAAGAGCACATTGCCAGATGCTGACTTTAGCTCTTTGTGAGTTCCATAGGAGCTGGACTGAACGCCGAAAAGGCAAGAAAAGGGTTTCTCCCTGGCTTCACTGCGTTGGAAATTTCCTCTGAAGGTATTCATCCATGAAATTTGAGATCTGGCCAGCAGGTGGCGCAATGCTGCTTGCAGGAGGGCACTTTAGGTTGAGAACCTAGGCAACACCAGGACCAGACTTAGTTCTCCCACAGTTAGATAGATGAATATTGAAAGAGGACCCTCTCATTAAACACGCAGTTCATATTGTTTATGCTGCCAAAAATGGCAACAAACATTATGACATGAATAGAAACTGCTTATATAACACCACAAAATCGAACCGCTGAGTGGAGTTTGTGGGTACACATTTCCCCATTTCTTACAAATTTAGAACCAGGTAAAGGAGCTTAGTCCCTTTCCTCTCTGCTAAAGTAATAATTGCTGTGGACCCAAAGTGGCCTGAAAGAAAAGGAGGAGACTTACTGAGTGATTCCGGCCTGTTGGCAGCGGAGGGAGGGCGGCCATTGGTCTCTGCGGGGGCACCGGAGGCTGCTGAGAGACCTTGCTGGTGGGAGGCCGGTCTGTAGAAACACAATGTTCAAATGGAAGAAGAAATGAAAATTTGAAGTGAGTGTTGTCTAAGTGCAGGGTTCTCTTTAGAACATGCTGTGCCTGCCCATGCAGCTGGAGGTGCCAAGAGTACCCGATCCTTGTCCTCCAGACCTCCAACACCACCAGCACGAGTCCCAGCTACAGAGTCAGACCCAGTCTGGGTCCTACAGGAGACAGGAAGCCCTTAGCCGCTGTCTGCTCCTCTTCCTGCTTAAATTGGTAAGACTCTCCACATACATACGGATAATTCCCATAATACCTCACACCAACAGGTGATGTCTGAGACACTGCCAACCAAGGGAGGCCACTCTAGGATTACCCCAGTGAGAGTTTTCAGATACAATTCTACATGTGTGGACTACATGCATGCACACATAAGCCTGCATGCATATATATATGCATATATGCACATAAAGTTCATATGCATGTGCACACATGAGTACCTAGAAACATATGTGTATGCTGACACTCATGCATGCACAGAGACATATGTGTGCATGCCTGCATATATAAGCTCACACTGCACCCAAAGGTGCTTATCAGTGTTACATTAGCTGCTACCCCTCATGGGCCCCTTGTTCTGTGGCTTCCTTCCCTTCACAAATGTTCTGGGCTGCCTCACCCTCCTACTTCCTCCTTTTGCCCATCTCCTTCTGCAAAGGGAGGAGCTGCCTCCCACTTCTGTTACCAAGTTAAATAGCACATGGTCTGCCTTAGATACCCTTATCACTCTGGCTGCAGAGAACTGCCCGAGACCAGCTTCTCCCAGTCTGTGCTGGGAGAGGCCAGAGCGGAACTGTGAGGCATGAGCTGTGAGTGGCCAAGGGCCTCCTGGCATCTTGTGCTTTTGGCATGGCACTTGGTCACACCTATAGAAACCCGCACTAAGATACTGCCTATGTTAGTTTTAGGAGGACTGTGGAAGGAGTCTGGAACTTGGGATTGAAAAAGCACTGAGTGCTCTCTTGATCCACCTTTTTGTCAGCCCTGGGAAGAATGTCATTCCCTGTTCAGAAGAAATGGGCTCAAGGCAAGGGCAAGCCTGGTCTTCTCCACCCCACAGGCTGCCTTTCAGCTCCCCTGATATGTCATGTTCTTTGGGACCTCAGGGTCTTTGTACAACCATAGTGCTTCAGATGTTCCTCCCTTACCCCCACTCAGCCTCATATAACCAACTCTTTCTCATTTTCAGTACACTATTTGATTATCAGCCGAAGACTACCTCTCAAATACCACAGCCCGAGGGAGCAAGCCCAATTATTACGCTGGCTTGATGATAACAATGACACGACGCAATTGTCTGCTGTTGTCTGACCCAGGAGACTAAGAGTGCTGGCTGTCTTGCTCACTCTGTCTTTGTGGCAAACACCGAAAGACACTCAGCAACCTGGGTTCACTTTTCTGCCCTAAGTCTGGAACAGTCTTGGTGATGATTGACACTTCCTGCCTGTTAGCTTTAGTGTTCTGTCCTTCAACACACTAAATGAGGTGATGGGATGGAGCACAGCTCCCAGGGTTAGACACAACACTCCCTAGTGCGCCTACGATCATTTCCTGTCACCTCCTCTACTCGAAAGGAATCTCCACAAGACAAAGGTGCATTTTCCTTCCTGGTAGCTTCCGGCAGCACGTGCCGTCTGGCTCACAGTAGGAGATGAGGAACCTTTGTGACTTCGTGAGTTAATGAAGGAGTGAACGAGGAGGGACATATGGGCATAGAGAAACAGGTAGATGAGGAACATCGTAGAAACTGTCTCATTGTAAAGGCAGAACCAAGCCCTCTGAATACCTTCACATTTATTGTGACAGTCTGCAGATGGCAGTACCACATAGCTGCCCTCTTTCCAGCAAGCCTTGCCCTCTGTTCTGCCATTAGCCTGCTTCACTCAGGAGGAAATGGCCAGAGTGGTGGATTCTTTGGTCTCAAGCCACCGTTTCCCAGAAGCTGAGCAAGAATCAGCACCCAGAGAAGCCCAGTGGGCAGCTTCTGGCCAGCAGGTTGCAGAGGTTCTTACCAATGTACATGGAGTTGGTGTTGGGGAAAGGTTTGGCGGGCAAGATGGAGTTCTGCAGAGCCTCCTCATCATTGGAGGGCGGCGGCTCATAATCATCAGCGCTGCCCTCCTGCACCTCTTCCTCCTCATTGGGGGACTCATAATCCCCGTCGTCCTCTCCTTCCAGATCATCATCGTTGGGACTTTCATAATCATCTTCTTCCTGCCGGCACAGTGGAAGGACAGCACATCTGGTACAGATGTCACAGGACAACACTTCAGAGTACAGCCTCTGTGAGCTCTCGGCCCAGAATGCCAGCATCCTCCCGGCAGATCTGTCACAGAGGGAACTATAACGTGTCACAGCCTCCACAGATGGGAAACCCATGCTTCTGGGCCAGAACTGAAGACTAATCTCTGGCTGAGCACAGGAGGGCTCAAGACAAACCTTCACAGGGATCCAGCTGCCATACTGAAACACAAACATCTGGGGGAAACCGCCCTCTTGTTTCTTTTGTACAGAATAAATCTGCTTTGTTTTCCCATAAAAAGCATACTTTCCCAGAAGCCATTTTCTTTCTAATGAAATGATTTTATTTACTAGAATCTCAGTAAGACAAGGGTTACTCCCTCCATGACTGTTTTTGAAAGACCTAGAAATGGTCGTTTACCTGAAAGACCACTTAGACTGAGGACTGGGAAGCCTGGGCCTCAGATCTGCCCGGACTTGGCAAAGGACCTTGCCCAAGGCACACCCTCCAGAAGGTTCCCTAGCTTTCTCTTGCATCACAGAATCCTTAGCTCCAACCTGACTCTGTGCATGGCGACAGTGTGCAGTGTGAGGAGGGGGGTGCACAGCCCATCAGACTCTGGAAGGCGCTGTCACTGTGACCCTTCCCACGCAAACCTGGCGTGGGAGCCTTTCCAGCGCTAACACCCCGTTATGAAATGTCTTCCCTCTGGGTCACCCAGTGGTGACTTAAGTCCACGAGAACAAGAGTTACAGTAGCATAGATTTCTAGAAAAGATAGCAGAAAGGGAAGGATTGCTGTTGGGCTTGGCAGCGGTGAACAGTGTTGCAGCCAGCAAGTTACAGCCCCACCTCTGCATTCTTCTAAGGAAATTCTGCTGTCACAGCTGAGCCCACCTATTTGTTCATGGCCGTGACTGCTTCTGTGTCACGTGGGAGGTGGGGGGTAAGAGCTGAGTAGTAGAGAAGAAACCTTTCAACTTCCAAGTTGGAAATATTACTGCCTGGCCCTTTCAGGGCCCTGAAATGGGATGTGGAAGGGGCTTGCTCCTTTTGCAGCATTGCGATCAACATAAAGTCACCCCAGCCACCAATATGAAGTTGATTTAGCCCAAGTCATACTCACAAAGGATGACCAGCCCCCATTGTCTTCTTCATGGCTTTCTGCGGAGGAGATAACACCACCATCAGCACCCAACAGAGAGTCAGAGCAGGTCTCCCTCCCCGCATTCATCACTGGCCCTCATCCTTCCTACTTCATGCTCGGGGCCAGCAAGGGTTGTGTTGAGTACAATTTACCCTGCCAGAACTCATGGTAAGTCACAATGTAATGGTATCAAGGGGCAGTGGGATCTTTAAGAGATAATTAGGTCAAAGGGACCCCATGGGTAGATACCTTTCTCTATGAATGGATCGATACCTTTCTCCAAAGACTGACTTGGGTCTCTGCAGGCTGGAGTGGGTGTTGCAGGAGTCATCTGGGCCTTGAGACTAGATGCCTTATTACAAGCACAGTCCTGGTATTTTGGTCACTTCTATAAATGCCCTTTACTTATTCTCACGGTTTCCCACATGATGCTATTTGTAATGAGGTTGAATTCAGCCAGAAGTTGAGCTGATGGCAGCACCATGCTCTTGGACTTCTAGAAGTCTGAAATTGATAAACCTCTTCCCTGCATATGTAACCAGCTTTAGGATCAGTGTTCTAGCAACGGAAATCATATTAAGAGAGCAACTTACTATTGGCCATATGATTTCTGTTAGAAGAGTTCTTTCTACCAGAGAGCTGCAGAGGTAACTAAACTCCCTTGTGTGTATACAAAAGTGACCCAGGATTGCTTTTCATAGAGTAAGACCTGGGGCTTTATTCATAGAGTTTCTTAATCAGCATGACTCTATGGGATCCATAAGCCCCAACCTAAATGGTTTTGAGCAATCAAACAATGGAAAACTGCGTGTAAGACTCAGCGATGAAACATTGGCTAGGCTCAGGTGCTCAAAGCTGAGCCTAGGCTCTCCCACAGATGGAGTTTTGCAGTGTTCCTCCAGAGGGGCACCCTTCTGCCTCTTAGTGGGAATCCAAACTCTTCTATGATAAATAACTGGCTGATAATTTGTGTCCTATGCAAGGCTCAAAAAGGCCAGAACTGAAGCACACATCACCTCCTAAATAACTCCTCTCAGTCCCGGTCCCTTTACCTGTCTCCTCTTGAAATCGTTGAACCTGGGGTCTGCAAAAGCAAACAACAGCATCTCAGTAGCCTGTCAATCAAAGGGCATCTCCTTTCCCCAGCCTAGCCCTCTGCACCAATCGGGATTATGTCTCCCTGCCTAAGACTCATACTCCTGTTGCTTGGTAACCAGAGTTGAACTGTCCCTAGCTTCTGGGGACCACTAAAGTCACACTGGTGCCACAGTCGGGAACTTGTGACTCTTTAATGATCTAGGGACTGTTCATTCCCCTGTTGTCCTGGACCCAGGGGCAAAATGTTCACTGGGGAGAAGAAACTCCCTCCCCTCCTTAGACACTCTCCTCATGACTCCTGGGACAGACGGGACCACCACAGGTGAAGTAGAGGCCAAACCAATGCTGCAGATGCTTTTAGAGGCTCTACTTGAGATTTTAACTCTTGAGTTCCCTTGTAACAGGGCTTAGGCTGCAGCTGCAACTCACTTGCGTGTAAAAATGCTCCTTCTCTCTTCATTCTTGTTGATATCTTGACTTAACTTGGTGAGAATCCTACAAGATAAAGGCACACGTGAAGAGACAAAACAATCCCTTCCTGGCCTCCACTTCCTTGTTGCTCCCCCATCCACGTGACCTCCATGCAACGTAGGCCAAACTTGGCCAATTTTCTTTTGGTGTCCATTTTCCCCATGCCAGCCTTACATCTTCAGCTCCATTTCCTGCCCCCACCTAGAACTTGTCCCCACTTTCCTCAGGATCTGACCTGGTGCCAACCACTTCTGCCCCCATGAAGTCTTCTGTCATCTGCTGACCTATGTCTACTGAGCCTTTGATATCCGGCTCTGAGCTCTCCTTAAAAACTGGTCATCTCACGCCTGCCTTCTCCCTGCTCTGATGGCCTGGGGCCCGAGGATCTGCGTGCTGGAGTCGTATAGCCTACTGTCCTGCCATTCATAGGATGTGCTGCCTTGAGTCTTGGTGGATCATTCCTGTGACCAAACCATCTGCTAGACTCGGAGGCCCATGTGTACTTCTTATTACAAACTCCAGTGGGCTGTTTCATCCTATGGTCTCCCCGCCCACCATTGTCCCTCTTTGCGTCTGCTTAGTCACATGGTATAATGGTCCATCTTGCTTATGTGCCATGGTATGAGGTGAGCAATCTTGCTTAGCAGTTTGATTGGATTGAGAGACACCTAAGAGACTAGAACGTCACACTTCCTGGTGTGTCTGAGAAAGTGTTCCCAGAGATGACCGAACTGTGAGCGCTCTGACTTCAGTAGGGGTTTTGGCTCAAATTATGGAGACCCAGGATCTGCCCAGAGACTCTTGCCAGCTTAAAGTCAAGAATTTCAGCACAGTTAGCAACATTTGCTGCAAAAGCTGTACATTCAGAGACATTTTATAGAGAGATACTTTAATAAAAATGTTAAAATAGCAATGAATCATGCTTAAGACCTATATGTACATGACCTTTCTCCTACTCCACATAAAAACTCTCACAAGAGACCCCACTGGCAGTGAAAGACACGTCTTCACCCCCTTTGCACAATCTTGTGGCTCCTAGTTTATTTTTCTAATCTTGTAACCTATGGGTCCATCCTAAAATCTCCCTTATCAAAAGGAGACAGACAAGGCGGTGTCTGCTCTTAGTAATTATGTGAGCTGTAACTTGAGAGACATCAAGTGTATACCGTGACTGCTAAGACACTTGAGGCTACTATCCTTGAGGAAGCGCATGCCCACCCTCTCTGTGTGTCTTCTCCCTCTGAGGGCATCTCCTTCTAGTAATCCTTGTATTTAAATCTATGTTAAATTGAACTTCTTTTCTTCAGGGAAGTTAAAGATGGACTTCACCTGAGGGGAGGTCCCTGAGGGTAAGGGGACCCTGAAGGCCACTGGGAGCTGTTGTGTTTTGTGTCCCCAGTCTCATGGGTGCAAATACACTTATGCGTTCAGATTGTGAGCAGACTGTCGGAAGGAGGTTGATTGAACTACAGAAGTGACGGCCAGGTTAAAAGACGTTGGTATCTAGAGGCGGGTACCCGAAGAGTATTTCAGAGCCAGTATTTTCTCCTGTCTCTCTCTGCATTCTGGCTGCCATGAAGTGAATGAACGGCTCTGATCTTCCATGCCCTTGCGCACCGATTCTCTGCCTCACTTCAGGCCCAGAAGTCACAGACCCAAAGTGCACCCTCTAAATCTCCAAAGTCTTGAGCCAAAATAAACCCTTCCTTAAGTTGTTGTACAATGATTTGTCACAGCGACGAATAACTAAATCACCCACGTGGAGTTCTCTCTTTTTAAAAAAGATTTATTTATTTGTTTTAGGCATATGAGGGCTCTATCTGCATGTACAACTTTATGCCAGAAGAGGGCATCAGATCCCACTATAGATGGTGGTGAGCCACCATGGGGTTACTGGGAATTGAACTCAGGACCTCTGTAAAGGTACATCTTGCAGAGGGAGAAACTCTTGATTTATCCAGTCCCTGAGACCCAATTCTGGTCAAAATAACTGAGTATAACATGTGCTTAGGTACATTCATACAGAACCAGCAAGTTCCCAAAACCAAGCGCAGGGAGAGCCTTGGTTCCGGGGCTGTATCTCAGGTAGCCCCTCAAACCCCCAAAACATAAGACTTCACACTCCGGACTTTAGCAGGACCCTCCCTGGGAAGCAGACTTGATGCTCTTTGGAGATTACGTAAGTGAAGAAGCTTCAGAGCTCATCCCAGTTACATTTTGCAGGAGGTGACAGAGGTTCAGACAAAAGAAGGGATATCGTAGATTACTGATGAGGGCCACCTGTCTCCACAAAGCACACAGCAGTGGGTCAAAGCCAACCTCTCCAGTTAGGCATACCACAGCCTTGTGCAATTCTGTCTGTGCTGCCCTCTTCCTGGCACAGGGCACTCTTGAGCCTCTTCCTAGCTGTGAAAGTGATGTTCAGTCTATGTCTCTTCTGCTCACGGGACAGGTTAGTCTCGTACAAATTTACTAGATTAGCAAAGACAGTCCTTAGCAGACCTAAGGTTTCTACTCCTCCTTCATGCCTAGGGGCTCCCAACTCACTTTTCAGTACCCTCCTACCTCATAGGAGTGACAGGGAAGATTAGTTTGAGGAGCCTAGAGACTCAAGAGTGAAGTCAAATAAGGCAATAGTAAGCCCCCATAATAATGTCATTGCTAAGGCAGAGGTTCTATCTATCTGTCTGTCTGTCTATCTATCTCTCTATTTATTTATTTCAACAGGGTTTCCCTGTAGCTTTGGAGCTTGTCCTGGAACTCATTCTGTAGACCAGGCTGGCCTCATACTCACAGGAGCTCCGCCTGCCTCTGCCTCCTGAATGCTGGAATTAAAGGCCTGCACCACCACTGCCCAGCCCTAGAGCAGAGGTTCTCAACCTGTGGATCTTGACTTCTTTGGAAGGTCGAATGATATTTCCACACAGGTAGCATATCAGATATTTACATTACGATTCTTAACAGTAGCAAAATTACAATTAGGAAGTAGCAATGAAAATAATTTTACCGTTGGGGCCACCACAACATGAGGAACTGTGTTAAAGGGCTTTAGGAAGGTTGAGAACCACTGCTCTTGAGGGAGAGGAGCTTTTAAAATGTGGGGGTGGGGAGCACTTCCTAGTTCTCGCTAAACACAGGATCAGGACACTTGTGCCATGACTATTGTCACATGTGGCCCAGCAGTGATTGTTGAGAACAGACAGCAGGCATGCTAAAGATCTCCCATAGGACAGCCAGAGAAGAGTGCGCCCTGCATCCTGCCAGGATGCTGGGAATATCTCCAGCAGCCACTCGCTCCTCTTCCGTCACCTGCTTACTAAAGAGCAGGCATCAAGGCCTTCAAAGGGCCAAGGACTCTGCTCTTGACCTTGATGGAGAGAAGGAGACAAGGGGGCTATGGAGATGCCTCAATCAGCAAAGTGTTCTCTACATAGAGCATGTGGCCCTGAGGCGTAAGCTCCTTTGATCCCCGCCACCCACATCAAAGCAGGGATGGTACCGAGCACTGGTGATCCCAACACCAGAGAGGCAAAGACAGGCTGATCCCTGAAGTTCACTGGGTAGCCAGCTGACGCCCCAGATCTCGGGGAGAGACCCTCTTCTAACAGCACAAGGTACAAGGTGGATTGCTCTTGAGAAATGAAGACTGAAGTTAAGCTCTTGCCTTTATACACATCACACACATACACATGCTTGTGTGTGTGCAAGCACACACACACCTACATGCATACACACAAAATAAGAGAAAAGGCAAGAACAAGTATGTACCCATGCACACATGCAAGAGAGAGTAATAATAAATGTTTATTTGAGACAGGGTTCCACTGTGTAGTCCAGCCTGGCCTGAAATTTGAAATCCTCCTATTTCAGCCTCCTGATGGGTGGGATTAAAGGTTCGTGCTGTCACCTAGATAACAATGAATACTTAGGGAAATAATGTTCAAAGTAAGAAAGTACCATGTATGTTCACATGATGGCCGAGGGAGCTTGGACAGGAGGACAGGGATTGCAATTTAAACCTACCCGCCCTCAGCAACTAGGTTTTCAGCAAGGACCTGAGAAAGGCAGAGCTGAGCCAGAACTCAGCTCCCATCCCACAGTGCTTAGCTGGCCTTTGACTCGTTCCCACACACTCTGACTCTTAAGAAAGATGTCTCCCACTGGGTACCGTTGTGCTTCTCACAGTATCTCTAACAGCCAGGCTGGGGGCTGTTGGGGCTCTAGCTGGAAAGGAAGGAAACGCTAAACCGCAGGCCTCACACAGTGCAGCAAAGAGCTGAGAAAAGGGCAGGATGGCTCGGGCTGTCACAGGCAGCACAGCTCGGCCTCCCAGCGTCCTGCTGCTGAGGAGGGCTGCTAAGACTTCGTCCAAGGCGCCAGCCATGCCTGACCACCACCTCCGCGGGGGCAGGCTGTTGGGTTGCTTTGCTAGTGAAGTGACTGCTACCTTTGTGTGAACCCACAAAGTTGCTCTCCACCCCAGTGGACCAAATGACAGTGAGTGGCAGAGATGACTCAGTTCCACTCTCCCCACAAAGCCCCAAGCCTCGCTCCCCGACCAGGGAAGGAGAAAGAACATTAGGCATCCACACGGTCGATGGTTCTTCCCCTCTTCTGAGGGTGGTGCTGGCTCTGGAGGACTTGAACCTCCCAAATGAAGTCAAGCCATTGCAAGAGGGTGGCATTCCATAAAGGCCTAGGTCCCAGCCCCAAAGCATCTCTAACTTACTGGGTGACAGAGCCGGTCTTCATCATCACATTCTCAGATCTTTCCCGAGGATGCACAAGGGACAGAAACTGCCAAGTGTGAGATTGTGGCCATAATGTCCTTCCTCAAGGCTAGCATCTGTCTGTCCTCAGCAAAGCAAATTCCAGCCAAAGGTTACATATTTTTGTTTGCTTGTTTTAATTTTTGTAATCAGTAGGTCCATCTGCCTACTCTCCTGCCTACTCATCAGGATGGCCTAGGTGCCTGTATCACATAGATTCCCAGGTCTACCCTACAGTGGGTCAGAGTAACTCCCAACAGCCCCGAGCTGGCCCTGATGATCAGAAAATCTTGCAAAGTAACTTTTGTCCCTCTAGATTTCCATGGAGATTGTTATTTATAAAAAGAAGAAAATAAAAAAAGGAGAGAAGAGAAGGAACTTTGTCATTACAAAGGGAATAAGGTTGAAGTGGAGTGAAAGAGAGAGAAGGGCTCGTCTGTCTGGGATCCGCTGCCACGGCTCCCTTCTCAACAGTCCATTCTAATTTACTGATTATATCCTGCCTGTGGGCCTGGACTCAACTGTGCTGATCGCTCAAGAAGAAACAGAAAGGAAGGAAGGAGAGGAGAGCACCAATGCAGGGGGGTAGAGAGAGATAAGGAAAGAGGGGGAGCCATCAGAACACAGAACACACAGAAAGAGCGGACATCATCTGACCCAATCCAAGCTGTGTTGCCTCTGTCGTCCTATGTGCAGCTGTCTAGTAGCCAATGGGGTGAGGGGCAGGCTATTTCTTATCTTAGCCAGGCCACTAAAAGTGCTTCCTACCCCCACTCTGGTTGGCATGCTCCCTTGAGAGGCTTCGTCTTGCCTGGGGAATCCCTCCAGAACTACACGTTCCAGGCCCAGAATGGGGTCGATAACACACCTCCCTGGAAGGACATGTCAAAGTGTCTCCTCCAACCCTGGCCTCCGCCCTCCTTCTGGAACACCTTTGTGCCATCATGGCCCCTGCTCTGAATTTCACCATTATTTAAGGGAACAAAGTGTTTCCACCTCTTTGAACCGTGAGGCAGGCCTTCCATATCCTTCTTCAGCCAAAGAGCCACAGTGTCTATCTTTTTTTTTTAATTTATTTATTATGTATACAATATTCTGTCTCTGTGTATGCCTGCAGGCCAGAAGAGGGCACCTGACCCCATTACAGATGGTTGTGAGCCACCATGTGGTTGCTGGGAATTGAACTCAGGACCTTTGGAAGAGCAGGCAATGCTCTTAACCTCTGAGCCATCTCGCCAGCCCCCACAGTGTCTATCTTAAGATTCAGGAAGGTCCTTGCATGGCCTCTTAGCCTCCAGTGGAACCCTGCACGTAGGTTGGAAAATCTCCGGGAGTAACGTGACCTCCCCACTTCTCTCTCAATGGCCTTCATGCCTACCTTTTACTTGGACCTTACAACCACCTGAGTGGTAAGCAGATATAGTTAGCTCTGTTTTATGAATGTGGAACTCACAGGAACGGAGAATCAGTGCCCACGTTCAGTGAAGCCTTAAGTAGAGTTTCCTGAACTTGCATTGGAGGGGAAGAAATGGCAGGTGAGATGAAGCACCTGCCATTGAGAAGGATTGTGGAGGGCTGGGTGCCTGGACCGGGATTAGCCAGTTGGTGGGAGAAGGAAGGCTGGAGATAGGTTTCCGTCTCATGATTGCTTCTGTTTTGCTGGGGGCTGGTTATTTATTTGTAGGTAAAGAGTGTTCCTTTTTCCTCTGAGGCCCCCCTGCTCCTTCCTCATGGCCTCCTCTTTCTCGGCTATAGAGATAAGCACTGTGTAGATGAGATAGGAAGTCGTCTCTGCTATTAGAAAGCTTGCGGCTTTCTTGGGAGAGGCATGTGAGCAGATGGATCTAATCATTGGATGTGATAGATACGGTGAGTGTTAGCAATGATGGGCATCAGCTCAGGCCGGTCTGCCCCACTGCACCACCCACACCGGTGCGGCCCCCCACCCCCACCCCCCCCGCACCACCCACACCACTACTGCCCCCTGCACCACCCACGAGTGCTGCCCCACTGCACCACCCACACCGGTGTGGCCCCGCCCCCCACCGGTACACACACACACACACACACACACACACACACCCTGCACCACCGCTGCCCCCATCATACTAGGCTACAGCAGGAGGCTCACTCTAGCCTCGTAAAGGGAACTTCCATTGTTTTCTCTAAGATCCCCTTATCATTAAAATGCTCAGGGTGTCTTGATTAGCAACTATGTCCCGAGAGAGTGACTGTCTTTGCAGAAAGAGAATTTCATTACAGAATTAACCATTTTAATAAAATCTAACCTAACTTTGGTTTTGTTTGTTTTTCCTGACAAAATACCGTTGAGCTCATTTTGTGTTGGCCAGCTACTACTGGGCACGGGGATTGCCCTGAAGTGTGGTTTATATACCAGAGAGACTCCATTGAGGAAAACTGGTTTCACCTTTGCTATCAACTGCAGATAGCTTTATGGTTGTGTGTGTGTGTGTGGGGGTGTCTAGTTCCCCTGCTCAGCATTGGGACCCTGTCTGACTGGAACTTGTGCAGGCTTAGCATGTGCTGCCATGGTCTCTGTGAGTTCGTACATGCATCGGTCCTGTTGCATCTGGAGACACTGTTTCCATGGAATCACATCACCCCTGGCTCTGGCAGTCTCCCCCACCTCTTCCACATAGTTCTCTGCGCCCCGAGGGGAGGGATTTGATGACGTCCCCTTTAGGACTAAGTGCTCCAAAGTCTCTCACTCTCTGTATATTGTCCAGTTACAGGTCTCTGATATTCTAAGCAGTGGGGAAGGACACAGAGTGACCATATTTTGTTTCTGTACTTGACTACAGTCTCTTTTCCATCAGCCTTTAGGAAACTACTCAGGACAAACCAATCTCTTTGCACGATGGTGGAATACTAATTATTAAATATTTGTATTGTTAAGGACAGAACCGAGGAACTTATGTTCCTTTCATAATAACCCTCCCTCCATAAGAGCCACAACTCTCCCCTTCCACAGATGGGAAAACTGAGGCTCAGACTATTGGGTAGCTTCTCCAAGAGCCCCATTGGAGGCAGGAGGCAAACTCAGCTTTAGAAGCAATCCCTCTCTCCCTGCAGCCGTGTGCCCTTGCTAGTCTCTGACCCTCTCTTTCCAGCAAGATAGGATTAGTAAAACTGGAAACCATGCCAGGGACAGCTCTACACAAAAGACAAGCTCAGACTTATTCGATGTTTTCATTGCTTGTTTGTTTGTGCTTTTGTTTGTATTTCCCAAGCATTTCTTCTAATTCCCCCCTGACCTTTGGAGGTCAGTGCCATTATTATTCTTATTTTACAGACGAGGAACAGAGGCTTCCAGAACTGAGACAGCGTGCTCAGAGTCCTCATAGCCTCTTGAGATGAGAGCATCCACATCAAACTCATTATCTTGTCCCAGCTGAGTCGCCTCTAAGTCGTCTGTCACACTTCCCTGGACAGATCTGAGATGTAAGTCTTCCCTAATACTCTCCCCAGTACACTTCCTCACTAACTCTTCCTTACAGAAGCTCACGAAAACTTTAAACTGTTGGCAGCACATACCAAGTAACTAGGTTAGCCTCTTCGTTTTTCTCTGGCCAGCTGCACATAGCCCAGACTCTCTGACACAACAGTAGTACCAATGGATGTCCTGTCCCCTGTGTTTTTACAATATGCTTCCTTCTCCTAGAATATTCCACAGGTCTTCCCTTTTCTATTACTTTTCCTTACCCTCCTCCTCTCCTTTTTTTTTTCTTTTTGGCAATAGGGTTGGTTTCATACAGCCCAGTTAACCTCTAACTCATTTGTGTTGCTGAGGCTGGCCTTGAACTCCTAACACTTCTGCTTCTGCCTCCTCCCAAGTGCTGGGGTTACAGGCGTGGCCCACTATGACTGTGGATGGATTGTTACCTGCTCTTCCACTTAGAATGTAAGCAACTGTGTGAAGGATCTGTCCTTTATCTTTGTAGCTCCTCAGGGACAAGTCTTGAGACACTATAGGCATCTAGCAGCATTTCACCAAAAAAATGAAGTGTTCATGAAGCAGAAATTTGTGTCGGGACTGAGAGACGGAACTCAGATGTCCTCGAAGGGTTAATATATATTACAAGCCCGTGGCATCATTTCTGACACTTTGCATTCTTCCATGAAGATCCATATTAGCAGCAGGGGCCATTTCCTTCCTCCCGGGAGATTTTCTCTAACACTTGTAGCGCGGCTCAGCATTTGGGATGAGTGCTTGGAGATGTTCTGTGTTTGGAAAGACCTGTTCTACCTGCACTTGCCCGCTGTTAGACAACACACATTTACTGATGCCTACTGTGTGCTGGGCACAGGTCTAAAGGACGAGAACCTGCAGCCAACACCACATCAGAGCACAGTATAACAGCAGGCTCTGCTCTCACATCCCCACCCCTTCTAGGATGCTTGTCTTTTGACCAAAGCCAGAAGCATGTTCTGAGGCCTCCAACTTCTCATGACTCTCATAGTAATTATTAAGACATATGCTTTCGATTATTTGGTCAGTAGCAGTAAATATAATGAAGACTCAACCAAGGCAATCTGGTTAAAGTTTTTGCCTTCATTTCTGAAATAACATGTTGCTGGGGTGTGGTCTTGAAACTGTTCCCCTTTTTGGCACTTAAGGGCTCTATCTTCTCAGAGACTTTGTTTCTGATAGAAACCGCTCCCCGCCCCCATAGCCATCTCCATAGTCACTCCTGGAGTGCGATGCAATTTCTCATCTCTGACTATGTGGGTAATTTTTCTCTTCACCGTTTATCACTAGTCCGTTGTTTTTGGGAAATTTGACAATGAAGCATCACAGAGCAGCGGTCTGCCTGCTTCTTCAGCTGAGGGTTTGTGATGCCTCTCGAATCTGTGGACTTAACAATTTTTTATCCAACTTGGGAATTTCTCAACGGCTATTTCCTCATGCTGTTTATTTCGGTATCTCCTCCTCTCAGTAGGCAGATCTTTTGAGAACCACAATTCTGCACGTTCAGCTAGTTGAAGTGCCCCCTCACCCCCAGGTGCTGGATGCTCTGCCCACTGCCAGCACTGGAGAGCAAACCCAGAGCCTCAGGAATGCTAGGCAAGCGCTCTGCCCTGCCCTGAGCCATCCCCCAGCTCCCTAAGATCGGCTGCTTTGCAATACTTTCTCTTCCGTTTGACTTTGGATAGTTTCTCTTGCTCTGTGTTCGTGTTCAGTGACTCGGCTGGTTCGTTGTCAACTTGACACAACCCAGAGATACCGGAGAAGAGGGAACCTCACCCAGGGAACATCCTCCAGGCAAGAATGTGGGCATTTTCTTCATTGCTAATTGGTAGAGAAAGGTCCAGCACACCGTGGACAGGGGTACCCCTGGGAACATGAGTCTGGGAAGTATAAAAATAGCAGCTGACTGCGAGTCTGGGAGCAAAGCTGGTAAGCAATTTTTTGTTCCTCAGAGGTCTCTGTTTCAGTTCCTGCCTCTATGTTCCTGCTTTGAGCTCCTTCCTTGGCTCCCCTGATAATGGACTGCGACCTGCCAATCAAAATCACCCCTTCCCACCCCGAAGCTGCTGTTGGTTATAGTGTTGATGACAGCAGCAGAGAAGAAAGTAGGACACTGAGGTGTGATTCTGCAAAACCTAGTTTCTGGTGACACCAAGGCAGTTCGCCCCTCATACCAGATACTGCCATCTCTAGAGTTTCTAAACAGATCTGTTTGTGCTACCTGGGCCTCAGTTTGACTTTGGGTACCCAGAGTCCAGCTTACAGTGCTCTTTTTTGATAGATCCAGCTATGTTGGTTGGTCATGAGTCGGTTTTAATATGTTTATTTTTTTCCATTGTGGGTCATATTTTCTTGTTTATTTCCTTGCCTGTTATTGATTAGGTATGGCACACAGTGTTTTTGTTTGATTGTGGATACTTTTGCATATTCAAGTTTTGTTTGAGAATGCAGTAAAGTTGCTTGGAAGCAGTCTGCGTTGTCTCCACCTTGCTTTTAAGATTCACTGGGCTGAGCCAGAAAAGGTTTCAGATTAGGGCTGTTCCTCCTTCTTCATTTCGGAGGCAAGGCCCTCTTGTACACTCTCCTTGGTGACTGAGTCTGGGTACCCTGACACCTGACTGGTAGAAACGCGCCATTTTCCACCCTCTCTCTCCTGTTACCTCTCTAACTAGATAGGTCTTTAATCAGACACAGGTTTCCTCCCATGCCTAGGCTGACCAGCCCCCTTCTAGAGAGGGCCCTGGGAAGTGTTCCAGGACATCTTCTATCCAGCTCTCTCCTCTTGGGCTAACAGACTCTCATCTCCTGGAGTCTCAACTCCGTCTCCTCAACCCTAGGACCCATCAGACTCAGGCTTTCCCTGTTCTCTTTGCCCTGGGCAGGAGATGAGCACAGGAAGTTGCTGATTCTCTTAGTGAGAACTACAACAAACTTATCAGCCCCATTTAAATAGGAGTATGGACATCAGATTCACCCGGCTGCTGCACAATAGGATATGAGCCTAGAATTGTACTTTCCTGTTGCTTTTTGGAGAAAGTAGATTCTGTGAAACTTGTTGATTTTTCCAACATAGGAAGAACAAAACCTAAAGTATCTGAAGCTATGTCTGTGGCCGTCAATTTGGACTCCTGAGTGCCTGACTTTTAACAGAACCCATTCATTCACTCATGGGACTGTCCCCCGTGCCTGTACTCTTATAAAACCACAGCCCTTTGTCTCCAGGAAGTCCCCTAGCAGACATGTCTGAAGTGATAGGTGATATTGATCCTGCTATATCCCTTAGAACAAGAGAAGGGATGCTAAGGAATACCAGGAGTAGATGTTTCAAACCATTAGCACCAAAAGTCCATACAACTCACGAGTAGCTTTAGGCTGACTGTCACAATGTTTAAAAACATTTGAGTCAGTATTGAAAAGTTTGAGACACAGAACATTTGAACTCATGTCTCTTTGATCAACTTGAAGATTAGTCATCGTTGGGTACAAACTGATGAGAGCTGAGTGACAGCAGATCTTTCAGAATGGAACATATGATACATGATTTGCCATAACCAACATTACCTCCTATTGTTTAACCATCAATCAACCTTTGTACTAATTACCTTTAAAATCATAATTTCCTATTTTTGTTTTAGTGCAAAAATACTTCTCTAGAGACACCCAGATTCAAGGATAACAAAAAGAAAGAAAATCAGCGGGGATTTGTTTCCTACTTTGTACATTTATATCACCTGCCTGACCTCTGCATGTGAGGCCTCCACGAGGACGATGAAAAATACATGTTACAATATGCACACCACTGCTTCCCATTTCAGCACCCAGGGCAGACATTACTAATCAATCACAGCTCCTTTTCCTCCACATTCTTTTTAACTCTACACTAATAGCAGCCATCTCAAGAAATCGGTATTGACGGATATAATTATTTCCCTTGCCATTATTTATTTGGGTCCATGTTCATTTTACTAACTAAGAAACAGAGGTCTTAACATCTTAAATCAATGAGTCGGTGAAGATGCCCTGAGGAGCTAGACAGATGACTCAGCAGTGAAGGCCATGTGCTGCTCTCACAGAGGGCACAGATTCCGTTCCCAGCGCCCACATCAGGTGCCTCACAACTGCCTGTACTCCAGCTCCACGGGACTTGGCACATTCTGCACGCCTATACACACACCTTTGCTCTCATGTACACACCCACATGCAAGCATACAGACAAACATATAAGTTTAACATGAAATAAATCTTTTAAAAGATGTCATGATGAAACCATAGGGTCTCTTCACTTTGGTACTGTGTTCACAGGCCCAAGCCATCCTCTCAAAAAGACAGGAAGTGAAACACACAATCCACTACTAGCGCCACTGGATTTGTTACTTCCTTCTAACTCATCATGCGATTCCTCTTCCCCAGACACAGCTATTGTCCTCAGCCTCCATAAACACACACACACACACCCCTGACCCAGTCTTCTCTGAACGGATCTTTATTTCAACCTGCTCCCCACCCTGCTGCCCACGGGAGTTTACTCACGGCATCCTCAGCTTAGGGAACTTCTGGATGTCATTCTCTGTCAGGTTCTGGAAAGAAGAGACACAACGACAGGCAGGTTAAAGCACACAGGAGGGGCCCTGATCAGGTGGCTAAGAAGGGAGCAGACAGAGAACCACAGTCACTGCAACACCCTTAGCTTTCCTCAAACTGGAATCTTATGCAAAATTTCCTGAATTATAAACAAAAATGACTTTAGTAAACAAACACAGGATAAATCTGTGAAAACAAACAGAATCTGTTTCATGGACAAAAATTGGCAACCTGTTCCTTATAATTTCACACCATGGTTCAAGTTCCTAGTCATCTCTGCATGGGAAAGGAGCAATTAGGTTCTCATTTCATCAGAGGATCTAGGACTGAGGTGTCTTGGAAAGGTTCTTGTTGGAGCATTAGGTCCAGCCTTTATTATTAGCCTGTGGTGTGTTTTCTGACCAGGCCCCTGTCAGGCCATCTGAGTTGTAATGAAAAGATGAAGGAAAAACCTTATACTGGGAAGGTGGAGGACCAAGGCTTTTGTTCAGAGTATGGTGTGATGAGTTAAAGGCATTTGGGGTCTTCCGGAGGGACACTATAGAGGTGTCTGAGAGGAGGACACGAGCTGAGGAAGTTGAGGAAGAGAGGAAAGAGAAGATGCACATGACTATGACTGGGAACAGAAGAGGAGGATGCTGGGAAAGAAAGAAGGCTTTTAAGACATGACCAACAGCTGAGAAGGAAGATGAGAAATGTTGAAATGGGCTTCGGGAGTTTTGTTGTGTGATAAAGCTTCCCTGCCTCCACTTCCTTCAAAACCCTCCAGCAATCCTGAGCTAAACTTTATTGGAGTTAGATTTATGGATTTCAGAAGCACGATTTTATGCTGAGTTCAGAAAAGAGGTCCACAGAGAGGATAGCTACAAACCAGGCCCCTGGCAGAGATGCAAGGTGGTAGACAGGGCTGCTTGTATCTCAGTGTCCATTCTTTCTGCCTCCCTTACTATCAGAACCTGAATTTGGCTCAGGGTGGGAAATGTGTTTGTGCAAAATATTTAACTCCCCAGGTTACCTTGGAGATGGTGGAGTCATATGACTCACTTGTGGGCAGTAAGGTGTAATCTGCAGTCTATTGGATAAGATCTCCAAAATAATGGTTATTTTTCACTATTTTTTTTTGCAAAGGAAATAGGACATATTCACCAAATACCATGCTCTCTTTATTCTCTGCCTTTCCCCTCTTCCTCTGCTATAAGTGTGTTTGTGTGTGTGTGTGTATAAATATATACACATATATATAATGCATATATGCAATATACATATAATATTACACACACACACACAATGTAGAGGTGGAGTAGCCAGGTTTTCAGTAGGCTGAATGGGGCCTAAGTTCAGGGCTTTTTCCAGAAGTCGTTCAGCCCCGAGTGTCCACTTGTACCTGTCTTATTGCTTGAGAAAGACCACATATATGCCCAGTTAACCCAGCAACTACATCCCTTCTTGTCTTACACCTTTTCAAAGCACAGCATCCCCATTTCTCACCATTCTTTCCCGTGTTAAAAAAAAAAGCATCATTAAGACTGAAAGGGGGGTGGTTATTAGCTTCCACATTGAAAAAGGAAGGAAGAAACAGAAGGAATGAGGAAAGGGAGGGGGAAGAAGAAGGGAAAGTGGGCATAGCAAACACTGTCACTTTCAATAGCAGAATAGTCCTGGATATTCCAGAGCCGGCAGGGGTATGAGATGAGTAACTCGAGCTTGGATCAGGACTTTCAAAGTGAGCTCAGAGCACAGTGCATTTCAGAGCACCCAGTTGCTGGGGCAGGCACTAGGTTCTACACCCTAGTCTCTGGCTCCTCCTGCCCCTTGCTCTCCCTCCTGTTCACGGAGTGAGCAGGATGTGCTGCTTTCTCTGAATGACTGGCAGGTCCCAGAGATTGGAACGGAGGAGATGGCTGTTCAGATTCTATCTCTCAACGAAAAAAACAACCATCCTATCAAGTCATTTCAGGCCTGACACTCACATGGTGTGTTGGGAGAAGAGTCACACAGCTGAGAAGTGCCACTATTTTCCCCACTATGACCCAGCAGTGTGTTCAGTCAGCAGAGGATGAAGCAAAGGGGAACTGGGGACAGGGGACAGATGCTTACTCAAGTTTAGCCAGGACAGCCGGGCAACCAGAACCCTCTTCAAAGACGTTGCCCTCCCTGTACTCAAAGAGCTGTCTCTTTTGTCAGTGCTAAAGCATCCGAATGAAGCATACAGGTTTGGTGTAGTTGCAAGAACAGCAACAATAAAACTCATGGAATTCTATTTATTCAAAGCTCAGCATGAACAAAGCAACAACAACAAAACCTGCACAGTATAGGTCTAAGCATGCTTTGGTTTAATCATTAGGTTTGTGACTGAAGACAAAAATCACATCTCTGCATATGTTTCCACATTTGTAATTGAGGTGGTTGAAGGCATCTGTGAAAGTATCTTTTTTTTTCTTTTTGCTAAAAACAGTTTCATGAAGGCAGGAATCTTATGTTAATGATATCTCTGTCCCCAGCATATGACATTATCTGTGATGGAAAATGAACTCATCTCCACAGGAGACTTTAGAGGTTCCCTGAAAGGGGGAGAAAATTGCAGGTGGCGGTGAGGGCACCACCGCTGAAGAACCTGCAGCAGAGCAGGGCTGGGATGCTGTGGGAGAAAGGCAGGCATTGGTATGTTGTGGAGCAAGCTGCAGCAGATGAAGCCTCATGGTCAAGCTCCTTTTGATTGCCCTTCTCACTCAGAATCTGAGAACATTTCCCATAAGACCTTTAAATTAATTTTCTTCCCTTTTTAAAGAGTGAAACAAAGTGCCCAGAAGGGATGGCTAGGACTAGTTAGAGTTTGCTCTTAATGCACAAGCAAAGCGTGGTTTCTGGGAAATGATCGGACCACCTGCCTGACAGCCAAGAGCCTCTGCCTTCATCTGAACTAAGTCACTTTCCCTTTGGTGGCGCGGATTCAACGTGAACCTGAACCATGAGCCTCTATTTGAAGCGTGTGGAATTTTACGAGAGCGTGGAGATCGCCATCACGTGTTTGTTTGACAGTCAGCAGGCTTGCTCTGTAATAGGGAGGAAATGGAAATGGAGAATGACCACCCGTTCAGTCCTCTCAGTGGATGTGTATGCAGAGTTAGCAACCAGGAGTGAACATCTCCAGTTCTTTAATGCTATCGCCCACTCCGGCCTTCTCAAGAATATACATGGCAGTTGAGTAGAATTTCAAGGTGTGTGTGTGTGTGTGTGTGTGTGTGTGTGTGTGTGTGTGTGTATGGGGGGTTTAAACTGTGCTCAGATTCCTTTAATATATGTCTTTGGAGTATATCTTATCGCCTATATAAGAGCTTACAAGGCTCCTGAACAAGACACTGAGAATTGGTGGGAGAGACTACCAACTCTTTGATCGAAACAAAGGGCTTAGTGGAACATTGATCACAGACACTGACCACAGACAGCCTCAGGGACCAGGTAGATTGGTTGACCCTGCAGCTGTTGGGCAGAATCAGTACATTTTTAGCTTCAGTGTATGGAACTGGGCAGAGCTTACCAAAAACCGAGCGCCATCAATGTGGTACTTCTTCACGGCCTTCTCACAGTCCCTGTAGTTCAGCTGCACAAACAAACACGGTGCTGTCAGTGCCATGGGCTGCCGTGTTCCCCCTTCTTCTCCTCCCCCGGAGTTTAGCAATCTGCGGTACCTGTGGCTAGCCAGCCCCTTCCTGATCCTTTGTCTAGCAGAGGGGCCAGGTCCCCACCTCAGCCATACTTTCACTATCCCCCTGGCAATGTCTAAAGTGGAGAAATTGTGTGCTCTAGTCCTCGGGACCAGAACCTCTGGAAACACACTGTCTTCAAAGTCCAAGAAGGGTGGTCACGCTGTAGTCAGGAAAGTAGAAAAGAAATGACAGAAAAACCAAACAGCAGCCTGTGTCTTACGTCTCCCAAAATAATCTCAGTGACCACCCAGTCATGTATGCCTAGCCCATTGCTCATGGAGGAACCAGCTCCTGTTCATTCAGTCTTGTTACAGTGACATTTTTTTTATCTCTTAAAAGCAACAACCTAAACAGTGTCTGGTACTCTGACCAACTTGTTTTAAATGTTTTGTCGAGGACCTTGTTCCTTAAATATTTCCCATGATTTTAAACCGCTGAAGGCTCAGGTCATTTTCCCAGCCACCAGCTCAGCAATGAGATCAGCGGCTGCTAGCTAGCACTGGCTGCGCTACATGTACAGGGCCTGCTCCCACCCCAAAGCAGCTCCAAGTCACTAGGTCCTCCACTCCCCACGGATGAAGGGTGAGAGACACAGAGAGCTAAGAAACGTGCACGGGTAGAAGGTGACATAGGTGACACCCGAGCTTTGGGACTTGACTTTAATGTTTCCATGAAGAATAGTCTTTGGGGAACAGCATCCCATACATAAGAGCCCACTGTGAGCAATCGGGCACATACCCAAGTGCGCCATCCAGATAGCGTGGTACTGCACAGTGGGCATCCTTTTGCCTAGCTTTTTTCTATGTAAGATAAATTGTTGAAGTCAAATTCCCAGAACAGAATGATGGCATCAACAGAGGTAAGTATCCATAAGGAAGGTGTTGGTTATTTTTCGAAGCTAACCTATGACTGTGATGTACCCACCTGCCCTCAACAGCTCCAAGCTTCACATCAGAAATACCTCTACCTGAGGTCTGGTGTATTTAAGGTAAAATATGTTTTCTCTGAGGACCTTATATGCTTCTCACAAACAGTTAGTTCAACCTTCTTTGGAGGAAATTTTAAAATAAATTTCTTATCTTATGACCCCCTTTTCCAGATAATGTAAGAAGTAAACATAGCTGGATGCAGCGGCACACACCTCTGATCTCAGCACCGAGGAGAATGAGGCAGGAGGACAGGATTGCTGTCCGTCCAAGAGCAGCCTGGGCTATACTCCAAGAACCCATCTCCATAATAATAATTTTAAATACACTTGTTGCCACCTCCTAGCCTAGAAGGACAGAGTGAGCATCGCATTCGGGAAGCTGATTTATAGGTCAACGCTGAGGGCAGGCAGCATCTGCAGCTTGTTGCTGTCTCCTTGACCCACGGGCAGGGTGGGTAGCGGGTTTGCCAACTTCCTTTAACTCATTTCACTGTGATCGCTATCAGATGCATCGCCAGCTCTGCAGATGCCAGTTCTGACTCTAAACCAAAGATAGAGTTCTAGCCTTGAACCTAGTCAGTTTATGTAGTCCAGTAAGACCCGAGTCTTGGGACCTAAAATCTGCATCTCAACAAGCACCCTAAGTAATTTTCCTTAGCACCCAAGATGCCAATCTTGGCACTGGCCGAGTGGTTTTCAGCTTTGTAGATGACGGTAACTGGTGCCCAGGGAGAAGAAAGGTCTGGCTTAAGGTCACACAGGGAGGTAGAAACCCAACAGGATTAGAACGCATGGCTATGAGCCAGTACATATATTGCATGGCCTGGGAATGCTCTCCTGCTAGGCCTAAGCCAGTTGGAGGAGTTAGGAGCAAGTGAACTATGGGCTTAATCCTCATGGTTTCTATCCCCAATACAGCGTAAGCCACACATATCTGAGACAAGCTGACACAAAGCCTTGCCACCCTGCCTCAGCCTCCCCAGTCAGGCTCTGGTGAGAAGAGCGGGATTAGAGTGAGGTAGGACATGGAACTCAGTGTTTCATGTGTGTTTACTTTCAACCTTACCTCCATCTCGTCTGGTTAGCTACTGTTAATACCTCTCTTTTACTGTTTAGGTAAGCAAGGTAACTAAGGGAAACTAAGTCCCCAAGCCAACTGGAAAGGACACAACTCAAACAAGGTGTGTCTGACCTCAGAACCGGGTAGAAGTCTCAGTGGCCCAACCCAACAGCTTCTATAGACATCACACTTGCTGGTCAATCCTTTAAAAGGCATACCGACCTCCAGGAGCATCCTTAAGTAATCCTGTGTTCATTTCACAGAGTATCTTCTCTGGGGACCAATGAGTTTGGGGTCTGAAGGGTCTCATCTGTGTCTGTGGCTGGGGACTGGTCCTTCTAGCATCACCAATTCCCCCTCAGCATCTTAGTTCCTACTCTTGATTCTTTCCCTCCAGAAGGTGAGGCCTGTCCCTGGGGTGTGGCTTTTACCAAGGTCCACAATCCCCAAGAATAAAACTCCCCCTTCCCTTAACTCAAGCACAGTGATGTCTACTTGGCCTACCCAAGACCCACCCTGTGCTGAAGGGAACTTAACCTATGCATTATCTGTGGCACCATGGGATTACATAACATCCAAGTTAACACTTGAATATTGGGGCCTTTCTGTGTCTCTTGGTCTCTCTCCAGATTTCCCTGCCTTAATTCTTAATTTCATTCTCATTACTCTGTTGAAATAATTCACGACTTCACTCCACCATGGAAAAGTTACCTTTCTGCCTGCCCTCACTTTCTTCGTTTTTAGTTAAGAACAGTAGTTTAAAAAACATGCTACAAAAGAGTCAGTTGTCTAATCATATTTCCACCCACAGTGTTGAGAGAGAAGTTTATGAAGATATTAAAGGGGAGAAAGTGAGTAAAACAAGGTTTATAAAAAGTGGCAAATGGCAGGATCTGTGGGACAATGATGCTACCGTGCCTCGCCAGTACAGAATGATCACATTTTCTTCCATAGGTTGGGAAGGAGCCACTGTATGGATTACAGGTTTGCTTACACACCCAAAGGAGACTATTCTACTTTATGTGTCTCTGTTTCTTCAAAAAATAGAAGGAAAATAAATGACTTCTTTGGTCTTAGTTTTAGGACTTCACCTTCACCACTGCCTGGCATATCAGGGGAATTTGAGGCCAGTTCACAGGGATGGGGACAATAGAAGCTCGTGTTTTTCATAAGACCTCTTACCTGTCCTGTATGGGTGCCTTAGAGGCATCATGTGTCTTGGAATGTGCCTAAGCAGACATGTGGTCCTCCTTAGCATGTAACAAAACAAGGACCCTTGACTATCTCCTCCTTGCTTTCTAAGTCTATTGAGCCCATCCTTTGTTTCCCATCCTGGTACTCACGTCTACTTTCAAGGATTCTCATAAAGCTCCAGTGAGACTCTGGCCATCTTCCAGGATCATGAGCAATGGATGCCCAAATACCACGGTTCATCTAGCCCTCTGCCCATCCTTCCTGGCCTACCTGTTTACTTTCCTAGCCTGGGACTCCATATCGCCTTTTCTAGTAAGTAGACTTCACCATAGCTGTTCTCTGCATTTCAGACCAAATGCTTTAAAGCTAAGTAGGCACGGCTCCAATTCAACCCAATGCAATAAGACTCCAGGGTGTTGAACTGCTTAAACTCCCTGAGCTGACTTTTCAGCTGAACGAAATATTGACATCGAGATGCAACACTGTCAGTGCATTCATTAATATGGTGACACTGACCTCACATTACAGAGGGTTGTGTCTGTTAGGACACAGTCTGTGGAACCCTGGATGCGTGCCTGTATGTGCTAGGGGCTTACACATGGGAGAGCCCCCTCGGCTATCCTCCTCTACAGGACACACTGCCTGAAAGCTCAGTCGTCTGTCTGCCTCCCAGGAAGGTAGCAACTGTAGTTGGTAGCTCCACAGTTTTCTTGTACACGTTCCATATTCTTTCCAGACTCCACCTCCACTCTCTGGCCACCCCATGAAGGCACACCAGCCCCGAGCAACAGACTCACCTTCCTGAAATAATCGGCTAGACTGTCCGGGTTCCAGGCTAAGACCTCCGAGCGAAAGGGCACATTCTTCAGGGCCATGGCTGCTGTTCAGGGAGAAGCTCACAAGCCGGGGAGAGATGCAGCAGCCATGAACAGAGAGGGAAAAAAAATCAGATCCAAAGCTCTGAGGTGTCCTTGGCTCTTCTGAATCCCAACTATGCTCAGGAACACACTTGTCGAGCAGGCGTCACTACGCTGTAGCCAGATCCCAAGAAGCACTGGCTTCCCCTGTGAGCAAATATGGTCTCTTCTCAGAAAACGACTCAGCCGGTTTCCTTTACCACTTCCTCTGCTGACTTCTAAATAAGTAAACAAGGAAGGCCAGCTCTAGGGGCTCACAATGCAGACAGAGATAGGGGTAATTCCCCACTGGCCCAGATACCCCAGGCAAGTGGGCACTTAAACTCAGTTCAAGTACTGTTTCTCCACTATAATTCCGGACACCCAAAGCTGGACACCACATTCCTGCATGACCGCGCCTATACAGATAAGAGCCTCCTTTGACACTTCCCTAAAATTGTCTGTAATTTCATCCACTAGTGAACTATGGGGGAAGGAAAATGGTCTCTTCATGTTTTCCAACCTCCTACCCCACCAGTTTGTTTTCACTGAAAGCGGGGGCACCTTCAGCGGCTTCTTCATGTTAGGGTGAGTGTGAGTGAGGCAGTCAGGCTCCAAGTGGCTAAGGGTGTTGGGGTGCAGAGGACCAGCTACATTTCTGCTGTCTTGGGTATGGAGTGGCTGAAGGGACTCAGGACACCCCAAGGCCACGTTCTCAGGACAAAGGATATTTACTTACCCCAGAGGGACAAGGGGCAGGGAATAAGACACAAAGATGAGGGATAGAGGATGAGGGAGAAAGGAGAGAAAGGAGGGGTATTTGTCCCAGGGGACAAAAGACTGCCTCTGGATAGAGAGGAGACAGACCTGGCCCATAGAAAAACGGCAGTTTATAAAGGTAAAGGGGAAAATCATGTGTAAGGATGAGGTATTTCATTTTAATTGGGCATATTAATTAGTAAAGCAAAAGGGTTTTTTTTATTTCTGGACTTCAAGACTTTGATAGCTGGACAATGGTAGCCAGCCTCAGGAGGAGGAGGCTACTCTAGCTTTAGGAATGTAATTTAACAGATTTTAGCAAGGCGGAGGCAATGGGGGAGAAAGGCAAGGCCTGCAAGAGCCATGTTTGTCATGTTCAGGCCTTCTATAGTCTCTTCAGTGACAGTCTAGGTAACTGGTTCCCATATCTGCAAGGCAGGCGAACAGAGGGGCTACACCCATGCAACTTCGGTGCATTTGCTAGGCAAATGTAAAGATAAAAATCTTAAAGAATTGTTCTTATTGATGACACAACCCCTTCTATACACCGTGCTTCCTCACTTTGCTCTCTCTACTATTGTGTCTTCCATTTGCTATTGAGTCTTCCACATATCTGGCCAAAGAGTCTGTTCTCTGGAGACAGGCGATGGGGATCTCTTGCATCGCCCTTCAGTCACCGTCTCCGAGCAGATCTCATGGGCTGAAAGAATCCCTGGCAGTGAGTGAGACCTGAGGCTAAAAGCAATTGTATTGATGCAATACGGCAACCTGCAAATACAGATTAACCAGGGTTCCATATGTACGTGTACATACATGCCCACATAGGCAGACTGCACAGACGCACACGTGCGCGCATCTCTCGATTCCAGCGCTGGTACCTGAGATGCTCTTTCTGGAGGTTTTGCACGATTGGCTTCAGTCGTGTGTGCTTTCCCTTTCATTCTCACTACAGAAGCCCTGCTGCCTCCAGTAGCTGTCTCATCACCTGCCTATGAGCTGAAGTGAGATGCAGATGCAGTGCCAGACCCAGCCCTAAAAAGTGGTCCATGATGGTGATCTGCAGAAGGCATCAACCCAGGTAGCTTACATTAAGTGATCAACAACTGATGCTCAATGAACCACTGCCCTGCTGCTCTGAAATACCCTGACTAGTGAGAGACATTACTTCGTTTTTCAAATCAGCAGCGTGACAGCCATAGTGGAGACAAATCACTTTCAAGTAGAGTAAAGAAGACATCATGGGATGAACTGGGTTTTCGGCAGGGGTCTTAGAGAGGAGAATGGAGAGGTAAGGATTCTGGACCTCATTAATCAATCAATCAATCAATAAAAGTCTCTTAAAATAGAGAACTTCTGAGGAAAGGAACATTCCAGATCATCCTTAAAAGTAAAAGCAATATTGGGTTTTGATTTTTGGTCAGAATTGTGTTTTTAATATTGTTCACTCAATTAAGGTTAAAAAAACAACAGAAAAGCAGAAGATAGACTAAAATACTATTAAATATTTTTATTCAATAAAAAGTGGCCAAGACAAACAAGCCATGGGGACCAGTGACAAGGTAGCCACAGCAGCCAGAAGCCAGGACAATGACAATGAAGGTAATAGAGACACAAGACCACAGAAATCCCCTCCAGTGTGTCAGAGGATGAGCCGAGAACCTTCCCAATGGCTGGCACAGTTATTACTCCTGCTTCATTGAGGAGAGCAATGAAGTCAGAGTGGAGAAGCCATTTGCTTGCCCTCTACATCCCCAAGTAGGTCGTGCATTCCAGTCTTGTCGAGAATGGACCTGAATCCAGAGCCACTGTCCCTTACCATTCGCCTCCTCAAGGTTCTGGGATGCTTTGACAATGCCCAGAATAGAGTCAGGATTCAAACAAGGCCTGTCTTCAGAGCTTGTACAGTAGCCCCTGTGTTCATGGGGACAGCGTATGGTCTGCAGTCCACAGAAAGCTAGCAAGTTGCTGATCTGAAATGTCTTTCATACTGTGTCCACTGCCCATTGAACCGCAGACCCATACCTCAGATAAAGCATGGAAAAAGAGAGAGAGAGAGAGAGAGAGAGAGAGAGAGAGAGAGAGAGAGAGAAGAAAGAGAGAGAAGAAAGAGAAAGAAGAAAGAGAGAGAGAATGATGAAAAGGGAAGTGTGTTGCTTCAGGCCTAAAGACTGTCCTCTTCCTATCCCTGGGTGATTTCCCAATAATTTTAGGTTTCGCATCTCCTGTGTCTGGCAAGTGTTTCAGAAACGCCCAAGGCAGGGCAACTCTGAAGAAGAGCTCTCAGGAAACCAGGACAATGTGTGTGATAGCATGTCATCTCACTTGTTGCGTACTAGGTCTCTTTACATGTGAAATGGGCAGGCCTTCGCATTTATCCCAAGACAGCAGTGGTATCAGGATGGCAGGAACTCAGTTCCTACCAAGATGTCATTTTGTTGGCTTTGAGCATGAAGCAGAGTAGCAGGTGGGGACCAGCTAAGGTTCATCATTGCAAGCTAAGAACCTCTTTTATAGGGCTACTGATCCCATCCCATCTCTTTTGGCCAGATCCAGGTAGAGAAACCCAGTATATATATATATATATATACTAAATACTATTAAATATTTTTATTCAATAAAAAGTGGCCAAGACAAACAAGCCATGGGGACCAGTGACAAGGTATATATACAAGTTGAAAGGTTAAACAAAGCAAGAGATTGCTTCCGAATCTTTCATAGGTATTGAAATTTGTCAGAGCTCAAGTTCCTTACATAAAATTATCCTCTCGCATAATCTGAGCCACTTCTAGAAGGTTCACAATACCTAAACATACCAATGCTATGTGTGTAGCTGTGATTCTCTGTTGTTTAAGGAATAATGGCAAGGAAAAATAAAAAACTCTATCTACATTCAGTGTGGATTCAGTTGTTTAAAAATGTTTCCCATCTGTTGTTGGAACACATGGATATAGAATCCGCAAACACAGAGGACCAACCGTATGTCTTAAGGTTAGGCAAGAGCAACCCACAGACAGCACTGAGCCAGTGGCAGTGGCAGGGGCTCACAAGATAGGCATCGAGAAGCTATGGAAAAGAAAGCAGTGCTTGTATTATATCTGCCTGTGGGAAGGCAGGGGCAGACAGTGGAGGTTCTCTTCCCTCCCTCCCTCCCTCCCTCCCTCCCTCCCTCCCTCCCTCCCTGCCTCCCTCCCCCAAGCCTAGATTCACAGCACCTGCCCACCCCTTTCCCTCTAGCCCACACCAGGGGCAGGGGCCATGTCTGCCTTTCCTACTGACTGGTTTTAGAGGTGAGAAAGCAGATTGGGGAGCTGCTGCTCCTGTGTGTGCTGTGGAGGAAGGATCCTGGGGAACTGTCATGTCAGGACCAGAGAAGAGAGAAAAATAGAGGCTTCGTATATGAGAATATGTTGCCCTTCTTAGGGCAGAGGCTAAGGAAAATCCCCCCCCCCCCACACACACACCATGCTTAGAGGCAGGCAGTAGAGATGCCACCCGTTCATAGGATCATTCTGGATGACAAAAGGTGATAGGATCCAATGGAGGGGAGCCTCTCTCGGAGGGTCCTTCGTGGTACATGACACACCACACTATGGTGTAGAACAAAGAATACCTTCCAAAAAGTGCAGGCTAATGGGGGGAGCTGGACCCCAGCAACCGCCACCTGGGGAGGCCCAGTACTTCCTGGCACTCCTTGGGGCTGCAGAATAGGAAATGGTGAACACGGACTTGCACGGCCCCTTCCCAGTCCTTCTCTAGATAACATTCACTCTGTCTCCCACAGTCTCTGAGCGCTCCCTCCCATCTGCCCTGGACACTGGTCTTACCTCCCCCATCCATGGATAACACAGGAGGAAATTATGAGTGGGCTGCCCTAGGCAAGGCAAGGACCGGTAGGTAATATTTTCCACTTCCTTGTGGCTGACAATTTTGTTCTTTATTTTTTTTAAAGTCTCCTTGCTTTGGTTCTCTGGCTTTGTTGTTCAGCTGAGGTACCTCAGAAGTTCAAGGTGAATGGGAGGAAGTCCTTATTTGGACTTCCTGTCAGACCTCCTTGTCTTCTCTCTCATGTTTCACTTCAGTTGCCTGAACTCAGATAAGCAAGTTGCAGAGAGAAAACTCCCCAAATGCCAGGAAGGGTGGGTAGCTGATGGCAGGGGCAAAAGATAAGAAAGGAGAAACCTTTGCTTTCTTCTGTGGACACCCTGGAACGTGGCAGTATTGGGGGAGGAGGATGGAGCACAAGAATAAAAAGTAAAAGGTATTTAGGCCCCTGGCAACAGCCTCTCATGGTGAAAGGAAGGTTCGAGGTTAGAAAGAATAGCAAGATTAGGGGATCGGTGTATGTTTTAGGTGAAGTCAAAGCATCGAGAAAATAAGTCTACCACCGCTTCCTGGGGACCTCTACAGTTTGGAGAGAAGAATGGTAGGTGGGCCTTCATTCATTACACCATGTAACTCCCACAAGCACTGCATGTGGGGGATTCTGGCACGTGGACCCATTTTACAAATGCAAAAGAAAGGCACAGGAAGACCACCTGCTTACTGAAAGCACACAGAGAGCCAGAGGTAGAATATGGGGTCTGCGTGATGGGGACACCCACTGAAGCAGTCTACCTGAGCTAATGGGAGCTCACCAACATCAGCCGGACTGGGCAGAAACAAGCATAGGACCATACTAGTCCTGAATGTAGTTGACAGTGGCAAGGCTGGGGCAGACTGAGGGGCCACTGGCAGTGGCACCAAGATTTATTCCTACTGCTTGTACTGGCTTTTTGAGAACCCATTCTCTTTGGATGGATACCTTGCTCAGCCTAGATATAGTAGGGAGGACCTTAGACCTTCCCCCAAAGCAATGTGCCTTACCCTTTCTGAGGAGTGGATGGGGTGGGGTGGGGGATAAGTGTAGGGGATGGGACAGGGAGGGAGTGGGAACTTGAATTTGTGTGGATAATGAGAAAAGATGGATAGTTTGTTTCCTTTTCAAAAAGAATATGGGGTCTGATGCCAAGAGAGACACGGTTTCCAGGGATGGAAATCTTACAGCCGGAGTCCCCAAGCTCACAGAGAACAGGTCTTGCAGGTCACGTCCACCATGCTTTGAAATTCCTTTCCTTTGGGTTCTCCTAAGATGATGGTGCTGTGTTTGGGGCAAGCCAAGGGAGTCTGATACTGTGTTTGTGGTACAAGCCGTTTGTCAAAGGACACCACAGCACTGCAAGCAGAGAGACATAGCTCCGCTGCGCCAGGCTGACTTGGAGGTGAGGTGCTGGAGGAGAAGGGGGAAATGAGGTAGGAGAAAGACCATCAAATTCCACCCTTCCCACTGGGGGTCCAATGAGGCTGGAGACACTGCCTGGCTCATCATATTCCAAGCTTGATTCTGAAAACTGTGCTTGCAGGTATGTGAGGGCCCTGGATCCTTCAGGTGGGGTACCTTGCTGGACGGGCATTCTGATACCTGTATCCTCAGGGCCCTCGCCCTGCAAGAACAGGTGCAAATTACTGTCCAGTTTGTCCATACAATGTCAAAGGAATAGAAGAGGTAACCTAGAGTAACTGTACAGTGGACAACAGGCTGGCAGGGGGCTAAGCCCCACCAGTAGAGTGTCTGACCTTGAGCTCCCTTTAAAACCACCCAATCTTTGTATTTTTATTTAGTAGAGCTAGGATTGAACTCAGAACCATGCAATGTTACATCCCCAGCTCCTTTTGTCTTTAGCAGGGTGCAAATAGCACTTAACATCCTTCGTGGTGCTTTCGTTGATAATGAAGCTGTTAGTGTTACATACCTGAGCTATACCTGATGTAACATAGAGATGTTTCCAGTTTATTCCCCCCCCCCCCGGACAATGCTAGGGTTTCCTTTCTGTGTTAGTGTGCCATGATCCTCTCAGTAGCTGATTAATTAATACAAGAGAAACACAAGTAACCCTGTAGTGAGGGTTTATTCTGCAAAGCTCCCGTGGAGTGCCATCAGAGGATGATCAGACATGTTAGCAGGGAACAGGGATGCTGCTGCTAGACGAAGGAGCTCTGCTCATATGATGTTGAGCAACAAGTGCACCTTGGGGCCGTGCCTAGAGAATAAAAATGCAAGAGAACCCTTAATCTGTCCCCACCTCCTTGTGTTGATGAGTCAGTTTTCTCCCTGACATGTCTCATCTGCTTCAGTAACAAAATCCCCTGTTCCTCACTTGTCCCCAGCAAAGAGCAGCTCTGTTTGCTTCTAGTGAGAAGTCAGAAGACAAGGTAGGCAGGAGAGTGTGTGCGGATGTGACAGCCACACACTCAGCTCACTGAACTCAGCAGCAGCTGTTGCCCTGCTGCTAGGGAGTGAGACCCCTCAGATCACGGCTTCAGCCTTCATTAGCAGAACGGGGCTCCTGTTGGTCTTCAGGCAGGGAGAAGACATAGGTTCCCAACTCTAAATAAAACTGGGGCTAGGCCAGTAAAAGCACCAGGTTCTCATAAGCAAGCTTCTACCTCCCCAACCACTTGCCACCATTGTTCCTTGATACCTCTAGGGCCTCTTAAAAAAAAAAAAAGAATGGCCAGTCTTCCAATTAGCATACAAAGTAGTTAATTTCATTGTGGTGTTTTGTATAATACATTGTTTTAATAGATCTTCTTCCCTGATTCTCTCCCCTAATCTCTTGCTCCCCATCTTGCACCTTCCTTCCTCAATAATCCCCCTTTTCCATGCCAATGCATTCTCTCATTTTAAAAACTGTATTTTTATGTGAAGGAGTGCTTTGCTTGCCTATGTACATCACGTGTATGTGTAGTACCCACAGAAGCCTGAAGAGAGTATCAGATCCTCTGGAACTGGAGTTATAGACAGTTATGAGCTACCATGGGGATGCTGGAATCTGAACCCATGTCCTCGGAAAGAACAACAAGGACTGTTAGCCTCTGGGCCATCTCTCCAGCCCAGGTCAGATGTATTCTATCCCACCCCCACTTCTCCCTGCCCAGTTCCCTTCCCATCCCGTGACGAATGAACTGACAGAGTCAGGCCGTTTTGCATGTATATTCACTCTGTGATTCAGGAAGTCTCGCCAAACAACCTCAAGCCCAGAATTCCCCAAATGGAAACATCCTCTAACAGAGAGGGGTTTTTTGGCTCATATTTTGGCAACTTCCAGGCTGTCTCTGGGACCACAAGATGATTCCAGCAGAATCAGCCTCTCAGTCTTGGCTTTTCTTCCCTCGAAATTTTTAAAGCTTAAGCTCCCATCTCTTTCCAAAGACAGAACTTAAGAAGGGTGGAGCCTCAGAGCAGGGCATTGGAATAACACCATCTAATTCCTCGACAACTACCCTATAGCTGAGTGGCTTGGGTAGCCCACTCAACTTTTTCTCTCTGTGCTTTCATTTCCCACAAGGATGAGGAACGAATGCAGTTCGTGGAATGCAGTGGTAAGCATAGAATGCTGCCTGGCTTGCTGTTGAGGGCAGTCCTTGCTGGAAGGTGGGAGAAGAACGAACAGTGATAAATGACAGGGAGATAGGATGCTGCTGACCTTGAAGATGGGGAAAGGACCCAAGCCAAACATGGGTGACTTCTGGAACTGACTGAAGGCCAGGAAGATGATTCTCTCTTAGAACCTTGGAGAAAGAAAGAGCAACCTTGATTTTAGCTCAAGGAGATGCATCAGACTCTTGATCTAAAAACTGTATGGTAATGCGTTTGTATTATTGTAAATCTCAGAGGTTCTCAACCTGTAGGTCGTGACTCCTTTGGGGTTGTATGCCAAATATTTACATTATGATTCATAAGACTAGCAACATTACAGTTATGAAGTAGCAATGAAAATAATTTTAGGGCTAGGGTCACCACAACACGAGAAACTGTTTTAAAGGGACACAACTTTAGGAACATTAAGAACCACTGCTCTAAGACCATGTAATTTGTTATAGTAGTAGCAACAGGAAACTAATTCATCAACTAACTTAAAAAAAAAACCTACCCTATCACTGTGCCACCTCCAACAATCTTCTTTCTCCTCAGTCCCCCGAGCTTCTGGATACACTGGCCTTCTTCCCCAGCAGCCGCCTTCCACAAACAATATGGCCATGATCTAGAACCTCACCATTTTGACCCTTGTGTTGATACAAGTAATAGCAATGGCCTGCTTCTGCTGGCTCCGAGGATGCTATCCATACAATAACTCAGCAGAGAAACACCAGGAAACTACCGACCAAGGTATCATTTGCCTGCAGTGATACCGTCATTGAGCATCCTGGATATTCAGTTACACAGTGAGCAGTGCAACACGTGCCACTTCCCGAGAGAGTCTGGGCTGCCCGAGGATGCTCAGCTGGACACTTTGAGTTTTGAGTGCTTGTGCCTCTCTGAAGCTTAAGGGAGCATGTCCTTGCAGTGAGGAGAATTTCTATTCTGTCCCCTGTCATGGGTTAAAAACCTCACAGCTTGTATAATATAACCACTTGAGGTGGGTGTACTTTTAACTTGGACTATTGTAATGCCTTCATGCAATCAACTAAACATACCCAATAGATAGATGGATAGATACATAGATAGCTAGCTAGATGGATGGATGGATAGATGGATGGATGGATGGATGGATGGATGGATGGATGGATAGATAGATAGATAGATAGATAGATAGATAGATAGATGGATAGATACATAGATAGATAGATAGATAGATAGATAGATATATAGATAGATAGATGATAGATAGATAGATAGATAGATAGATAGATGATAGATAGATAGATAGATAGATAGATACATAGATAGCTAGCTAGATGGATGGATGGATAGATGGATGGATGGATAGATAGATAGATAGATAGATAGATAGATAGATAGATAGATAGATAGATAGATAGATGGATGGATAGATACATAGATAGACAGACAGACAGACAGATGATAGATAGATAGATAGATAGATAGATAGATAGATAGATAGATAGATAGATAGATAGATAGATCGGTAGATGTAAGCTGAACAAACCATGTCTTTCGGTTGCAGGAGCTTCATGCCACTGTGACTGAAGACTGCTGAAAGATGAAGTCTTTTTTTTTTTTAAGTTGGAATGACTTGAAATCATCAACAAGAACCCCATGACCTACTTGGACACTGAAGGACTCGAGATGACTCAACTGTGACTCATGCTAGGGGTGCTAAGCCTTAGTGCGAAGCTCAGATCTGCATCTCTGCTAGGTGAATGGAGGTAGACCGTGCTTAGTACAGCGCCTGACTGTGTGACAGTCACGTGGATGAACATGCCAACTACATAAGCACACTGAACATGGCTTGGAAGAGGAAGAAAGGGCAACGTAAGAGGCTACTGTGTTCCTACTTCTCTATTTAAGAAAGGAGTGCTGTGGGCACAGTCAGGGTAGGTGTTCCTTCAGAACTTCTAACTTTGTCTAACGAGAGACCCTAAGACCTAAGACACAGGACATCTTGCTAGGCTCTTTGCCAGTCATCATTGTCAGTTTTGTCACCTGCTTCCCATACCAATGTTGTTTGATTGTTTACACACCAGCAATGTCCACTAATGCAGTGCCACGCTGTGTTTAACTCTTTGAACCCTGGGAAATGTATCCAAAGGCCTCCATTATAGAGAGATGGGTCCTAACAGGTCTTGGCTCCATGGTGACAGCCTTAGGCATCTTTTAGTTATGGTTCTGCATGTTCTGCTTGGGCCACAGTGCTCCTTCCTGCCCCATCCCAAGAAAATTCTTTTGAAACCAAGTTCTCTTCCATTGGTCTCAGTCTTTGGTCGACCTCTGGGGCTGTCAGCACTTTTCACTCAGCTGGGCTCCTTGCTGGGCTCCCAAGAGAGCAGTGCCACTGTGTTCCGCAACCTTGTTAAAGCTCCATGCTTCATTCAGCTCACTTACTCATTCGTTAAACAAATATTTGTTAATCATCTGCTTTGTGCCAAAGAACAAACAACACTGTTGGTCTAAAACAACCTAACAGGTGAATAATGGATAATTAATTAGCATTTATATTTACTTTGTGCCAGGCTAACCTTAAGCTATATGTGTGTATGTATATATTATATATATGTAATCTTTTAGAACTATAGCTTATATACAATATGTATAATAGTGATTACATCACATATAAATGTACCTGTGTATATATTCAGTCTTCTTTATGCATGGGTTGGTATCAATAGAGTCAACAAATTGGAGATTGAAAACATTCAGAAGATACTTGAATCTGTGCTACATACACGCAGACCCTTTCCTCTCTGGCATTCTGTAAGGCACTTAGGTAACAACTATTTACATTGCATTAGATGTTCAATACGGAGATGATCTGAAGCACATGAGAGGATGTGCACGAATTCCATAAAATAAGATTGTGATATTTCTATGGACGGTGAAACTAGTCCCCCAAAGACACTCCCCGCAGCTCCATGAAGTGCTCCCCAAACAGCAAGACGACACGACTGAGACACAGAGCAGTCCCAGGCCACGAACTACCCACCAGCCTGGCTGTCTAGCCTAAAGAAAAACGAGTGAAATAGTTCAAGATTTGCTTCCTCAGCACCACACACCTCACATGCTCAACAGTCACATATGCCCCATGAGGCCGCACATACACCGGGCATGTCCACTGTGGCAGGACTCTGCCTGGTGCGATGGTCCAGAGTCCTGTGGCTGGCCATAGAAGCCCCAGAGTGTGTCTCCTGCTCTGATACTCAGCAGCTGGGAGACTTGAAGCAAATTCCCCAGCCTCTCTGAGTCTCGGGATATTGATCTACAAAACGTGTTTACTATATATGAGCACTCTCGTGGAGTTTGGGGGAAGATGAATTAATCCTGGCTTGTTTAGGGGTGCCTCACATACAGTAGACACTTGACCTATTAGAGCCCCTGCGTCAAGCTCCTGAACTGTTAGGAGGTGGAAACAGAGCAGAGCAAGGAGATAGAAGGTGAGAGGGGCCAGCATAGGCAGGCCTTAACTTTGAACGAGTAGCGCCTAAGGGGGCGAGGAAGCCCCACGGGATCAGCACGTGAGAAACACGCAAACTCAAGGCTGTGGTTAGCTAGGCTAGCCCAGGGCTTGCCGTGAAGCCAGTGTGACTGGAAAGGGGTGTATGGGGCTGAGGACAAAAGCACAGCTTGGGGACATGCTGAAGAACCACACTATGGACCTGGCCATCTGTCCTGAGCATGGGGAGCACTTGTGGTTTTAAGCAGGAAGTGTTGGCATCTGACTCACATGTGAAAGTTATCTTGACCAGCTATGTGTGAAGGGAAGACCACAGAGCTGAGGTGACAGGGGGAGCCTTGTCTGGGGGACGCTCAGCTGGTGGGCCCATGAGAGGGTATAGAGGATGGGGGCCCACAAATTTCATCTCCCAGCCAGCTCCTCATTCAGAAGGCTCTCTGACTGGGAAACTTGGCTGAGCGTTCGCCTGGCTCACTCTCTCACTTCCTTAGGTGCTGACTCAGAGATTTCTGCCCTAGTTTCGTTTCCAAACAGTGACAGAATTCGGAGACAACAGCAACTTAGGGGGGAAAGGGCTTATTTTAGCTCATGAAACCAGAGTGAGGGCCTTTCGTCGCTGAAGGAAAATCAAGGGACAGGAAACCTCTAGCCACATTTGGTCAAGAGAGGATGTGAATGCTTAGTTCTCAGGTAGCTTTCTCCTTTCTATATTGCCCAGGATCTTAAGTGCAGGGAATGGTGCCGCCCATGATGGGTGGGTCTTCCCACCTAGACTAACGAATCAAGATAATTTCCCAGAGATAAACCAATCCCCTTATTAAGACTATTCCCAGGTGAATAGATTGTATCAGGTTGATAATTAAATGAACTGCCACAATCTCCTTTTCAGAATAGGCTTCCTATCCCCTTTTTCTGGTTTATTTTTTTCCCCTCCTTATCCCAAATTAATTTATACTATATTTTAAGAGTCTCATTATTGTTCATACAAGGGCCAATATGATATGATAACATGGTTTTTGTCACCTCTGTTCCCCACCAAATCCCAAAATTCTACATCACAAAGCTGGTGTTTATGAACTATTGTAGAATGAACCAGTGAATGACTAGCATAGGGAGGCAAGAGAGCAGGTACCGAGGTACTGGAGAGCGATGTCACTGGCCTGGAGCCGCACAGAGCGAGCAGCAGAACCGTGCTGCAAGCCAGGCCTCACAGTTCCCACCCTGTACTCCTTCCTCTCTGCTTCTCGGTACCTCATCTAAATTTCTTCTGTGTCCGCAGGGCTCTCCATGGGTCCCCTCTGCTCAGTTGTCTCTTTTCCTCTTGTGGTAGCAGCTCTTAACCACCCTTTCCTTCTCTCCAGAATGTGCATCCCCTTGGCTGAGCTTTCAAAACCTGGCCAACTGTAGGGTCTGGAGAATTACTGCATCGTGTGAAAGAAAAGGAGCAAGATGCCAAGGTCAGATTTCTAACCTGTTTTTTCTACTCCGGCCATCTGTCTGGTAAGGTGCAGAGACAGTGACTCCAGGGGCGAGGGTGATGGGGAATGCAGAACGGGAAAACCAAGCCGGATCATGGTCCTCCCTCGGCCACAGCTGCTGCTGAACACTGGTGGTGGGTGTGCAGTTTGCTCTGGTACCTGTGCAGGGACTGAGGGCAGAAACTTCATCAAATCTGTCTTCATGAACAGAAGCATGGCGCCATAGTTCACTTCCCATGGCTGGGATGTTTATAAAGAATAAATGGTGGCGCCCGTATCTGAGAGTGGCCTCCTGGCTGCATCAAAACCTGCAGAGGGCCTCACTTTCTAAAGCAGAATATAAGAGGGGGTTTTTACAGCAGAGGGATTCCTGCAGCAAGTGAATTCATCAATCCATAGATGCATCCGGCCATTCAAGAGCCAGCCTCCCCGCCCCCACAGGCCTCGCATCTCCAATACCATTAGCACGTGGCTTGAGGATTGTGTTTTCCATCCATGATTTTGGAATCACATCTAAACATAGCTTCAGGCTTTCTTCTCATCTGGTGGATAGGTTCTTAAACCGGGTCACTCCACTCTTCCGGCTCTTCCCAACAAGCAGAGCGGGCTGCTTCAGCTTGCCTGTTGGCTGTCCATCAAGGTCTCTCACTCTAGCCCACAGCAAAATTTTCCTCTTTTTTCTGAATAATAGAATAGTAAAATGCCCGTTGGGTTGGACTCCAGACATTTTTGCAAACCTGCAGTGCTGCGCATGCGTATCCCTCTCCACAGCAGAATACCGACTTGGAATAGCCCCCAGGTGAGAAGTAAAGTTCGACTCAATCCTAGTGTCTGAATCTAACTCTGAGCTTTTCTTTACCCTATATACACTTTCCATTCATTCATTCATTCATTCGTTTGTTTGTTTTCGGCACCTTTTTAGTTGAACCATACTGTGTTACACGGTCCTTTTCTAAGCACTAGGCTATAGCGGTGAACAAGCAGACAAGGTTCCAGCCTCAGAGAACTAACTTCCCATTCAGGCAATGAGAGAAAAGGTGCTGAACAGGAAAGACCCGTCAAGCTAAGCAGGAGAAGATTGACTGCTGCGCCAAAGAAAGCACAATGGTGGCTTCTTGACTGGAGGATTGGAAGATCGATCGGGACACGTTCCCTCATGCTGATGGGATGCTGTTGGGTACCAAATATAGCCAAGTGAACACTCTCCTGGGAAGATTGTGTCTGGGTCAGGAAGTGCCTTGGAGAAAGAGAGGGAGGGCATCTGGAAGGGAGGTGGGCGTGGCTGCTCCTGGAGAAACCCCGCCCCCGTGTCCGGTTGATCCCTCCCCTCCCCCCAATGACTTGTTCTGCAGACACAAAAGGCTGACACAGGAGGCCTTTTGTGATACAGCAAAAGGCCTCGGCTCCCCTCCCCCCGCAGCATCATCTATAAAATTTCCAAGCCCTTGTCTCTCACTCTCTGTTGTTTCAGTGCAGCTGGGGCCCGTCCACCAGCTCCACCCACAGCCTAACACCTAGATTCCTGCCGGCCCTGCTCAGCCGCCTTCAGACTGGGAAGTTGGTTGGCTCTTCCACTCCGCTGCCACTCACAGCCTCACTGTGGCTACAGCCCTCCTACCTGGGACTCCGGGAAAGTTCACTTCCTCTTTTGACATCTTAGCATGTAAGAACCATTCCAGATTTGGTGGCTCTTCAATTTCCTCTTTTGTTTCTTCTAAAAAGCATGACCTGGGGGAATCGACGGGGTTGAGCGAGGGTTGAAGGATCAGAAGGGTTTTTTATGAACTTCACTGAGTCCTCAAAGGCATAGAAACTAGAATCCCTCTGATATAACAGAGCACACCAGAGCAAGACATAGGGATTTCTGCATTTCCGGGAAGCCCCTGAGATACCTGCTTACAATGTAATGAGTCCGTGTCCCTCTTCTAGAGCCTTGAATGAGCCAGAAGTCAGAGGTACCAGAGGCAGCCAGAGGAGGTCAGCAGGGGAATCTGGCTTCATATATATTCATCAGCAGAATCCTTCTAGGTTGTCTGTGACTTATTTTGTTTGAACTATGTTTTATTTTTTTTCTATCTGCAGAGGTAAAACATAGCCATTATGGAAATGTAATCAAAACACAGGTGAGTAAATAAGCATATTACTAAAATGCTTGCATTTCCTTTTATTAAAAGAGAAAACTTTCTCACTACTTATAAAAGATTTGTGTGTGTATGTATGTGCATGCATGCATGCGTTGTGTGCGTGTGTGTGTGTGTGTGCGCACGCACGCGTGCCATCTATGAAGATACCTGTGTAAACCATGAGAAGTTATTAGATCCCTTAGAACTGGAGTGACAGGTAACTGTGAGACCTTGACATGGGTGATGAGAACCAAGCTTGGGTTCTGTGGCAGAAAGGATTTTTAACTGCTGACCCATCTTTCCAGCCTCAAACGGTCTCACTTTTCAAATGAGACTACACTTCTCACGCCGTTCTTTATGGACTCTATAAAAAAGAACAACTTCCGGCAGCTGTAATAGCCCTAACTTGGGCAAACAACAATTCATGAGTCTGCAGAACTCAGAACCAGACTAGAGTCAGACAGCCACCCAGTGTGAGTCGCCGCCTTTCTCAAGCCAGATAAGCAGGGGCATTACCTGACAAGCCTCCAGCTGATGAGGCATGACACAGTAGCTGTCTATGATTAGCTAAAGCTCAGCTGTTTAGGATTGGCTGGAAAAAAAAGCACTCAGGCTTCAGTTTGTCTACACAGCAAGCTTCGGTGCAGAACTCAGCGAACAGAGGTAGCCGCTAGCTAACGGCCTCCGCTTATTTAATTTAGCACCCCTGCGGGGCATTTTTAAATGTTGTTTCATATCGCCAACATATTGTGAACAGCTTTCCTCCTAATGGAATGCCATCCCAAAGCAGTTTTTTAATGGCTGCTAAGCGCCCTGCAGAATCCAGGTACCAGAATTTATTTCAGCGATTCCCTCTGCTTGGGTATTTAAGCTGGTTACAAGTTTCATTATTGTAACTCAGAAACAAGCTTTCTTTTACCTCAAGGGCTGCACACAGCTGTGATTATTTCTTCGGGGTTGCTAGATGTTGATGTGCTGGATTGAGGATGTGAGCTTTTTATATTTCGCCTACATCTCACCCCACTGCTCTTGACAGAGAAGGCTTTCATTTGGCTACTGCTCATTGACCACAGAGGTGTGTCTTGTCACCTTGTGACATTTCCTCCTGTCACACTTCCTTGGGTGCCCATTTAACCTGTCTCCATGGGGATGATGGAGGATAGGTATTGATAAAATTCCTTCCCTGGGAAGACGTGAACAGCTACCTCCTCCTCTTAAGGTCCCAGTGGCAAACCAAGGTGCAACGCCACCAAAGTTCATTCTTGGAAACCTGAGTTTATTAGGCTTAGTGGTAGAACAATGGCTAAGGGATTATGGGCATAAGTAACCTTAAACAGCCACACTGAGAGATCTGCACCCAGCACGAAGGATGAACCCCCAGGACTGCAAAGATGAAGCCATACTTCCTTTGCTTTCCCTGCTCATATACTTGAACCCCTCTCTGAGGTCACATGCATTAGGGCGGCATTGTATACAACTGATTGAGAGGAGTGTCTGAGTACTCCCTGTGAGGATCCGATGACCTCCCTGCCCCTCCTTCTGTAAGGTTCTTCTATAGTTAATGAACCCAGTTGTGGCGATCTTTTGAAATCAGGCACATCTAATCTGCAAAGGCAGCAGCAGCTTGTCCATCAGGGTAATGCTACACAGAAGAAAGGCATGCATTAGTCAGATGCATCTGTTGGAGGAGGGGCCGCTTGTTCGCCCCAGCTGCCCAGAACCAAAGTAATCACACAGAAACCATATTATTTAAATCACTGCTTGGCCCATTAGCTCTAGCTTCTTATTGGCTAACTCGTATATATTAATTTAATTCTTTCTATTAATCTGTGTATCACCACATGGCTGTGGCTTACCGGCTAAAGTTCTGGCTTCTGTCTCTGGCGGGGTTACATGGCTTCACTCTGACTCAACCTTCTCTCTCCCAGCATTCAGCTTAGTTTTCTCCCCCAGCCTAGCTCTGTTCCTCTATAGCTCTGCTATAGGCCCAAAGCAGTTCCTTTATTTATCTGTGATAATCACAGCATACAGAGGGGAATTCCACATCATGCATCCACTCAGGAAAAGCCCTGTGGAAACCTTAGCATGCATATGGCTTATACCACACGTGTCCATTATAAATGTCCATGGAACAGAGCTGCATGTGACCAAGAAAATGCCATGCCCGTCTGAGTCCTGGTATAGGCAGCACAGAGGCTTATAAACCCTGGGCCCACACCAGCCTGAATTGGAATGCCAACCCTGGCTTGGACAAGAGCTCCCTGAACCTCAGTTTTCCCAGTTGGGAAATGGAGTCGTTATATCATATCCAGATGAGGGTCATTGAAAATCAAATGGAATTAGAGGGGACAAACCTAAAGAATAGAGCAAGTACCGTGTAGGCCTTCAGTACATACTACTTAGGATTTTCATGAAATAGGCAATGATTTGAGTCAACATAGCAAACTTTATTTGAGGCCCTTGAGAGACCCATGAAACTGCTAAGGGTGATTTGTGCCTAGCACAACAGCTAATCTCAGAGGAAGAGATGCCCATGTTAGTTAATTTCCCGTAGTGTTTACTGTGTTTTGTGTTTCATAACTCAATGCCACTTTACGTTTCCTGGGAATTTTTATTTGGCTTACTAGGCTCCGCTTTCATAATGCCTCTCCTAGGGAGCCCACAACATGGCAAGGGGTGGGGGTGGGATAAGCCCGGGTTTGACCAGCAGACCAGAGGCTCTCAGCTGGTGACCCTGGGGAAAATGCTCATCCCGCGGTCTCACCAAAACCTCCCACTCAGAGCTCAGGTGGATCCCAGGTCTCTAAAGCATCGGAAGACTTGCCAGGCAATTTTTATGGAAAGGTGGGCCCGAGACTACAGGTGGACATTGGAAATACTAGACTTACCATAAATTGTCTATTTGAGGACGTTTAGAATAAAAGAGAGTATTTGTGTCAGGCTCGAAGCGATCCCACGTAGCACACAGCATCAGGATGTGGTAAAGCTTCATAATTGTGCCCCAGCTCCCCTCCCCCACCTTAGCTCTTATCTTGCTCCCACACAGCCCAGCCTCGTGGAGCTATGTGTGAGTCAGAGCACATTCTCCCAGCTCTGGGCTTCTGAATGAACTGTGGGGTTTCATTTGTTTTTCATTTTATTTTGGACATTCTGAGTCCTTCCCTATGGCCAACCACTGTGTTAAACATCACCTTATTCTTAATTATTACTGCTAAATATTCCAAGCATCCTAAAAGATGATGAACAACAACATACACCCATTTCTGTCCTAGCTGAGGTAAATATTCTGCACCCCTTTGTTTCAGATCTCTTTGTTCTAAGAAATAAAACTTTATAGATATGGTAGAATTCCTTTCCTTATAATTTTTGCTAAACCTTAGTGGGCCTTTGTCCCCTCCCATTTTTATCCATTTTCTACAAATGTGAATCTTCATAAAGCACATATATAGAAATGTTTGCTTAATCCTTTTCTCTATGGTAAAAAACACAGTATGCAATCTGTGTCCTTTGCAAATGCGTATTTGTACCATACTGTTTGCCATTGGCATTTGGCTGGATGGTGGATGTCTAGGAGGGTTTCTCTTTGATGCTGAAATTTCATGACCCCGGACAGGAATTCATTCCCTCTCCAGCTCCAGGCAGCTGTCAGTCACTCCAGGCAGCTGTCAGTCACTCCAGTGTTTGTTCCTATGAGACTGACTATGTTGGGTAACTCATCTATGTAAACTGGTCTGTGCCTGTCCTTCTAAAACAGGCCTATTTCACTTATCACCATGTCCTCAATGCTACACAGGGGACAGAGTCTCCACTTTTCAAGGCTGAGTCACATCCGCCCATGTTCACTGCAGTTTCATTCTCAACAGCCAAGGGTTGGAAGAAATCGAAATGTCCCTTGACAGATGAAGGCTCAAGATCACACACAGTGTGTACAGCGGATTGTTTCCCCTTTCTCTTTAAGTTTAGTATCTGTCTATAGAGGTGCTGGTATTTGCTATTCATAGACAAAGGCAAGTTGTCTAAACTGAATAACTGCTTGGCTTAAATAAAGTCTTTGAAACACTGTCTAACCATCGCCGTTCCACTCCCCCCCCAAACCAGAGTTCCTTCCCCATTCCTTTGGTCTACATGATGACCAGTGTCACTGTATCAACCCCAGGCAATTGCTGGTGGCCTATCTGTCTCATTCTGCAGGGTAGAATTGACTCCTTGCCCAGCCTGGTTGCTAGCACTAGCACAGCGACTGGTACCTCACAAGAGAGCTGGGAGATATTTTCAGCGAATGCTGGAAGCAAAGGGTGTATAGACAAAAGGGGACTCTGGTAGCGCTCCTGCAAAGCCACCTGTGTGTGCTTGGGTACGAATAATTTTATAAGCATTTTACTGCACTTGCATTTTGACTACGACTCATCACACAAGTTCAGCATCAGATCAGTTTTTTAAAAGTTTTAGATTTGGGAGCATTTTGCATTGGAGGTTTTCAGATTAGAGATGCCCAGCCCGGACAATGTGTCTGATTTGTGTGTTAGGTACCCTACTAATTCCATGAAGTGGAAGGATAGGGGAGCGAGAAATAGGAGTTTCAGTGCAGGATAACACAGCATGAAATAATCGTTATGTCTCCAGGAGGACTCGAAGAAGCTGCCCTGCACTTTGAAAGTCCCCTCTCTTCCAGACCAGGCTGCCAGTTGCAGCATGGCTTCTGCAGACAAAACGAGCTCAGTGCCCACTCGTGGAGGCAGCGTGTTTATTACTAAAGGACATTTAAATGGAAAACAGCCCAGCAACCGGAATCAAATGTGTCCTTGGGGAAAAGAGGAAATTATAAAGTCACGACAGAAGGCTGGAACTGAAGATTAGCCTTGCCAGAAGACCCAAAACCGTTCCAGAGTTAGTAAAAACAGCACTTGGTGCTTTGCACAGTCCTTACAAGGTGGAGTAGAACTGCCCTGTCTTTCAGTGTGGGATGCATAGTGCTTTCTCTCCAGACCACACACATGGAAAGGGAGAGGGCCACCTGAAGAACTGTAACAAGCACTACTTTCATAATGTGCTCAAGATCACTAGCAACAGTAACAGAGCATCACCGAAGTACCTGCTGCCAGCAGGGGAGGAGGCTGCTTTCCCTTTGTGGCCTTTCTTTCCCAACCCTAACCTTGAGCCTAATGAAGAAACCCATGCAGATAAATCCCAATTCAGAAACATTCTACACAATCCTGTGTAAGTGCTCCTTGGCCTGTCAAGGTCATCAGACACAGGGAAAGTCAAGAGGAGCCCAGGAGATTTCTTGATTTATATCTCTATTATTGTGCTTAGCACCAAGGCCAACAGTAACTTGTCAGAGGAAAGGGTTTATTTCAGCTCACAGCTCCCAGTCCATCATCAAAGGAAACTGGGGCAGATCCCAAAGCAGAAACCTGAGGCAGGAACTGAAACAGAGACCACAAAGGAACTCTGCTTACAGGCTTGTTTCATCTGGGTTGCTCAGTAACGTTTTTATACAATTCAGTATTGCCTGCCTAGGGATGGGACCACCCACAGTGGGCTGGACTCTCCTCATCAATTAGCAATCAAGAAAATGCCCACCGCCACACCCGCACACCAACCCAATGGAAGTGATTACTCAATTGAAGTTCCCTCCAGATGACTCCAGTTCGTGTCAAGCTGACAAAGGCTAGCCAGCAGATTGATGAGGACATGGGATGTGAGGCCCAGGAGCAGAAAAGGGATGGTGGGTAAAAGCTAGAGAAATCTGAGTAAAGTGTGGATTTCAGGTAATATTAATCTACTAATACTAACTAATCCAGGTGTTGTGAAGGATGTTGATAATGAGGGGAAGTGGTGGCTGGACAATGCACACCCTTCTCAAATTCCACACATTTTTAAAATAGAAAGGTTCTTTCAATGAACAAGCTGAGGTGGTAAAACTATATTGGTCTTTGCTATAATATTCTTTTATTTTTTTTTGTTTTTCGAGACAGGGTTTCTCTGTGGCTTTGGAGCCTGTCCTGGAACTAGCTCTGTAGACCAGGCTGAGCTCAAACTCACAGAGATCCGCCTGCCTCTGCCTCCCGAGTGCTGGGATTAAAGGCATGTGCCACCATCGCCTGGCTGCTATAGTATTCTTTCAAGTTTGTTGTAGACTCAAGCGAAGCCACAGAACTCTGGTCTTTTAATCCTGCCCATGTCTCCTCTCCAAGGCCAAGGTTCTCTAGGATAGGCCACAGTTGCTGTCTGTAGACTCAGGGAAAGCCCACTGGCAAGATCGTCGTGATTCCATAGTCACCTTTGCATCACTAATGTGCCTCCAGCTTCTCCCCAAACTCGGAGCACCTACTACACCTCCATACACCTGACTGCGAAACATGTCTCTTGCTCTTTATAATGTACTCTTTGATCAGAAGGCAGCACTTGATTTATTCCTACCCTCCCATTGGGACTGGTACATAGCAGACACTAACCGTCATCCACTCATCCATCCATCCATTCATCTATCTTCCATCTATACATCCACCCATCTTTTTATCTCTTCATTCATCTACCCAATACGTACCTATGTGTCCATGTATGCATTCGTACATATACTCATCTAGTCACCCATCTGTCTTCTTACCACCTACCCATCAACACACCAATCCATCTATCCATCCATCCATCCATCCATCCATCCATCCACCCATCCATCTATCCATCCATCCATCCATCCACCCATCCATCCATCCATCCATCCATCCATCCATCCATCCATCCACCCACCCACATAGCCAGCCAGCAAATACTTCCTAGGGTCTTCACCATCACCTTTCTCTAGGCTCTGTGGATAGAAAATGAAAAGAAAAAGAAAATGATTTTCCATTCTCACTATCTATATGTTCTAGTGGGAATCATGGACAGTGGAAATAAGCAGGCTAGTGAGTGAGAGCCACTGACAAGCAACTGTGTGAGGTTTCCCCAGGGAGACAGGAACGAGAATCTACACTCATAGCATCTTCACTACAGACAGGACACCACAGTAAGGAGTCCACATGAATGGAGAAGCAGTGAGCATATTGGGCTTCTTGGAAACGCATAGGTGAGAGGCCACTCACGGGGGTGGATGACCCCAAAGCAGCTGCCCCTCCTGAAGGTCTCACCCCAGGGAATGAGAACTTCCCTGCAGCTGTAGATATGGCACCTCCCCTTCGGTGACTCTTCCAGACTCTATACTCTATCAACTCCTAAGACCATACACAACTATGGAAAGGAATATCCTGCTATCTGGAGGGTGCTGGAAAGAGTGGCTGAGATCTCAGGTGTGGGGCTGATGATTCCCTTTGTCTGAAGGAAAGCAACAGGCTGACTCTCAAGGTTCTCTGCCAGCAGTCCCAGTACAGTGACAGAGATGGCACCGGGTGCTATGCTTACCACAGTAAAGGCAAACAGAGTGGTATCCCAGAGGGCTGCTTTAAAGGGAATACCAGATCAACTCACAAGAAGGTGACATTTGTTGTTTTTGTTTGCTTGCTTTGTTGTTTGTTTTGTTGTTAGTGGCGCTGGTTGTTCTTTTTTTTAAATAGGGAAATTTTTTTATAATTTCTTTATTTTTTGAGACAAAATAATCCCATCATTTCCCTATGCCCTTTCCCCCAAGCCTTCCCATATATCTCTCCTTTCTCTCTCTCTCGCTCTCTCTCTCTCTCTCTTTCTCTCTCAAATTTATGGCTTCTTTATTAATTAATTTTTGTGATATATGTGTATATATGTGCATATATTTATTTATTTATTCCTAAATACAGTATGCTCAGTCTGTGTAGTGTTACTTGTATGCATGTTTGTATTTGAAAAGGGCTGACCATTTGGAATTGGGTAACCAAGAGGTGTCCTTAGGTTTGTTTTTTTTTTTTTTACAATTTTATTGGTTAATTTTGTTATTTGACAATTTCAAATATATATAATGTATTCTGACTACTCTCCCCCTTTGTTCCTATCAACCCCTCCCACATATTCTTTTCCTGGATTCCTGAGTTTGGCCTTGGGTTTGTGACTCATTTCATTTAACCTGAACTATCTGTGTGGCCACCGAATTGGAGCTGCCCAGGGAAGCTGAGGGAAGTCATTGACGGCTACACAACAGAAGACAATGTATTCCTCTCTCCCTAGATGAGTCAGTAGCGAGCAGTTCATCCCTGGGTGGGTGGGACCCCTGAGGCCTTCCTCCATCTTGACTGTTAGCAGGCCCATTTTGTGCAGCCCCAGAGCACGCTTCCCAAGCTCCCACGAGTCTGTGATGACAATGGCTGTCTTCCCACAGTGCTGACAACACACAGTCCTCCCTGTCTCCCAGCTCTCGCATTATTTTTTTCTGCTCCCTCCTCCACAGTGTTCCCTGAGCCTTACATGAAAGGATATGAATGCTTTTGTTTAGGACCGAACACTCAGCTGTCGGGTTTTCTTAGCACTTTGTGCACCTTGTGTGTGAGTAGATCTTACCCAAGGACTCCCTGTAGACACTTGCCTCATATATTCATTTATTTATTTATTTATTCAACGTATTTTTGACTGTCCGCTTTCTGGTGGGTACTGTTCACATCTCTCAGCAAGGCTAAACAGATTTTTAATACAATATATTGATTACAGCTTCCCCTCACCTAACTCTTCCCAGATCCTCTGCACCTGCCCTCCCATCTGAATCCATAAACCATTTCTCTCTCTTTAGGAAACACAGACACCAAAAGAATAACAATAAAAATAAGATAAAACAAAACAAAACCTGAACAGAACAAAACAAACAGACAAGAGGCAAATGCTAGAAATAAGAATCCCAGCCACACAGAAGGAGGCAGGAAGGCCTAAAGTGAAAATCATCTTAAAGTGTTTGGAGGAACAGAAAAGAGCAGAGCCAGCAGGACCAGACTGGGGTGAGAGTGGGGGTTTAGGAGATGGTGAGGATGTGGTGAACTCAAGACGTTTGGTGACGGTCACATCAGATTCGGACTATCAGTTCCTTATCTCAGATTTGAGAATGAGAAACTGCTTATCCTCAGTTTCCCTACCAGGAAATGAAGAGGGAAGCATGTCTGAGTTTGACAGAGGAAGATCAGATAAAGTGATTCAGTAAGATTCTCGTTACAAGACAGAAGCTGGTGAACATGACTCCCTTTCTTTTCTTATATTAAATTAAGAAGTATGATGACGTTGGGTTAAGCCATCAGAAAGCTCTCTTGCTCACCAGTGTTTGAAAATGTCCTTAGGAGGCACAGGCTGGTGGCTGTCTGTGAGTTTGAGGCTAGCCTGGTCTACATTGTGAGTTCCAGGCCAGTCAGGGTTACATAGGGCGGGCAAGAATCGAGTGGTGAGTCTCAGTTCCTCGTTTTGTTTATCCACATTGACATTTCCCTCTTATAACAATAACAATATGCAAAACTAAAACTAAAACAGCTTTACCCTTGGCGCTCTCAGAAAGCACCCTGGCTACTCTGGCCACCCTTCGGTCGAGCTGACTCCTAAGCAAGCAGCAATGTCCCCACAATGGCTCCTCCGGCTTCCCCACTGGGCTTAGAATCCAAGACTGGTGAGGGAACTGAAGGCTGACAGGGGCCTTGCAGTGCAGGATGCCTTATAGACATCTTTCTGTCCCCCACACATTTGGGGAGCCTACTTCAGGAGCACGGGGCTCACGTCTCTGTTTTCATGTACTTCTATTTTGTTTTACTTTTCCTTAAGGAAAAAAAATAAAAAGAGATGGAAGGGATTGGCAGGTGGTTAAGCCATTAAGAGGACTCATTGCTTTTGCAGAGGACCTGGGTTCAAATCCCTAGAATCCACATAGCAGTTCACAGCCATCTGTAACTCCAGTTTTAGGAGATCTGACACCCTCTTCTGGCCTCCATCGACACCTGGCACACACACACACACACACAGAGTTACATATATACATGAGGGGAAAACATTCCTACACATAAAATAGAAAATAAACAAACAAACAAACAGAGGGCCGGTGAGATGGCTCAGCGGGTAAAGGGGCTTGCTGCCGAGCCTGATGACCCTAGGATTCGCATGGTAGAAGAAGAGAACTGACCAGCTGTCCCCTGACCTTCACATCTGTGCTATGACATGTGCCTCCACATGTACATACATGCACTCACATGCACACACACGCATACTTGCACACATCTGTGACTCTACACATACATAAACAGAATTACACAGCACCAAAATATGTAAATAAGTATATAGTAAATAGAAAGATAAAATGTCTAAACAGGTTAGGGGGTGCTGCCAGGGTGCTACCTGGTAAGGAGGTGGATGGCTCAGACCTAGTTTTTGCTGGCCCAGAACCCAGAATGCTGCTGCCTTTCACTGGAAGGCCACCAGAGCAAGCCTCTTTCCCACTCACACCCATTCACACAAGCACTTGTGCTCCCAGCAGGCCGTAGTTTCACTCCATACCCAGCCGCCAACCTCAAGAAATAGATTTCTCAAAAGCTAGGGCTGGATATGAGTCACAGGCAATTCCGCTTTGTTTGGGGTGCAAGACTTCCTACTTGTTGGCACCAGAGAGGATTAGTGAGAAGATGTGGTCCTAACCCCAAGGGAAATCCCCACAATTGTGTGACAGCTTGGGAAGAACACAGTCCCTGTTCCCAGAAAGTATGTTGTGCCCCCAGTCAAGGATTTGAAATTTTGGGGGGGGGAGCTAGGGCTTATGGTGTGCAGCTGAGGTAGTAGGGAGAGGGGGACGGGAGCAGCATGGGGTCCTTTGGAAGAGTCTGCAGGGTCACGGGCAGAAGGGGGTACTAGCATCTACATTCAAAGGATATGGGAAGGGAAGCAGGCCATTAATCCTTGGTGTCACACTTGATCTGAGGCTTTCAGACATTCCCTGGGAGTAGCAGGCTCTGAAGAAAGGGCAGGAGAATCCCACAGCACCTTCCATCCCTCCTGCCACCCTCTCCATCCCCTCCCATAGAACCTCAGCCTTGAAGGAAAGGGTGAGGACTGTCACTCAGGGCTTTCCTTTGCCTCCATCACAACAGTCACGCCTGGAAGAGAATGGAGCAGACATCCTCTCTTCCCTTGCGTCATGGTATGGGAGGAGATGGGGCCTGCTGGGGAGGTGAGTAGCCATAGGGGCTGATTCTAAGATTCCCTGGGAGACAAGGAGTTGGACTGCCATGAAGGCTCTGACCAGACCTCCTCCGCTCTCCTTCCTCCTCAAGCAGAAATGCTTCCCTCTGCCTCCCTCCATCCTGATTCCTCAACTCACAGTGTGGAGTGGAGGGCAGAGGAACAAGGAAAGTCAAGGAGTTTGGAAAGCAGCCGCAGCTCTGGCCACGCTCGCTGCACCCAGGGGTCAAGTCGGCTGGCAGCCTCCCTCCTAGGCCACCACAGAGGCACTCCCTGGTGAGAGTGAGGCCAACCTACTGGCCCAGCGCCTCTTTGAGGAAGCAGAGCCCTGTCTCCACCACTGAGTCACAGGGTGGGCCGAGAGCATTGCACCAATCCCAGCAACAGGATAATGCAAAACAACACCCCTGTCTGGTGAAACCACAGGAAGACAGAAATTCAAACAGCCACCCGTCAACACAAGATGCCTTCCTGGGCCCAGAGATCAGACAGACACCTGGGCCTGATTGGAAGGGGCAAAGAAACATTGAAAATAGATATGCTTAGCCAAAGGTTTGTGAGAAAGAACTTCTCCCAGCTGCATGTTAGCGTAGACACACGAGAACTACCAGAGACCCCACGGAGTCTCGCTCAGTGACTGACAGCCTAGACAGCGTCCATTTCACAAGGGCAGCTGCTTAGGGACAGCAGAGTGCTGAACCCCAGAGTGCACTGGCCACTGTGTATTCAAGGAAGCTTCTGAAGGAAAAGAAAAGAAGGTACACACAGAAAATATTATAATATAAACCACTTTTGTCATGGGAATTAATAGCCAGCACGATAGGAGCCTGTGGGTGACAGAAAGTGGCTGAGCAGATATCTCTGAAGAAACTTTCTTATATAGGGTCGTGGTGGTCCTTGGGTAGAGCTGCGGTCTGACAGAATCTTGGGGTAGCCATTTTTCCCTTACAGCTGCCTACTTCGTTCCGTTTTGTCTTAGGGCTGGCAAAAGTTACTTGGTTTTGATTCCGACAAAGCTCACGGTGAAAAACACAAAGCACGATGTCTTAGGAAGGCGTTTCGAGAACAAGGCTTGGCCGCAGCAGTTTATCGGCTCAGATAACCTGCAAACCCAGGTGGTGTGAGCCCAGCTCCTTGGCTGTTATTAACAGAGGAGATGTCATTTCTTCCCAGCAGAGGGCAGAGCAGCTTCTCCGTTCTCCTCACCGCTCAGCCCCACAGCTGAAGGAAATGCTGTTGAGGGAAGAAAGGTTGCAAAGCTGAAAGAACAGTTAGCCTACAAGCCTTCAGCTGGTCGGGGTGTGATAAAGACCTCCGTGTTTCTTCTTGGACTACACCGTCACATCACGGATTGTACCCAGAGGTTGTAGGGATGAGCTCTGGGGCTGAAGCATCTTGAAGGGCCCCGCGGCAGTCTCTCATCCATGAGCCTAGGGAAGTGGCATCAGGCTTCTCTGAAACCCTGATTCCTCATTTCTGCCCAAGGTTAGAGCTTATTTGTTCATTCACTGTGGAGATGCTTGTGTCGATATGTGATCTTTGGTTAAAGCGGAGTTGGGCTGCTGCCCGTGTTGTGGATCCCATCGTGGGCTATGGAAGCACTGCTTCCAGCGCCATGTGCTGCTGTTTGGACCACGCGTGCAGACCACACAGCAGTCTCCGTCTCAGAGACTAAGTCAGTTCCGTTACAGGAAGGAAGAGGAGAGGACTCTGGATTTCACTTCCGGGATTCAGAAAGCACCCGAGTACTGTGTCTGCCTTCCCCTTTTAGAAAAACCCTGCCTTCTAGGGTCGCCTTCAAACCTCAGTTCATCTGTGCTGGGAACAGAGAGGCTCCTGCCAAACTCTTTACCCTATGGGATGAGAGAGACACCCTCTGTAGCCCTGCTTCTCCCTGTGTTGACATCTCTTTCTCCCCTGCTTTCTGCTGGCTCTCTCTCTCTCTCTCTCCCCCCTTCTGGTTGGCCCCAGTTAGTCCCAAAGACGGGAGGGGAAAGACCACCACCCCAAATCATCATGGCTAAATCAATTAAAGAAAACCAGTTCATTAAAGAAGGCTTTGAATTCTTGTACACAGACTGCCTCCCTCTAAGACAGGGTTTGAGAGATCAGCTTTGGATGTGAGGAAGACAATGTTTTTACAGTGCAGGAGTAGGGGGTTTCCAAATGGGGAATTTGGAGGGCAAGTTAGCAGAACCTAAACGTACCAACTTAGTCATAACAGCCTTCTGAAACAAAGACATGATTTCAAGATGGTCATAGCTAGGTAGTGATAACAACCTTTTGGAACAAAGGTAGGGCTGCAAGATGGTTATAAACAACTTTTTGAAACAAAGCTATGGCTGCCATTTCTTGAAACAGGGAGTTCAGAACCATTTGTAGTTAGGTTACAGGTGGGGCATAGCCCAATCCTCGAGAAACAGATGTTTAATCATAAACGGGAACAAACCTAGTTTGTCTTTGCTCTCAGATGGCTTTGAAGCCTAAGATAGAGACAGGCTGGTTCATCAGTTCCCTCCCCTCATTTACTTCTTGCTCCCTCCTGGTGGTGAGATAGCATAGGCGTGTGTGTCTTTCGAGTAAGAGGTTCAGCTCCGCAGAGCTGAGGTTCAGTTGATTCATGGTTGGTCCTACCCTTCTCAGCTATGTCAGCGTTTAATTACATCTAGGACACCAGTAGACTGACTTAGTTAGGCGGTCCCAAGAACAGGCAATTGCAAAGATAAACGGTAGTGTTATTTTCTCCCAGGTGCTGAACTGGCGCCCAGGCAGCTGCTGATCTCAGAGCAGGCACAGAGAGGGGACCCTCAGGAGTCTACAGGGTGGTGTCTGAAAGACTGAGGTGTCTTTTAGCCTGTTCTATATAGTGAGTTCCAGGTTAGCCAGAACCAAACAATCTCAATCTCTCTCTCTCTCTCTCTCTCTCTCTCTCTCTCTCTCTCTCTCTCTCTCTCTCTCTCTCTCCTCCCTCCCTCCCTCCCTCCCTCCATCTCTCTCTCTCCCTCTCCCCTTCCCCCTCCCCCCTCTCCCTCCCTCCCTCTCTCTCTTTCCCTCTCCCTCTCCCTCCCTCCCCCCCTCTCTCGTGTTTATTCCATATTTGAATCTGGCTTGCTCTACTTCACATAATCTCTAGCTCCATCTATTTTCCCGTGAATGTCGACATAAAAGCAGAAGGAAGAACTGTTTGGAGGGAGGGGGGAGAGAAGACCAACAAAGGGGATGACAAGGGAGGGCAATGGAAGTCCAACAAGAACAAAGTATAATGATAACTGTATTATAAAATGTTTCAATGCCATTTCTCTGTATGCTAACCAAAATTAATTAAAATACCAGCAACCAAAAAAGTTACAGCTCCAAGGGTAGCTGCAGGGTCTTCTTCCCTTCCCCCAGTCCCTCTAGAGGACCGCACCTTGACTTGTGGATCCTGGAATCTCAAAGGAGAAGCCAAGCCCAAGGTTGCCTGTAGTACCTACCTGACACCCTCCATAAAGGAACAAGGAATGCACACATATATATACTTGGAACCTCCACAAGTCTGAAGCCATGGCATCCATTTCCTGGGAAAGTGAGTAACGTTTCAGACTAAACCACAGACACTTAGGTTTCTTTTGCATGGGAAACCTCAGGGTCTGCCCTGTTACCCACTCACTGGGTGTCTATGGACAAGTCGTTATCTCTCTTGATTCTCAGTTTCTTTGTCTGCAAAATGGGAATAAGTGAGTGTCTTCCCGCAAGCATGGATGGAATAGAAGCCTAGTGAGAACACAGCTTGGCTGTGGCATGTGGCCAGTGGGTAGCCATGTCACTGTCATTCCTGACCATTACAGATAGCCCAGGGCTGCTCTCTCTACCTCAAAGGCTACACATGAGACTTTGGGTGCCCTTACCCAAATCAAATGTGAGTGACATCCTCAGGGTGCCTTTAAGACATGAAGGGTCTTTGCCACTCATAGATTTTTCCCACTTAAATGCACTGATCCCTCATTAAAATTCCAGCAAAACCAAACTGCTGCGGACAAATAGGGCTTGTCAAGGAGCAATTGCTTGGCGATTTTCCTTTTTTCTGAAGCAGAAGCAGAGTGAGATGGAGAAGGGAGACATAGGGAAGATAGGGAAGAGCTCACACTCCCCACCCTTTCCCTTTTCTGGGTGTAATGTTCTCTGCAGGGTTGGGTGGCTGCCTCAGAGCCAACTCAGCACTGTCCTTGGACGGCAGGCCACAGGGATGGCACCTGAAGGCTGGGGGAGGGAGAAATGGAGTCAGTCAGTCTTAGGCAGAGTATCTTGGAAGCCACAAAGCGCCTGCGATCCACTGCTAAATAATTATACAAAAGGGGTCTGTCTGAGAAGGAGAGAGAAAGAGAGAGAAGAGATGAACTTCCAAAGTGGGGTGATCACTTGCATTAGAATTATCCAAGGGCTTGTTAGAGACGCAGGTCTCCATCATCCACAGAAAAGAACGCACTCCTGTGATGAAGCTGGGGACAGGACAGCACACTAAGTGAAATGAGCCAGGCCCAGGAGGACAAGGCCTGGATCAGCTTTCTCACACGTGGAATCCTGAAAGTCAGGCTAGTGGTTAAGAGCAGAATGGTGGGTTCTGTAGGCTGGGCATGGAAAGCGGAAGCAGAAGTTGCTCAGATCTAGCTAAGAGGAATGCATCTAGTGTTCTCCTGCCCAGCAGGATGGTGAAGGTTAACAGTAAGGCTTTCCTTAGTTCAAAACAGCTAAGAGAGAGGCTGTTGGATGTCCTTATCCCAAATAAATGAGGAATGCTAGTGACAGGCAAGCTAGTCACCCTGGTTTGGACATTACATAAATTGGATGTGTATCAACATCACATTTCACGCCAGGAACACAGATACTAGGATGTGTCATAACTCAGTAGAGATGCATATCCCAAAGTCTCAGACCCATGGAACTCAGCATCTGAACATGCCAAGAGCTGGGGTGATGCTGGCACCTGCACTTGACTGGTGGATCAGGTGCCTGTGCTGGCAGGCATCAGCAGAGGCAGAAATGGCTGACAGGAAATCTACACGGGACAACCAGAAACCATGCGTCGTCATTTATTGGCTACAGTATCCAGAAGAGCCCTGTGCAAGCCATCTCTAGACATAGGAACACAGCCATAGAATCCTCCTGCCTGGCTCTTAAACCTTGATTTAATTCATCACCACTCGCTGACAAGATAAAGTTGAGCACATCACTCAGCCTCTCTGGCCTCAGTTTCCTCAACTGTGAAATTAGCTAGCAATAGGCTTGTGTCCCTAGAAGGATCACCTTAGACCTCACACACACACACATGAATGGCTGCTTAGATCGCCACCACTGAAGCCTACCTGGCTGTTGACTCAGAGCAGAGACCTCTGCTGTGTTGTCCTTTACCCTTCACCAGTCTGTCCCTAATATACTTTGTTCCGGAAAACAAGGGAACCAGACACGATGTAACTAGTCCAAGGTTAAAGAAAAACACTGGAGATCAGAGTTCTTGGCTTTTTCATAAAATATTTAATGTCCTCCAGTGCCAGGCTCTATTCTAGGCATTGGGGGTTTTGTGGTACAGAGGGTAGACACAGTTCCTGGACCCGGGGCAGTTCTGTGTAGTTTGGGAAGGGTTAGAAGCAAAACTGTCTGCCCATAGATCTAATCCCTCTGCGTTCTGTCTCCTTGATGAATGGTGGGCTTATTGTTATTGTTGGGCACATAGCTCAGCCGAAGAAATCCAGAGGGTAGAGAGGCCAGGAAAACCTGAGAGACCCAATAAGTCTTGTTTTTCCATAGCCTTCCCCTCCCCTTTCCAAAGAGGCAGATCTTTCCAAAAGGGACCTGGCCCAGTAGAATGACTTCTGCTTCTTCTATCTAAGTCCCCTGCCTATGGGGTCCCCAGATCCTGCCTTTGGTGGTGAGAAGAGACTGAATCCAGGGATGAGGTGGTAAGTTCATCGTGGGATTATTGCTCTGGCTTGGTATTTCAGGGTCTAACAACATAAGTTAGAAACGGCAATCGCTTTACAGATGCATTTACTACAGCATCTGCTGTTTGATTCCTTGCATTCCGTTGGGAGGCTGGAAAGAAAGTCAACTTCTCTCTCAAGCTCACATCTCTGGAGCAGAAAGGAGTGGGAACATGGGCTCCCTCTAGTGACGAAGTGCGACATTTCAGCAAACACCCACAAGGCCACCTCTGCAGTCCAGAGAGGTGATTGCAATGTACAAAATGGCTACTCTGTAGTCTCCAAGGGCAGAAGCAAACCTATCTTGAAATACTCAGTCTTCTGAGGACCGTGACTTTAATCTCCATCTGGTTTACATGTATACATCTGGTGTCTGGCTGCATGTGTATCTTAGACCACCTCAGAAGACTCAATCTCCTCACCAACCTTCCTATGGCAGATTAAACACACATCACTCTATTTGCTGGGCTGATGGGCTGAGCTTTGCTCTACTCACCCCTCACCCTGTCCAGAGTCAAGACAGAATTGGGTGGTCAACCCCATCTCCAGGCTCAGTTTCACCTTCTAGAAGGCATCTCATTGTATTTTTGGAACCACTTATTTTGGAAACTCTTACCAACAGACGCCTCTCTGCTGAGTCAACAGACATCCACCGGTCGTGGGCACAGACCCCGGAAGGTGTCACTTTGAGGCAGTCTTGTGACCTCCTAAGTCTGTGCTCTCCTTTGTCTGTAAGTTGAGACTTAGAATTCTGTGGTTAAACAGACAAATATAGGGAAGTCCTTTTGGAAAGGACAATGTACAAGATGTACAAGCTGACGTTAGTGTTTTTATTCATTTCATAGCTCAGAAATCAGCTAAGATGCTGTGTTGCTTAGATCCAAATTAATTTTGAGAGAATGTGACCCCACCGTGTATGGGTGCCTTCTCTCCCAATCATTCTGCTGTTGTGTCTCTCTGTGTGCACGTATGCACGTGCGTGTCTGGTGCACGTATTAGTGTGTATTAGGGTATGAGTGTTCTGGGGACATGGTACTTGGGTAGGCAGGATTAAGGGCTGTCCTGTCACCTAGAGCTCTGAGCCCATGCTCCACTGCTTGGCAGTTTCCTGGCTTTCTATATCTACTACTCTGTTCTCCCTCGTGACATCCGTTAGTTTCTACCTTTAAAATGGAAAACCCAACACGCCCATCATGTGTGGCCTGCTTCATGGGAGGTCTAAGGGAAAGGGAGTCATGTCGACAATTTAAAGTCCAGTATTAGAAATACAGTTCTACAAAGCCCTTCAGCTGTTCCCTGTAGCGAAGGGCAGCCTCTACTCCTCTCTCTTCAGCTCTTTCACGTGAAGATTTCTTATGAGATTCTAGACCAGGGGAAGTCACTTCTGCTGTGTCTTCTGACACTCGTTGCTTATGAAGAGGATGTTCAGGACCCATACTTCAACTAAGCCAACATTTCCCAAAGATCAGTTCAGACACAGCCTTTTCTAGCCCTTCTACCTCTTAAAGAAATCTATTTCTAGGGGCAGGAGAGATGTCTCAGCAGTTAAGGGCACATGCTACTCTTGCAGAAGACCCGGGCTTGGTTCCCAGAACCCACATGGTGGCTCACGGTCATCTGTCAGCTCCAGTTCCAGGTGATCCAGCACCCTCTCTGGCCTGTGTAGGCACTGTATGTATGCGGTGTGATTACATTCATGAAGGCAGTACTACGTGCATGTGGTGTACTTACACACACAAAGGCAAAGCACTCATACACAAACATAAATATATCAGTCAAAAGTCTATTTCTCATCCTTCTGTTCATACATGTAATAGCCATAAGGGGTGAAAATATATGACTGACAAAGCCAGGTAGCCCTGCAGCAGCCTGTGTTGTAGACATACTGGGAGAGGTGTGCCACGGCCTCTCCTATTTCTGAATCATAGTGATTTCTAAAAGGCATTAGTTCCCTAGATGAAGAATAAGGAATCAAACTCAAGAAAAGTCTCAGTGAAGGTGTGTCATCTGAAGTCCTAAAGTGACACTTTGTGAATAGCCCATATCTCTTTTATCCATGCTGAAGCCAGAGGCAAGAGAAGCCTGGAGAATCCTCCAGATGCAATTGTGTACATCCCCTTTGCCTACTCTGGAGCTCTAAGTCCAAGGACACCCAGCTCTGGGGCTCCTGTCCAGAGATAGTGTATGTGTTAGTGTTGCAATCTATAATAAAATAGCCACACACTAGCCCAGAATTAAGTATAATAAAGATTGATTCAATAGGGGGTGAACTCACAGAAAGGGTAGCGATCCACAATCCTCTGCCTATGCTGGGAACTGGGAATGAATCCAGCAGCCAAGAGGTCCACACTTGGATTTATAGTGCACGAGACCACACCCAAAGTGGGCTGGTATCATAAAGGCTATTTGCTGAAGGAATTTTCACAGTACCTCCCCCTTTTATCTAAAAAAGAGAGTTCCAAACCCAATACAAAACTATATACAATAAGACCAATTATCAAGTATAAAAATTAGAATTACAACCATCATAAACAATAGCAAGCAAGAGACATATGCTAAAGTTTTAATAGTTATCCTATAAGGAGTATAAATCTTATATTAGAAATGGTTTGTCTAAGTCACGAAAGGAAAGTAACTATGACTATCTAGTCTTCAACCCCATCAAAGACCTGAGAAGGGAAAAAATATTACTTGAGTAAACAGGAAATGCAATCAAGCAACTTCCAAAAGGTGCAAGAAATGACAGAGACAACCTGCTGCCTGGACAGTCACCCAAAGTCTTCTGTGACATTGGGGCATCCATCTTCAGCTTACAGGCCCATAGTATCTGGCAGATTTTTCCATGAAGCAGGAAATTTAAATGACTGTTTTGCCTCTATTGGCAGTTTGTCAGTCACTTTCTTCTGTATCCTACAGAATGTCTGGCAATCTCTTTCATGAAGCAGGAACCCTGAAGGACTGTTTCACCTTTCTTAGGTAACTTCAGCAGTCATTTTTCTGTGGGTCCTGCATGTCCAGTTCATACAGAATACCATCAAGAAGTTCAGGCAAGAGCAGTTTCTTGCCCAAATGGATAACAAACACCATAAGGAGTCTCTTTGATGCTCATCATCCTCTTGAAGTAGATTGGTGTGGCCAGGAACAGATGAGTCTCATTGTCATGAAAAGTTTTAAGTTCTTAAAACATTTTAAATGCCATATTCTGTTAGTCTTTGAAATGTTTGAAGAATACCTATCCGTCTGAAATGTATCTCTGTACATCTAGAAAACCTAACTAATATGACTACAAGCTTGAATATTATAGATGACTATCTACTAACCTGCTTTTCTCAGTTATACATTACATTTTAAGTGAGCTGCACAAACACTATATGTTAAGAGCAGAAATATACATATAATAAAATTTACCTTGAATTTGTATCAATAAACCAAGATCCGTAAATATTCATCTTTATGGCATAGCCCCCTTAAATGTAAACAAACATTTATTAAACAATCATTTAGAGAATTTGGGCATTGTTCTCTAGACTACTTCCTGCTGATTGGGGGTGCTGTTGATCAGGTCTTTCATGGGGTATCCTGTGTGGTAGGTCCATCTCAGCCAGCAGACTTGAAGCTGTCATAGATGTTGGACCATCTAGGCCATTGTTTCAGGGAGCCTTGTATGATCAAACCATATTACCTGGTAAGGAATCCACAGTTGTCTATCCTCTGTGGAAACAAAAGCAGAACCTCTTTTCCAAAGCAGCATATCCTTAGACCCAAATTTTGAAGTCAAGATATCATTAATATATATTGGTAACTATTACCACCTTCATTTTACAGATGGGGAAGCTGAGACATATGAGAGCTGTCTGAACTCAGAGGGATAGAAGGTCAAGAAAGTGAGCTGCCCGCCATCCCTAGGATCCGCCTTTTAATGTATGTATAACAATTTACCTCTAGAAATCAAATCCCTGTGTGTTGGATTTATTTCTCACTTGGTAGACAAGCCTATCCATGAAGAGGAAACAAGACTTGCCTGGATGACCAGTTCTGCCTTGGTTAATACAGAAGCAGGAGCTATCTGTATTCTGCAGGGAAGATCGTGTATCTGCAATCACTCAGGATATGTCCTTTGCCATCAACAAGGCTACAGGCTGGGTGAAGAACACTGACATGAAGTCACTATGAGCAAGAAACCTTCATGCCCCTCCCACCTCCGAATCTGGCCCTTCCTGACACACACCAGCTTGGCACTGGGCTTGAATTCCACTAATCGTTTAGTTAGTTTCACCATCTGAGGCACTGGGCACCATGACAAGGGGCTGGTTTCTCAAATCTGTAGTGGGCAATCGATCAGTGTCTTGGAAATTGGCAGTGCCTGCCTAGCATCCTACTCCATGGGACCCATGTAAACTCCAACTGTCTCTAGCTGCCCTTTGGTTGTCCAGGACTCTGAGGCCCTCCAACCCCTGATGTAATTTTCAGAAAGACATGAATATCTAAAGGACTCTTAGTCACCTGATGAATAAGTAAACCTCCTTTATCGGGTTTCCGGAGCAATGTTCTGATGGAGGCTTTGAGCTGCCTGTGCCTGGACCTTGTTCACATAACCATTGCCCCCATGCCCACCCCCACCCCCTATCCCCCACCACCATGAACCTTTCCTGGCAAGTAGCCTTGGTGGTGGAGGAAAACAGTCAGTCTGACCTGGCGGGGAACAAGTCAGCCCGCACAAACATCCCTCTGCGTACCTACAAAACTAAAAGAACTGGGCACCTACCATCATTGCTCCTTAGAAATCCCTGGCATCACAGAAGATCTAGGGCCATTGGTGACAGGGTATGCAGAAAAATATAAAACTCAAATGGCCAAAACATCTGCATGCACAGAGAAATGAGGCAGTTACTTGAGGGTACTCTGTTCGGGACACCATCTATCCTCTGCCATACTGTGACTCAGGACTATTCTCATTTCAGCACTGGAAGTCCCTTGTCCTTGGAACCCCCCACCAGCCATTAGGAAACCAGAAGAGTTGGTCATGCCCGCTCTAGATTATTATTATTATTATTATTATTATTATTATTATTATATAACGTAATGGGTTTCACTGTCATGACATCATATGTGTCTACTATCACTACACTTGGTTATTTCTCACTGTCCTTATCTGTCCCCATTTTTCCCTCTTGGTGGTTACCTCCCTCTCCCAAATAGTGCCTCTTCTGCTCGCATGTTTAAAATAAGAAATTACAAGTTTAAAAAACTAGAGTAACTGAGCTATGTGAATGTAGATAATGAATTGTCTTCAGCTGTTTTCTGGTTTTGTATCAAAATGTTTGAGCCCTGGTCATCTTTAAAGGACAGAAGTCTATTTAGATCATGGTTCTGGAGGCTGGGAACCCAGGAACATAGCCCCATCATCTCTCTGACATGTGGTGAGGGCCTCAGGTTATCCTGCCATGGAAGAGGGCACTCCATGGTGAGAGCCGTGCCAGGTCAGGTAGATTATTTTTTTTATTATAAAACCATATGGCACAGCCCCTTTTGATATCAGTGTGGCAGTTTCTCAGAAAATTAGGAAACAACCTTCCTCAAGACCCAGCAATACCACTTTTGGGTATATATCCAAAGGATGCTCAATCATGCCACAAGGACATGTGCTCAGCTATGTTCATAGCAGCATTGTTTGTCATAGCCAGAACCTGGAAACAATCTAAATGCCCCTGAAGAACTGATAAGGAAAATGTGGTACATTTACACAATGGAGAACTACACAGCAGAAAAAAAAATAACAACATCCTGAAATTTGCAGACAAATGGATGGAGCCAGAGAACATCATTTTGAATGAGGTAACCCAGATCCAGAAAGACAATTATCACATGTACTCACTCATAAGTGGTTTTTAAGCATAAAACAAAGAAAAGCAGCCCACAAATCACCATCCCAGAGAACCTAGACAACAATGAGGACCCTAAGAGAGACATACATGGATCTAATCTACATGGGAAGTGGAAAAAGACAAGATCTCTTGAGTAAATCGGAAGCATGGGGACCTTGGGAGAGGGTTGAAGGGGAGGAGGGGAGAGGCAGGAAGGGAAGCAGAGAAAAATGTAGAGCTCAATAAAAATCAATAAAAAATAAACCACTTGTCCTCACAGAGCCCCCTCTTGACCTCATCCAAATCTAATTACCTTCCAATGGGCCCACCCCCAAATATTATTAGCAGTGAATTTGGGGCTTGAGGTTCTTTGGGGAGACACATATAAACCACAACACAGTAGCAAGTTGATTCAGTTCTCAGGGGTGCCAAGACCTTTGTGATCTGTGCTAGGCGTTGCTCTAACCGAGCCAACCCCACAAATAATCAATACGTCAAGCACATTCCTTTGAAGTTGTTTATATGTAGTCTGTGGGAACACCGGGAACACAGGCAGAAGATACTGAGAGGGATCTATGAACACAGGGTAGCTTATGCCAGCGTTACCAAATCCATTCACCTCCCTCTCAACTGGTGCCAAATGAGGTCCTACATCGAGGGTTCAATTAACCACACAATAACTTGTGAAATGGTGGATCTATGGATAAAGACACTTGCCACCAAGCCTGAGGACCTGAGTTTGATCCACAGAGCCCACATAGTGGAAGGAGAGACCCAACTCACCTGAATATGTGTTCACCACTCAAATAAATAGGGGGAAAAATAAAAATTTTAAACACATTTCTACTGGAAGTATATAGATGTTTTTCTTAACATTATTCTCTAACCAATACATTAGCATGGCAGTAGCTATCACGGGATTAGAGACAACTTAGAGTGGTTATATGTGGACGCCATGCCATTTTATAGAAGGACTTGAGCATCCAAGGATTGTGGTTCCCACCAGTGTCCCAAAGTGGGACACTCATCTCCAGCTGCAAACCCCATCAATGCGCTCCCAGAGAGATCTTCCTGCTGGCAAGACCCCTGGAGAGAAGTTCCTCCCTAGCCCTGCCAGATCTATTAGGAGGACTGATCCTTCAGGGAGCATTGCCTAGGAGCTGGAGGCTGTGGAGTGACTTGCAGAAAGGTAGGTAGAGGAACGTCAAGATAGGCCTGAGAACACCTGAGAAGAGGGGAAAAATCCTGTGATACAAGGGAATGGCTTCCATGGGATGGGAGCACAGAGGTTCCCATATGACTTGGGCCCTCAGATTTCAAAGTGGAGCCCCCACACTCCCAGTATGTGGGGTCCCTGCAGCATGTTGTACCAAGCTCACCTTCCCACTCACTTTTATGAATCTCTATACCCTTAAGTAGGATGTATCCTCATCCCTGGTCATAATCGAGGAATCTGGGGTTAGGCAGTTACTGGAAACAAGAGTCATATGTAGCATCTTGGGGGTGTCCATGTATTGGGATGGAGAGGTCAGACATTAAAAGAACAAATATGTAAAGATGGAACCTCACCCCATTTGGGAGGGGAAAGGCATTGGAAGGCAGAGGCTCTTCCTGGAAGACCACTATCGGCTGTTTTACTGATGGCGACTTTCCAGAATCTACTGTCTAGATCCATGCTGCAAAGCTCTGCAAGAGGCTAGGAGCCTTTGCTGACTGTCCTGTCTTCTTCTTTGCTCCACATGGAGTCTCCGCTCTCTTTTACTGGTTTCTCTAAACCCTATACCCATCCTTCACCATGTGCATCTCCAGATGTGTTGGATCTATTAAAGAAAGGGATGAAAAAATGAGAGGTTATGTTCATCAAGGGGAGAAGACCGTTTTCTTTGGACATTACTACCTCAAAGCCAAAGGCACCATCTTAAAATTGATACTTAAAACAGACCTTTAATTAGTGAATGGTGTGAGCATGCCTCTGGAGAAGGAGGCAGGAAGGCTGGTGGCTGTGGTCCAGCCGTGTGGTATTACATACCATGTCAACTGCCGGGACTCGATTTCCTCATCTGTAAAATGGGACCAGTGTGGCTTCAGTGAGACTTCACAGAGTATAAAACCACAATATCGTAATCTCACAGACTGGGTAAGCTATGAAGAGGAGAGAGACTTATTTTGACTGGTGGTTCTGGAGCATCTAGTAAGGGGCCACATATGATGATGGCCATTTTGTTGGTAACATCTCTGTGATGCAGAGTATCATCTGGTAAGAGGTGGGAGAGTGTGCATGTGTCCTTTTGGGCTTCTCTCTTCCTTTACAAAGCCAGTGAGAATCAATAGTGGGGGCTCCACTCTGGTTTCCTTCTCAAATCACAGTTTTAGACACCAAATGTAGAATGATTCCTTGCTTCAGTTCACAGTGGGGACTCAGTTCCAACATGTGCTGTTGGGAAACAAACCACAGCATTAGGCATGGGTGAGGGCCAGACAGCACTCCATTATTCCATGGTTCCATGGCTTGACTGATCCTGCTGGTCAGGGGACAAGAGGAAGGGAGCAGGGAGCGTGAGTGTGGTGGCTAAATGAGTTGTGTGATTACAAGCGCCATCCATCCATCCATCCATCCATCCATCCATCCATCCATCCATTCGTCCATCCAGATGCCAGCTCGGCATCTCTTCCGCCCTCAGCTTGTGCCAAGCACAGGGGATCCCGGCCGCAGAGGCTATAAGCCCACACCCTAGAAGGACCGAAGGGACGTCTGCTAGAGCAGGCCACCATGAGTGTGACTCCTAGAATTCACACATTTCTTAATTCTTTCAGTAAATTTTGCTTTAGGTGGGCTGCATTCGTTTCTTGTGGTGGCTGTGATGAATCCTTCCAAACTGAGTGACTTCAAATGACAAAGTGCTCTCTCTCTCTCTCTCTCTCTCTCTCTCTCTCTCTCTCTCTCTCTCTCTCTCTCTCTCTCTCTCACTACTGAAGGACAGATGTCCAGACTCAAGTGTCCTTATCTCCACAGGATGCAGGACAATCTCTCCCGCTGAAGGTCTTGGAGTTCATGGACTCGGGCTGCATCACTTCCATCTCTGCCTGACGCTCCTCCACCTCCTCTTTCTACCTCCTCCTGTCAATCATGAAAACACTTGTCACTGGATTTAGGAGATACCTGTATACTCAAACATGATCTCTTCTCAAACTGCTTCACTGAGGTTCACTTGTAAAGACCCCTTTCCCAGTAAGTCTCCACTTTCACAGGCTCTAAGACACGTACACCATCTTTTGGGGTTCGATCCAGTGAGTGGAATGTGGGATTTCCCTGGAGATGTTTGCACACATGCATGGAGCTAGTGAGACATGGGCAGGCCCATGGGCTCCTAAGGAGGTAGGTGTATCAGGAACTGGTGTGGGCTGGCTGAGTTAGACAGGAAAAGGAGAAGGGTAGAGGCTACTGGTATTGTGTTCTAGACGACTGGCAGACCGCTACGGATGTCGAACAAGATACAAGAATATGGGAATAAACAACAGCTTCATTCAGGAAGAGCAGGTTTCTAAGTGCCTGGGACACAGGACACACTGGTTTAATGGGAAAATATGAAGTGGCATCTAGAATCAAACTTTATTCAAGGAATTTGGGCCTTGTATTTGTGCGACTTGCTGTATGTCCAGTGGCTGTAGAAAACGGGGGAAATTAGTCTGCCCTAGTAGGCTGGGTATGGGTTACAGTCAGAATCAGCCAGCACTCAAATTGGTAGCCTTTGGTACCCCGTTTAAACCAGGGTTTCCCCATCCATGGTTGCACAATGAACCGCCACAGTGGGTCTATTCTTAGCACAGCATGCAAATGTGTATGGGAGAATATGGGATTGGACAGGACTTGCCATTGATAGCAGCGTGGGGCTTAGAGACTCTCAGCATCTAGGGGCAATAGGAAGGGAAAGAGAAGCTTCATGGACCATTCGTCTCTTTCTATCTCTGCTGGCAGCTCCTGAAGTAGCATCCATCATCCGGGGGCTTAGTGGAGGTTCAGACTTGCTGACAGCCAAAAGCAGAGTGCATGTAGATCCCAAGATGAGGTGCCTTGCTCTTAATGCAATGAGCCCTTAAAAACTCTGCAAACAGTGCTGATGAATTGCCCTTGGCTTCTCAGGCATCATTTGCTCACAATTATAACACGGAGAAGCTGCAAACTCCCATGGAGAACGTGGAGTTGGTCCACCCTGGAGCAAGCAAAATCCCTCTCAGAGGCCCACACTCAAGCAGAACTGATTTTTCTGAAGCTTGGAGGAAAAAATAAAATCAGATTTAAATCTCGGAAAATTGTTGCTGCTTTTTTTTAAAAAAAATTCACCTATGTAAGTCCATATTTTAAATGCTAATATTTGGAGCCTACTGGGATGCTACATTTATTTTCTTCCTCAGCAGCTATGAGATTTTATTTATGAGAATTCTGGTCCTCACCTCCTCTCCTGAGCTCCTACTCCCATTCCCACCCACCAGGGATGGTGCTGTCCCCTAAGACATTTAGAACCTACAGCTCACTCTCTCTCCACATCTCTTCCTCCAAACGCTTCTGCCATTTTTGCTTCTAGAGCGTCCGGAGGCTTTCTCTTCCCCCTAGCTTCCCCATAAGTCTCTAGCCGCATAGATTCCATCTTTTTTGGTCCTCCATGAAGTAATCACTGAGCCCCACGTAAGCCTTCACTTGCTTCTCTATGTATAAACGGGTATAATAAACAATGGTATCCAAATGCTTCATGAGTTTATAATATGATTAGGGTGAGATACCCCCAAATGCAGCACTGAGGGCCACATTGGGCCAGAGTGGGAAAAATCCTGCTCATGTTTGTTTGTATGATGATTATGACTACAGAATTCACCCTTTCCTTCCTCTCAGTTCTTCTCTTAGGAGCTGACCGGCAAGCCCTGGGAGGTTCCTGTCCTGCTGACTCTAGAGCACAGAGTATTTTCACTCCGAAATTACCCACTTTTTCATTGGTTTGTGGTCCTAACACTCCCACCCCCTTCAAACTCTACAACACAAGATCCATATAGGAAGGGGTTCTGTGGTCCTCTCTTGAGAATCCTTACTCCCTGGCTTATAGAAGGTGTTGAAGAAATAAATGTTTGTTGAGTGAACAAATGAGGGTAAAGGGATTGTGGGGTGTTAGAGAAGAAGGTATCTAGACCATGCTGGTTGTTAAGGGTTTGATCAAGTCATGGATTCCTCCTTTTGTTCTGGTCCTGGGATGTGCAAGCTATAACTGAGAACCTAACAGAGACCCACATATCTGCTCTGCCAGCGGCCGGCACCGTGCCAGCTGCCAACCGAGCATGAGAAGTACTGGCTGGAGGGAGGAACATGCTTCTTGCAGGCTGTACTCTCCTGCCAACATCCCCTCAGCAGGAGCAGAGATCCCTGCTTCTAGGAGTTGAATCATCATTGTGATTATGAACATCGGAAAAAAAAACAGCACCATCCTCATCATTTTTGAACAGAGACTTCAAAACCCCACAGCAGCACCCTCTAGGAGGACTGTGTCTCGCCTTCTAGGGTCCTTCTGCCAACCTTCAATATCCAGGGGACCTCATTCTCTTTCCTTTAGGTCCTGTCTCCTGGTCCATCTCTAGAGGTCCTGTCACCTTTGTGACTCCTCCGTGTTCCCATCAGTTTGCTGAGTTCCTCAGCCCCAGCTTCCCAAGTCCCTACATAAAATGCTCTGTTGGGCAGATCCTGTGTTTAGCTTCCTGGCTGGACTGCAGCGACACCACCACCCTGGCCTCCTCTCCCCACCCTGCAACTGTGACCACGGGGATAGTGTTTTTTCAGGGAACATGCTTTCTCCTCGAGTTCACAACTACGATGGGCAAATGCTTGCTTCTTCTGCTAGCAAGGCAAACATAGTTCACTAAAGGTGCTGTTCACTTAAATTTGGAACCCTAGTAAGACATGAAATAAAGGTGCATGCCTTTAATCCCAGCACCCAGGAGAATGGAAGACAAGGCAGGTGGATCTCTATGAGTTCAAGGCCAACTTGGTTTATATAAGAATTCTAGGCCAGCCAGGAATACCCAGATACTCAGTGAGGAGACACACACACTCCCTCTCCTTCCCTGATCCCCATCACACTGCATCTCTATTCCATCTCTAGAGCGATAATAATGCTGTCTCGCATAGTTCTGATAAGGATTTGAGTTATGGGAAATGAATACTCAGGGCATTTGCTCCGAGAAGGACTTCAGGGCATGGTGGTACCATTAAAACCCTCTGGAGGCCAGCCTTCCTGCTCTTTTCATGTGGAAGACATGTCCACCCTCTTTTCTTTGCACTAGAACCAGCGACTGCCTAGAGAACCCATCTGCCTGTCCCACTTCCTCCTGGAGCCAGTGTGTGAAGATTCCCCTGGGTGGAGTCAGGTGGAGGGTAAGTCTGACTTCCTGTGTGCCCCGGCAATGCACACCTGCATGCAGAGACTAATCACAAGCCTGCTGGTGAGCTGGTTTCCCTTACGCCACCTGAGTCCTCAGCTCCTGTTTCTGTCTTTCTTCCCTCCCTCCCTCCCTCCCTCCCTCCCTCCCTCCCTCCCACCTCCCTCCCTCCCACCTCCCTTCCTCCCTCCCTCCCTCCCTCCCTTCCTCCCTCCCTCCCTTCATTCCTCCTTCCTTCCTTTCTTTTTCTTTCTTTTCGTGGTTGTGGTGGGTGCTCACATGCAGAGGAGATCCAGTGGAGGAGGTTGTGTCCTGTTTTTCTCCCTCTCCCCCTTATCCCCCTGAGATAGGATCTCTCAGTGGACCTGGAACTAGGCAGTAGCCAGCAAACTCCAGTGGTCCCCCTGTCTCTGTCCACCAGTTCTGAGGTAACAGGTGCACATGTGACCACGCCCAGCATTTTCTTTGTGTGTTGGAATCCAAGCTCAGATCCTCTACTTTGCCCAACAAGTGTCCTTGCCCTCTTTGTCTCCCATTTCTTGCAGAATAGCAGAGTCCTTAAGCATGATTTTTGTCCTATTTTCTCCTAGCATGAACTTAATGCTTCCTTCTCTACTAATGTTCTTGGCACAGTGAACACACAGTTTGCTTGTGGGACACCGCTGTGTGGGACTTTGGACATTGCTGACCTTTTCTGGGCCTGCCTCATTTATCTAAGCCAGAGTTCAAATGCATGATGCGTTGCAGAGAACAGAGAAGAGTCCAACTGCTGGAGTTTGAGCTGCTGTTAGGAAAGATAAAATCCCGAGCTTGGCGATGCCCAGAAATTCTTAGGCTCGGCCTGTACACCCTGTATCTATTTTCTTCCTCTTCTCCCCACGACGGCTTTGTTTCTGTGTCTATTAACTCTTCCCACCCCCCCAAACCCTCACTGTCTTCAGGTTTCTTCCTCTATTCTGTAATTCTCTTACCCTTACTTGAAATAAATAGTGATTCTTGTAGTGGGTTTGTATGTGGACAGAGATTTCATCTAATACCTGCTTCCCACAGCATTCCCACAGGGTGTTGACTGTGAACAGCATTCTTGTCCAGAGGTGTAGACATTATGGAGACGTTCTGGGGACAGGAGTGGGAGCGGTAGCAGAAGCACGTTGGTCAATGAAAACAACAAAAGCAGCCCTGCAATCGGCACAGTAACCTTCACTCCAATGAACATGTTTAGTTTATTTAAACCTCAGAGCCCAAGCAGTAAGGACTAAGATGGTAGTGAGTCTCAGTCATTGGCCTGTCTGTCTTGAGAGACATAGGGAGAACTGGAAAAGCACACAACAGAGTGTATGTAGGGTGCTTCCGGAAATGACTGGAGTGTGGATAGGCCAAGTGAAGGAAAGAGTTACTGTGCACATAGGTGATACTGTATAGCCTGGGTGCCCCAGATAGAAAGAAAAGTAGAAGGAAAAGGATGCTTAATGGTACGTGTGAGCTCAAGTCTTCTTCAGGAGTGTTTTCACTGCTGACATCAGATACCCACTTCAGCTTCTGAATGGAGACTCCCACCAGCTCTTTCCTGCATGCTGGGAGCTCAGTAGATATTGGACAAGGGAATAAGTGAACAAAAGGCTGAGTACCATTTACCCCAGATGCTACATGTGCTGTAACAAGGGCATTTAATGCTTAAAGGTAAAGGGTAGATAATTAAGCTGCCAGCACCAACGTGTAAATGGTGGCATAGCTTGCTAGCAAAGCTGGAGATACTGAGGGCTTAGAGAAAAGTTTGCAGACTGCCTCCTGGGCCCCTTCTTGGGGCCGAACTTTGTTGGTGACCACCCTGGGGGTTGAGATCTGTTTCTTTAAGATTTACTTCCCTGTTACTCCCAGGAGAGAGAGAGAGAGAGAGAGAGAGAGAGAGAGAGAGAGAGAGAGAGAGAGAGAGAGAGAGAGAAAACAGTGACACAGAGCCTGCATTCTAGGTTCCGGTTTCTCTGGCATTCGGGTGCCCATTCATAAGGTCTTATCCAGCCTATTGCTCTGGATCACCCTGCAGGGGAAGGTCACACAAGGAGGGGCCAGTACAGAGGAGAAGGTTTTCCCAGGCATGATTCAGAGGAGGTGGACTTCATAACTGCTGTGCACACATAGGTGCAAAGCATCTATAGATGATGCTCATGGCCATGGTCTACCACAGCGACCTTCTGAGTCACCAAGAAAGTGAAGGGGAGCCACTGTGGAGCCAGGAGATGTCCCCTGAGGCCCCTTCTATCTCACACAGTCTTCTGATTCAAAACATCTCCCAAGTGTTTATGAAACAATGGTTTAACTTTTCATAACGCCTGCAGTTTCTGTTCATAATATTGCATTGTCATCACCTTACTTAAACCTCTGATGCCCCTTTGTGTTTTCCTGAGGTGAGGTGTGCCACTCTCCCATCCCTGTAAGGCAGCAGGTACTCAAGCAGGCTCCTCAGTGCCAGAGGCTAAGATCCAGCCGATCTTTTTGAGATGGGGCCCCTGAAGCCCGGAAATGGAGCCATGGACCCTTCTGAGTCGGGGAAGCACATAGCACCTGCTGTCGATGGTCCTTCTATCCAAGGTATAGCAATCAGCTGCGGAGGAGGGGGGCGCGGTACTGCTCTGGCTCTCCACTTAGCCTGGCCTCTCTGCGATACAAATCAGACTGTTCCCAAGCTGCCTGCAAACTTTCCACTGAGCGCCTGGGGCAGCTGCAGCTTCCTGCTCTGTGGGGGCATTCTCCTAGATCCAGATCAAGGCTCCGAGAATTGATCTATTAGCTTAACTGGGAAGGACAGAGTGGAAGAGTGAGCGAGCTAGCATGTGAGCCTGCGGAGCGCAGGAGCTGTGGGGCCGTATTTTCTGCGTAGCCGTCCCTCCCTTCTGACTAGAGTATTAATTGCTACATTACCGCTGCCATGTAGGCAAGACAGTCAGCAAAGCCTGGGAGGGCTCCAGCTCCTCCCTCCCTGCTCTGCTCAGTTTCACTCACATCTCCGTCGTCTCCGAGTCCTAGGTACCCTGGCAGTGCTGTCCCAGCCCTGGCATCCCGAGGTGCTCCTGTGGTGAGGACTGGAGTGGACAGAAGGAGGGGGTGGAGAGAGAGGGAGGGCTTGCCCTGCAGGCTCTCTGGATGCAAGAACTGGACTCGCTGCAGAGGCAGCTGTGCTGTTCCCGGAGACTGATTTCTGGGGTGCATCCGTCTCTCAGGGTTCGCCTAGACAGGCTCCAAGGTCCAGAGGCACACAAGGTGGGTGCCATTCCTTCTGGGTGTTGACTGAAGAACCTGCCTTACCTTTGCCATTATGAGTGGCTGCTCCAAAAGATGTAGACTCGGGTTCGTGAAATTTGCCCAAACCATCTTTAAACTCATCACCGGGACCCTCAGCAAAGGTAGGGAGACTGACTTCCACCGTTGTGTCCTGCCTTGATGTGACGTGACTGGTCACTTTGCCTCAGTGTGCTGAGTGTGTCACTCCTGGTGTGTCACTCCTGGTGTGCAGGAGTCTTGAGTCTCGGAGGAGGCTGGGGAATAAGCGCCTGGGACTCGAGGCTGCTGGCAGCCTGATCTGGCCCTGGGCAGGTAGGCGCCCCGCCAGGGAGCTCAGGAGGCTGTAATTGCCTGGGACTTCAGAAATGGAGTTGGCCATGTGTGGCTGATTGGTTATAGATGGGCAGAGAAACGGAACCCTTCCCACAGTCTGGGAAGCGGCTTGGCGTGACTGGAGTTTTAAAAACTTATCCTGAGAGTGTTGTGTTTTGTTGATAAGAGAGAGGTTTGATGCAGTGGCTTGAGAGTCATTCTGCACAGCAGAGATGCTGTAGGGGGACAGCAGGAGGTGGCCCTCTGGCTGGAGTAATTCTGCACTGGCAAACTCAGAATCCTGATCAGCCCGGCAGTCAGTGCCGAGGCTGCTCTGTTGGGATTGGGGTGGGGTGGGGGGCTGTACTCCTGGACTCTGCTGATCCACTGTCTCTGATGACTGTTCCTCCCCATGTCTGATTTCCTTGCTTCTCCAAGGACCAAAGTGTCAGGAGGTGTGCTGATTAATTTTCTGTGTGGCCATGGAGAAGAATCAGGACTACACACACATCTCCAGTCCCCAAACGCAGCTAACTGCACTGGTAACCCTGCTGACAAAAGGGAGGCTAATTTTTCAGAGACTCCATTTGATAGTCTATGCTCGGTAGGGTGGGACATGGAAGGGAACTTGGGCAAACTTTCTGGGCATAAATCTAAAGGGAGAACAGCAGTGTGGTATGGTTCTGCTGGCTGGAAAAATGTCTTTAAATATTCATGCCCTCTCACTGGAAAAATAAGTCTTTTGGTGGGGCGGGAGGGACACTGGAAGCTGCAGACTCCATATTCAGGGAAGAAAGTCCACAAATCCTAGAATTTGGGGAGGCAAAAGCTGTGGGTGGTCATGTCCCACGACATTGCCCAGGTTCTCAGCTGCACAGAGTTGGCTGGTGTCGATTGTGTGGCTGTTGTGGCGAGGATAACAAGAGCTTCTGACCATCTCCGCTGGCTTTTTAATGACTCCCATCCTTTCCATGGCCCCTTCCTGCACTAGGACATTGTCCTTCCAGGATATCCCAGGCGACCGAGCATCTAGTGTTTGGGGTTAGGAGACCTTGGGCAGAGTACAGACCATGAGCAGAGAAGAGCTGCAGCGATGCTCGATGGCTTCCCTTCCAGGAGGAGAAAGCAGGGGGGAAGAAACAAAGTTCTCCCTTTGTCCTGGGACAAGTAGGGGTGTTCTAGGACCTCTGGGACCGAAGAACTGACAGGTGAGATAGCATCCTACCCCACCTCCATCCATTCCCTGAAGTGCCCCAGAAACAACTCCAGCCCAGATAGAAGAAGCCTATGTCTCTGGTGTTGCCACCTGGGAAAGCCACAGCCTCTCTGTGGCTGTTTTTTTTTTTTTTCCATCTGTAAAATGAATTCATTACTGCCTGCTGAGTGCTGTTGCAAGGGTCCAGGAAATCGACATGGGGAATCCCTTCATGGAGTGCATGGCTGCATCCAGATATAAAGAAGTGGGTCAGAGGCTGTGATGGGTACACAAGTATGGTGGAGAAGCCAGCCCCAGGCCTCTCCAGGACCAAGGTCAGAAAGCCTTTAGCTAACTGCAAGCGGGTCTCTGTATCCCAGACTGACACTGTGCAACAGAAGATAAACAGGAGAAGGTGAGTCAGCAGAGGAAAGAGTGTATCAAAAGGACGTGTGTGTGTGTGTGTGTGTGTGTGTGTGTGTGTGTGTGTGTAAGAGAGACATAGACTACAGACTTCTGGAGAGAGGAAAGATTGATATTTGAATAAGTGACTATGTAGATAGTCTCTCAATATTTATGTACTGAGCACCTACCTCCCATGTGCCAGGCTCAGACACTACACATGATTTCATGGATACAAATTCCCCTGCAAAGAAGCTGAATCTGATGGTATGCAGATCCCTCATGGATCCAACCTAGACATCACACTGAGTGCTGAGATGAACAAAAACGGTGTGTGGGGGGGCAAGCCTGTAACAGTAAACACAGAAGACAGATCCTGAGGCAGACTGGGGAGGGGGGGGGCTTCTCTAAAATGTAGCTTTTTTCTAAACTGAGGTAGAGAAGAAGCAGGGCGGCGCAGGAGAGGGAGGTCAGTGTTGGCAGAGAGTTGGTGGGTCTAGAATGGTGATTGTTGCTGATAGGCCAGCTGTGCAGAGACAGCACACACACACACACACACACACACACACACATAAACACACACACGCATGTGCGCGCACCTGGTCAGAATCCCAAAAACTAAGATCCACCTGAGGTAGAAGGGACTTGGTTGGGACTTACACTAGGTCCCAAGTGACTGCCTGGGCTTCCTCTTAGTTGTTTCAATAGCAAGTTTCCAATAGCTAGGTCTTGGGGAAGCAGCACACAAGAAGGCACGGGGGCATTGTGGCTGATTTTTACCTATACCCTTGGTCTCAGTTCTGCAGAAAGGGCCAAATGTTTACACAGCCCTGGCTCCAAGCCAGACATGTGCGGGGAGAATCGTACTGCAGAACCCAGGTGTCGGGTAAACATTTGTTAAATAAATGACAGCAACGGGAACTGAGCCAGACCTGGAGCTGGAGCGCTGAGAAGGGTCTTCCCTAAGTACAGAATAAAGGCTTTCCAATGTGGAGACAATGTTACGATTCAGACTGCATCCTGTGTGGACACATTTTGATTGCACCATGGTCTCTGGTCTTCATACTGGTTTCAGCTGTCTATCGCTCATGGCGCTGAGTTCTAGATTTGCAACAACCCAACTCTTTGGAGTAGAATTAACCTCTGTCTTTTTCTGAATTGGGAAAGGGATGCATCTCTCATGCTCTGGGCTAGGGAGCCTCTCCCTGCTCCGTGTCATCAGGAATGCCTGGGGAATGCAGAAAGAACAAACCCAGTCCCTCTGCCAGTTCCTGGTCCTTGATCATCTTCCCCTGATGCCAACACTGACTCTTGCGACTGGTGTAAGGTACGGAGAGGCCTAGATTTCCTACCCGCTGTGGAGACAACTCCTCGGGTCTCGCTACACATGTATCTACCTCACGGTTACGAGTCTTGCCCTCATAACCCTGTCCACAGTGTGTGATCTGTGATCCTCTTAGTCGTGTTTGAAAGGCTGCCTTCCCCACTAGCTTTACACTCTAGGAGGGCAAACCACACTCTCTCCATTCCCACCTTACCCGGGGCGACTGCAGAGCCTGACTCATCAGCAGAATGAAGTGAGCGCAGTGTACTATATACTGCAGAGCCACCAGCCTGTGGTCTGGAGGATGCCTCACATAGACACTTTCTGGGTGTCCCTGTGCATCGCCTGCCCCACACTAGCTGAACTCTGTGCAGGAGCAGGGGCCTTGGCCACACGAAGCCTTCAGAGCTTTGCCTGGGCTTCCATGTAGTCTCAAATGTCCTCTGAGACGAGCTGGGCAGGCAGACTTTTGGCACTCCCCTGCTTCAGCTCTGTTTAGATTTGTTTTAGATCTCTCTTCCATGAGTTGCTTTTGCTTAAAAAAAAAACAAAAAACAAGTTCCCCAGATGGGTATGGTGGTATATGTCCAGTGAACCTGACTATTGGGGAGCCTGAGACATGGGGATGGCTTGACCATAGGGATAGAGATCAACCCAGGCAACATAAGAAGACCCTGTCTCAAAGTAACTCATTAAAAAAAAAATCACAAGCCACAAATGCAATGGGAGGCACCAGACTGGGACATTCTAGGACCCTCCACAGGGGCATAGAAGCTTTGGGCTAGATCCCTCACTTCTGACCTCAGTTTCTCAGTCAATAAAATGGAATCAGTACCCTCTGTTACTGCATTCAGTTAATGTGAGTGAATGTGGCTGTTATTAGCTGCCCGCACCCTTAGGGCTGTGAGTGCTCAGGGCAGGGACACCCTCCCTCCCTCTCTCTCTCTCTCTCTCTCTCTCTCTCTCTCTCTCTCTCTCTCTCTCTCTCTCTCTCTCTCTCTCTCTCCTCTCTCTCTCCTCTCTCTCCTCTCTCTCTCTCTCTCTCTCTCTCTTCTCTCTCTCTCTCTCTCTCTCTCTCTTCCTCTCTCTCTCTCTCTCTCTCCTCTCTCTCTCTCTCTCTCTCTCTCTCTCTCTCTCTCTCTCTCTCTCTCTCTCTCTCTATCAATCCCTAGGTCACTGGTGTCCAAACCAGACTGACTACGATCCCTTGAGAATAGTCTGTGATGGCATCAGCCTGTGCATTGATGATGTTTAATCTCTGTCCAGCTTGCTCGCCAAAGCACCTTCCCTGAGCAAAATTCATACTATTTTTGAAATTTTTCCTTGTACTTAGTGGGTGTGGTGTGTGTGTTCATGCACACGTATGTGTATGCCACTGCATGGTGTGGTGTGTGGAGGTCAGAGGACAACTTGCAGGAGTCAGTTCTCCCTTTTCATCATGTGGGACAGGGGCTCAAACTCAGGTCTTTAGAACCTCAGCAAATGTCTTTTCCTGCAAAGACATCTCACTATCCCCGCCAAATGGTATCGGTGCACCTCTGACCGTCACACCTTTCTAGGGGTTAAGAACTAACTGTTGGGCCTGAAGAGATAGTTCAGTGGGTAAAGTACTTGACACCCAAGCATGAGGGCCTGAGTTTGGATCCCTGTGAATGTTGGGCGTGGTGGCTTATGTCTGTAATCACAGCCCCAGAAAGGTGGAGACAGGAAGGTCCTTGGGCTTGAACAAGTCTAGTTGAATGGGTGAGCTCCAGATTCTTTGAGAGAAGTTGGTCCTAAAATAATAAAGTGGAAACAATTCAGAAAGACATTGGCTGCCAGTCAACCTCTCTCTCTCTCTCTCACACACACACACACACACACACACACACACACACACACACGAGAGGGCAGTTGTGTGACTCCCACAGCCTGGCCATCACCTACTGTATAAGCCTAGCCTCTGGCTGCATGCCAGGAGAGACTCGATGTCTGGGGCCCCTGCCTCTCTTTCTTCATTCCCAGCCTTGACAAAGAGCTAGAGACCAGAAGTAGGGCAGGCTATCCTCTGACTGGGGAGGCTCAGAGCCCCTCCTTTTGTGCATTGGAACTAATTTTGCCCGCCAAAGCACAGACAACCAAGCCACGGTAAGCAGGAAGAAGGAATCTAATCCAGGAGAGCGTGTAGTACCGTCCAGGCCACCCACGAGGCAATGGGACCAGAGGAATCTGTGGGAACTGAGATCTGTGTCAAGGACAAAGCCTTGGTGTCAACTCCTCCCTCTTCCCACTTAGTCCAGGATGTTCCTGTCTAAGCCAGGAGAGACTTTACTATAGGTCCCCTGAAGACACACTGTTCCCCACTGCTCTTCCACGTCCTCACAAGCTTGACCTTGGACCTGGCATGGGTTCTGCCTTAGGCCAGCTGGGCTTGCATCCCAACTTTGTTGTCTACCAGCTGTGTGAGTGAATGGCCCAAGGTCCCTGAGTGGGGAAGGTCCTTGCTTTTGATCTGAGAATAGCAAGGCCAACTGAGCATAGATCTTTTTTTTTTTTTTAATTTACTGAGGATTGTGGAGTAAGGGCAGCAGTTAGTAGGGAAGTGGCCTCCTTGTCGCTGCAGAGAATGAAGGACGAGTCCTCCCTTTGCTCTTGTGACTCTCCCTTGGTTGGCTCGAGACCCAACCCTGGAAGTAGGACTTGACATTGCTGTTTTAAAGGTAAGGACGCTGGTTAGCTAGGACACGTGGCCCAGGTGGGATGTGACAGTGGCGGAGCTGGCATTAAGCACCAGGTCCCATGGGGCCAAGAGCAGGCACATTCTTCTGCACTTATGGAGCTGCAGAAGGTGCCCCCCACCTGTGCCACTCCCCACCTTGTCCAGCAGACTGTCCCCCACCCCTGTTTCCTACCCGCTATGTTAGTGAGGGCGTGGAGAACTATAGTAGCAGCTGGATCTCTTCAGGGCAGCCACCTTCATATTCATATTCAGGAGTTGTGATAAACTCCAGGAGACATGACCTGAGTTAAAGGACAAGCTTGCTAGGAAAAAGGACCACTTGCAGGTCAAGGACAGAAGACAGCCACACCCATGCACTTCTGCATCCCTGTTGCCTCTTGGAGAAGCGGGCAGGGCAAAGGCATGTGCCAGATGTTAGGTGGGCTTTACACCAGTGAGGGCTCTTCCCCACAACTTTATCTATAGAGAAATTATGAAAAGTACTCTTATCCGTTGAGGAACGGGCATGGCTTGGAGCTGTCGGTCATCTGGCGGTGAGTTGGCAGCTAGAACTTGTCTGGGAAGTCCCTGGCCTTCACACTTGAGATCTGTGAGATTATGAAAATGGCCTCGACAAAGAAAAGACACTGTCCCTTCCTGAGGAAGCTCACCCCCTTACTAGGGGAAGGGAGTCCCTCCCACCGCTCCCCTGTTAGCTCATTGTCCCAGCAGTGTAGGAGAAGCCAGCACTAGAACCACATTAGATAGCCCCACTCCCTGTGTCCTAAGAGACCCTCAGTGTTGGTGTTCTGCCATAGGCAGAAAGCTCAACCACTGGGTTCCTGGATCTTACTTACCTGCCAGGCCCCACGCCAGAATGACCACACTGAGATCTGTACTTGCTTTGACTCTGTCTACACCCAGTAGTTTTCCTTCTAACTGTCAGGTCTCCCGTCCTTGCTCGTCTATAACAGGCCCATCACTCCGCTGACCCATTTCTGCTGACCAGCTGCTTTCTTGGGTCTCCACAGTCAGATAAAAGTCAAACTCCCACAACTTGCCAATGCTGTCTCTTCTACGTTTTCCCTCCTAAAGTACCCTAAAACAAGCAAGAATAATCTGCCCAGGGATGCTTAGCCTGGCAATGCTATACACACATCCTATTAACTTCAGGACCACGGGGGAGCGGCTAGTTTGTTCCAAATTAAAAGTAGCTGGAAATGGCCCTGATATAGCAGGAGGGCATTGTGGGCTGCTATGCCATGATACAATGAAAAATGGAGCAAACAAGGTCTTGTTTGGCTCTAAGACCCAAGTCCCCAAAACCCCATTCCCTTCATTATAACCCTCACCTTCTCCAATCTTCTTAAGGTTACGGCATCTTCCCTGAACACTTCTGTCAACCCAGATCTAAAGTTCCCTAAAACGGTTGATTCCTAAGGGCAGAGTAGCACTGTTGCAATCCTGGATGGAAGCAACATACAAGAAGGAAGCACAGATGCACAGATGCCAGAGAGTGTGTTCAAATCTGCCAGGTCTGGCAGGCTTCCCTGGAGCAAGCCAACTCCCCATTTTGAACTCATTCTTCATTTATACAAGGAGGTCAGGGATATTCATGTCCTGGGGCTACTGAGACTGAATGAGATAGCCTATAACACACACATACACCCACACCGACACCCACAGAGAGAGAGAGAGAGAGAGAGAGAGAGAGAGAGAGAGAGAGAGAGAGAGAGAGAGAGAGAGAGAGCGCCTGGCAAATAGCAGGGGTCTGATAAATCTCAAGATGCCACTTTTTTTTCCTCTCATACCTCAGCTGTGGCTGATAGCAAAGAGATGTGAGACCAAGCTGGCAGAAACAATGGTACATGGTCAAGGCTCTCCTTCCAGCTCCTAGATTAGCGCTACCAAAGTCATTTCAGCTGCCCCCAATCACCTCACTGGCAAGTTCTGTAACTGAGAGTTTGTCCGTAGCTGAGAAGATTCCTTTTACCTGGATGCCTGTGTGCTTACCGGCCACCAGCTGTGAGAGAATTAGATCCCCACTAAGGTGTGGTACTGGGTGCCTCAGGTATCCGCACCCCATGAGAGTTGAACAAATGGTAACTAGACAGCAGCAGTATCAGGGCCCGCACCAGAATTTCTGTCCCTTTTAGAGATCTGGTCTTTGTCTGCTTCTTTGTCTCCAACTGCACAGGCTTCCTAACTTCTGTGTTGGTTTGACAGAGAGATGGACGGACCTGCATATTGTTGATGAACTAGGGTGTCAAGACCCTGGACCCGGCCTTGTCCCCACCTCAGTTTTCTCGTGCTTGGCGCTACTGTTAGCCTCCTGGCAGCAGTCAGCACCACTTGTCCACGTGTCTGTCTGCTGTTGTGCCTGCAGAGACGTCCGTGACAGCTCAGGTGGGGTCAGGGTGGAGGAACCATGATGACACCTTGTGTCCTTTGGCGTACAAAGAGCAGCAACTTTGGAGTCAGGCGTGGCCTTGAATCCAAACTGTCGTGTCGTCTCAGTTCATTATCACTGCTGCACTGAATGCCACCAGTGGAATGGCTGTAAGCCACTTAATTCTCCATTCTGGAGCTAATATCTGAGAGTCGGGGTGACAGGATGATCCACAGTTCTGTTGGGATCTCTCTGCAGTTGTCTGTGCTCTGACATCAGTGAACAGGAGCTGGCTAAAGGCCCCACTGTCATAATCTAGTTGCCTCCCAAAGACCTACCTAAAGTTCCACCTTCTTCTCTGCAAGTCATGTGATTTCACTCTTTACGCTCAATAAAACTCGTGTGTGTGTATGTGGTATAGACATATATATATATATATTTATATATATATATATATAACATGAAGTTATATGTGGATCTATCTGTTCAAAAGAAAGGGACTAGCAGGGGAGCATACAGGAGGAGTGAATACAGCCAATGTACATAACTAAAATGTCAGCATAAAACCCACTACTGTGTAGAACACATATGCTAATAAAAATAAACCAATAATTATTTAGAGTACTCACCACTAAATACCATCACAATGGATGAGTAGAGCAACAATTATGTATTTTTTTAATGAGCTAAACCTTCGATTCATTTCCCTAAGTAATGGCTTCCCTTCCTTGGACCTCCTTGGGTTCATCTCCCAAATGAGGGAACTGCTGGTTTTAAAGATCTGTTCCAGCTTTGGGATTTAGCATTTAATACTTACACTTTAAGCAAAGACTGTTTGTGAGCTATCTGCCCAACATGCCGTGTGTGTCCTGCTCCCATGCTCCCCCCTACCGTGCAGAATCTTACCATGCACAAGAGCCGCAAAGGCGGAGAACTCGCCTGAGCCCCATTTACAGAAATGTAGACCTAAGCAGCAGAGAAAAGAAGGGTATTACAACTTGTACATAAAATGCCCCCCTAAAGGCTCCAGGTTTGAAGGCTTGGTCCACAGCTAGCACATACAGCCATTGGGAAGTGGCTGGGTCATGAACTGTTAGCAGCCGTGATGGATTAAACCATGGATAGGGTCATAATTTAAAAGAATTAGTAAGGGGAAAATGGAAATGAGATTCATTTGGCTCAAGGAATGAGGTCAGTGGGGACACTATCTGAAAGGTTTGTCTTGTTCTAGCCCCTTTCATCTCTCTGCTTTCTGATCGCTTTGACCTGAGTAGCTTCCTCTTCCACACCCTTCTGCCATGATGTTTTCTGCCTTATCACAGGGCATGAAGCCAGCTGGCCATGGATTGAAACCTCTGCCACCATGAGTCAAAATAAATCTCGGCTTTAGATTGTTTTTCTCTGGCATTTTGTCACAGCAATAGAAAGCTGGAACCCGAAAGAGTTGCCTGTCGGTAAGGGGTGGAGTCAGACCTGGAACTCCGGGTTGTCTGTCTCCTAGTTCCAGCACGTACCCTCCAATCTCTATCACACACACGCATACACACACACACACACACACACACACACACATCTTAGAGAAATAAAGCAAGAGGCTACACATACTCTTACTTTAGAAATCAAGTTGTCAAAAGTTTTATTCAGACTAGAGAAGCACATTTCTAGGGAAGGCTGCCACCCTCAAAACCTGAACTCTCCAAAGTACCTACTGGTTAGCTTCTATGGTCGAATAACAGAAAGTGGGGGAGACCTGGTTGAGCAGCCAAGATGTCCAGGGGAGGGGAGAAAACACCACTCAGCGAGTACATTCAGCTCTGAGTCTAGTCTCACCAATTTCATTTCTTGCTTAGATGAAGTTGTTTGGAGGGAGAGAACTGAACAGGAGTCAGTGGAGAGATACAACCCAGGGGCTTCTCTCCAGGAGGCTGGGGTTAGCCTACTCCAATTTTCCTTACGTAATCTTTTGATTAAACTGGGTCAGTTTGAGTGACAGTTTTCAAGCCACCTGTGTTGAGCAGGTCAAGCCAAGCCCAGGCTTCTTTCTCAGGATCTGCACCTATCATCTTGGGACTAAAGGTCACTCAGAGCTGGGGATGTCTCTAAGCTCTGAGGCATATTGGATTTGCAGAGATTCACGAACTGGCGCTGGTGACTTCTGCCCACAACTCCCAGGAACTGAACTGGTGGCCCGCCATCCCAAATGTGACAAAAACAAGAGGGATAGTGATTGCCGTCTTCCGCTGAGTGTTGAGGCTTGTAGGAGGAACTCTACACTTGTCCCAGTTCCCCTCGGGAGTTTTCTGCTCATATCCCCAAGGCTCGAGGCGCTTGAAGCACTTGCCAGAGTCACATAGAAGATCACAGCTGTGATTGTTTTAGAGGAACAATCCCCCCAATCAAGCTTCTCAGCAGAGTCACCTCCTGTTGTCTCCATTAAACTGTGCCTCCATTAAAATTAATAGGCTGAAGTCCTAACCTCCAATGTGGTTATATTTGGAGACAGGACCTTGAATGAGGTAGTTTAATGAGGTCATTTGGGCGGGGCCCTGATCCCTCGAGACTGCTGTCCTTATCAAAAGAGGAAGACACAGTAGCGACGTGGTGAAGTGCCCACGTACAAGCTCGGGAGAGAGACCTCACCACGCACCAACTCCTCCAGCTTGACCTTGCCCTTTGCCCTCCAAAACTGGAAGAATGTCGATTTGTTATTGAAGGCATTTCTGATTGGTGATATTCTGTTAAGATGGCTCAAGTAGATTAAATGCCTTTTTTAAAATATTCTTTATTGTGATAAATATCCGTAAAATTACATTTAATAAGCCACTTTGCCGTGTACAGTTCAGTGGTTTGGGGTACATTCACGCTGACACCACCACTAATGCCCAAAACGTTTTTCATTTTTGTAACACAACTCCCATTCTCCCCAGCCCCAGCCATCAGCATTCTACTATCTGTCTTAGGATTCTTGTCTATGCTAAGTACTTTGTGTAAGCAGACTAGTATTCCTTTGTGTCTGACTTGGTACACTTAACAGGTTTTCAGGATCCGTTCACGAAAACATGTGGCCTGGGTTAGCATGTCATTCCTTTTGAAGTAATTGGGTATTGTTTCATTGTGTGGCTGGGTCAGAATGGGCTTATCCGCTCATTTGTCAGTTCACCATTCTAGTATTTAAAAATACAAAGCAGAGACTGCCTCCAATGGATTCTCGGCAAGCCTTTGGAAGGTTTATTTGTTTTATTTTGCATATGCATATGAACACCTGGATATATGTAGGCACACCCCATGTGTGAAGGTACCCAAGTAAGACAGAGAGGGCACTGGGTTCCCCCTGGAACTAGACTTACAGGTGACTGTAAGCCTTGTGATGTGGGTGCTTGGGACAGAACCCAGTCCTCTGTAAGAGCAGCAATCACTCTTGATTCCCAAGCCATCTTCTCCAGCCCCCAGTTTGTGACATCGTTTGAGTAGAAGGCAGACTTCTTGCAATGGTATTTTGTGAGTTGTTCTGTAGATCCTGAGTGATGCACTCTATAAACTGAGCCATACCGCTGCTGCTGGAGTGTCAACCAGCTTCTTCAGCCCCAGGGACCCCTTGGTGACTGTTCTCCTGGCTGGGCTCTGGCCTTTCCAGAAACCCTCCCCCATGCTTATTTAGTCCTCTGCTGCCTCCTGTCATGCAATGTGGCCTCATTTGCCTGCACAGAGCATCTAAATACATTTCAAAACTAGGTATTAAAACTATATGCACTTATGGTATAGAGTGATATCCTGATATTGGGTTGTGTGTTCATAGTGAAGTGGTTGCTACGGTCTAGCTAATTACCATGTTTTTCTCACTCCACCATCACCTTTGTGTGTTCAGGACATCAAGTCTCTTCTGTAGGATACAAGACAATGTGACTCCCCATACTCCATACTACTAAGTAGATCCCCAGAACTTACCCATTCCGGCAATCCACATGCTCCCTTGACTTGTATTTCCATACCGTCCATGCTTATCCACCAGGGTCCAGTTCTGTAGGGTAGAGACGGTGTGGTGACCAGCACTGTTTCCCCTGCACTCGGCCAACATAGCAGGTCCTGAATGGAAGCTGAGATTGTCCAGACAGTTTAGAAGCCCAAGGCCCTGAGGATGCTACCCAGCCAGCTGGTGTTTCTGCTGTCAGCAAAGCTGACCCTGCAGGTTCTGCCCAGCATACTGTTTAAAGGCTCCAGTCTCATTTCCTTGCCTTCCCATGTCTATGGGAGGAAGAAGAGAGGAGTCATGGAGTCACTGTGGAGCTGCCACCAGAGATAGATGTGCGGAAACTTTGCTGGTAGGCTATGACCTTGTGGTGATACACACATTAATGGAGGTGGGTTAAATTAATATGTAAGAGTTAGCCAATAGGAAGCTAGAGCTAAGGGGCCAAGCAGTGTTTTAATTAATACAGTTTCATGTGGTTATTTTGGTTCTGGGCGGCCGGGATGAATGAGCAGCCCCCTCCTCCGACACATCTTCCCAACTACACTTACCGTTGGCAAAACTGCCTGCCCTCTGACTTTTGAGCCCATCAATCTGAGAGCCATCTCTTCCTTAGTTACTGTAGCTGGGGGCAGTTTGATTGACTTCACTATGAAAAGAGGCAGACTCTGAACCAGGGGTGGAATGACATGATATCCACTCTGCTCCATTTGGGTGAGAAGATCATCTCTGGAGATATGAAGTCATGTGCAAATGTTTATGGAAGCTGCAGGCACAGAATGTTCCCTGCACAGGTTTCTCTTTCATCCACTGAATATCCAGGACCTTCTGAAAGCATGACCTTGGAATTCACTAGACTCCAGATCACACACCACCATCTTTATTACACAATATTTGTATTACACCATTTGTAATACACAGCTTGTATTACATGGGGATGTCTCAGGAACTCACTCCTCTGTTTTGTCATCTATACAATGGGTACAGAGAGGCCCATTCTGAAAGCCGGCTGAAGAAATGTACAAAAGTATGGAGTACAGGCTTGTGCCTTACTGGGGTTCATAATGACAGTGTGTTCTTACTTTTATATGTTGCTGCTGTTTGTAAGAACTAAGTATAAGTTTCCTGTTGTTGTATAACTGTAAAATCAGGGGTTCCCTGGTCCTGGAAAAATGACTGATTCACCAAAATGACACACGTGGGTCAGAAATTGGTCAGAGATTTGTCCACTGTTCTCTTTGCCTTCCCTTCCTCTACATGGAAGCAGAGTCTCGTCCTTGGTGGGTAGAGCAGGAGAGCTAACAGTTGGTCCACTCAGAGTGACATTAGCATCCAGCACCATCCCTGTCTCCTGCACAGCCTTCAGCTAGACTTCTTTCACTCTTTCGGCAGAGGAAGGGAAAGAAGAGCAAAGCCCCCACTTTGCATCATCCTCCTGGGGCTCAGAGAAACAGGTGGAAGAGTTCTGAGAGGTAATGCTAGGTCAGTCACCTGTGGCTGGGCTAACGTTCCCCTGGGAACCCTTTCCGCAGGAAGCAGGGAAATCAGCCTCAAATCGTAGTCTCCTGGGCAGGGACACTCTGACAGAACAGTCTCTCTTTGCACACTGAAGGCTGGACCTGGAAGAGTATCTGCTACTCTATCCCTGTGGGCTTCTGCCTCCCAGGGCGGCAGGATATAGACAAAAAGCAGGTGTGAGACATTGTCCCCATGATGATTATATCTTAGACTTCAAAGCATAACCGTCACTTGCTTCTGAGAGCCTGAACTGGCCATGAGAGTGAGGTCAAAGCCGTAGCAGCAGTCAAGGAGAGTTCCGCTATCAGCCTCCTAGGTAGAGGTGAAGAAACTGAGGACAAAATGGGCAAGATCCTGGAGCTTTGTACCCTCAAAGCAGGTCCTTCTCTGCAAGGTGTCTGGGACACAGGATAGTGTGCTCTGACTCCTCCCACAGGCGAGAGCTCTCCAGTAGGTGGCTCTTCACACCTCAGGCTCAGCAGAACTCCTCCCCCTTCAGCATCACCCTGTGAGGCTTACCTGGGAAGGGACTCGCAAGTCCCATTTTCTTGGGCTCTTTTCTCCAGGCCTACACGTGACTCGCTGATTGACCTCAAAGCTTGTGTCATGCCTTAGTTATCTAAGAATGCTCAGCATTAAGCACAAGGTCTGGCACAGGGGTGCTCAAAGGGTAAGGAGAGAGAGGAAGAAAGAGGAGGAGGGAGAAAACAGGAAAGAGGAGAAAGGCATTAATTACCTCCTTCTACTTGACTGTCTGTAACCTCCACTGAACCCTTAGAAAGCCATAGCCAATATTTCTCTTTTCCAACTTCACTGTTTTTCTTAGATGTTCCTGACTGGAACTGTGAATCATTTTCTGTCTGTGACTTCAGTGTTATTCCCAGAATTACCCCTGAACTCCAGCCCTTATCACTTCTTCCCCGTGTCTCTCCTCCCACACCGCAGCCAGACAGGAGACTGCCCATCCAACCCTAATAAAGAAATCTCTTCTAGGCTTACGGATGACATGTGTACTGCACATAGCCTCTCATTCACAAGTGTCTGCCATGGAATTATTGCAGTGTTTACTAAAGTGATCGTTGGAAACCGGGAGGTGGTGGCGCACGCCTTTAATTCCAGCAATTGGGAGGCAGAGGCAGGTGGATCTCTGTGAGTTTGAGGCCAGCATGGTCTACAGAGCAAGTTCCAGGACAGGCTCAAAAAGCTACAGAGAAACCCTGTCTCAAACACTCCCCCACCCCATAAAAGAAAGTTGGAGATGATGATCTAAATGTCAGTAAAATAAATAGAAGCAAAATACATACATTTTCTTCATCTACTGATAGAACCTCTGAACATTTACTGTGACTACACAGTCCTTGGAAATGCTGGGTGAAGAGCTACAGGTATGTGCCCCATGTTCCCAATCCGCGAACAGACGTGCATGTGGAAAATGTAAATTAAAAAAGAAACAAACAACTCTCCTAAGTTTTAGTTGGGAGTAGGAGCTATCTAGGATTCATTCTTAAAAAGTCTGCATTCTTTCCCACTTGTGTTATTCACATCCATTGTCTTATTACTCTAGCGAAGACTTCAAGGGCTGTATTGAATAAGAGAGAAGAAAGTGGATGACCCTGTCATAGTCTTGATTTTGTGGAAATGCTTTGAGGCTTTTCACATTTAGTATGATGTTGGATGTAGGTCCATCACATCATATAGCCTTCACTGTGCTGAGATAGGCTCCTTATATCCTTGGTTTCCTCAGGGTGTTTATTGTGAAAGGATATTGGACTTTGTCCAAGGCCTTTCTTTTTCTATCAATATACCCATATCTTTTCTATCCTTTAGTATATTCTGTGATGCAATACATCTATTGATCTGAATACATTGAAGCAATCTTTGATCCCCAGAATAAATGGAACGTGAACATGGTAAATAAATAATCTTTTGATGTATCATTGAATTTGATTCATAAGAATCTTATTAATAGATTTTACTCCCATGTTCTTCAGGTAGATCTGTTAATAATTTTCCTTTTTGTTATTTACATATTCATATGGTTATCAGAGTAATTGTGATTTTTGTAATATGAACTTGGTGGCGTTCCCTACCATTCTGTTTTGGGGAATAGTTTGAAAATATTGGTGTTAATTTTTCTTTAAAAGTTCTGTAGAGCCCCCCTACCCCTCTAGGCTTGTTTTTTTTCCAGTTGGGAGACTATTTTATCACTGATTAAAACTTGCAGCTTGCTCTAAATCTGTTGAAGTACTTTAGGTCCTCTTGGCTGATATTGGTGGGTTAATCTAGAAATGTGCTCATCTCTTTTAGGTCTCCAGTGTCTTGGAAGATAGATTTCCAGAGTAGACTAACGGGGCTCTAAGCATCACTGGTATTTGTTATAATGTCTCCCTCTTTAATCTCTTTAGTTAATTTGGGTCTCTCTCTATTTTGGTTGGTTTAACTAAAGGTTTGCGAGTCTTGCTTATTTGTTGAAGAACAAACTCTTTGTTTCACTGGGGGTTTTGTGCTGTTGTTCTTATTTCCATTTCATTCATTTCTGGACTGGTGTTTCTGCTGTCTTTCCATATGCGTGGTTGGACGTTTGAGCTCTTGGTCTTCTCGGATACTGGGCTGCATCATTGAGTTACTATCTGAGATCTTTCTGATTTTTTAAAAAAATACAGATATAAATTTTATCTCATAGGACTGTTTTCATTGTATCTCATGGGTTTTGGTATATTGTGTTTCATCTTCATTTGATTTTAAAAGTTTTATGTTTTCTTTCCTTATTTCTTTAACGATCCATTAATTAATTTTAAATAGTATCTTTTTAAGCCTCCATGGATTGAATATTTTCTGTAGTTTCTCTTCCAGTTGATTTCTTGGATAAAATGCACAAAATTATTTTTCTTTGTGTCCTAAAACATGGTCCATTTTAGAGAAAATTCCATGAACTGCAGGAAATAATGTATATTCTGTAATATTTGGGTGTAATATTTTGTAGGTGCCTGTTAAATTCATTTAATCTGTGATGCCATTTAACTCTGGTAATGTTTTGTTTGTTTGTTTTCTGTCTGACCTGTCTACTCGTAAGTATGGTTGTGGTCACCCATAAATATTCTGTGGAGATCAACCTGGACCTTTACAACTAGTAGTGTTTGTTTTTTAAAACTGAGTACCTTTGCTTTGATGTGGGTATTTTTAGGGGATTTCTCCCTTAAATTATCTTCTTTTTTAACATAATATTTTTATTGATTATTTGGGAATTTCACATAATACACCCTGATCATACTCACTTCCCAGTTCTCCCAGGTCGACTCCCCTCCCTTGTGATTTCCTCCCAGAAAAAAAAAAAAAAAGAATAAAAAGAACAGGAAAAAAAGAAAAGGAAAAAGTACTTAATCCACTTTGTGTTGCCCATATACTCACTGGAGCATAGTTAAACTCCCAGTGGCCAGCCCCTCAAAGAAAATTCAATCCCTCCCCACTCACCCCGACCGGAAGCCGTCAGCTGTGAAGAGTTACACTTCAGCATCCCTATTACAATTTGTTGTTGGTTTTGTTTGTTTGCTTGTTTGTTTTTTCAGGGGTTGCTTTTTCTAGACAAAAATCTCTATATATAGACCAGGCTGGCCTGGAACTCAGAGTTTCACCTGCCTCTGCCTTGAATGCTGGGATTAAAGGCATGAGCCACCATGCTTGGCTCCCTGGAGCAAGTTTTAATAGTTCTCTTCAATGGTTTCCTGTCTAGATGAATTTTTTGGGAGTGGGGGGCACATTCGCAGAGTCCTTCTGTCTCTCATTTTCAGCTGTGAGTCTGCAGAAAGAATCTTCCTGGCACTTTGGCAGCATGGTGCATAGACTTCCACATGATTTCTGGTGACAGCAGGGACCACGGACATCCACACAACTTCCAGTGTCAGCACAGACAATAGACTTCAGCCTGGTCTCTAGAGGCAGTACAGACCATGGATATCAACACACAGACCGTGGGTACCATAATGGCCCTCAACAACAGCCCAGGCCACAGATAACAACATGGCCTCCAGAGGCATCCCAGCCCACAGACATCCACATGACCTTTGGTGGTAACCTGGACTATGGGTATCAGCATGGGCTCCTTTGAGAGTATAGACCTCAGACATCCATACTGATCCTCCAATCGCAGCATGGACCACACACATCAACATGGTCAGTGATGGCTGCAAGGATCTTAAACATCAACATGGCCTCAAAAGATAAACATAGAGCTCATGCATCCAGCTGGTCTCCAAAGGCAGCACAGACCACAGACATTCACATGGGCCTCAGGCCTAGACACGGTCTAGGGCAGCAGCATGGACCATGGATGCCAGCATGTCCCTGAGCTGTAACACAGACCACCTTTATATGCAAATACACCTTTATATGCAAATACTCACCACATTGAATCATTGGTCTGGCTCAAGGTTTCTGATTTCTGAAGCACCATAAATACTGGACCATTGCCAAAACTTATCTTGGTTATCCTGCTGTTGCCTAGAGTCAGGGTGATGCTGCAGCTAGGCGGGGTGTCTGGAGGCAGTATCTGAGCAAGCTTCTCACCACCACATACCTCCCCACTCTCAATGTGCACCACCCCGAAAGACACCAGGCATGACCACTGTGCTTGCAGCCTGCAGGCAGCGCCACATCCCTGAACTCTGCTTCTCCCAACGCAGTAAGCAACAGTGTTGTGGGCTGGCCCTCTGGCCAAAGACTGGCTTTATTCAGTCATGCTGCGTCTTTTGTCCACTGTGGCAAGGCTCCCACATCACTTCCGTATCACCAATTGGCGCATCTATAGTTTCGTCATTCTCTCCCGAGGGCTCAGGCTCTGTTCCACCATCTTTCCTTCCAATTTCATGAGTCTACATGAAAATAGGACTTTCATTTTTTTTTTTTTGAGACAAGATTTCTCTATGTATCTCTGGTTGTCCTGAAACTCACTCTGTAGACCAGGCTGGCCTTGAACTCACAGAGATCCTTCCGCCTCTGCCTCCGTGAGTTCTGGGATTAAAGGTGTATGCCACCACCACCTGGCTGACCTTCATTTTTTTCAGTTGTTCCAGGGACAGACACTATGGGCTCTGTTGACGCCTCCTCGGTACCTCCTCTCAGAGACTCCATTGGTCTCTCAAACTCCTCAGAGCTGCCCTGAGGTCTGTGGTGGCTGCCGGTGGCTGTCATCATCTGCAAGCACAGCCATGCTTCCTCAGGTTTTCATCTTCAGAGGTAATGAAGTGCTCCCGGGTCTGCTTCTGCACCACCAGCTCCTCCACATGGTCCAGCAGCTTGTGGATTGAGTAGATATTAGAGTGGGCTGCCTCAACTCACTGGATCTGGGCCCTGATGGCAGTTGAGTTGGTCAGCCTGTGCCTTAAATTATCTTCTTTATCTCTTCTAATTTTGACTTGATGTCTATTTTGTGAAATATCATTATAACTATACCTACATTTTTCCTGTTCCATTTGATGACTAGAATTCCTTTTTCTATCTTTTCACCCCAAGTCTTGCTTGTCTTCGCCAGTAAGGTACAGTTCTTGAAGACAACCAACTGCTGGGCCCTATTTTCTATCCAATCTGCTCTTCTGTATCTTTTGATCAGAGAACTGATGTCATTAAGAGTTGTTATTGAAAGCTAGGTACTAATTTCTGTCATTTTGATATTTTTATGGTGGTTGGTACTTTCCCAACCCTCAGTTGCTTGTCTCTTTGGGTGTCATGTGTATTTATTACAGAAAGTCTTTGCTCTTTCTTCCATCATTAAGGGTAACTTTGCTGGATATAGTCATCGAGGCTGGAAGTTATTGCCTTTCAGATCTTGACATACATCATTTCATGCCCTCCTGACTTTGAGAGTTTCTCTTGAGAAATCTCTCTTATTTTGATGGGTTTGTCTCCGTATGCGACCTTGAGTTTCTCTCCTGTCATGTTCTGTATTCTTCCTTCCTTCTGCTTCCTTGGTACTTCAACAATAACATAATGCGCTGATGCTATTATCATGCCCTCTGTTTGGAGTTCTAAGACTCTTACGGCTAGATAACCATCTCTCCCTGGATCTGAGATCTCCTCTGCTATGATCTTGTTGAACATACGCTGTCCACTCTGAATGACAGTGGCCTGGTCCTTCCAGGTCAACTCCACGAAGTCAGTCACCGTCTGTCCCTGTCTGTTTGTCCCCCTCACATTTGAATTCTTAACTAGATAAACTGGTTTCTGTGTCCTATGCTTTGTGTTTCTGAATCTAATTCTCAAATGGTACACACACATAAGCATACATGGGGTAGGGAGATGCACAGAGGGAAAGAGAGACACAGAAAGACAAGGAGTGCAATTCTAGCAAGCGTTGATAACCCTCAGTGAATCAGGGTGAGCACTGCATATACTAATAGCTGCAGCTATAGTCAGACTTTTTCAGATCTAAATGTCGATGGAAATAAGAGGACACTAGAGTATAGGGTCCAAAGACAAAGGCTCTGGAAGTTACCCAAGTTTCCATTCCGGTTCTGTGATTATTAGATACAAAGTGGTGACCTCAGGCAAGTGACTCACCTTCTAAGCCCTGGGCTCTTAATCAGTAAATATACCAGAGATGATAAAAACTGTAGCATATCCATTTCCTGTCCCGATGATGGAATGACTAGTTCAGAATTTTGCAAAGAGGCTGGCTAGCACAGCCCCCTCCTTGACTGCAACTGTCTGCACCAGTGTTCAAGACAAAAATCAAATCCTTCACCTGAGCCCTGTACTCTCTATCTCCCTGTGCTACTCAGCCCCCAGTGACTAAATGCTGTGACTTTGGGATCTTCTGCCTAATGACTCTTCTGCCCCTGGTCCGTGAACACCGGAACATGGAAGCAGGTTCCGTTGATAGCCTTATTTCTAGGTCCTGTCATAACACCTGGCAGAAAAGTGGTTAATGGGAACACGGAACTCCAAATAAGAAACTTGAGGAGTTCAAACTAAGTGGTTAAGAGAGTTCTTTCATTGGGTACGAGCTTGCAGCTTTGCTGAGGCAGCCACTCCATTCCCAAGGGTTTCCTCCAGGTAAGTCATCACCTTGATGAATTAGCTGTGGGTACAGGCATCCTGCAGGTGGCATGGAAATGCAATTTAATTTCCAATTAAGCCCAATTTCTGGGCCAAGGGATTTGGCTGCCTCACACCGGGAAGATTATTTTGTCCAGACCTATCATTATTATGGGTAATGATTCTGCCACGAAGTGGACTCTCAAAGTAAAAGTCCTTTGATTCTTGAGGTGGCGTGACAAGACAGCGGTATGGGTCCCATGGGCAAGATGGCTTTCCTTCAAGATCTAAGTTTGTCTGGAGATTGTCAAGAACTTTCAAGTAAAGACAGCCCATTGCTATGTGGCTGACATTTTTAAGATGAACAGGGAAAGGAAGAACAGGGCAGTGCTCGGCCATACTCTCCAGAAGGAAGCTGGAAAGTAGCCAGAGAGACAAGGCATGGCAATAGAGCGTCCTCAGAGCGCTCAACAGAAAAGAATCTGTGTGGTTGGAGTGGGGAGGTTGGTTTTCTGGGAAGGAGCAGGCGTGTGTAGAGCATCTTCAATGCACTGGGGACTCTGCTGAGTATTTTCACTCAGTCACCCTAAGCACGCTATAAAACAAATAAAGTGTCTCTCAGTTCCCAATTGAGAAAACTGAGCCTCGGGGAAGTGAAATGAACTGCCCAAGGCCATAGACAAGCCAATCTGAACTCCTGGTTTCCTAAATTTTCTTCCTTACAAGCTCTATCACCAGAGACAAACACAAAAATATAGTCGGGGCCCTACGAGTATGTCACAGCGAGCTGGCGCTTGGCGCTGAAATTGTAGGAAGAACCATCCCTTGAAGAGATGCCCTATAGGGAGAAAATAAGTGCTGTCTGCGCCTTGTTGGTGCAATGGCCTGGGAGCAGGGCACCCAAGACCCAGTTCTGTTTGGATGTGTCCCCAATTTCCACACAAGAAGTGAGATCCAAGAGCTGACGGAAGCGGGCCAGTGTGTGGCTGCAAACCTAGGATGGTGTCAGGCGCTTCATCGAGGATCCTGACTGTTCCCCACTAGTGTTTTTCCTGGGGACAGGAAATTCACTTTCAAGGGCTGGAAAAAATGCAAAGTTGAGCAGTGGTGATGCGCGCCTTTCATCCCAGCACTCAGGAGGCAGAGGCAGGCGGATCTTTGTGAGTTCAAGGCCAGCCTGGTCTACAAGAGCTAGTTCCAGAACAGGCTCCAAAGCTACAGAAAAAACCCTGTCTCGGGAAAAAAAAAAAAAAAAAAAACAAGAGCGAAGGACCACGGCCAGCATATTCACGAAAACTTTAGTTGGATGCCAAGAAGATGTCGCCTGGCCAAATTTTTATTAATGATAAAGATAAATATAAATGATTATGTTGTCAACGACTGGGAAAATTCTAGAGATCATTATTAAGTCTGTGGTTTGTGAACACTGACTAAAGAAAGGAAGGGTCGCTGAGAGAAGAGCGGGACCACAGAGAAAGTCGCATTAAATGCTGCCCCTCTGTTCTGCTTTGTGGTAGTAACTAGCAATGCAAGCATTCAGGAGAGTGGAGAATGCCTGGGTTTCAAGTGGCCAAATGGTTTATGGGCCAGCAATTGTGGCTTCTGGTAGACTGTAGGCAGCCCCAGTTATTCTTGGCAGCACCCACCTTTCAAGTGCTCATATTTGGGAAATATTCTCAATTATTTCTTCTTTAGGGGACTAGGGTGGGAAGCTGTGAGAGCTGGGCTCTGTGGGGGCGCCATGGAGGCAGCACCCAGGCTCTCAACATCCGGCCTTGGCACACTTGGTAAGCGAAGAGATGGAAGAGCAAGGCTCAGTAGTTAGAGCCATAGTAAAGCAGTGCTGTCTAGTTTGTTTTTTAATCTCAACTCTTCTACTTGCTAATGTCTAGGGCCAGTTAATAAATGTCTTCCTCATGCCTCAGTTATCCCATCTGTGAAATGGAGATGCCAATATTAACCTGAAAGGTTCTGTTAGCAGTAAATGAGGCGTATGTGGAAAGGCTTGGCCCCCCATCCCGGCACACAGGTGCTCCACAAATGTTAGTCTTTATTACTATTAGGGATGACAGATTGCCGCCTGGGGGAGTGGTTAGCTAAATATATCCCAGGATGGAAGGGCGGCAGCTTGGTCCAGTGAGTTATTCATCAAAAGTGTTGATGTAGACTGTCACTGAAGAGAAATGTGGAAATATGAGGGCTTTCTCCCTGGCGATGCCGCTGACAGAAGATGGGAGAGTTATTTCTCCTCTGACACCAACCAGTTCTGACACTATGGGAGCTTCCTGCGGTGTAAGGCAGTTTTGATGCTACACAGAGTTAGCAGGAGACTCCACAGGTTGCTGGTGTGCTCACTCAAGATTGCCCTTTACAGTGCATAGAAGAAGAAGAAGACCCGTTTTGAGGACGCGTATGTTTAGTGAGCCTCTGATTTTATTCCATGTGTGTCATATCAGAAGTGTGGGTTGTGTGGAATGATGAGGATTATAGGGAATCAGAGTCCCGGTAACCCTCCTTTGACTGCAGCTTGGGAGAAGGAACAAGCCTGGGGATATTTCACACACTTGATTCTCATTCAGTCTGGAGTTCGCTGCTCTAAAACTCCCCTCCCCATCTCCCAACCCTTTAGGGAAAGTAGCTGATGACATCGTATTTTATATTAGTAGGGAAACTGGAGAGTTAGGTAACCCAGGAAGACCCTGAATTTTGCATTGAATGCATTAAATCTCATGTGCAAATAAATGATCCAGGAAATTGCTTGTTGGTAAAGAGATAATCCAGCCGTTGACCCTTCTGTAGTATCATGAACTGAGATACAGGCAAGCCAGAGAACTAAAACCTCCCTCTGTGACTCTGTCAGAATCAGAAGCACTGTACAGAGGACAACTTTATATCTCCACGATGGGGAGAGGCATCATCCTTGTCTCTAGACGCACTAACCCAACCCCCTAAAGCTGTCTGTGCTCAAGACCTGCTTCACTTTCGAAAACTATTGAGGATCCAAGGAGTGTTGGTGTGGACTTGTTATAGCTCTTAGTAGTTGCCGTCTTACAAAGTAAAACTGGGAACTATAAAATATCCTGTTTCAATTTCTTCATTTAAAAATAATAATAAATCTATGCATGTTACAAAAACATTTTATGAAAAATAATTTTATCTTACAAAATTTTATCAAGAGAAATTTCATAGTTTTACATTTAGAAGATTTATTTTTGCTTTTAATTGTGTGCAGTGTGTGTGTGTGTGTGTGTGTGTGTATGTGTGCATGTGTGTGTGTGTAGGCATAGGCATGTGCATATGAGTGCAGGTACCCCTGGAACCCAGAGGTGCTAGATCCCTCCAGAACTGGAGTTACAGGCAGATGTGAGCTTCTTGATGTGGGTGCTTGGAAACAAACCCCAGTCTTCTGCAAGGGAAACGCACGCCCTTAACTACTGAGCCATCTCTCACCCTTGTATATTTTTTGAAGATATCTTTACAATCTAGTTAACCAAGCATCTGGACTCCAATCAAAGTTCTATATTTGATAGGCGGTGATAGGTATACCTCACTATCTTGATGTGGAACTTCTGACCACATGTCTTTAGGAGAACAAGTAAGAAACAATGTAATCTCTGTCTCAGTATCTTTACCAAAGGGTTGTGGCCTCATGTGTCTCTGGGTGTTTAAGGATCGCTGCCCTACGCTCTAGGGGGGATCTCCACACCCGTGCCTCCAACAAACATTTGCTGCCTCTCTTTCATGTGCCTGTGGAGGGACCTTGGCTGGTAAAGAGCTGGACAGCCTCACTTACTCAAGCAGCCTCTTCCCAAATGTTTCATAGACTTCAAATCCCTCCAAATACAAGGGGAACTAAAAGGGCACTGGACAGTCTACACAACCACCTGTTTGCCGCTGGCTGACCCAAGGGGGTTGACAGCAGAAGAAACTGGGACTGAAACTTGTTGGTTTAGAGGGAAACAGGAATTATTTCCCCAAATCACAAAAGTTAAGGTTTCTACGTTACACGATTTTAAATGTACTCAATTCAGGTTTCCTACCACCCTTAATAATGGGTGATGGGGCTGGGGGTGGAGCAAGAAGAAGAACAGCTCCTTGAAGGCAAGGATGTATCAGACGCATCTCTCCATCCTTTCTGCCTTCCAGTTTTATAGAAAGGAGAGGAAAGCTTTTCCCTCGGGAGTCTTCGGAAATGGAAGAGACCCACTTTCTTCTAGTCATGGTCTTGGCTGGAGAGCTGAAGCCGTCTGAGACCTGGCACTCCTAGGGTGCCTCACAAGGATTCTTTATTCTTCAAATCAGAAGCTCAGGGGTCCTATTGCCTCTGATCTCCATGAGGTGTCTGATTTAGGAGAAGGGCCACCTGAAGAGCAGATCAGGCACACCTCTGTAGGTATAAGTCATGCCTGTGAGAAAGAATGCATAAATACAGGAAGGCCCCGACGCCCATTAGTAGTGACTCACTCAGGGTAGGTGAGGGCCTTCTGTTTCTAGGCCAGCCATTGTTGCCAAGATCATCTTTCCTCCTCATCGAACTCTGTCACACTCAAATATCTATTATTTCACATGCACCCTGGCCATGCAGTTCTGCGAGAAGATGGGTGTGGCTCTTGCTGGAAGAGGCCAGTCCCAAGGAAGTAAAGGTCATTGTAGCTAATGCACGGGGCAGGGGAAGCTAGGCATGCCTGCTTACTGATTCTGCTGGAAAACTGCATAAAGCAACCTCTTAAAGTCAGACTCCTTGTTGGGACTTTGCTTTCTCTTTTTGAATTGAATTTGAATTTGGGAGTAATTATAGATCCATATGTAGCTGTGAGAAATAATACAGAGAGATTCCCTCCTCGCCGTTCGTGACTCTCCCCCAGGGGCAGCATCTAGTAAACTATACCACAGCATCCGAATGGGGGCTTCCCCGAGGACTCCCAAGACATTGCTGATCCCCAGACCAAGAAGCTCTGGGTAATGACAGCTGCTTGTCCTTGAAAGGAAGGGTCACAGCTAAGAAACTGGAGGGTGACCGTGGATGTCAGGGCAGCCCAGGCAGAATGATCGGATTGGATATAAGAATATAATGGTGCTGTTCACCTGCCTACCAGGCACCTATGTTGTGAGAGCATCCGAAAGGGCAACAGAGCCACATGCTACACCTCGGGTCTCTCTTCCTGTTCCTTTAAAGCCCATGGTGCCATCTTGGGGGCCCCATTCTAACCCTAATCACCTTCAAGTATCATTAACATTAAATGTGTTAAGTGTCCAGCACCCGTGTTCATAGGGGGCATGTTGAAGCCATCTGCTATATGGACTGCAAATTCTCATCCTGCTAATAATAGCCTTTCTTCTGTCCAGGGAACCTACCTAATATTGTGTCTTTCCGCTTGACTCTGACAGGAGAAACATCCCCTCCCAGCCCGCCCTTGTCTCCCTGAGAGTGCCCCCCTTCCAACATTCTCCAAAATAGGAGTTCTGTATTTCTCTTCCGATTAAAATCAACAAAACAGCATATGATCTTCTTATTACTCAAAAGTGAAAATAACAAAAATGGGTGGAGGTAAGGAAGAAAATTAAAATCAGCCACCACGCTGCAGTTAATATTGATGTGTTTGTGTTTATTTCCTTGCAGATTGTGTTGTTGTGTAAATGAATATTCTTGGACCCTGTATCAGCGGGTTCTGCCCCATTGGATTCAATCAACTGCAGATTGAAAGTATTTGGGGGGAAATTGCATCTGTAGTGAACATGGATGGACACTTCCTCATCATTATTCCCTGAACAATAGAGAATGAAAACCATTTGCGGCATTAACATTGGTGTGGGTGTTATAAGTCATCCGGAGATGATGTGAGACACGAGGAAGGTGTGCAGAGGTTACACACACACACACACACACACACACACACACACACACACACACACTGCGCCACGTTATATAAGGGGATTTTGGCATCTGAGGGAGTCTCAGAACTAGTCCCTGTAGATATAAAAGGACAGCAGTCATTTTGAATTTTAGAATAATTTGTGTGTGGCTTAATGTCCTTGACAAAAAGCAGTACATTGAGTTGCCCTATAAATTAGAGGTCTTGTTTTGGTGACGACTTAAAGAAGATTTGGCCAAGGACCACATTCTGGGTGTGATAGGCAGGTGTTTGAACTAAGAGAGAACTTAGGAACAGAGACACCATCTGGGGGGTGAATAGTGGCCTAGCAGGTAACAGACATGAACTAATTGAGGACAGGGAGAGGGGAATTGTAACTGGCTGTCCCTTTGTCCTCCAATGGCTTCGGACTTCCCAAAGACATCGAACAAACAAAAGAGGAGACAAGAGGAAGAGAGTGATGAGCAGCCCTGCCCATGACCCCTGCTGTCCCTGGTGACTTCTGGCACTGTGGCACAGACTGGATTGGTCTACCTCTGAGCGGCCAAGATGGAGAGGGACCTGTTGAGTTTCACCATGGCGATTATGAGGAGGCCACCAGTCAGCAGGAAGGTGGGCCAGAAGAAGGAGAAGAGCAGGGTTTGGGGCCCATAGAGGCGCCGATACACAACGCTGGTCTCGATTTGAGGTGCAGAGAAGCAGTAGAAAGCCTGATGCTCGTGGAAATTGGCTCTGACCTTCTCCACATCAGCCAGGGCCATCTGGTAGTTGTCCAGGTTGCTAGGGATATAGGAGCACTGTGGGGGGAAAGCAAGGATGCTTAGGTTCTCAGATGCTCACTTCGAAGAGGCTCAGGGTGAGGCTCTGGGGTATGAGGGAAAAAAAAAACAAACAAACCAAAAAACTTGGACTTGGGAGTCAGCCCCTGTAGAGCATGGTTGGTGTCTGTGTGTGGGTGGTGGCTTTGGAGCCACTCAGCACAGTTGGATGCAGGGCTCAATTGGAGTTCTGGTTCTGTTTGCTGTGAAATCGTAGGCAAATTGCTCGTCCTCTCTGACCCTTTACGATTTCATTACTGAGATGGATCAATAGTGTTACAGTGATGGTCTAGAGAATCATGACTTAACACAAGTCCCGGGACAAGGGGTTTCTATAAGCGAGCTCACGCAGGTAACAGCAAGGAGTGAAGCTAGGCAGGTAGCGTCAAGGCCTGGTGGAAGGGAGTGAGCCAGCTACATCCAGAAGGGAAGTCATCACTCCTGTGGACCAGAGACACCACACCAACCACCAACACAACCAGAGAAGCCAGAAAACCCTATTTTACTGCAAACTCCCAGGATTTCAACACCCTGGCTAAGATCCAAGCAGAAAACTCTTTGAAGTCTAATCCTGTGTGAACCAAAGAAAATATGTTGGCAAGTGGCTCTGTGACAGACTCCAAAGCAAAGGGAGAAAGTGCAAAAAAGAGCTCCAGGCAGGCAGAGCACAGCACACAGTTAAGCTCTGGCACTGATGGTTGCTATTAGGAACCTTCTGGCCTGTTGAGATGATGAGACCCAGCTGCAGAGACAGCCCAGCGTGGAGACCTGGCTTTTATCTTTCCATGCCAGAAGGACTGAATGCAGCCTGGATGAACCTCAAGACATACTTTGCAAGGATGGACCTCTCTACAGACCTGTAGGAGAATACTTCTGGGGTGCCCTTCAGCATAATCTCCTACCGTGTGGGGTACAGGCTCAGGGGAAGTAGAGAGTTTGAGGGCCATGTTCTAGTAAAGTCACATCCAAAGTCAAATATGTAAACCTGAGGCCCAAGGGGCAAGTGTTGAGCTAGCATCTTCCCTAGGACCCTTACCTCCCAAGCTGCATGCTCTGTGGGCACCTGGTCCAGCGGCATGGAGATGCTTCAGTGTGTTGCTAATGTCAGATAGGGGAGCTGCAAGCAGGTGCAAGTCCCCAGTGAGCCAGGGAGAGCCGAAACTTCTGGAGAATCTGGCCCTCAGAGGTGCTGGGCACTGCAGGGTGTTTAGAAGCAGGACTATCACTGGCTAACCTTGCCCACTGAGCACAGATTTCTTTGTAGAGCCAGATAGGTCCAAGTTCAACCACAGCTTCCAAGCTGTGTGACCTTGGCAACTGGTGCAATCTCTTAAACCTTGTGAAGTCATTTTTAGTGGTATCTGCCGAGAACATCCCTAGGGATTAAACTAGGAAACTTATGTAAAGCACTTAGTGAAAGCCCACATCTTATAAGTTCAAAAAGTGGAAGAATTAATAATAATAATAATAATAATAATATTGTTGCCTTACCTATGAATTAGAGTAACTGCAGCACCTTTTGCCTGCTTGCAGTTCCTCCAGGTTCTACACTCTTGATGTGTTTGTCATGACCCTCATCAGCAGTTTCCTCTCCAGGCCAAGGAAAGGCCTGGAACCTTTTACCCTGTTCTGGCTGCCCTGGTACAACCTTCCCTGAGTTCGCTCCCTGAGCTGAAATGATACATCCCTGTCTCTAATCTGAGGCTTCGCCTTTGTTAGCGTGGACTGCAAAGAGCCCCTTCTCCTTTGACTGAGATTCAGGGAAGGAGACAGAGCAGGTTGTGGAGGAGGAATGAGAGAGAGGCAAGCATGTCCAGAGGCACATTATCAACCCGGAGCATCAGTCAGTCACTCATCCTGATGCTGGACCTGAGAGTGAAATATGCTTGACCGTCCCAGCAGGGCAGGCTCCTCTTCACTCTCTAGTTGTGGTTTGTGGGTGCTATGGTTTAACAAGCCCCCCCTTTCCTCACTGGCAAAGAAGTCATACACACTGTTCACAATCCATGCAGGGTTCAGACTAACTTCTAGTTCCTCTGGGCTGGCAGCCTTAATCCAGTGTGCCAGGAGAATGGTGCCATAGCCACAGTTTCTCATCTTTGAAAATGTTTTTCTCACTCCTGGAATAAATTAGAGTTTCTAAAGATGCCAAAGAGACAGCAGGAACCATTGGTAGAAGCTAATCCTGATGGGGCTCCGGGTTCTTGTCCCATAGAGTCATGCTAACAATGGCCACAAGTCTGACCTCTATGCGCTGCCACCCCTAGCTTCTGTCAGCTGGTAGCTGACCCTGCATGGATTCTGGCTGTCTTTCCAGGATCTCTTGAAAGGTGACCTTGGGCCTGAAGTAGCTTATACTAATAACATCCAACCTTAAATCATCTGGGGAGCTCCTCCGACTGATTATACTTAGGGGTTCTGTCTCAGCTGGTCTAGTGTAGAACTCTGACTTCTTTTAAGTCTAGATGGTTCTCATACATAATCAAAATTGAGATGCTCAAATATATGCTAATATTAATTTCATAGTTATACAGGAGAGGTTCTCGGGAAACAGAACTTAGTCCCTTTCGGCCACTCCTGGCCACACGTCCCACACCATCAGGTGACATTTCTGGAATCAGTCTTCCAATCACTTTTTTTACCTAGCTTTCTCCACTATGCCTATGCTAGTCCCACCACTGCTGGGCCTCCCTCCTCCCTGTTTCTGTCGCTACAGGAACTGCCTATTTTGAAAAGTCTGACCCAATACTACTCTGTTCCTGTCCTCACTACCGGCTGGAAATATCACCTGCTTCCTTGAGCCCCATTTCTCTCTGCTGCTCTCTGTGGCACCCCACCCCTCACACACACACAAAAAAAAATCCACACACAACACACACACAATTAATGTTCCTACATATGCTCTCTCCTCTTGAGACCCATGGGACTGATGTGGGGAGGCGCAGTGGTTGTTGAATGAACAGGGAAGTGAAAGAAAGGGAGGGAGGGAAGGGGACCAACTTGCCTGTTTGGTAGAGAGGGTTATGGTGGTGATAGGGGCTACAGGTTTGAGGGAAACTCTCTTAAATGTTTGTTATGGGAGTTGCTATAGTCCAGGCTCCAAGGCGGCCCTGGGATTTATTCAGCTCCCCTTTGGACTCGATTGGTGGAAGAAGTGACTTCTAGTGACTGCTTCTCCTCTCTGAGGGCCCTCCATTTGCCAGCTCAGGGCTTTGCACATTTGCATACAGCACTGAACTTTAATGCAGGAGTTCTGGGTATGACATTAGCACCCACCAACAAGGGTGGAAACTGGGACCCACAGGGCCTCAGCGACCTTCCTCCAGCTGCCAATGAGGGGCAAATTCAAACAACCCACACCTGTCTAATTCCAACCTTGAAAATCCAAGGCTGACTTTTCATGCCATCCAGAAGACCCCATTCAAGTGGGTTAATATATCTTGGCTTTAGAAACATGGGCAGCTGGGGACAAGCTCACAGATCTGTCAGCGCTAGTACCCAGTCCCCATTCATTACCTGTTGGTTTTGGTCCTGAGTGTCCTCTGTGTGATACAACATGGCCCACTGGCCCACAACTGATACGTTGACCCAAAGGCATGGGTACCGGGGCACCTTCTTGCCCTCCAGCTCCTCGTGGTCCTTGACGTTGGCTTCAATCAGGTGACAGGTAGACTCTTGGGTCCACACACTGGGGAGACAAAACACACCTCAGAACAAGGGTGACACATACCCACTGGGGATCCCTGTTCCTTAGAGTCTTTGGAAAGGCCCAGGGCTGGCACCTTCATCCTGCTACCAGCATGTAACGCTATCTAGGTCCATGGCCCCAGAGTCCTGGACTCTGGCGTGAATCACAACCATTTTAGACGAGTTGGCTCTTGGGATTTTTTTCTACACAATGGTTCTCCACACTTGCTACCCACCCCATGCCTAAGAACTTTTTAAAAAGATCCCCATGACTGAATCCCATTCTAGAGAAAGCAAGGCAGAATTTCTCAGGATTGGGCCTGCGCTCTGGCATTGTTTAACATACTCATCACGGGACTGTGAAGAGTAGCCAAGTCTGAGACCCTCTTCCCCATATCATCTCCAGGTCACAGGTGTAGATGGAAACCTCAGAGGGGATAGGTGACTTTTGCGGGGGAAACACAACACCTGAGGCAAGGACTGAGGGGCTCCAGAATCTCTGCCCTTTCCCCTAAAGAACTGTATCAGGGGCTTGATATAGTTGGGGCTGGAGGGCGGCAGCATAGCGCTGGAGAGCCACAGGCCTGCTCAGCAGTCCCTCATTCGGGTGGCGCTCAGGCCTGGCCCAACGGTGGTGACATTATAAAGCAGGAACGCAGAGCAGGCCCAGGAGAGGTCAATAGGCTCTTCGATGCCTAAGCGAATGGATTGTGACATAGCTGTCTGTATCCTGTGGGAGACCCGCTGTCAGACAGGAGAAGGTTGTCGGCAGCCAGAGTATGCCCAGAAGCCTCCTCAGCCAAGGCTGGGCTGAGAGAGCACTCAGGGACTTCACAGCTCTTCTTTAAAAGCTGGAGGGATGACATGCCAGGGAGTGAGGTGCAAGGGTATGGAGCACTCTCCAAGATTCCTGCCTAGAGTTTGGGGGACCAGATGTCAGTTGAGTAGAGAAACTCCCTACTTAATGGAAAAACCCAGGCAAGTAAAGGTGTGCCCTGCAAAGAGAGAGTCCATCTCGGAGTCATGTGTGCAGACTGCTGCCAGTCTGCCGTGCCCTTTCTCCCTCATGTGGCACACTCTCACTGGAGGGTTGTATCCTGTGGCTGTCACCACCAGGTCCTGGACCAGCAAGGCACTTACTTGTCTGCTTCTCCAGCACTGGAACCTATAAGCTGAAGGATGTGAACTGCCCTTTCTGTCCAGCCTGCTGAGAGGGGTCAAAGGTAGAGCAGGTAGAAAAGGCTGGGGTTCCTCCAGGCAGAGGGGAGGTTCCTACCTTTTCTGGTAGAGAGGCAGCACCGTGGTACCCAGGATATAGTAGGTGATGGCAGCACACACTACCATTGTCACCCCCAGGCAGAGGGCTCGCGTCTCTCCGCGCTTCTGGGCCATCACCAGCTTCTTCCCCATAGCCACTAGGGGGCAGCAGTCATTTTTGGCACCACGGAGGCAAAGAGAAATGGGAATAGAAGGAAGGTCAGGTGAGAGGGATGTCATCAAACACCAGCATCGCTCTTATTCTGCATGGAGCTTGGCAACTTCCACAGGGCAGCACCCTGTGGTGCAGCCCCACCCTGGCCCCAGGCCGTCTGCTAACAGCCAGTGATTATTTTTTCAACACTCAGAACCCATTATCACCAATTATTTCTCTGGGAAACTGGGCACACTTATCAAGGATTCCTCATGGTGACTTCTTCCAGTGAGCCCTCTGAGACTGCCGGGCATTTAGGTTAGAGCGTGGGAGTTCAGAAGGGCAGGAAAGGGAAGCACCTGATCCAGTGGGGTCCAACCCTGTGACTTGCCCCAGTCCCACCGCCTGCAATATCCTGATGGCTCACCAGCCTCCTGGAGTGAGTTCTCCTGTGCTCAACCATGGATTCTGTTTAAATGTAAAACATAGGTGGGGATCTGGGATTCTGGAAGCTTAACGAAAATCTCCAACAGGAAGGAGGATGCAGACCGTTGATGTCCCACATGGCCTAGACAGGAAGACGTGTGTTTCTTTGATAAAAGAAGGGATTTCAGTTAGACTGTAGGGAGAGTGTCCCAGTGAGATGCTAAGTGTATCTCAGGACACCTTAGATCGAACTTTCTATGGCGAAAATTCACCCTAGATCCGGGCTGGATTTAGGGACATTGGAAAAATAGTTAAAGAAGAGCCTTGTGTGGCTTAACCATCGGGGTGGGTGACAGTCTCTTCCTTAGAAGGCCCGAGGATAGAGTTTATTTGAGGGGGAGTGTAGAGGAGAGAGGGTCTGAAGTCATCAGACATGAGATCAAGTCCTGGCTTCGCTGCTTAGCAACAGTCAAACAAGAAAAATGGTACCCACCTCAGAGTCCCAGTGCGGCCTACCAATACTGTTGAGCGTCACAAATTTGCCACAGTGGAACCCTCCATACACAGTAGCTGCCATTAACTGGGGAGTCGAAAGAGCACGGGGCACTTTCCAGGCCTATCTGTTATCCCTCTACTTATGACAAGTGACCAGACTGTTCCTGGTCCCCGAGCTGGCCACTGAAGTGACTCTCAGACCTGAGTCAACATGCCAGGTCCTCTGGCATCAGAACTCAGAAGGGCAACAGAGGAGGATGGGGAGGAAGGGGTTTCCACCTCCCTATCCGTGCCATTGCAGGCTGCCCTCTGTCTCCCACCATCGCCCCTCAGCCCCGGCTTCCAGAAGCCCTTGTAAACTCTCTGGGATGCAGTACTCACAGTTCACTGGGTCTCCACTGGCAGATGGTTTCTCTCCACCCGGTCCCCCGCCCCCACCCCAAGTCAGGCTTTAGCAGGAAGTTTGGTCTCCCAGTTGGTCTCCAGGGAAGCAGTCTTCAGTCCCGGCTGGGTATAGCCTCCATGCCCATACATGGTCAGGTCTGAGCACACAGCTTGTCTCCGGGACAAAAACTCCACAAGCAGGTACAGAGCCCTGAAGCCCTCAGCTGCTGCTGGGGACTCTGCCCCTGCATTTCCCAGAGTCTCCTGGGAAACAGATGTCAAGCAGCGAAACCCATTGCCCCCCTCACCAAGACCCATCCTTATATATACAGAAATGTTTCTTCTACGCTCCATCTTCCATCTCTCTGGCTAGCAGGGAGTCCAGGAATAGGAAATGATCTTCCTCGTGTGGTGCAGGGGAGGGAGGTATAGGGGTTGGGCTTATCACTAACTCTGATCTATCCAACCCAGAGTAGCCAAAGATCCCCTGCCTTTGTCACTGACATCCTGTGTGGCTCTGAACAAGTCAGCACACCTCTCTGGGCCTCCATTTTCTCATGTCTATCATTAACGTTTTGAAAACTTAACTTTGTTCAGGATTGTGGTGCAGTTAGAGATGGAGGAATCCAGAGACGGGAGGACACCCCATCTTTTAAGGACCACTGGCACTGAGGCTGGAAGTAAGGAGCCCCCCAGCTGCTTCCAGCCAGCTATCCAGGTCCAGAGTCGGTGCCGTGTTGGGAATCTCCTACAGACCACCTTTGTCTCATAGGCAGACACTTGTTGCAACCAAAAAGACAACAGAACATCGGTTCTGGGAGCAGACCTGCTTCTGCACCCCAGGTGCTCATGAATAAAGACTAGAGTTGAGAGTTAAGAGCCAGGCAGTGATGGCACATGCTTTTCATCCCAACACTAGGGAGGCAGAAGCAGGTGGGTGAGTTCGAAACCAGCCTGATCTACAGAACTAGTTTCAGAATAGCCAAGACTATACAAAGAAACTCTGCCTTCAAATTTTTTTTAAAAAAAGTAGAGTTGAAAAAGCAAGAAAAACAAGCCACACACACACGCACATGCATGCACACATACACACACACATACTCACACACACACACATACACACATACACACACACATACACACACCGTGACACCCTGATATGCATCTGCATGGGACTGAGGCCTGCAGACTTGATGGCTAGTCAGAAGTTTCTCTAGTTGATGTGCAGATCCGAATTAGAAGCTAGCCCTCCTAGTGGCACATCCCAGCCATCCCTGCCCACCAGGAGGCTGCTCCAACACCTGATATCGTACCTATGATGATATGTTCCCAGCCACCTGAAGTTCTGGAAATCTCCTCCGGTGTCCCCAGCCCCAGCGCAGTGTGTGCAGCTGAGATATTCCTGCCCAGTGAGTGTTCTCACTTCTCACAGAAGCCTGCTGCCTAATGATGAGGAGGTGACCTGGGGCCCAGAAGGAAAGCTGTCACTCAGGGCTCCTTGAGCACCATCCCATCCCTCTTTTTTCAATGACTCTAACAAGAGAGCTAATCATCTGTTTCATAGACCTCGTACCAAATGGAGATGTACTAGTGTGTATGTAAATGCATGTAGGGGTTCCTGTGTGATTTATGCATATGTATGTGGTATGGATGTGTGGATGGATATGTGTGGTATGTGTGGTATGTGTTTGGTATGTGTGTGGTGTGTGATATATTCATACATGTGTGAATGCATAGAGTCTGGAGTGGGGACACTGGATGTTCTGCTCTATCACACGCCACCTTACACAGGAAATTTCATGGAGCCTATAGCTAGGAGGATGGGCAGCATTTTCCAGCAAACCCATGTCCCTGCTGCTTATGGTGCTTAGGTATGCACCTAGCTATGCCCAGGTTTTTACATGGGTACTGGGGATTTGAACTCAGTCCTTATGCAGGTGAGAATCTTACAGACAGGGATCTCTTAAAGTATAGGGGACAGGAAAATTGACAATGAGGGGAAAATATGAATATGAGATAAATCCTTAGGAGAAGATTTTTCCAATGATGGGCCATTGTCCCTTCAAGGACCAAAAGCTTTTTCCTGGAACCTACAAAATAACTCAGAAATTTCTCCCTTGGGAGAGAGATGTGGGCGATAGATGGTCCTTTATGAATGTCAGTGAAGGGCCTGTTAATAATCCACGCAGTGGGTGAGGAAACTTTACACAGTTGGGATTTATAAACACTGTGGAGCTTCCCAATGGTTTTTTATTTTTCCTTTTGGAAATAGAACAAATCAGTGACAGCACCTGCTGTCCTCAGCTGAATGACAACCAAAACACAAAGGCAAGCCTTGCTCCCCCTCTAGAATAAGCTAGTGAAAATCTCGGATCCTAGCTGAGTTTGGGAGGGTTAGGGTTAGTATGTGTGACAGGTGGCCACAGGTGAAGGAGACAATGGTGCCATGCCTGGAAAGTTTGATGGTTCTTGGAATGTCAGTGTGGTGAAATGTTGAAAAGAAAATGTCCCCCATAGGGAGTAGTATTATTAGGAGGTGTAACCTTGTTGGCGTAGGTGTGGCAGTGTTGGAGGAAGTGTGTCACTGTGGAAGCGGGCTTTGAGGTCTCCTGTGCTCAAGCTGCACCCAGTGTGACAGTTCACTTCCTGTTGCCTGTGGATCAAGACATAGACCTCTCAACTCCTTCTCCAGCACCATGTCTGTCTGCAAGCTGCCATATCTCACCTCATGGACTAAACCTCTGAAACCGTAAGCCAGCCCCAGTTAAATGTTTTCCTTTATAAGCATTGCCGTAATCATGGTGTCCCTTCACAGCAATAAAACCCTAACTAAGACAATCAGAAACCATGAAACACCTCCAACTGTATCCCTCCAACAAACTCTGTGATGGTAAGTACAAGGCTCATAGCGGTACTCTGAGGTAGAGGCTTTCTACCTATTTTTAGGGATGTAGCTGAGGCTCATTGGGTTAAGTTGGCCAAGACAAGTCACCTGGAACCCTGTTCTGTCCTTCTCCAGGAGAGAGATACTTGTGCCATCCACCCTGAGTGACTGCATCTAAGAGCCTGGCACACAGTGTTGAAAGTGTGCTTTCCAGAGACAGCCATTCCACATACCATCTCTGCCCCCTACAGAGCAGTACTCATGGCTCTGCTTTAGCCTGGGTGGACCTCTGTCACTGCCCGCGCAGACAACAGAATATGCTGATGGGTGCACTGCCTGATCACCAAGGCTGATTTTATACTTAGGGCTACAGCATCCCCTGGGCACCCATTCCTCAGGAAGCTGAATACAGGTTGCAGGCAGTTAATATCTCTTTCCAGGCATGAAGAGTGATCACACCCAAAGAGGGTTGCAGTTCTACACTGGAGCGGAGTCAAGTCTGCTTGCTGAAAGCCTTGGACCATAGAGCAGGAACAAACCAACCCTCTGGCTCTCTCAATTCCAAATCTACAAATCCAAGAGCAGAGGAAACACATGGTTCATGCCTCTGGGTATACTTTGAGTTGATTTGCTGCGCAGTTGTCATAGCAAGCATATAGTCAGGGATTTTAAATGGGGTGGTCCCTGTTGCTGGTGGTGGAAGGACCATGCCAGTAGGGGGTCAAAGTCTGAGATGCCTGTATTTGTGGCAATGCAGAGCTAGGAAACTCCAGATCTACCCTCCCATTCACTCACACTGCTGCATGTTTGGAACCAAAGGGCAGTCAGGAGAGGGTGTTTCTATTTCCTGAGCATCTACAATGTGCCATGGTACAGGCTATTGGTCAGCTCTTCATGGCTGATAGGTATGTTTTGACTCCTGTGTTCAGAGGCTTCAGCTCTGGTAGACTGGCTCTGTGGCCTGCAGGGCTGTGATGAGGATGCAGTGCAGACAGGAGCATGTGGTGGGAGGGGGCCGCTTGTGAGGGACGGGATGAGGGATGGGATGAGGGATGGGATGAGGAACGGGATGCAAACAGAGAAAGGGTCCAGGAACACAAGGATGATACACCCTTCAAAAGCACATTCCCGGTGACCTAACATTTCCACCACCTCCCTGTAGCGCCATCTGCTGGTGACCAAGCCTTCGAAACATGACAAACATTCAAGAATCCAACCAGAATACAAACCTGTATGGTTCACAGTCCTTCCTTCTCTGAAGATCTGCTTTTTGCTGCTTTAGATATCCATTGTGTAAACATGAACAGAAAATATTTAACAGAATGTTCCAGAAATAAACTATTAGTAAGTTTTAAATAGCTTTCGTTCTGGTTTCCTGCTTTAATTACTAGTAGTTATTATCTCTGGCTGTGCCTAATGTATAAATCTAACTTTGTCATAGGTGTGCACGTATAGAGAAACCCATTCTCCATGGAGTTCGCTGGTCTCTGTGGTCACAGGTGTCCAGGGAAAGTCTTGCAAAGTATACAAATACACATCCATTCCTCTCAACAGTCCCCACAAAGACCTGTGTTTTCTGTCAACACACAAAACCGGTGATTTTCCCAGAGCCATGCCCCAGAATGGGATGTAATAGGTCCTGGTCCTGAATCTGTGCCCACTGACTCAACAGCCCTTCTGTCACCCATGACGCCCATGAGAGCGGTTGCCAAGAGGATCATTGTGTCTCTATGGTAATGGCTCTCAACCTTCCTAATGCCGTGACCCTCTAATACAGTTCCTCATTTTGTGATGACCTCCAACCATAGAATTATTTTCATTGTTACTTCATAACTGTAATTTTGATACTGCTATGAATCATAATGGAAATATCTGATATGCAGGATGCTTGATATTTGAACCCTATGAAAAGGTCATTCGACTCCCCCCCCCAAAAAAAAGTAGTTGCCATCCCCAGGTTGAGCGCTACTGCTCTCTGGTGTCTATGCAGCTGGTGTGCAGCCCCCTTCAGTCTCTTTTCTGATTTGGCATCCGCTTATTTATGAAAGTATCTTTGAAGCATCTAGCTTCCACCAACCTTGGTGAGTGAGTCCCATAAACCAGTCAGGTCTGGAGCCTCTGCTCAGTGTGCATCATTTTCTGAGTGCAGCAGGAAGAATGAAGCCAGTGGCCCCAGGACATACACCTCAGGGTACCCCATGCCGAGGCTCTGAGTACATTTTTGCTGCTCCAAATATGATCAGTCTCATCCTTTGTAGGGAGTTAGATTGTTAGAACTACAAAAAAAAAGAAAAGAAAAAGAAAAAATCATGTACTTAAAAGAGAGCACAGTGGTCTCCCCTTAGCCATGGTTTTGGTCTTGGCAGCTCCTCTTCCCCATGGTCAACAGCAGACTGAAAATATAACATGGAAATTTCCAGAGATAAATAATTCATAAGTTTTAAATTACTTTCATTGCCTTACATCATCATAATTGTCCTATTTTATTGTTAGTTATGGTTAATTTTTTCTGTACTAATTTACAAATTAAACCTTATCTTAGATATGTGTATATAGAAAATATTACAGCACACATAGAATTTGGTACTGTTGGCCATTGCAGACATCCACTGGGGTCTTGCAATTCATTCTCCACAAATAAGGGCAACTATAGCAAAACCAAAAAACAAAAAAAAAACAAAATTATAGGAAATAATTAAGGGGAGAATGTTTGTAGCACTGGAAGGACAAAATACCACAGCAATATAATTAAATGTAAATATGAGAATTAGACATTATGACAAGCCATGGCCAGCAGCCCGGGGTGGTTGCTCCCTAGGAAGAGGAACCTCTTTTTCTACCTCGTTTAACCATCTATCCCTCAGCCCCATTTTCCTCCCTTCATGACCAGGCATTTTAGCCTGTGGTGCTATGAACACAATATTGTTCAACACCATGAACACCTTCTTTAGGACAGGAAGAGCATGGCCAAATCCAGGTAGGCTGAATGTGTAGTAACGGCTGTTCCCTGTTGGAAAATTTCCTGTCTTTGTGGGAAAGTTGGACGACCAAGAGTGCGGGAAGAACACCAGCTGTGGTGGCAATCTCTAGGTGGTATGTGTCCATCCATGCTCGTATGAAGGACTCATGTGCCCTCCCCTTCCATGGCACATGCTTTGGGTAGTGTCACGTTGACCAGGACACATCCTCCATCACCATGTCTCCACCAGAGCACTAATTCGCTAAGACCAGGGACTACCACTTTTCTTATTCTGTATCAGATCTTGAACTCCTAGGAAGATACACCAAGCTCCCTGGAATTTGGAGTGGCAGTAATCTTCGTGTTACAGAACGTTGTCATCATTTTTGTGTGTACAGCAAAAACGTCTTCTTAAGAATGTTGCAGTTTCCATTTCGTGGCCAGCTCAGGATAGGCGTCTTCCACGCTGCGCTGGTGGCTGTTTAAGGATGTAGGAGTTGGCAGTGGCAACTTCAAGGGTTTTGTTTCAGCTCACAGTTTGGGAGATTACAGCCCATCACAGTGGAGAAAGTGTGGCATCAGGAGTGCCAGGAAGCTGGTCACATAGAGGGTTCTGTCAGGAATTGGAGAGAGATGAACACTGGTCAGTTTTGTTCATCCTGAGACCCTAGGCTATGGGATGTTGCTCCATATATTAGGTGTCTGTCTGTTTCTCATAGTATGTTACTATGGTGATTCTAAATGAAGTCAAATTAACCATGAGGATGATTCATCCTGGGAACAATGGTGCTTTCTTCCTTGTTAGTGTCTAGTAGAACACAGCAGGCTCATTTAACCCTATACACCCAGGCCACACTCATACATATATGTCATTTCTCATAAATTGACTAACACAAAGTACAATGGAATTATAAGACTTTATTACAGAACCCAACTCATGGATAGAAATGAAAATACCATAGAGGTATAAGAAGTCAACACAGTGGTATCTTAGTCCATTTTTTGAATGTTCTATCAAAGCACCTGAGGGTGGGACCTTATAAAGAAGAGATACATATCACTGAACCCTGAAAGCCTAAGACTGGGTGGCCTCATCTATTGGTCTATGATGAAGGCCTCCTTGCCTGCATTGTAACATGGTGGATAGCATCATTGTAACATGGTGGATAGCATCATTGTAACATGGTGGCTAGCATCGTTGTAACATGGTGGTTAGCATCATTGTAACACGGTGGATAGCATCATTGTAACACGGTGGATAGCATCATTGTAACACGGTGGATAGCATCATTGTAACACGGTGGATAGCATCATTGTAACACGGTGGATAGCATCATTGTAACACGGTGGATAGCATCATTGTAACACGGTGGATAGCATCATTGTAACACGGTGGATAGCATCATTGTAACACGGTGGATAGCATCATTGTAACACGGTGGATAGCATCATTGTAACACGGTGGATAGCATCATTGTAACACGGTGGATAGCATCATTGTAACATGGTGGATAGCATCATTGTAACACGGTGGATAGCATCATTGTAACATGGTGGATAGCCTCATTGTAACATGGTGGATAGCATCATTGTAACATGGTGGATAGCATCATTGTAACACAGTGGATAGCATCATTGTAACATGGTGGATAGCATCATTGTAACATGGTGGATAGCATCATTGTAACATGGTAGAAAGCATCATTGTAACATGGTGGACAGCAGTGAGAAAGAGAAGGAGAGGAAGAAAAAGAGAGATGGGCCAGGCTTACTTTTTAAAAATAAGATCCTGTCCTTGTGAGGTCTGTCTGAGGTTTGTAGAGAAAAGCGTTATTAGTCTCTTTCCACAGTGTGGCCCCTGTTGACTTAATAACCTCCCAATAGACTGTATCTCCTACAAACTCCACCACCTTGGCATCTGCATTGAGGACTAAGTTTCCAATACCTTTGGGGGAACGCACTGAAGATATATCCAAGTTACAACAGGTGGGAGCTAAATAAATAAATAAATAGAATGGATGACATGCCTGCTCCTAAGGAGTTGAGGCTTTTATTACACATTTAAGAAAGAATACAGTAGACCCAGAGACATCTGGGAGAATCCAGAGTGGACATGACCTGCAAGCTGCCACAGGCCATTTGAGAGGAAATAGAGAGGGGAGAGCCAGGAGCCAAGAGGCCAGCAGGCAAAGAGGCATAAAGATAAAAGAACTGGTGTAGCCAAAATGGCTGAATTACACAGGAAGAGCACCTGGAAGAAGGGCAGCCCAGTCCTTGGACTAGAGAAGTTAAGGGTAGAGGGCCCCAGGCTAGTGTGAGCCAGAGTGGACGGGACATGAACTTGCTAGAAACTGAGGAATTCATCTGTCATGATGACTTGCAGAGCTCCAACACAAGCAATGCCACGCTGGAACTCAGACAACAAAGTGGTTCTCTCCTCTTCTCCTCCACGGTGGCCTCAGGGAGTGTCTACCATTGACAGGGACCTTCCTGGCCCCTTAAACCAGCCACTTGGGGCACTAGCTGAAGATTTCTGAATCATGCATGGCTGGTGCTGCAGTTGGATCTTGCTGATCCCTTGAGCGCCTCTGTGAGGCAGGGTTAGAGTCTAACAGATCATAAGGAGCTGGAAATCTAGGACAGGGAGAATTCATACCTTTGCATCATGGAAATACACAAACAGCACAAATGGAAGCCATTTCCTTCCTCTTTTCCCTTTCTTGTCTTTGGGGGGTTAGTTCATCATCACAGCACGTGGTGAGCTTGATCTTGATCTTAACAGATACCTCAAGTTGATGTGGTCTTTGGGCAATGCTGAGGCTAGTGCGGAGGGAAACCCAAAGGAGAGTGGAGACACCCATGTGCTAGTCAGCCCAGCATAGGGGACGGGGGAAGGAGAACGAAGTCCAGAATTAGCAGGGGTTCTTGAGAGGGTTCCGCCTGACTTTACCCTCCTGGGGCCTTTCTCTGTCTCACCTGATCCCTGAGTGAGCTTTTCCTGAATCTCCTCTCCAGTCACTTGATCCTACCAGTTGGATGTAACTGGTCAATAGATAGCAGATTTCTCCTGCAGCCTCTCTCTCTGCTCAGCTTCCAGGACAGAGACTGCAGGGATATGGAGCAGATCTGCAGGGTACACACATCTAACAGCCAGACTCCCCTGTGAGCTTTGGCAGCATGAAAACCTACAAGCAGGATAGATCAAAGAGCCTGAGCCCATGGGGAATCTGCAGCCCCCAGAGACAGAGGTAAAGGCTGCAAGTTCTACAGGCTTGCATATCAATATTAAAGTTGTTTCTTTGTAGCCTCAAGCAGGTAAGAACTGCGGAAACCTAGGTTACGTAGCCAGGGCTTCATTGATATCTGCATAATATGTTTACACACCCCAGGTTATTCCTCTATTAATAAAGACCAGGCCAGAAAGCCAAGATTCCTGGACAAAGGATTTCAACTGTTTTCAGATTAGGGCATGTACCATGTGTCCTTTTCAATATACTTATACCAATGTGTGTCCTTCTAGTGTGGATGTGAGATGGGCCGATGCCACATATCTTTGTCCCAGCAGTGGTCTCTGTACCTTCAGGTTCTGCATCCAGGGACCCAGGCTGATTAGAAATACTTTGGAGGGGGGGATATCCTTGTGTATGAACTTTGCATGAGCAGACTTGTTTCTCATCATTATTCCCAAGTCCTGCAGTGCGACACACTAGCAGAACATGTACAATGTGCAGTATGAGCCATGCAGGCAGGAAGCAGGGCCATTGCATAAGAGGACTGTGGGCATCTGCAGATGCGGCTATCAGTGAGGTCCTGGAGCTAATCCCCCACAGACACTGAAGGATGGCTCTGCTTGACGCTATTGCGTTTAGAAGAACCACAGATTCTTCATGCCAGACTTAACTTGCTTTCTTTAAGCCACTAGCATCCATCCCTCATATACATATCAATAGAGAAATGTTTCATCTGTCCCCAAATTTCCCTTTTTAAAGGTTCAAAGGAAAAAAAAATCTTAAAGACAGTTTCCTCATCCCCTGTCAATCAGCAGGTCGTTCTGCAGATATTCATTATCTACTTGTGGAATGCCAGCCCCAGGCAGGTCCTTCAAGAGCACACGGGCTGACGACTTTCACTATGTGTAGTGTTTGCATTCAAAGATAACAGGTGCAGCCGGGCGGTGGTGGCGCACTCCTGTAATCCCAGCACTTGGGAGGCAGAGACAGGCGGATCTCTGTGAGTTCGAGGCCAGCCTGGTCTACCAAGGGAGTTCCAGGACAGGCTCCAAAGCTACAGAGAAACCCTGTCTCGAAAAACCAAAAAAAAAAAAAAAAAAAAAAAAAAAAAAGATAACAGGTGCACATTTCGGGGAAGTTAGTAAACACAGAAGAAAAAGAATAAAAAAATTAATCAAGTTCAATCAAGGATACCATTGTCAGTGTTGGTGGGTTATAGTCTAAAGATACAAAGCCTTTCTAGAAACAAATTCAGAAACATGTTATATGCAGTAGACTGTGTAATTGTATATGTGTTCTCGGTTTAAATAGAAACAGGCTTATGCAATACTATCTTACAAAATAGTATTTCATGCTTCTGGAAAAGTCCATCTTCTGTGTATGCCTACAATTTTCTGTTGTTTTCCTCTTGTGAGACACGGTGACTGTTTTCAGTTCTACTGTGTAAACTACTCCTCAGTGACAACCTTAGAATGCCAGGCAGTCGCTCTGATCATTTCTGTCTGACAGACTCCTAACAGCAGGGATTAGGGGCAAAGAAAAGGTTGCTGGCCCCTTGTCTTTCTCTGGAAGTACAGGTTCCAATAAGACACACACTCTACCAGCGATCTTACAGAATCTGGAGAGAATAGAGTGATTCAAAGCCCCTCATCTTTCTTTGAAGCACGGGCTGGAATCAAGCCTGACTCTACAGCTGCTTGGGACTATGAGAAGCCAGTTGGGACCCCAGGCCTGCTGACTCCTAGATTGCGCCCTCACTTTTCCTCTGTAGACTTCTCTGTCACTTGATCTTTGAGCATTGACATGGGGTGTGGCAGGCACTGCCCCAAACACTGGACTGAAGCCACATCACTCTATCCGACCCCATGAAGTCAGCTCTACAACAATCCTCCTTTTAAAGATGGGGACACTGAGGTAGAGACAAACCCTCTCGTGTCTGAGGACATACTAGCTGGTGGCATACAGAACTCCTGGCGTTTGCTATCTGAGAAGTCCGATAGAACATTCTTTGTTCAAATTTGCTGTGGACACAAGCTTTCCAATGCAGTAGCCACTACTGAGCCTTGACGTGTGTGGAGGGAAGAAACAAATTGCATTTTAGCTCAGCTCAGTAGAAACAGCCACATGTGGCTAATATTAAGACAGACTCTTCTGAAGCCAGACCTCGGAGCCCCACCGAACCTCTGTCTGAAGTAGGATTGAGCTGACCTGAAAGTTTTCACCAAGCTTTGAACCAGGCTCTATGCCCCAGGGCCATATTCGGGGTGGGTGGTGCTGGCGTGCTTCCCGGGATTATCAAAAGAGACACTCTAAAGAGACTTTTTAATCCCTTTTGTTATACATTAATGAAAACTTCTGTCTGTGATCCATAAGTCATAAAAATCACTCAGCAAGCTCCAGGCCTCACCCCACATCGTAAATACTGTTCTGACTTCCCTGGACATTTCTCTGGGACATCACAAAGCAAACTTGAGTCCTACCTTCCCTCTGGAACCTTCCCTAAGGAGGCCAGTGGATAGGTATTGGAATCTGTTTCTTAAAAGTCGTCATTTCCTGAGTGTTTTCCTCATGCTTGGCACTGCGCTAGGCCCAGGACACTCTCTCTGCAGCCCTAGAACAAATAACCACACACCAAGAGGCTTAACCACAGAGAAGAGTTCCCTCTCTGGTCTATAGACCAAAAGCCAAGATCGTGGTCTGAGAGCTGTCCTGAGTTCCTCTGGGCGCTGGAGGATCCTTCCTGCCTCTTCCAGCTTCTCGTGGCTCCTCTGCTTCCTTGGCTTGTGTCTGCGTCACCTCAACCTGCACCTCCATCTTCTCTTCTCACGGCTTTCTACTCTCTGTCACTGTCATTTGTAATGATTTCAGCCACATGAGGCTGATACTTCCGGGTTCTAGAGTCAAGCACGTGAAGATGGACCCTCAGGCGGAGGTGCCTGAATGTTAATGGGCCCCACATGACCCATGTGCGCGCATGCTTGGTTTACATCCACTATGACTCAGCTAAGCTCTTGCGTGCATACGTGAGCCCGTCATCTGCGTGTGATAGTCAAGCCAACTCCCTGTGCGCATGCGCTAAGCAGCTTTTAAAAAGCTGGACGGTCCATCTTTCTCTCTTTCTGTACACCGATTTCCCAGGCCTGTACCCACCCCCTCTAATAAACTCCTAAGCGAGTTTGTTGCATGTTCCATGTTTCTTCTCACTTGAGCCAGGTAATTTCATCATCTACTGGTTAGTCTCTTACACACACACTTATCATGAGACTAAAGATCCACCCACGTCACCCAAGATGATCTCAGAGGACTAAAGGTGTGGCTCAAGTGTGTGCAATCCTTGCCTAGCATGCAAAGGCCTGGATTCAATTCTCATCATAGAAAAATCACTCAAAATCCCTCACTATATCAGATGAGAGGATATATGAAGGTCTCATGGCTTTGAATGTGATATGGGCTAACATTTGAAGGGCCACCATTCAAGCCACTACAGCCACCTTATTTAATATAGGTACCAATCCTAGGCTAGAGGTAATTTAGCCAGCTCAACGAATCACTGTAACCTCTCTCTGATTTCATGGCTTTGCTGAGTTGCCCTTCAGATCTCACTCCTGCAAAGTCCAGGTTAAAGAATCCTGCCTAATCCCCCCAGAGGAGGGGGACCAAACTCCTCCCATCTTGTAGCTCCTGTATTAAATGACCTTGATGTCACTCTGGAGCTATCCAGCAGTTGACTAGAGCCAAGAGAGTCAGAGAAATAATGTGGGCCATTAAAGGTTTGGCACACACATTGGCCTGCAAGTAGGATACAGTATTTATCCTCATCTACCATTGGCAGGCTCTGGTCATGTGATTCCCATCGAGCTGCAAGGGGAACTGGGTAATGTAGGCCCTGCTGACAGTTGTTTCTCACATGAATGGCTCTTGCAAATGTTCCAAGGAAAACATGTCAGATTCATTGGCCAGTCAGCCACAGTTGCATTTATCTGTTTCTTCCCTGTGCCTGTAACCCATTCTTTCATTCCTTTATTTCTAGAAGAGAAACTACAGGTCCAGAAAAGTTAAGGGATTTAACTAAGGCCACTGAGCACATCCCATGGGCTGGAATCCAAGACTGAACAGAGAACATGGAGGATGCCCTCTTATTCTGAGCTCTTTAATTCTGCTTCCTAAGCAGCACCAAGAACCTTGTGGTTTGTGCTGCTGTGTTGGACCGTAGATTGTATCCCTTTGAACTGCAAGCCAAAATAACCATTTCCTTTCTTAAGTTGTCTTTTGTCAATCATGTGGTCATAGCAACAAAAGAGTAACTAGGGTCTGGAGCTGTGGCTCCACAATGAGGAGGGCTTGCTGCTCCTGAAGAAGACTACAGCTCCAGGAGATCAGATGTTCTCTTTAGGGTTCCACAGATATTCCCACTTACAGCCACACAGACACACGCACACACACACACACACACACACACACACACACACACACACACAATTTAAAAATAGAATAAATCTAAACAAGAAAGAAATGTATTGACATGGGCCTCTCGGCTTCTCCTCTTCCAAATACACTGCTTGGTCTCAGCCTCCAGTCTCTCCTCCTGCTCTCAGTCGTTCCTCTGGGAAGGAACAGGGAGCTGGAGCTGAAGAGGCAGGAGGCAGAAAGGTAATACAGATCGAAGAGGGGGCAGCCGAAAGAGAACAAGAAATCCACACGGGCCCTATGTCCTAGAAAATTTTCTTGTAGTTGACACGTGAAAGTTTTGGAGCAGTTTCCACTAGAAAAAAAATAGCAGAGGAGAAATGCGAGGTGCGTAATTGTGAATTACGTTGTGGTCTTCTTTTTTGTGTGTCTATTGGGAAATCAAACCCTTCATCGCTCCTCTGTTTAAACTCCTCGGGCAGGCTGAACTGGGCTTCTTGGCTGTAAATCCATGCAGATAAACTGGGCTATGCGTAGAGTGACCACGGCCTCCCATAGTCCCTTCTGGTTCCATATCTTTGTAGAGTGCTGTCTCAGTCATCCATAGTCATGTGATGATAAACTCCAAAACTTAGAAACAAAAATGATTTGTGATTTTTTTGGGGGGGGGGCTGGTTCTTCAGGTTGGTTTCCCCTTAGCAGGCCTTCACCTTCAAAACTGCTCCACTTTCAATAAAAAGCAAATGATACACAAGGAATATATTCTAATGCTGACAGCACAGCAGGGAGACTCGCAGTTTAAATGGTACATCATATATTCTATGAAAAACTAGCAAGAGTCTGATGGGTCCCAACACACACACACATACACACACAGCTGATTATTCAAGGACACAGAGGTGCCTGTCACCCTGAACTGCTCATTCTACACTGTAAGCATACACAATTACTATGATGAAGCACACACTCCAACTTTGGGGACTCTGTTGTATTGTGTGTCTCACACACATGAGGCCAGGAAGGAAGAGGTAGCGGCTAGCTCATCTCCAAATGTCTAAGGGCATGAAGAACCAAGGAATAGGCCGAGTTATGGCCTTCACACTCTGAATGCCAGGAGCATCCTCCTTTGCTGGTTCTGTTTCAGCGCCCTCAAATGCAGCGAGGAAATGGGAGCATGCCTCTAGGAGTGGGTTTCCTGCACTTCTCGGTCTCTGAATGCCGTAGGAATTGAATGGGGAGAGGGAAGGGAGACTGTTGAAAACAGCTCCGAGCTGTGGTCCTACCCTGGGTGGAAGGCACAGCTCAGCTCCCTCTACCCAGTATTTGCTGTAGTCCGGGATTGATGATGAGGTCCCGAGCCTGACCACAAACATGCCAGAAAGATTTGAATTGATTAAAGCTCTCTAGAGAAGAAAACTCAGCTTCCCTTTGCGCTTTTTAAGACCTGCGTTTATTTTTCATTATAAATAGTTAAGTGTAGTCTCAAACTTTGACACAAATTAAAAATCATCTATAATGCCACTTTTTAGTGAATGTGTTGTGTGCCTTTTAGAATCTTCCCTTCTGGAATAGTCTCCCACTTATAAATGGTTCTGTTCCACATGGTTGCCATGGCAGAATATATCTGTCATCCGTTGCTGCATGACAGAGCACCCCAAAACTTAGCAGCAACAATGGCTCATCAATCTGCTGGTATCACCCCAGCCAAGATGAACTACCCTATCGTGTCAGCTACCTCCCTACCCCCTCTTCCTAATCATATCACCAGTGCTCTGCTCCCCCCTCCCCTTCCTTGAAGGTCCTTCTCCCCTGCTCCCCGACAGGGGTAAATATTTCTGTAGTTGGGAGCAATGAGCAGGGAGGTGGACGGGATGGTAGGGCAGTTCATCTGGGCAAGGCTGATGCCCAGTGGGCTCACTCACGCTCCTGCAGTCATTGCACTTGGGGGGCCAGCCTCCTCTATGAGGGTGGGCTGGCTGCTTTTGGCTGGGCTAGACCGTGGGTTTCCTGTTGAACTAGACAAAGCTGTTCTCGTGGTGACAGGATCCAGAGGTGGTAGGAGAAGAGGCTAAACGTCCCCTCGAGGCTAAGTCTGGAACTTAGCTTTGTCACTTACACTGCAGTCTATTGGCCCAAGTAGATCACGAAGCCAGCCCAGGAAGATCACCTGCTGGCAGAAAACCTGCACAGTGAAGCAGCAGTTTTTACCTCCCCCCCCCACACCCCAAATCACTACCCCAAGTTCCGTGTTTGGTTTTAGAACAGTTCTTCCTTATCAATGCAAAGCCTTGGTGTCATTATTTTTAATACTTATATAATGATCGGGAGGTAAACAGGCTACTGCTTATTTAAACATCTCTTTATTCTTCAAGCAAAGAGGAAAAATTACTTCCAATTTTCTGCTTATAGGTAGGACCGCAAAGAAAACCCGATATAGTTATTTCTGTGGTTCTGATTGTTCCCCTGGAACTGGCTCTAAAAGCAGAGGCAGAAAGAGCAAATGGAATTGTTGTTGCTGCTTATTTATTGAAATTTATTTATGCCCAGTGCATAAAAAGAATATATCTGTGGGATAAAATGATTTTTTATATTCTCCGTGCATTTTTCCTACCTGTGCTGGGACACTTTGCCTGGCAGCCTGGGCATGAGCATTGCTGCAGACTTTCCAGATTCCCTGCCTCCTCCTGCTGGCCTGATACCTCTGGCCAGGGAACTGGAAGGAAGCAAAGTAATGGACCCTCCTTGGTGAAAAACATCCGTGATTCTGTTCTCCGAAGGTCAGAACTGTGATCTGTATACCCTGATCCAGGAAGTAGGGCACCCTACAAAGATGGGCTATCTTAGGGTGGCTCTGGCATTCTTCCCAGCTGTACATGAAGCTCCTGCCCAAGCAAGATTCCAAGTGAGCTCATGGAATCCCCACACAATCAACAACCACAGGGAAGGGGAGCCCACCTTCAGATGCTCACTTGGGTCTGAAGCATGGCTTACTCCCATGTCCCATGGCATCGACTACCAACAGCCAAAGGTACTTCCTCAAAGATGCTCTGTCTCCTACTTCCTCAGGTCCTTATGCTTTGAAATACTAACCCATCAGAAGAGTGTTACGCTATGTTCATGATTATTGTGTCTTCCTCTCAGATAGCAAACTTTAAGTTTTTTTGGATGATGGCTAGAAGATGGGCAGGTTGGGGTACCATAAGCAGTAAAATGGGGGAAGAGAGATTTGAGTATTTTAGAAAACACTATTTGAGTGTTTTAGAAAACACTGGTTCAAATTCTAGGTGCTGGAGGGTTTTCTACCTTTGGGCCCAAGACACTTGGTTCCTTTTACTGACGCTGACTGACTGAGTGGCTCAGCTTCTCTGCATTATTTGTCTTGTCTCTAAACAATCACCAAAGCTGCAAAGGGCTATTGTGAGGACAATGGCAACTTAGGACAGATAGTGATAATTGCAACTATTGAGTTTTTAAAAAGTCACTTGGATACAAAGTTCAAGGTAGAATAGCTGGAAAGCATTCAGTAAGGGCCAGACCCACCCGTCCAGCCTGGTATCCAGAGAAAACGATACCCATCTCTTCCCCGGTCCATTCTTCCTGCTTGGCTGCAGAGGGTTATCTCATAATCTGTCTCCTTCCTCATCCCAAGGGCCATGCCTCATCAGGAGCATCCTGACTTAACAAGGATGCTGCTACTACCACCCATGTGCGGAGAAGCTTAGGCCCTACACATCAGTGAGAAGGCCAGAAAGGAGATAATGACTACCTGTCCAAGTCTCTGGTGTGATTCTCCTTGGGAACCAGCTGCAGAGGATTCCTGGGTTGGAGACCCCAAACAAAGCCGAGTGAACAGCAGACCAGCTTAGCAACCTGGGCCTGGTGCCACCTTAAAGTATCCCTTGTTTGGTCCTGTGTTCTGAGCAACCTGTGTTGTTTCCTAGATCATGACAAACCTAGCCTGTGACAAAACGCAGTGAAGAAATCCTCAGGGCAGCTCAGCTCTGAGGGGAAGCAGGGTAAAACAGCCTGGGGTCTGAGGGCCGCTAAGTGAGAAGCAAACAACTAGGGAAGGAAGTTATAAATTCTGCAGTGAGGAATGCCAGGCCCAGGTCCCTATGAGAACCCTACACCCCAGGGACAGTCAATGCCTATGGTATGGACAGGAGGAACATTTGTGTGTGTGTGTGCAAGGGGAATGGATTTGTAGAGAGTATCACACTGGCTGATATCTTTACTTTCCTTCTGTTGGGAAATACATTTTAAAAATATTATAGAGGGCTTGAGAGACGAGACAACCCTATGACCTGCCTTTTGGGCACAGTATTTAAGGTTCTCCTCTAGTCCCATTCCTTCCCTTGCAGTTCTGTTGTTTTCAATGATCCTTTTTGGTTTTCTTAATTGAAAGGAGAAAGGGCCATCTTCTTTGACCATCTGACACATGGAGGCCAGATGGGGTGCAGAGGGATGTCGCAATTGGTGTGTGTAATACTGAAAGCCAGTGTCCTTCAGTAATAACACTTAGCTCCAGGGCAGGCATTCTGCACCTACGACGCTGAGGCTCACTCTGGAAGTTACTTATCCGGGGTCATGCAAATGATACAGCAAAGGTTGGGAAACAGGCTGACCTGGCTGCGGAGACCATGGTCTTAATCCGCCTTAATCTCTATGCCTCCATGGGCTCTTGGGGTCTTCTTTTCCATCAGGCCCCTCAACTCTCTCTAAACTAATCTACCCGTTCTTCTTCCAACATCCCATTCTGTATCTGATATCAGAATGACATTTATCCATAGTTCCACTTAAAGGCAGCTTCCTCTGAGAAGCCATTACTGATTTACCCCCAGCCTGGAGGAGCGCCCTCTTGTGGCCCAGGGATGAAGCTGCCTTTTTCCTTTGTCTCAGTAAAAGACTGGTAGTGGCCAGGCTGTTAGTTTTCCGCTATCTCCAAACTCCTGCACAGTACCTGGGACGCTACAGAGACTCCATTTTTTGTACAGACGATGACCCTGGCCAGAAGGCATTAAGAGAGCAGGTCGTGAGAGTGACCCTTCATTTTCCCGCTGCTTTTCAGGAGGCTGCAGAGTCATGATCTGCTCTCACCACCTCCTCCTATCTCCTGCCCGATTTGAAGAACCAGTCCAGATTCCCGCCATATCTCTGAGGGAGCCTGCTCCTCCAGCCCATGGATTCCAAAGACTGCCCTGGGGTGCCCCACTCCTGAAAAAGAAGGGTCTCTGGCCATAGTTTCAGGGAGATAGCGCCTGGAAGAAAGTTGTTGTCTTGCGCGTGTTAATGCTTTGGGAACCAGCGCTCCTTACTTTTCACAGATATTTTCACATCATTGCTTCATGATGTGATGAGAATCACTCTAAGGAACTCACTAGTTTTGTTACAGGGGAACTCACCAAAGAAGAACACTCATACATAGTTTATAGCCCGTTGAAAGTCTTTATTCCAGCCAGCTGGGACCACACCCAAGTGTTCAGAACACGGGGTTCTTTTTTTAAGGCAAAAAAAAAAACTCATCTTGAACTCATCTTGACATCTCACTTGTCAACTTGGGGTGAGAAGCAGGGGGAGGTGCTTTACAGAGTAAGCAGTTGAAAGCAAGTAGTTTTACAGAGCCCAGGATAAAGGAATAGCTGGAGGGCATTCCACACTAATGGGCAATTTTAACAAAAATTAAGTTGTCTAGGACATCCTGACCTTTGGTTCCTAGAATAGAGTTGGGTGGTTTTCCATGAGATTCTCCAGCAAGGAGATCAGATTCTAGTTACACCTGGAATGGCCTCAGCAAGAATACAAGATGGATGATCCTCTGCACTGTCTTACCTGCCCCCCCCCCATTCCACACTTATCCTACGGGCATGAGTCAAATCATTGACTGGTTCTGGTCTAGAGGGCATAGTTGGTCCTAAGGACCATTAGCTTAACTGGGTTTATTCTCTGTCTGATGTAGCTGGCCCTGCAGCTAAAGATGCAGGGTCTGACTGTTAGCACATCAGGATAGGAATCAATGGTCCAGTTAATGCGGTAAAGTGGTCAGCCAAGGGGACCAGGTAAACAGAGACTGATATCAATTATCTGATCTATGCCTCCCTTCTTCCTTTTCTTTAACCACGGCAAGGTTTTCCCTAATTACAACTGATTGGTTGGCATGGAAACAGCAGATTTCTCCTAAATCCATACACAATTTCCTTGTTTCATCAAGAGAAGATCTAAAGCTGCTTCAATTTTGCAGAACCATTTCTACTAAGCAGTCTACTTGCTTCTCTGGTCTGGATACAGAGTCTCCTAACATCCTTTAGTCCTGGTTGACTTGTTTACTTACTTCTCTAAAGTTTTTATCACTAACTGTCAGAGTCGATGTCCCTGTGTCTGTTAATCTAGTGATAGCAGCTCCAGCCAGGAGTGGAGCAAGAATGGGTGCTTTCCGCTTGCAGCCTGGGGTCCATGCTAACATGTGCTCTCCTTCCCCGTTGTATAAGTACACCTGAGGAGGACAAGAACTGGCTCACATAGAAAGGACTTGTGTTTTGGAATGCCATTGAGGAGGCACAATTAGTTAATCCATTTGAGCATGTGCACCAAGTGGTCTCAGGGGCCACAAGTATCTCTGCCAATGAGAAGAGTTGCCCTGGAGAATGGAATAGTAAGCAATGGAATAGTGAGGAGGCTTCTAGGTCAAAAGTCCTGGACACCAGGCAGCTCCCACCTTCCTGTAGGTCCCCCAGTGTTTGCTTAGACTGTTTCCAGTTACAATTGCTTTTACTTGCTGATGGACCAATGGTCTGGCTGGTTTCTAACCCTATATAACAAGAAGATCAAAAGCTCAGGCACAGCCAGAAATCCTGACCAATTCCCAGCTGGGAGTTATTAAGCAACTGGTGAACCTTGTCAACATTAGAGAATATAAAAGAAGGATTCCTGGCCCCAGTGCCAGTGAGGCCTAGGGCAGCAACACTTTTGGTACTAGTTGGGATCAATCTCATGAGAGAAAATGTTGGTTGGGTTTGGGTCTTTTCCCTTGGGATGGATAGGAGATCTCTTTTTGGAGCCATAGGTCTGGAGACCCAGGGAGGTAGCCTCCTCTGAACGGTAAATTTATTCCCTGGTTTCTTTAGGTAAGACAATAGAATCTTAGTTCCCAGGTTCTTCTGGTGTTCCCTGGAACATAGTCATCCCTGTGTTGTATCCAGTCTCTCAGTCTTATGGTTATGGGATTAGAGTTCCCTATTGTGCAGTCTTTAGGAGGCGGCTCTCTTTCTATAGGTACAGAGTTGTCAGCATGCTTCCAGTAAGCCTCAATTTCACAACTCCATTTAACACAATAGAATTTCCCCCATTACCTCACCCCTAAAGGTGTGAGAGCCCATTCATGGGGCTTGCTTAGAAGAGGATTTCCTGTATTTTTCTCTCAAAAGATAGGTCCCCACAACCATCCCTTCTGTAGTTTTAGCAACTTCCAAAAAGGGCATAAAATAGCAAAAGTCCACATGGACCTGGTGTTGTTCATCCATAGTTGGTTTGACCATTACTGTTCTTGTGTCTATTAGTCTTACTTCCCAAGTCCTGATTGGGGGACAGTGAGGGTTGTAGGCTCCTGTGCCTGTACAGAGAGAAAGAAAAATGATGAACATAGTGTTCTGTGTTAATGATCTTGTGTCAGTTTTGTCCTTAAGGAGTTCAAAATCCAAGTGGCAGTCCATTGTCATCATCCCCAGTGATCCTTTTTAACTGGGAGTCATGGATCCAAGGGATAATGCTAGCCACTTTCACAGCAGTTGGTGGTGAGGATAACTGGATAGGTTCCTTTCTGGGGGCTTTCAGAGTCCAGCTAGGGATCGTTTTGATCAAACCAAGTCTCCTGGCTGGAACTGGGGGGAGGGTGCGGAGGTGGGAGATGGCTGGATTCCCTGCATTCCCAGTTAATAATCTGGCAAGCTTCCTGCAAAGCCTTCAAGAACTTGAGAAGGGAGCGATTAGACATTTCTACCTGGGGAATATCTCAGAGTTTGGGGAGGATGGGAGGTGGTCTCCCAAACACAGTTTCAAAAGGAGGAAGCCCCTCCCAGTAAGGAGCACACTGGGCCCTGAACAGGGCAATGAGAGGAGGTTGCTCAGTTTGCTCCGGTTTCCAGAACCAGTTTGGTCATAGTCTCTCCAGAGTTCTATTCATCCTTTCTGTCTGACCTGATCTCTGTGGCCTACATGCACAGTGCAATTTCCAACTAATGCCTAATACCTTTGTCAGATTTTGAGACGCTTTGGTCATGAAGGTCAGTCCATTATTGGACCCCAAAGCTAGGGGTAGTCCAAGCCTAGGAGTTATTTCCTGAAAAAGTTTCTTAGTAACAGTTGGGGACATCTCTGTTTGGGTGGGTTAGGCTTCACCCCATGCTGAGGAAGTGTCTACAGACACCAGTAAATATTCATAGCAAAAAGAGTAGGTCTGATTTCAGTAAAGTTCAACTCCCTAGGCCCCTCAGGCCTATTTCCTCAAGCCCAGATGGGGAGGAGGAGGTCTCCCCCCCCCCCCCCATTGGAGTTTACATGAGGAGAAGTGGCACATCTGGAAGTGACATCTTTAATCAGGACCTGTAAATTTGGAACATAATATTGGGTATGAGGAGCTCAGCTGTTTTTGTGGCCACTAAGTGGGCGGCTTGGTGGAGATCTGAAACCAGTAGTCTCCCCTAGACTCGCTGGAAGGATGGGTCTGCCATCAGGAAGCATTCACCGTGACCTTGCTTATTCTGTTTGGCCAGTTCTTATTTTGCCCAGGCAATCCCACCCAGCGTGTTTTTCATGCAGTCCTGTAAGATGGGCCCCAGCAGGGCTATCAAGACTTGAAGAGGGATCACTGGTTCTAGGGCCCCTATTCTGGGCCGTCAAGTCAACCACTCTGTTGCTTCTGGCTTCTGGGGAATCCCCTTTCTGGTGTCCTGTGCAGTGGACAATGACTGCCCTCTTGGGTAACCAGATAGCTTCCAATAGGGCTAAGATTTATTCTCTGTTTTTGATCTCTTTTCCTGCTGTGGTTCGCAGTCCTCTTTTCCTGTATATCACCCCATGGACATGGGCCACGATGAAAACATTCAGCTACCAGTGTGTACGGCAATAGCCTTGTTTTTCCCGCAATGAAGTGCTTGAGTAAAGGTCAAAAGCTCAGTTTGTTGAGCTGAGGTTCCCCTGCTCAGAGATTGTGCCCAGATAGTCCTGTCTTGAGACACCACCACTCCCACACACATTGGGCCTGATGGAGTGGATTGGGTCAGTTACTCAGTCATGCAGGAGTTGCTCAGGGTCATTGGCCAGCAAGAGAATGGCAGGCTTGAAGGCCGATGTTTTATGGAACCGAATGCCACAATGGACCCGAAACAAGGCTTGGTATTGAGCCACCCAGGACTTAGACATCCATCTTTCAGATGTCCCCTCAAGGACATAGAGTGTGAGGCTGTGAGGAACAGTCTTTGTCCTAAAGTTAACTAGTCAGCTTCTTTTACCAGCAGGGCAGTGTAACTGTGGCCATTATACACACCAGCAATCCAGACACGACGGGGTCAAGTCTCTTGGACAGACATGCCACTGGTCTTTTCCAAGGTCCCACAGTTTGCATGAGGACTCCCTTGGCAATGCCTTTGGCCTCATCCACATACAAATGAAATTGTTTACTAATTTCTAGGTGGGTCAGAACCAGGACAGACACTAAGGCTTTTCTCGAATCTTCAAAGACCCTCTGTTCAGGCTCACTCTATTCTAAAGGCAGTGTACCCCTGGTGTTGGCTTTGAGGAGCTTGGCTCTCTCAGCAAACCCCATTATCCAAAGCCAGCAATATCCAGCTGCCTCCAGGAATTCTTGTACCTGTCTTTTCAATGTGAAGGGGAGTGAAGAGTCATAGGACAGCTGAACTACAGTCTTGAGGAAGCATCTGCCTTCCTTCCTCTAGGTTGTAGCCTAGGTATGTGACCTGAAAGACACTCAGTTGAGCCTTTTTGTCTGAGACTCTGGGCCCCAGGGCTTAGAGGGTTTTGTAAAGGCTTCTGGTTGCCTATCCACATTCCTTCTCAGTGGTCGAACCTACGAGGAGGTCATCTTCATATTAGAGCAGAGTGCTTTGTGGACATTTTCGTCTAAATTCCAACAAATCTGCACTAGGGGCTTCATTAAACAATGTTGGTGAGTTTTCGAACTCCTGTGGCAACGAAGTCCATATATCCATCCTCTTGGTCAGTCCATTCAAAAGCAAATATGGGTTGGCTGACTGGGGCCAGTGGGAGGCAGCATGAAGCATCTTTTAAATCCAGAGCCATCCTTTGGAAATGGGGAACAAGATCAGGAGAATGTACGGGTTTGGAATTGAGGACTGGATGATTTCTACCTGTTTGCTGACTTCCTCAAATCCTGTGCTAGTCAGAAGTTTTAAATTTTTGGCTTCAGAACAGGAAGCAATGGACTATTCCTTGAGGAGTGGCAGGAGCCAAAAGTTCCAGCCTCCTTCAATTGACTGATATGTTTGAGAACCCCTTGCCTGGCCTCCTGACCCAATGTCATATTATTTGACCTGCACTGGTGTTGCAGAACTTAATAACTGAACTATGATGTGTGGTCTGTGTGCTGCTAAGCCTGCTGGATTCCCTTGGTCCACACGTCATGATATCTTGCTTTGAGTTCCTTCAGGAAGCCCAAGGCTAGCTCTTCCCTCTTGGTAGCCAAGTCCTTGTATAAGAAGTCCTTGGATAGAGGACAGATGGCCAGAATATTTGGTAGGTGCTTTGTCTGAGTCTAGAATGAACCTGGCCAAGTTTTCCCCAAAAGAGATAGTGGTTCAGAGTTTCTGTCATAAGTCCTTTCCAATGAATGTATATGAACATAACCAGAAAAGAATGAGTCATAGTACTTTGCCCCCAGGTCTGTGGTTCAGGAGGTTGTCTATGGAAAGTAGGCAGTTTGGCCTGTTGCCCCTGGGTTGCTGTCTTCCTGTCTAGACTGAATGTGCTGCTCTGGTGCCCATTAGAAAGTTAATGAGTTTGCCCCCTACTTTTGCTGTCATCCTGGACTTCCAGGGGCAGAACCATGTGGAGCCCAGGTCCTGTCGATTTTTGGCTAGTTGGAGAGAAGGACAGCTTTCCTCTTTTCTCTCTCAAGCCTAGACATTCATTCTTACAATGATCCTCTGTCTACAATAAGCACATTGGTCTTTTTCTAGACTTTCTCCCCATTTCTCTTAGTCTATTTCTCTTATTTCCTCTCTTGTCCTTTTCTCTAGGGGCAACAATTATTGCATGGAAGAATTTTTTCCCTGTCTGTCTTCAGCTGAATCTCAGCAATCATAAACTATCTGAGCAATTTCTGAAAGTCGAGACCTCTTCAGCCCAACAAATCCCTTTGTAGCTATGAATACTCTCTAGTCTGCTGGTCCCCTGGACATAGTTCTCTCCACCCACAGGGGCACACTCACTAGCTCCTGAAGCCACTTATGAAATAACTACTCTGAGCCTTAATATTAATTACATGCTCTTTGGCCTATTAGCTCAGACTTCTTATTAACTAACTCTTACATATTATATTAACCCATTTTTATTACTCTATGTATAACTGTGAGTCTGTGGCTTACTGGTAAGATTTTGGCATCCTTCTCCTTCAGTAGCTGCATGGTGCCTCCTTGACTCTGCCAACTCTCTTTCTATATTTATGTTTGGATTTCCTGGCTGGCTTTATTCTGCCCTTCCATAGGCCAAAGCAGATTCTTTATTAACCAATGGTAATAAACATATTCACAGTATACAGAGGGGAATTCCATGTCATTCCTCCGATTTCTGGAGCTTTTTCCTTATGTCTGAGGATGACTACGTGACAATGGCAATATTAGCGGCTTGCTGGTTTTGGGGGGCATCTGGGTCTATGGAAACAAACACCCAGAATGTCTGACAGTGCCTTTCCAGAAACCTAGAGGGCAATTCATTGGGTCCTTGACCTTGGCCAAGTTGGTAAATTTGCTTAGTCTCCCTGATAATGTTTGGTGAAAATTGTCCAATGACCTCTTAACTACATCATATTGGGATCCCAGTCGGGTTGGGTAGATGGGAAAGTGTGCTCTACTCTGGCCTTTGCATCAGGAAATGTCCTGCTGCCCAGACTCAGAGCCAACTTCCTACTTTCCAACCAGGTTTGGTCTTACACCTTGGCTGAAAAACAAGGTGACCAGGGATACCAATCATCCCAAATCAACTGGTGTATAAAGAAAACAGTTTCCAACAGGATGATAAGGGCCTGAGTCTTCTCTGAAAAGATGAGTGTTTGGGGGATATTACAATTACATAAATCACTGATGGTGAAAGAGACATATACCATAAATGGGGGTGGAGGATGGCCATTTCCTCTGGCCCCTCTAGTATATTCTGTTAACCCAGTCAGAACATAAGGAGGAGGAATTTCTATCTCTTCTGACAGAGCAGGGAAGCCTGTGGCATTCTTCAGCCTTTTCAAATATTCTGGCTGGACCAAGAGAACCCTAACTCCCAAAGAAAGAACACAAGTTTTCAACCATGGGGATGGATGAAGGGCAAGGGTTATTCAAGGATCAGCATAAAGAAACTGATCAGGTGCTAGGAAAGCCTGCCACAGTACTCCAGACTGTCCTGACTGCCTGAAGGATCTCTGGATCTCTAGTCATCCTTCCTTAAAAGAGCCACTACCAGACTCTGTCGCCAGCAACCAGCCCCGAACTTGCTGCATTGTCAGAGCTAAGGAGACACGGCACAAGTGCCCCTCTTTTAGATGCAGCCTTTGACCGCATGCTGCAGAATTTGGCCGCTGCACACAAACCTCCTCTTCGGAGGTTTGTACCTTTCACAGAGTACAGAGTCTTTCTGGAGAAATGAATACCACAATCGTCCTGATCTAAGTTGTCTTTCTGAAAATGTTTTAACATACACTTTATAGGGATTCTCAGACAGCTTGCCTTTCTTCCCATCACAAGGACAAGTAACAGACTGACTTAAAGAGACAAAGACAAACAATACAGATACAGACAATAACAATCAGACAAATCACAGGTGGCCACCTCATCTAACAAACCAGGGGGCTCTGGGGACATCTCACACAGAGCATGGGCACAGAATCTACAGTCTCTGACCTCCCATTTGGGTCCTATTTAAATGACACTTTTTACAGACCAAACTTACCTTCAGAGGTGCTCAGAACAGATGGCTTTCAATTTACTTTTTTGGGTGACCTTGTTGGGATGTCTCTGTTGTTGAGAAAGTATTTATTTCCTTGAGGCCCTGGGTTACCCTCAGACCACATCTCCTTTAAAACACATCACTGCCCAGTGCAATCTTCCCTGCTCTTGGGGGTTCCAAGGTCGCTACATGTCCGGGTCTAGTCTCTGGAATCTTGATGGGACCTCCAAACTGTGACAGGGAGCTCGCCAGAGATTATCTCTCAGACACAATCCATAGTCAATTAAAGGTCTTTATTCCAGAAGACTGGGACCACATCCAAGTGTTTAGGAACCTAGCTGGGGCCCCCAAGTGTCCAGAGCATGATTTTTTTTTAAAGCAAAAACCTCCAGAGGGAAGGGAATGGAAGGAGAGGAAGGAGGAGAAATTGTAGTTGCTACGTAAAATAAATTTTTAAAAAATCATGAATTTAAAAAAAACAAAAGCAAAAGCCTCATCCTGGTATCTTGCTTGGCAGCTGCAGGGAGCAGAGAGGAAGGGAGTTCTTCGAGGAGTAAGCAGTTCAAAGCAGTTTAAACAGACACTAAGATAAGAGATTAGCTGGGGTAGGTTCTACACAAACAGGCAGTTTTAACAAAAGTTGATGAAGTTAGTTGTCCTTTGGTTCCTAGAATAGAGTTGGGTAGTTTGCTACAGGATTCTCCTTCAAGGAGATCATATTCTAGTTAAACATAGAACGGCCTGAGCAAGAATGCAAGATGGAGGATCCTCTGCACTGTTTTGTCCAGCCACGGTTTCCTCCTCACACAAGCGTGTTGTATACCAACCCAAGCTACAGCAGGTATTGATCCCTGGATGAATCAATCTATCAGGTCATCAAATAACCTCAAGTGAGCCTGACTATTCACCAAGTGTGGCGTGCCTCTTTCCTGGGGAAGTAGTTATTAGATAAATAGCATGGCATCTCATAATTAAGGAAAGGTAGCTTGGAGAGCCTCCAGGCGATCAGGGGAATCAAGGCTCTGAGAAATTTCGTAGTAAGGAAACAAAACTAACCACTTAGCTGAGTGTTACCCCAGGGTGTGTGTGACCAATGGATACTTTTTAAAAAGACATCAACACACTAGCGAGCCATGCTTCTTTGAAATACAGTTTGGAAAGCTCTGCCCTACGATACTGATAATTTACAGAACACAATTCAGAACCTACCTGTCTATCTCTGGGTTATGTCCTGTCTCACACTCTCCAGCAAGTCCACACACTTTCTGAGGGCAGAGCAAACTTCACAGAGACACTGAGAGGACCAGGACGTACTCTGTCGCTGCGTCCCTCTCCTGCAGAGGTTCCTGACAAGCAGCAGCAGATTGAAGAGTGTAGATCATACGAGTGCTCAAAACACAGCCTCATCCTCAGCAGGATGGTGATGGTGACCTCCACAGTGATGTCCCAATTAAGGAGTTGGCTCTCCATGGTGAGAGCATGGTTGACTCACAAGTGGCTCATCTGTGTAGCTTCAGGCAAGCTGCCTAATGTCGCTGAGCCTGAGCCAACTTTATTTTCCTCTGTAGTGGAGGGAGAGCAAGCATTTCCTACTGCAGATAAACTGAGAGGGAGACCATGGACACAGAGCATGTAGACACCAGCAAAAGAACACCAAACACCGGCTGCTGCTGATGTCATCTGGTTGAGATCAACTTGAAATGCCAGCAGAGGACATCAATGAGAGGAAGAGTTGGGAGGATGGGGGGAACATGAAGAAAGGATAGCGAAGACAAAACTGTGGCTGCTGGTCGAAGTCACTGTTCCTGAGGGCCTGGCTTAAAGCAGGGCTCTGTGGTGTGGGAGACACTTGCTGTGAGCCCAATGATCCTTGGGAGCTCTCTAGAATTTAGTCAGACCCGTCCTGTAATCTGTTACCCTCCAAAAAATGCTTACCGAGGCTCTTTGTCAACTAATTCCTCAGAAGTCAAGTAGCTGGGGTCTTTTGAAGGCACAAACAGAAGTATTCAGCACTCCACACATAAAGGGTAGAGAACATCACATCAGAACCATAATGGTGTTCTGAAGTCCCAGCAGAACCTGCAGGGTGGCCAGACTAAAAGCAAGTGTCACACTCCCAATGGAGGCCTCCTCTCCCACTCTGCTCACAGACAATGTAATCGGGATAATTTTGTAGGGAGTTTAGTTTCATTTGCTTTGGTTGGCTTTCTTGGAAAGGAGAATTATTTTAAATGCCTCCTGGTTTGACAGAATGCCTGCCCAGCTGTCCCTGAAGTCTTGACAAAAGGTCTCCACTGAAAAGTAAAACTGAAAATGCAAGACAAGTAGAAAGATTGTGTGGGCTGTGGCTCTCTGTGTGGGTGCTAAAAAAGATGGGGGGGTTCGTCCAGATGGGGGAGCAGGTTCAAGCGCTCTGTACATGGTTCCCTACTGGAACACCTAAACTCTGGAGGCACACTCACAGTCGGGAACGGTTATATTCAAGAAGCCACGCCATCTCCTCTATCACAGGCTGCCGGCCTTGTAAGTGGAAGGGGAGACCAGTGAGGAGGGTGGACCTTCGGAGCTGTAGAAGCAGGAGAGGCCATGGCACAAGACACTGTTCTAGGCACCCAGCAGTCTTTACTGGTTCAGTCTCAGCCTGGCTACCAATGCAGCCAAGGTCACATGGGTGGTAAGAGGAGGATCTGCACTGTAGATGCTCCGACTTGGTGTATATAGCATAGCACTGAGGTGACTACCCTTGCCCACCACCGCATCTCCTAGACTGGCCATCCCACACTGGGATGTCTCACTCGCACCTTGCTTGGCCAGGTTTGGTTGTAGATATATCCGGATTCACATGGGAACTCCCTAGGACTTGCCCTCCGGGGAGTTGAAACCTCAGGATGCTGACCCCAGCCCTTACCCACCCTCCACTCCATCTTTTGTTTGGGAGCTTGCCTGATCTACTGCAGCTGGCAACCCTACAAGCTCTAGCCACTCTTCCACCTGGCCTAGCTCTCAGCCCAGACCCTCAGGGGAGAGAGAGCCTATGAGCAAGTTGTCCATGTGAGTCAGTCTATTCCCGCCTCGCCTGGGCCACAGAACAGGCTGCCAGGCTGGGTGGGTACGGCTCTGTGTGGTGACTCCATGTCAAGAAGAGGATGTCTGGCATCCACCCTGGGTCCCTTTCACTTTTCCCCTTCACTGCAAATAGAGGGTCATATCGTTACTCCACAAGGGGTTCACACAGGTTAGTCAGGGACTGTCTGCTGTGTAGAGCTGGGAGATTAGTGACTTGCTTAAGTTGCATACTTGATTGTGCCTCAATATTTCCCCCTGGAAATGGAAAAATAATGGGCCCTCCTCTGGGTGGCTGTGCAGCTTCATAGGACTGATATCCAGAAAGCACTTTGACCAGTTACTGCAGCATCAGCCAGACTGCAGTGCAAGGCTACAGAAAGGAGGGCTTTCCTAGCTGTATGCGCCTGCCTGCCTGCCTGCCTGCCTTGCTCCCTCCCTCCTTCCATCCCTCCCTCCATCCATCCCTCCCTCCCTCTTTCCTCTTTAGTCCCTCCTTTTTCTCCCCCCTCTTTTTCCCATCTTATCCCTTCCCCCACCTCTGCTGTGTATGGTGCATTCACATGTGAGGATGGAGCCCAGGACACAGTACATGTTAGAGAAGCTCTCTACCACTGAAATCCAACCCCAGCCCTTGCTTATCAGTTTTAAAAGTTGGTTATATGTCTATATTTAAGTTCATGCTGCCTGCTGGTTCTGCGGGCCTTGTCCCAAGCTCCAGAGCAGCCCTGAAGAATTCAAACACATGATAGGATCGCAACCTCCTACTAATCGCCTACTTTGTCAACCTACTGGGTGCAGGGTGAGGTGGGGCCTTCTCAAGGGATTATAGATGTCATGTGGGTGCACCTGTGTGTCCTCCTTAGACCCTGCTGTGTGTGTGTGTGTTTCCTTCCTTCCTTTCTTTCTTTCTTTCTTTCTTTCTTTCTTTCTTTCTTTCTTTCTAGCTCATCCTCTCTTTGGACCAATTAAAAGACTGGCATTTTAATAGGCCCTGTGGAGAGACACTGCAGCTGTTTCCCCAGGCTGAGCTTGCAGCTCAGAGGTCAGGGCAGGATTAATAAGGCTGCTATAAATGCAAACAGTGGCCCACATCTCCTGGGTGAAGTGCTCCGGTTTGGGAGGAAGGGAGAAAATTCAATTATAATGGGAAGCGACAATATGTTCAGATCAAGATGAAAAGGGAGAGGTTGATAGTGTCAGAGGGCACATGCCTGAGGGTCTAGGGTTGGTTGGCTGGGTATGGTATGGGGCACAAGTGAAACAGGCTCCACAAATTTTTTTCCTGTGTGTGTGTGTGTGTGTATGTGTGTGTATATGTTGTGCATGTGTCTGTGTGCATGTGTCTATTTGTGTACGCATGTGTCTGTGTGTGTATGTGTGTTTAGGTGTAGTGCCCATGTGTTCACATGTATAGACCACTTAGAGACTGGAAATTGACTCTGGAGGTCTTCCTCCATCTCTCTCCACCTTATTTATTGAGACAGGGTCTCTAGCTGAACCCTGAGAATACCGATTCAGCTACCTAGCCAGCCAGCTTGCCCTAAGGATTCTACATGTCTACCTCTCAGGTGTTGGGACTGTATTTTGTGTGGGCGGTGAGGGTCCACACTCTGGTCCCCTGTGTGACAAATGCTTTGTCTACTGAGCCACCCCCCCCCCTTGACTGTGCCACCAGGAACTTCCAAGTGCCACTCTGGGTGATACATCGCTGGGTCTGTCAGGTTTTCCCTCAGAGCCAATGTGGATGGTCACCCCCCTAAAACCAGACGGTGGAGACCTTGTTGATTCTGCGAGGAGCCAAGCCAGCTCCTCTGAACCCAGACAGGTCACTTGGCCAAGAAGAAGGTGGCAGCAAGCTCTTTCTGCTCCCCACAGGCCTCGAGTTTGCCTGTGCTTCTTACCTCCTCCCCCAAGAGGCAAATACAACCATGATGCCCATTTTACAGGGTGGGAAAATGTGGTACGTGGAGGAAGGGGAACAGCCACACAGGCCCCATTCAAACCCAGGGTTTGTGACTTCAAAGACCAGGATCTCATTCACAGGGCAGACAGCCTAGGAGGAGTCAGTGTCTGTCTGTCTGTCTGTCTGTCTGTCTGTCTGTCTGTCTCTCTCTCTCTCTCTCTCTCTCTCTCTGTGTGTGTGTGTGTGTGTGTGTGTGTATGCACACATGCGTGTGCAGGGTGGTGGTTCTGAGTTAACTTGAGATCAGCCCTTCTGGAAGGCTTCCAGAAGAAGGTGATTGTAACAGAAAGAAAAGTTCTGAAGGAAAGTCCCATGTGCCAAGTTAAGGAATTCAGACTCTATCCGTCTTGCTTGAGCTAAAGTAACAATCAGATTCACACGAAGGTAACACTTAATGGCTACTTGATAAGCAATTACTGTGTTCTAGATAATTTCTAGAGGACATAGAGCTTCAAAAACTGACAAAGATGTCATCTCTGGTCTCTCCCAGTTTCAGCCAGGGCAGACAGAAGAAACATGAATTATTAAAAATAAATAGCAAATAATACTTGGTGTCAGTTAACAAATACCAAGCATCAAAACCAAGTACTGCAGAGCTGATGGGGGCTCTGGATAGACAGAAAAGCCTTTTGGGACAGGTGGGACCATAAGGAAAATGGCAAGGTCTCTAGGCAGAGTAGCCAAGGGTCAGAGCCCAAACCTCGCACCGTGGGGCCTTGTTCTCAGCAGAGAGTTGGCCCATGGGAGGCACTGGGTTATGCTTATTGGATGAGCACAGGAGGGACGGGAGGAAAAGAACAAATGGCCAGAAAGTGAGATGTGATGGGAAACTGGGCCTAGGAACAGCCAGGCTCTCACTAGCCACCATGTGCAGTGTACTTGACTTGATCCCCACCCCCATATTTGCTTCTTTCAGGTTTTAGCATTCTGGGGTTACACATGAGTCAGCTAAGCAAGCAGACGCTGTCCAGTGGGGTACTAGGAGAAAAGAGAAGAGTCCCTTCAGGGAAGATGAAGGAAATTTTGAATGCCAAGTCAAACAATTTGAGGCAACCATGAGGTCTCTGAATGTCACAGTCATAGTGTAAAGAATTTGGGAAAAGGGCTGAAAAGATGGCTCAGCGGTTAAGAGCACTGACTGCTCTTCAAAAGGACCTGGGTTCAAATCTCAGCACCTATATGGCAGCTCACAACTGCCTGTAACTCTAAGATCTGATGCTCTCAGACATATTTACCTGCAGGCAAAGCACCAATGTACACAAAGTAAATAAATTTAAAACAAAAACAAAGAATTTGAGAAAGGTTGATCCAGCATTTGAAGAGCAAAGGCCAGCGCTGTGATGGGAGAGGCTGCGATGAGATTCCTACTGCTTCAGTGTTCAGACCCTTTGATCCAGAAATGGGTTTCTAGACTATTGACCCAAGTAGATCACAGATCTAGTGTGTGTGTGTGTGTGTGAGAGAGAGAGAGAGAGAGACAGAGACAGAGACAGAAAGACAGACAGAGACAGAAAGACAGAGAGAGACAAAGAAACCCAAACACTTCCCAGTACCTATGGCTGCTGTCTAGAACGGAGAGACCTGGAGTGCAGCGCCCTCTAGTGACCCAGGGCGTAGCCTGACCTCTTGCCCTTGCTCCCTTGGCTCTCACCTTAGGGCCTACAGAGTGGTTTCCTCTGTAATGCTTTCAGCCCATTCAGTCACAGACCCGTGGCTCGGTGCTTCTCAGCTGCCTCCCTGGGGAGATCTGACGGCCCTAAGTAAATATTCCTCCACCCCCCTTGCAGTGTCCTCTCTCAGCCCCCCACACTCACGGCCTCACACCTCACATAGCAAGTACCCGCACAGCCCTCCACACCTCCATAACCCTTGCACACTCTGCACACTTCAAACAGCACCTCCGCCGTCCCCACACCCCACAATGTCACACCCCACGCAGTACCCCCCAACACATACACCACAGCCCCACATGCCCACACACCTCTACTTTCTTTTTGAGGACACTACATTTCACTGACAGGAAAGTCCCCTTGTCCTTGAGGGATGAATCATAAGATCTTAGCTGAGGAGATGTAGGAAAACACGCACGACAGGCGCCTGAGTGCTGGCCTGTGTAAGCACACCTGTGACACAGCTTAACTTAGGTGAGAGAATAGCAAAAATGACTTATCACAGTAGATCTTAGCAATCTCATTGTTATTGTTTTCCTTTCCTATTAAAAACTTTCACCATTGCACTTTAAAAAAAAAGGTGCTATATTAAGTCTGAATTACTAGCATTGCTTCTCTTTGAGGCCATGTGCTAGTTGAATAAAGGTTACTTAACCACAAACAATACCAGGACCTAAAAGCCAGAGGCATGCTAGGTAACTAGTAGGCGGGCATTCTGGTTAGTGTTTATCAACTTGGCACAAGTTCCTGTCATCTGGGCAAGTCTGTGGGGCATTTTCATGATTAATGACTGAGTTGGGAAAGTCTGTCCCATTGAGGGTGGTGCCACCCTGTCCAGGGGGTCCTGGGGTGCATAAAAATCAAACCGAGCAAGTCATGAAAAGCAAGCCAGTAAACAGTACTCCTCCATGGTCTGAGTCAGTTCCCGCCTTAAGTCCCTGCCTTGGCTACCCTTGGTGAAGGATGGTGATGAGGGCATGCTTTCCTCCCTAAGCTTCTTTCCATGGTAGTGTTTTATCAAAGCAATAGAAATCTCAGTGTGACAGTTGGCAGTACATACAGGATGGATACACTTGGCAAAGAAATGACTTATCTTGGAGTAGAACGGCACAAAACCCTCATCCCGTTCCTTGGAATGGGACATAGTTTAATACCCAAGTTGTTTCTAAAGACCCAGAGAGCAAGCTAGGCCAGGTCCCCTTGCTCCTTGCGGGCCTGCACGTGCCCGGACTGGCTGGAGACAGGAGGCGGGGCTACAACGAACACCTGCAGATTGATCAGGCCTTCCTTTGTCACTCAATGGGGTCATTTCCTGTCATAATGAAACCTTTCTAAACATAGCTATGCACAATTAAAATGTCACAGCGCTTACGGTGCAGCTGCGCCATTACAGACAGAGCTCCCATCCTTAAGTCGGGATAGATGCAGCTCCCAACAGCCTGCGCACATCTCAGTCTCAGGCAGGGCCCTTGGATTCCCTTGAGCTTCAGCACCTTTGGAAGATGGGATCAGTAGTGTCAGGAGCCTTGTTGCAAGGTTCTGCGAGTGTCAGAGCTGTTTGAAGCCAGAAAATACCACTCAGTTCCTGGTGTAATAATCACATGCACAAAGGCACCAGAGAAAGTGGGGTGCTGCTTGCAAGGGAGAACTCTGCCTGACTCCACCCACCCTGGGCCCCGCCCCATTCAGAGTCACCACAGTGAGTTGCCTTGGCCTCCATTTCTTTCTTTGCCTGCAGGATCCAAATCCAAACATATCCAAACTGCCTTGGACTTTGCTAGAAGAAGAAAAAACTTTTAAGGTGGTGGTGGGGGGGTGCGGAATACAAGAGGAGGGAGAGACAGAGGAGGGAGGCGAGAAATTATTATCTATAACTCCCTCTCATAATCCACTTGAGCTCTTGACCCGGATGTGTGGTGTCTTCTCTTGGAGTAGGAATCATTGTTTTGTGGCTCTGACTTCTGTGTGTGGGGGGGGAGGTTGTCAGGAAGAAAGGTAGACATGAGGCAAATCTCCGATAAGGGCTTCTGACACATAACAGGTGCTCAGCAAACACTTTTGAATGATGTGTTCTATCTCTGCTCCTGCTTGTGGTTTGTAAATATCCATTCGTTAGCAGACTATGATGTGACCATTCACCTGCTGCCATCATTGCCCTTTCTTCCTGAGCAGACGCTGGTTGTTATGAGTATGGCCTCCTTCTGAGCACCAAGTGGGCCTGCTGCCGGAGAGCTGTGAGGAAGGCCCTCCTGCTAAGGAGCTCATATTTTTGCATTTACTGTATTTTCTTTATTAACCCCACCAGGACTTTTGATAGTGGTCCTTGGGGATGTTAGAAGCAGCTCAGCTGTCCATCCCCAGACAAACTACCCAGGGAATAGCACTGTTGTAGGCATAGCTTGATCCTTCTTTCTTTGGTGACTCCAGTGAGTTATCTCCTCACAGGGTCCTCCTCCTACTTGGTCTGAGCCCAGCATGAGGCCTCCTGCCCAGGCTCCCAGGGTTCTTTCTCTGTGGTGCACCCATTCATGTCTGGCTTAGCTTTGTTTATTATCCTCCTCTCCCTGACAAAGTGTCCCCCAACCCCATGAAAAAACGTTTCTATCCTGATAGTCCCTCTGTCCAAAAAGCTGATATTGCGTACCTTCTATACTGGAGGAGATGAGGAGAGGCGGGGAGCCTTCCTGTAGAGGTGACAACTGCCCTATTTCAGGACGATGACAGCAGGGAGTTTAGGAAGAGCACTCCAGACAGAGGAACAGCCTCTGTGAAGTTCAAGGGCCAGAATGGACTCAGCTTGTGAGCAGCTTACCCTATGTGTGCATGGCAGCAGAAGGGCCAAGAGCCAATAAAGCTTGTTCGGGAAACTTGGGAGGCCAAGGTGAGAGGGGGGCATTATTCTTAGAGAGACACAGCCTCCAGACATCCCTAAATGTCCTCAAGTCTGTTCCCCCTTCCTGTTGTCCTGTTTCCCTATGACATAGCTTATCTGTTGGAGGTTGGGGCAGGTTTCTAAGTTCCAGGTTAAACTTTTGAGGCTGAAGACAGAGACGGAGCAGACCCGGCCCCTTGACACATTGCAGATGGGGGACAGTCGTCTATTGGAGGCAAAGCTATCTGGCAGCTTAGATCTCAGTAACAGAGGTCCCTTTCCAGCTTGAGCAGGTTGGCCCATAGTCAGCTACACCATGAGCCCTGGGTCAGGCAAGAGACCTGAATTTGCTGTGTCCTCCTCAAACTCAGTTAGGAAGATCTGGAAAGAGACTGGCCATTCCCAGCTAAGACATCCTGGGAGCCTAGGGACAGATGCCGCCCTGTCAAAACAGCTTCCCTCTTCTCTGTTTCGTCCTACAACCAGATGCTGTGGGAGCCCACAGAGAGAGCCACCTTTCTACTTTTAACATGGAGAACATTCAGCTGGCTCCCAAGTAAGCGTTTTTGACAGTAGTAACATGTATATTTTTGGAGTACTTCCCTGTGTGTAAGACTGATTCTAGGCACCCAGAGCCTTGTAATTCAATCCAAACCACAACCCCAAGAAGTACCTGGAAGAAAGAGAAGAAGTGGAGGTGGGAGGGAGGGGCAGAGAGGGAGGTGTGTCTCAAGAGGTATAAAATTTTGGTCACAAGCTTGCAGGATAGTTTCAAATATAGGCTACAAAGAATTCCACTAATAGAGGTTACTTTAAATTATATCTGTTCATACATACCGGCAGAAAAAGATACCTGAATTATGGTTCTCAGCGGGAAGGTCCAGAAAAACGAATGGTACGTTCATAAACATCCATTTTCTCTGGAGAGCAAGATTGCTCCTGACTTTTAATTTCTTCTCCCTACTTGTCCACGGCCTCCCCTTGCTCTACAATGAACATGTACTACATTTGTAATAAGAAACAAACCCAATAAAAGTTATTGGATAAAAGAATAAACTGCCAGCACACATGATCTCCCGAGGAATCAGCGAGCCTGTTCTTCTAGATGACAGAGGACTTCTGCTGTCCCCCAGGGCCCACAGTCAGCCAGTGTGAGACAGCTTTACAGAGGGTCCCTGCCCCTTCAGGTGTCAGCTCCACCCAACCTCCATTCTCTGCCTTCTGGTGGCCCCGCCTCCCCTCCCCTCGTCTACTTTGGTAGAAGCACAGTCAGAGTTCTGAGAACAGGCACTCAAGCCTTTCCCCTATCAAACCTTCCTCGAGGGAGGTAGCATGGACTCAGCTTCCCGTGAACAAGCAATGATGAGCTCATTGGAGTTACCCACCCGCCCCAGCCTTCCTGTGTGAACTCCCTAGAGCAGTGAACATTCACCCCTGACCTCTCCCGCCTGGACTCCCCTTCTGGTGTCTATGTACACTGTCCTCTAGCTGACCCGGCCCCTTAGCCATTATAGGACTTCCCACTTTCTCTGCCAGTCTGAATTCTCTCCCTTCCACCCTTCCTATTCCAGCCACTCTTATCTGCCCCTCTTCCTTTAATTTCTCACGTGCTATTATTGTTCCCACGACTCTAATTTCCTGCTTGGTGGCATCGCTTTCAAACAAGCCCGTTCCTGCCCTTTTTTTTTCCTACTCCTCCGGGCTGGTGTCTTTGTGTCCTGCCTGTTTCTCCTTATTGTCTCTGTTCTGTGTAGTAGAAGTCATACGACTTCTACTGGCGTCTTTAGAGTCTACTTCTGAACCCAGTCGTCCTCCTATTTTAGCATATAGCAACCCCAAATTCTGCCTTCCATCCAGAAGGTTCTCTAAGACCGAAGGTGGCTAGGATGTTTTCTGCTCCGTCCTGAAATGGGGTTGAAGTGAGATGTCCCCTGAAATGAACAAAATGAAGTCCCTGCCTTCCACATGGGAGTTGTGTGATCTTTTCCTGAGGCTGTGTGCTTGTCATGGGTGTGTGTGACCTTAGTATGTGTTAGCGAAATTCACATGGGAGACCATATAATATACTGGTTCCCCTGGGAAACTCTTCCCAGAAGAGGTGCTGTTTAGAGTCACAGTGCAATGGAGGCCTGAGCACTCAGGATTTGTGGCTCTGCTTCTCCCTTCACAGCATTTGGATGAACCCCACGGTGCGTTTTTATGTCCACTGACAGATAGGAATGCCAATACTTAGCACAGTTAAATCAAAACTGCAAAATAAACTGAAGCACCAGGGCTTAAGCCCAGGCAGATTTGCAAAGCTTCATCCTCCATGTCACACAGGACTGGGACCACTGGCGGCAGAAGCTCAGCCTCTGACACCTTCCTCTACCCACTTTATCTCAAGCCGGCAGGGAGATGTGAGGCCACACTCGGCATAGTAGACTTTTCTAGTAGCCATGTTACGGAGGAAAAGACAAGTCATTCTTTTAATATCATTTTTCCAATCCAATAGATTCAAAAATATTATCATTTAATCTGTAATCCATATGGAATAATAATCTGTGAGCTATTTCGCTGCTGACACTCCTGCCATCTCCTCCTCTGTGCCCCTTTCTCCTCCATCTCTCCTCCTCCTCCTCCTCTTGGAATCCTGCAGCTGTGTCCTCTCTAGCGGGCATCTCAACCCAGTCTAGCTGCCTTCCAGGCCCCACCAGGCTGCTCCTACAGGGCCATTCAAGCCTCCACCTGGTCCAAGCAAACTTTGTGTCTGCTATCACAGGCACACTGCCCCCTGGTGGGCAGATGTCCCTCACGTGGAAAACCACGGATGGATTGTGTCTGGAATCTGTGGATCAGCCTGGAAACTAGCACCCCACCCCCAGAAAAAAGACCCTGGGGTGGAAAGCATTGGTGTCGCGGGGGGGGGGGGTCCCCCAGGTCAGGCACACAGCCAGGCAATTCAAACCATTGACTCACGTGACCACAGGGTGCTTTGTTTGCTGGTGACAAAGAATTTGATGGAAAGTGAAGTTTTCAGAGTTTTTTTTTTCTTACACCAGTCATGTAAAAAAGTGAGCATCCCCATCCCCTGTTCCTTCCTTTGCTGCATGGTTGTGGGAAAGTATTGTCCCCAGAAATGACAAAAACTCTTTTCACTTTTGGTTAAAAAAAAAAAATACTTCTTTCTGTTTTTGTCCCTTTAGCAGCTGATATAAGCATCTTAGAGTAGGGGTAGGGGCATGTAGACACAGCTGGTTTACTTCTTGTCATTCTAGACACTGGAATTTGGTGTTTGGCCAGGGCTTGTTCTGGTTCATGACAGGGCCATCCTGCTTCACCCTGGCCTGGTTTAGGGGTACCCAGGGCCCTTTGGTAGGATGTTAGCCACACTCCCCAGCTTCCAGACTATTGCACCTACCAAGTTACCACTCCCTCACTTGCTGTCATTCATGAGGGGTGGGCCAAGCATTCTGGGTGAGCTGGAGTTGGGGGATGGACCAATAATTCAGGGGTCCAGTTCACCGAGGCCCTCTTCCCTTGTGGATGATTGACAGAGAACCCTTGTTAGAGATGGCCTGATTCTAGACCGCCGACTTACCCCACACTGAAGGGAGTTTAAACACAGTCTTCATCAGGATGACTGACCACATCACGCCGGAGAGCGTGATGTTTGGCTTAGAGGGCTGGCAGAGGGGACGAGAGACAGCGGGGCATTCACTGGCCTGGCCCTGGACGTGTTTTCAGCATCATGCTGTCCTCTGGTCAGAGCTGAGACTTGCACAGACAAATACTCCTTTAGGGACAATACAATCTTTCCTGAAGTGGTTAAACATCATAAACAGTAAGAAAGGGGCTTCATAACATGAAAACATGGAGTAATGTGAACCACACACACACATCTGAGGGCTGCTTTGCTGTCCATGGCTGTGTGCTGGTGTCTCAGCCACACAACTTCTCTGGTCCTTAGCTTTATCATCTCAAACAGAGCAACCAACAGTCTACAGTTTCTATGACTAGGGTGGGAAGCCAAGAGAAAGGAAAAATGGGCATCTAAGCATTTTAGCAGCTAGCTCTGAAGGGTTCCGCAGCTAAAGGGCCGTGAGCCTGGGCACAGGAAGATGAAAACACACAACAGGAAGGGAGCTAGCTAAGCTACTAATCTGGAGGGGATGGTGCAGCCGGGATTTATTCCAAAGATAGTTAGTAAGCCTCTGTTCAGGTTGTCAGGAATGTGCGGCCTGTCATTTCCCCACCTTTCCGACTTGTCTTTTGAGATAAGGTCTCTCCCTGAACCTTGAGACTTTTGCCGTGGCTGTCTGTCTGTCTGTCTATCCCGAAAGACCCACCATTCTCTGCCTTCCCAGCACTGCAGTTGCAGACTACACCATATTGTCTGTTTCTCACATGGGTGCCGGGAATCGAACTCGGGTCCTCACACTTATGCAGCAGACACTTGATCTGCTCAGCCACATCCCCAGCCCTTTAATCTGAGATGAGTTTCAGGAAGCACATTTAAGAAATACTCTTACGTCTCTGGCATTTTACAGCTCGAGAAACTGAGGCTCAGAAAGGGCCACAGATGGGTTGGAAGTCTGCAAGGACCATGGCAAAGTAAAGATGGAATTTTTACTTCATTACTCCTGTATCCAATAGTCTAAGTCACATGTCTTTGGAGGCTCCTCTGAGCCACCGCCCGTGGGTTCTAAGTTGTGATAGATTAGAATTTAAATTGAAAACAGAGAATCCCACTTGGCTCAGAAGAGCGGAGAAGGAGAGCGGAGAGGAGCAGCTTCTCTTGGATGGAGCAGCTTCTCTTGGATGCCTCCAGCTTCAGCACCAGAGACGCGTGAGGACCGACGGACTGCTTCCTTCTCTGGCATGCCCTTCAGATGGTGTGTTCACTCCGGCTTTCTTCTCCAGGAGCTTCCTCTAACGCGAATTCACTGCATCTCCCCTCTCATCCACGGGCCAGATGGGGAGCCGGGTGCTACATAAATGTTTAATTGTCGCGCAGTGAAAATATTTGCTTTCTGTAGCCGTAAGCTGCTGAGCGGAGGTAGGGCTGTGGACCGGAGCTGTCAGGCTTTATTCTAATGAGAGCAGAAGCGCGGGCTGATTAAATCACATTCCCAGGAGGATGGGGGCACTCTAATAAATGTTTCATGTTGTTTGCATCATGCCATCAACGGTAACAGCTGCTTATGTAACCGTTACCGGGACAGCACACCACGCCTTCCCCTGCACGGCAGCTATTTTGCACGACTCTGGAACTTCTCAGACGTGCTGCATGGGTTTCTACCGCACTGACATGCTAGGCAGTGGAGACATGAGTGAGGGGGAGAGCAAGACAGGTAGAGCCTTTTTTATAAGCAGTCCCCTTGGAGGTGTCCTGTTGGGCTGCTATACTGCACCTCAACTCACCACCAGAAGAGAGAGGCATTACCTTTCCCATTTTACAGATGGGGAAGCTGAGGCCTCTGTAAATAAAGTAACCTGCCTGTGGCTCAAGTGTATGTCTGTCCTCAGCAAGCCACACAAGACTGGCTGAGAACAAAGCGTCGTGTTCATGGGCTTCACACAACTCCAACCTGCTGGCAACAATGGGACCAACGCAGGTCAAGACAAGAGCCAGAGGGCTGTCAGGTCCTTCCGACTGGACAAGGATAGCTGATAGTGACCCGAACTCTAGTCCTGACTCAGCATGCTGTAGCTCTTGGGATTACGAATCAGCTTCTAGTGGCCCCTCATCACTCTAGACAGATCACGGCCCCTCTCATGACGTAATACCAACAGGCCAGAGAGCCTCCTGGGCCACTTATCCAGCTCTGGGGTTTGTAAGCTGCTCTTTCTAGGCTGCAGTGAAGTGAAGCCCTTCCTTCTTAAAGATCCAATGGTGCCTCTATGTTGTATGGTGCCCTGGTACAGAGCCTCGCCGGGGTAGGTCACTCTTGTGGGTCTCTTGCCCCCAGAGTCCAGTGTGCCCAAAGTGTCTGTTATTGCTGTTAGTATTGTTTGTATTTCAGAACTGAAGAGGAGTTACTTGCATTGCACACACACACACACACACACACACACACACAGAGAGAGAGAGAGAGAGTTTTAATATCATCAGTTGCATTAGCGCAGTAAGACAGCTGCTCTTTCCCTACCGCTAATAACACTCATTTTCTAGCTCAATTTGGAAGTACGACCTTCTCCTCCTTCTCTTTCTTTGTCTCCACAGAAGTTAATAGTAGGACAAAATGAAGGGCGCCAGTTGAGTCACAGGGTCACATGCATTACTCCTGGTTCTGAAAGTCACTGTGTGCTTTGACTTGAACAAGTCACTGGTCACTGAGACTTGGCATTGACAGTCTGTGAAATGGAACGATAAACAGCATCTAGCACTTGGGTATCAGTGGGCCTGAACCTCAGTCTTCAGGGCCTGGTGTGTGTGGAGTCTGGACACATGGGTGCTGATGTTTGCTGGTGCCTGGCTTTCTAGCAGGAAATGTTTCTTGGCCTAGACGTCCAGTGCTGAAGCAGGGAGCATGCCTCGAAGGCACTTGCTTACCCGGACTCTAAAGAAGTTGAAACTGAGAGCTATTCCTCTATCCCAGCTCGCATAAAGTATTGGTCCTCTTTGCCTCCGGGAGCAGGGAGCTGGGTGGAATCCACAGATGTTCAGCTTTTGCACACTCTAGGAAGAAGGAAGAGTCCCCCTCTTGGTCAGGACATGCACTGTCAAGCCAATGAGTGTCCTAGAAAAAAAGCTCCATGCTCCCTGTGGGTGATGCAGAAAGCAAGACCCCACAGCTCCAGGGAACTGGTGCACCTGCCAAAGGCTGCAGCAGCAGCAGCAGCAGCAGCAGCAGCAGCACCTCCTCTGAAAGCCATGGCCTCAGTGAGGTGCTGAGAGACAGCTCTAGGGCCTGGTGTATTATGACTGAACTGAGCTCCTACCTTCCCAGCCTTTTCTGTGGCCTCCAAGGAACATGATAGAAAATCACCAGATGCAGGACTTGGACCAGGCACAATTTGCATAGTTACCCTCTTCTTCTCTCTCTAACTACAAGGACCTCATTAAATAACCATGACTTCCTATGGAATAACCATCTGTTCTCCCAACTAGGAGATGACCACAGAATTGAATGGATGGGTTTGTTTTTTGTCAACTTGACACAGGCTAGAGTCATCTTGGAAGAGGGGACCTCAACTGAGAAAATGTCTCCACCATATTGGCCTGTGGGCAAGTCTGTGTGGGCATCTTCTTGACTAATGATTGATGTGGGAAGACCCGGTCCACTGTGGATGGTACCACCTTTGAGCAGGTGATCCTGGACCATGTAAGAAAGCAGACTGAGCATGCTCTGGAGAACAAGTCCATAAACAGCACTCCTCCAAGGTCTCTGCTTCAGTTCCTGCCTCCAGGTTCCTTCATTGGGTTCCTGCTCTGACCTCCCTTCATGCTGAACTGTAAGCTTTAAGATGGCATAGACCCTCTCCTCCCCAGGTTGCTTTTGCTCATGGAGTTTTAGCACAGGATGGAAAGCAAACTGGACCTGCAGTGAGAGTAGACTCTCAGTGCAGCCTGGACAGACCTGCAAGAGAATTAACTCCTCCCCAGCTCAGAAAACTCACACCAAAACCTGGGAGTTCCCAGCTCAGACACACAGGAACATGCAGCTCCCCCATGCCAGGTCTTCACCTGGCCAGTTGGTGCAAGGCACTGGGGCTATGCTCAGGCCATATCCAGGGAGCCCACACCCTTCCTATACTCCTATATGATCCCTACTCTTTACCTCCCTTATTCCCCATAAAGCATGCCCAGATGACTTCCCATCACCCACCCCCTCACATCTGGGTCTAATCTCTAAGGCTGGATCTGCAGGAGCCTTCCAGATGAGGCTGATGGTTTGACTTGGAACTCAACATTTCAGGGCACAGTGGAAGAAAGAAAGTAGATGTATTAGGCTTACAAATGTTGCTCCTTTTTGAAAGTCCCACCTTCCTCTTCCACCTGGAGACTCCTCATGCTCCAAACCATGTTCAAAACTGCCCTTGCCTGCATTTCCTCACACCATCGCCTCATGTGTGTGCTACACAGGCAGCTTCTCAGTTCTTCAGTGGAGAAGGTGGTGAAGCTCCAACAGCCTCACATAAGGAAACCAGGCATTGAGAGGAGGCCTGCAAAGACACATAACCGAAACATCTGAGGAGGTGGTGCAATAAGAGTGAGGATCCCAGGGCCAAGGACAGGAATGAAGAAGGGTTGTCAGGTATCTTCAGTGTGGTAGTTTGAATGGAAATGGCCTCATAGGGTCATAAGGATTGGCACTATTAGGAGGTGTGTCCTTGTTAGAGTGGGAGTGGCTTTGTTGGAGGAATTTGTCACTGGAGGCAGGCTTTTGAGGTTTTAGATGCTCTAGCCAGGCCCAGTGTGACATTCTCATCCTGCTCTCTGTGGATTCAGATGTAGAATTCTCAGCTCTCTCTCCAGCCAACATTCTGGCATGCTTCCCATCATGATGATAATGGACCGAACCTCTCAAACTGTAAGCCAGCCCCAGTTAAGTGTTTTTCTTTACGAGAGTTGCCTTGGCCATGGTATCTCTTCACAGGAATAGAAATCCTAAAGAAGGCATCAGATGTGAGATCCTGCCTCATCTTCCTCATGAAAACTCACAGGCCACACCACTCAGTCGTGCTTTCTGCATGTGTGCCTCTCCACTGTGACAAATGCCTGAGATAGCCCCCGAGGGAGAGAGGCTGACTTCCAGATACAGTTTCAGAGGGGTTTAGAAGCCCATGATTAACCATTTATTTTTCATCAGCATTGGGGACTTTGGAGAGATAGAGTATGTGGTGGGGAGTAAGAGAGACAGGAAGGGGCTGGGGTCTACAAGTTTTGTCAAAGACATATATCCAGTGATCTACCTTCTTACTACCAAGACCTATCCTCCAAAAGCTCTGCCGTCTCTCTCTCTCTCTCTCTCTCTCTCTCTCTCTCTCTCTCTCAATAGCCCCTTGGACTGGCATTCAGTCCTCCCACACAGGGGTCTTTGGGGACCACTCCAGGTCTAAACAATAGTATGTGTAAAACTGGACTCATGTACAATGTGGCCTTTGGGAATTTTCAAATTCTTTTTACCCCCAGTTCTGAGTATGGTAGAACAGGCCTGAAACACCCTCAGCAACTGGCCTCCCACTGAGCTGCATCTCCAACTCTGCCTTTTATTTTTATAAAAACAGTATGCTGTACCAACAAAGAACAAACGATCTGATTTGAGCCTGGCAACAGCTCCACCAAGTCAAGGATCCTTGGTTCTGTCTGCTGCCCATCGGCAGTCGCAGGCTGGCTGTGTTGGCTGCAGGCATCACAGCCTCACATAGACATCTGTAAATCCAAGGAGGAAAGGGACAGATGTCTCTCTCAGAACTGGGATGGACAGAACCCAGGACCCGACATATCCTGAACTAAAGGCTTACCTTAGGAAGCCTAGATCCCTGCTGAGTGGGCCCCAGTGGAGCATGGAGCTTTAAGGAGAGAGAGAGAGAGAGAGAGAGAGAGAGAGAGAGAGAGAGAGAGAGAGAGAGAGAGAGAAGTGGTCAAAAGGGTTATGAGAGAAAATGTGCAGATTCTGTTCATAAGCGATGTGATGTCCTGGGAATAGCAGATGAAGCTATATTCTGTGTTTGGGCTGGGTGATGCTGATATCACAGGATCTTGGTCCTTCCATTAACAATCTGTGCATTGTCCCAGAGGGTCTGGATTTACGCGGTCTCTGCCTCTCCCTCCCAGGCTGGCTGAGCTCCTGCAAGCAGGCTTTTTTTTCCACTCCTGGTCCCTCCATGCCCCACCAGAAAAATGGATTCCAATTAAGGCACTTGAAGAAGGCAGCCTCCTTTCACAGGCAGTTGGGCTGGGAAGTGAAGCGTGATGCTTTCCAGTTCAGTGCAAGCCAGGAAGTTTCACTGCCGCCGCTGCCACCGCTACCGCCATCACTGCTGGTGGTACCTAAGTTGCATCCTTCCAGTGCTCTATACACTCGGGGGTTTGGGGGATTTTAGACACCCTCTCAAGTCCTTGCAGAACCCTAGCTGGGACTCCAGGAAGCACAGTATGACCAGAACACAGCTTGACCTTCCTTTCCTCTCTAGTGGTGTGGTGCAGCAATCCCAGGAAGGAGGTTGGGGAAGAAAGCTGGGGATGTCTCTCCTGTCCTCTCTACCTGCTGACTCAACTCTCCCTGAGAAGAGAAGTGTCCAGTAAGTCACCTCAGGCCAGGGCGGAACACCTCACCTCCACCCTATCCCCAGTGAGGAAGGGGGAAATGATGAGTCCCTTCTCATACAAGCTTGAACCCAAATGGTCCAAGCATCCCCTTCTCAAAGTTCCCAGGGTAAGGACCCTGGACGTCTGAGGCTCTGCTTGAGTTTCTTTAGGTCACCAAGTGTCAACCAAGGCCGGGTTTCTGGTCTCTGAGGCATTTGAGCTAGGCATTCCGGCCTGGTTTTGCCACTTGGCTGCAGAACTTAGAGCTCTGTATCTATCCTCTCTGGTCCTCCAGTTTCTTCCCTCTTCTTTTTTTTCCATGCAAAAGCCATCTGGCTTTCCACCTCCACCCTGGGTCCCCTCACCCTGCTTCCTCCAGGACAGCTGTCCACTCTCTTCTGAGGCTCCTGCCTGGCAGGTGGGTGGGTACATATTCCAGCACACAGTACAGGATTTTACCTAAATCCTTTTCTTTTCTTTAAAAGACATAAGCCTATTCTAAGCAGCAAGGTACTGAGACTATAGGGTTCCTTTGCATGTAAGGTAGGCAGGGAGTTCTGTGGAAACAGCAGTATAACTGGAGATCTGGATCTATCTTGAACCCAAGTCCTAGCAGTCTCTCCTTCCCTTCCAAAAACCAGAATCCTTCATATATATATGAATCCCATCTGTCCCAGCGGGCATTGGTTTCAGGCGCTTCCTAGGTAAAGACTATTTGCAGCAAAACCACTCAGAGGAGAAGATACGTGCAAAGTATTTGGAGGATGCCTGGCGCCCGACTGCTCCTCACTTACTACGTATTTGGTGAGTGAGTCATCTGGTTATTCAGAAAGGAAAACCCAGTGGATACGCTAAGCGTATGGCTGGAAGCCGGCACTTTAAAGACACAGTGATTTGTGGTTTCAGAGAATATGATATAAGTCCATACAGAATAGTGAGGTTCTGGTGACGTAAGAACCAGCCCAAACTCAGAGTGAACCAATCCGAAGCCACGATTTGATGCTAGCTAGAAAGAACGCTGCTTTTCCCTAAGGACCGACCACCTATGACAACTTGCAATGAGTCACGTTCGAAGAGATGACTTTGAACCAGGCTCTTCCCCTGTGTGTGTTATTGTTGTTGTTGTTGTTAATATCATTTCTTCACAACAACCTTGTGATGCCAGAACCAATCTTTCCCTTTTACAGATGGGAAAACTATATCAGGCTCTTCACCTGTGTGTGTTATTGTTATTGTTGTTGTTGTTAATATCATTTCTTCACAACAACCTTGTGATGCCAGAACCAATCTTTCCCTTTTAGAGATGGGAAAACTATTTTGTTAGGGAGACGGACATTGTTGGTATAGTCACACAAATAAATATGAGATAAACTCTCCCTGAAGAAAAAGAATTGGGATACACAATGGGGTAAAAGCAAAGTGGTAAACTCGGGATTCAGGAGACTGAGGCAGGAGGATTTTGAGTTCACGGGCAGCTTTAGTTGCACATGAGAGGCTTTAAAAAAAATTAAATTTCATTTTACATTCCAGCCACAGTTCTCCTCCCACCCCTTCTTCCGCCCCCACCTCCCTGCCCCAAACCCCCAATCCACTCCTCCCAGTGGGTAAGAGCTCCCATGGAAGTCATTAAAGCCTGGCACATTCATTAGGGGCAGAATCAAGCCCTCCCCACTCCTCCTCCCCAGCATTAAGGCTGAGCATGGCATTCGACCATAGGGAATGGGTACTCACCGATTTGATTACTGGGGAAGCCCAGTTTAGGTACCCAGTGAGAGGCTTTTTTAAAAAAAGACAATTGATCTGAGATCTCAGTGATGAAAAAGTGTTAAATAAGGGCTGGCAGAGGGAAATTTTCTCAGTGGCTCTCAATCTCAGGTGCAGAATATGAACCTCCTGGGAAGCCATGGCCTAGGTATGCGTCGATACAACTAAATGAGTAGAACCTGGACGTCTGTGTTTGTAGAGTAACTGTTTAGATTAGTATGCAGAGTGGAGATTCTCACCAGGGCATCTTCATTCATAGCATGTGTTTTGACACTTTATGGATGTTCACACAGGTTGTCCCACTGAGATGGGCCTAACTGTAAGTCCAAAGATCATACATTTGCTGACGGTATATAGCACTAATAGTTAATATGTAAGCCGTCAGCATTGCTGTTGCTCTTACCAGCGCTGCTTCAGATGGCAGCCTGGGTCCAAATTCAAAGGAAGGTAAAAAGGAAGGAAAGAAGGAAGGAAAGGAGGAAGGAAGGAAGGAAGGAAGGGAGGGAGTGAGTGAGGGAGCGAGGGAGGGAGGGAGGGAGGAAGGGAGGGAGGGAGGGAGGGAGGAAGGAAGGAAGGAGGGAGGGAGGGGGAGGGAGGAAAGAAGGGGAGGGAGGGAAGAAGGGGAGGGAGGGAGGGAGGAAGGAGGGAGGGAGGGAGGGGGAGAGAGGAAAGAAGGGGAGGGAGGGAAGAAGGGGAGGGAGGGAGGGAGGGGGAGGGAGGAAAGAAGGGGAGGGAGGAAAGAAGGGGAGGGAGGGAGGGAGGGAGGAAGGAAGGAGGGAGGGAGGGGGAGGGAGGAAAGAAGGGGAGGGAGGGAGGGAGGGAGGAAGGAAGGAGGGAGGGAGGGGGAGGGATGAAAGAAGGGGAGGGAGGGAGGGAGGGGGAGGGATGAAAGAAGGGGAGGGAGGGAGGGAGGGAGGGAAGGGAGGGAGGGAGGGAGGGAGGGAGGGAGGAGGGGGGGGGAGGAAGGGAGGGAAGGAAGGAAAGAGGGAAGGAAGGAAGGAAGGAAGGAAGGAAGGAAGGAAGGAAGGAAGGAAGGAAGGAAGGAAGCTGGCCCTTGGTGAGGCTTCCTGCTACTACACACTATACTAAAGGCTGTGGTTGGTTCCATTTTATTTTTCAAAACTCAGAGAAAGCAGTGTGACATTTACATTGTTAACAACAAAGGCAACAGAAACAAATGTAACACACCTCCACACAGTTAAAGTGATATTCCTCAGAATAAACAAATGTAACACATCTTTGCCTAGTTAAAATATAATACTCCATAACAGCTTAGCCCATGGTGACAGGAGCATATGGCAGAGGCTATCAGATTACTGTGGACTGGGAAGCAGAGAAGGCTATGGGAAACATAGCCAGCATAAACCCCAGTGACTCTCTTCCGCCAGCTTGGCCCCACCTTGTGAAGATTCCAGAGCCTTCTGCACCATTCACTGGAGGACATTTCAGATCCACACCACAGCAGGTGTTTATACAAAGCATCCTGTGTAGGTGAGAGCCCTAGAGGAAGATGGACCACAGCAGCGGTGGTGTATGAATGACTAGACCCAGACAGGACAGTCTGTGAACAAACTAGGGAAGATAAGAGGTAGAACTTCCCCTTGAATGAAGATTGGCTTCTAGCATTGTGCTTTATTCTTTGACAATTCTATAACTTCATACAATGAATTTTTTTCATTAACATCCCCATTACCTTCTTATGTGTACTGGAGCGTGGATCATTTGTCAGGGGCTACAGCACTGAAGAAAATGTCTTCCCTTCCCCACCAACCATTAACTGCCTCTTGACTCACCCTCACCTATGACGTGAACAAAAGTTGACCTTTGGCATAGATGGAAGGTCTCAGGTTTGCACTCAGGGTTTATCTTGAAGAATAGTTGGAATATCTGCCTGTGTGTCTTGGTAGGGCTTCTCTTGCTCTAACGAAACACCATGACCAAAATGCAAGTTGAGGGGGAAAGGGTTTATTTGGCTTGGAGGAAGTCAGGGCAGGAACTCAAGCAAGGCTGGAACCTGGAGGCAGGAGTTGATGCAGAGGCCATGGAAAGGAGCTGCTCACTGGCTTGCTTGCTCTGACTTGTTCAGCCTGCTTTCTTATAGAACTCAGGATCACTAGCACAAGGATGGCACCACCCATCATGGGCTGGGCCCTTTCGCAATGATCACTAATGGAGAAAATGCCCTACAGCTGAATCTCATGGAGGCATTTCCTCCACTCTGATGACTCTAGCTTGTGTCAAGTTGACACACAAAACCAGCAGTACACTGAGTGTGAGGGACAATTTCTGGTTCTCTGGAATCTTCCCTGTGTTTGATAAAAAGGTTCCTAGGAAGGGTTTAAGATAGCTGCATTTCTTTTCGAGGTCCTCATGTGAGTCGTACAAGAAAGTCTGTCTCTGTGCCGATCGAGAGAGAAAATAAAGAGGTGGCAGAGGAGGGGTGAAGAAGATAGGAGACCCTGACTCTAAGACCTAACAGCTTCCTTGCAGCTCAGTACATCAAAGGCTGAACTTTAAATATTACTTTGAGGGCCCAATATCATTATTGTCCTACTAAGTTTGCTGTACACACACACACACACACACACACACACACACACACACACACACACACAGAGAGAGAGAGAGAGAGAGAGAGAGAGAGAGAGAGAGAGAGAGAGAGAGAGCATGTGTTTTGAAAGGACTCGAGTCGTATCATAAGTATTCAATTAGTGCTGCCCTAGGTCTGAAACCAACTCCCAAATCATGTGGTCACTCAGACAAAGCCCATCATGTCTCTTCCCGAGGGACCAAGGCTGAAAATTCTAAGAAGGAAGCCTCAGGTGTGATGTTGACCTGCACGGTCAGGCACGAACTGACCTACAGGCAGGAAGCTTTGTCATGGCTGGTCCCTGAGCACAGAAGGACCAGCAAACAGAAACATGGGGTGACCAGGAAATTAAAATGACAAACCTCCTCCAAGAACAGACTAGAAAGAAGTGCCCAGCTCCTAGTGCTCCTTACACCCCATGCAATGGGGGCCTGTCTGGGCGAAAAGAACCAACAATGGCCAGTTCCACTTATGGCCAGCAGAGGGAGGCACAGGCCATGCGCTGGCCAAGCTCTACAGATCAGCCTAGCTTTTCCTGGAGGAATTTTACTGAAGTCTAGACTCCCGCTTTCTGTGTCTCCTTGCTCTGCCTACAGGGGAAGAGTCTTGGATTAACCATGGACAGATGCCACCCTTCCCCACCCCTAGGTGTTGTTCCAGAGTGACACCAACAGAGTCTAGCATTAAGTGAACACTGATGATACTCACGGCACCATTCAAAACACGTGCTCGTGTGTGCATGTACGTGTGTGCGTGCGTGCGTGCGTGCGTGCGTGCGTGCGTGCGTGTGTGTGTGTGTGTGTGTGTGTGTGTATGTGTGTTTATAGCAAACACAGTTGGAGGCCTCTAACGCCTACCCCCCGAGGTGGGTATCTTTCAGGGTATCTTTTAGCCTGCTTTAAAACTTTCCTTCGAACCAGAGTGGAGCCTTGAACAGACAACTCTTGCTTCCATGTTCCTGTGGCCTCATATGCGAGGTGAACTAGAAGAGGTCACTGCTCCTGTTGACAAGTTTGTGAGGCCAGGAGTTGACCTGGGTGCACCTTGCAGAAAGAAGTGCCAGGCTAGCTGAAAGTTCCGGTTCTGACTGGTTATGCCTTGATGCCTCTTACCTACCACCTGTACACTCGGAGATGAGAAGCCTTCCCCACCTGTCCTGCCTGTGCGTCTGTCTCTAGGAGAACTAAGCAAGGACCCCTGTGCATGAGCAGGACCCAGTGCTCAGAGGGCTGTGGTCCACAGAGAACACTTGGAAGGTGCATGTGCTTTCAAGAATTGGTACCCAGAAGGCTCCTTCATCTCTACATCTCCTAACTGTTTCTCCCTCCAGGGGGCACCAGTGTCTGAGCTAGGCTACCTATACTTCCTGGGTGCATGCGTGTACACACACACACACACACACACACACACACACACACACACACACACTAAGCCAGACTCTGGGGCTAGGGCTGTCCCTCCACCTCAGTCTTGCACCTGCTCTGTCCCTCACTCCCCACAGGCAGTCACTGGTGAAGCCATGACTGAACCCCAATTTTATATAAAGTAAGAATCGAGCTTCTGGCTGCACTGCAGAATTCTGAAATGAGAACAGGGTAGGTGTGAGTTCCTGCATTTCCCCAAACTTCCCCTGGTGGGAACGAAAGCCCATAGTTATAGAGTACTGCTGTAGACAAAGAGGAGGGGAAACAGAATTCTACAACAATCAATTAAAGTAAGTGGGAGGGAAGAGTGAGCCATTATGCAAATATGCCTGGTCATTCAAGACTTAATTGACAGGAGGTAATGTCGGAAGCAGGTGAACAGTGTTCAATACTGGACAAAGGCCTCATTCTCAAAGGTCAGCAGGCTTCCTACTGGGTCAGTGGAGCAGTCACTAGGCTTGGGGCCAGAACTGTGAGGTCCACCTTCCCTACTCAGTGATTCTCAATCTCCTTGGGATTCCAAGGGCTCTGAAGGGCAGGTGACTGTGTTGCACCTTGGCACTGATTCAGTACAACATCTGGTGAGAAGGCAGAGAGTCTGTGCATGTCAACACATGCCCGGGCGTGTAAGGCATGCACAAATGTGAATGTGAGCATACAGGTATGTTCACATACATGAGTGTGAGCATGTAGATGTCCTGGAAGACTTCCAGATCATGAATTTGCCTATAGGCCTTTTCCTTCACAGCCAGAGGACCAGATTAAATTAAAAAAAAAAATCATCGCCTGGCTAGCTCCATAATACTCACAAGCTTCCCAGAGCCTTTGTTCCTTCAAAACACACACACACACACACACACACACACACACACACACACACACCTGCTTTCAAGGTGCATCTGCAGGAGGGAAGAGATGCTTTCTCACCCTTGGTTAGGCTCACAGCTGAGGCATTAGACAGAGTAAAAGGAGAAAATCACAGCTTCTTAATATTGTTTCAAGAGTCAAGACCTAAAGCAGCAGGGAAAGCAGAGTGTCCTTATGACAATCATGATATGAAGACTCGTCACTTAAAAAGGGGGGCTATAATTTAGTGGTTTTAAAGAGGACTCATCAAGGTCTGTTTGGCCGAGTACTCTGTGTCTCTGCATCTTCAGTGTTGGAGACCCTTTCCTGAGGGTTGCAAAGAGAGGTTGACTCTTCAGAAGGAATATTAAGACTCACCTCCCAGTAAAGAGCTGACAATCCTTTCATGACCAACTTCCAAGGAGAAGGATGGGAGAAGGCTGCAGGGTGGCTTTGCTTCTGCAGTTTTCTCAAATGCCAAGGGCTAAGGCATCCTGCTGCCCCATGTTTGGGCCTCCCACATGCCAGCTCTTCACAGCTGTAAGTACATGTTCAATAAGACTATCCTCCAAACAGATGCAGAAGCCTCTGTAGAACCCTGATCAAGAGCTCAGAGGCAGAGCATGGAGAGGAAATACACACAACCAAGCCGAGGAAAAAAGAGCCCAGATGTGAAGCCAGATGGAGGACTTGAAAAGCATTGACAGATATCAAACCTCAGCAAACTACTCAGGCTGAGGGAGGGCTGAGAAGACCACGGTCCTTCAGCACTGGCTCTGGGATAAGACCTAAACGGCCACTCTGGACAGGGACCATGGCGGGAGGTGGTCCCTTATCCCTGGCCCTTGCTCTGTCTCTTTTCACTCTTAGCTGTATCAAAAGGAGAGTAAGTGGGGCTCTTATTAACTTGGACTATATGGCACCCCTCCTCCCCAATCCTCTGCTACTCTGCCAGCTCTGAAATTGCTTCCTTTGATCCCTGAGAGAACTTCTTTCGTTTGTTTTTCAGTGTTCTTGGATCTGCCCAGCTTAAAGCCTTGGCAAGGCTGCCTTTACTCCCGTATGAGCCCCAGCCCTTCCTCCCCCTAGTGATGCCTGGTGATCATGTTGCAATCCCACTGGTCCCTGAGTGCTCTCCCATCCTCTTCTCTTGAGAGGAGGTTCATAACATCCCAAAGCCACCCACACCCCTTCCCACCCCAGGTCTTTGCACAGCCAGCCCCTCTGAGCGCCCCTGCCCCTCACTCCCACCTGTTTCTTCTTCCCATCTGTGGAAGGACTGCCACAGGTGCCTCTGCTGCCTGCTCCCGTCAGCATCCGGCACTGAGCAGTACACCACGGGGTCTCACGTATCCGTGATATACTTCTGTACACCCTTCAACACGGTCAAAGCACTGCACTGACCCCTTGGGTCCCTTTCACCATGCCCAGAACTCCTACTTTGTCGTCTACGTCCTTCTAATACTCTATCTGCAGGGAAACTTTGGTCCACCTAAGTTCCAGCAATGGGATGAAATGCTATGAATTAATTGGTTATAGATGGATGAACACAAGGGGAACTAGTTTTGTTCACATGCATTGTGGACTTTGAAGAGCTGGAATGGGAGCTTATAGATCAATGAGATGAAAAGGAAATGGGTTAGGATTTCAATGGGATAGTTGAAGGCTTGGTTATTCAAGTTTCTTGGAAGGTCAAGGTATTAAAAAAAAATCTTTTCTGTCTGGAGATGTCCTGGGAGAGAAATTATGGCATTACTAAACCAAAATACTTGAAGCTGGCTACTGTAGGGGGGAAAAAACATTTTAACTAGCTATTAGTTTTAGAAATGGAAGGTCCCACATGACCCTGGTTCTGATGAAGGTCCTTGACCATGTCACTTCATGATAGATGATTTGGGGGAGAACATGCAATAAAGAAGAAAAGATCATAAGGCAAGACAGACAGAAAGAAAGACAGAGAGAAGGGGTTGTTGGTCTTGTTCCCTTTAAGCCAACCCTCATTAGAGAATAAACTTAGGGTCCCATGAGAACTACCTCAATCTGTTTCAAGAGCAGAACACTGACTCTGAATGACCCACTTAACACACCTTGAAGGTCCCACCAGGTCTCACATTGTCACATGGGGACCAAGCTTCCACCACATGAAGTCATTGGGGAACAGCCACATCTCAAGAACAGCAGCAACCGAGTTCCAGAGGCACCACCCTGGACAGAAAAGAGAACCTCGGGGGAGAGGCTGACCCACAGCTCCTGTACCTCTGAGCCCTCACCTTAAAACAACCTCCATACCTCGGTATCTTCTGCCTGTCATTGTCACACTCAGGGAACTCTGTCCTGGGATAGGAAGCTGCCTTTTCACGGCTTAGCACCTGGAGCCTTGAGAGCTCACACCGCTCCCCCTGGGGGCCACAACCACCCTGCAAGAGTGGGAGATCATGCATTCCTTGTCTTGAGGTGAGCCAAACCCTGGGGTGCCACCAAGCCTCCTGGAGTCCGCAGAGCCAGGCTCTAGCCTCACGCAGCACACGTCGCGTGCCCCATGTCCTTTCCTACACCTCACTGGCTTCTGCTGAAAGCTCTCTGTCCGTTTCCAGTCTCTATTCAGGGTCTGTACTAGGACTCCAGTGTGGTTTGTCTCCTCCAAAATGGACATGAAGCCTAATTCCCATTATGACATATCAAGAGCCAGGATCAGGTGAGGCCATTAAGAGGTGATTAGAAAAAGGTCCTCATGAGTGGACTAATCATTCTTGGGATTGATGGGCCATGTGGGGCTGCTATGCAGTCTGGTCAATTCCCTCCATCACTCTGTTTCTCCCCATGTGGCGTTTTGTCACAGGGCACTATCAGCGAGAAGGTTGTCACTGGATAAGGTCCTTTGGCCTTTGAATCATCAGACAAAATAAGCCTCTTGCCTTTATAACAGTCTGTGGGGCTGTGTTATCAACAGAAGAAAACAAACTCCGAGAACCCGTGCTGGAACCCAGATCCAAGGCAGGGAGTGTGTCACTGCTGGAACTGCCTAGATCCCTTTGTCTCCTTCACCCCCAAGGTGCAAAGACCAGAGAGCAGCAGCCCTGAAGCAACATGAGGCAATTACAATGATTTCGGGAGCACTGGGTCCCTCCCACTGTCACCATCACTTCTTCTTGTGTTTCTCTGCCTCTTGTGGTTCTCTTTCCACTTCTTCTGTCTCTTTCAGGAGCCATGGGAGCTGGAGAAAAGGTATTTAGCATCTCCACTGTAGACCCAAGAACCAATCAGGAGCCCTGAATTCCCCCTCTCCTTCCTCTGCTCCCTGCCCCCCAACCCCATGCTGCCAGATGGAAGGAAGAAGGAATTTTAATCTCACAAACTGCAGCTCTGTGAAGCTCAGAAATCAGGTGGATGCAGGTGAAGGATGAAGCTGCAGCCTTGGCCACATGCCCAGGCCCCGGGGCTGCCTTTGAGAAGGTTCCTGTGCCACCTGCCACTACAGCTCACTCCCAAACCATGTCAGGGAAGCCTGGCATGATATGTGAGGGCAAGGGCCACTTGGCTTCTGTCCATCTGTCACTTCTGGCTGATTCTCAATAAGAGGCTTGCGGCTTGCTGGTGTGAGAGACAAGGAGGCAGGTTTGACTGTGTGGAGAGGCCTGCCTAAGCTAAGCTTACATTGCGAGCAGTGAAGGCTGCTCAGGGGAATGCTGGGTCTGCGGGGCATGTACCCCTCAGTGTTTCTGGGCTGGATCAGCTGCAATGAAGGGCAAGCCCCGGAGACTTACAGCTGCTTTCCCCTTGCAGGCTCTCAGCTTCAATCCATAGTTCTCTCACACAAGGGTACCCACCTGGGGCAGTATCCCAGGTGACTAGCCCAACAGCCAGCCCACCAGTCTGCAAGTGGGACTGCAGAACTTGGAGGGTTTATAATCCTGGGAGTAGCCCCTCCCTTCTTTCACACAGCTAGGGTTTGCTTGACTATGCACAGAGAACAATCAGGGTGTCACAGGCCAATGTGTATCTCCCCTACAAGTCTGCTGTTGACATCGTAAACCCAATTCTAACACTTCAGAATGTGACCATGCTAATAGTGTTGATGAAGAGACAATTAGGCCTTGGAAAGATAGCTCAGTTGATAGCTCAGACACAAATTCAATCCCCAGAAACCATGGGGGAGAAGGGGGGAAGCTGGGTGTTGACGACTGTGCTTATAATTCCATCACTAGAGAGGGGAAGACAGGTGGATCCCTGGGTCTCACTGGCCAGTCTGCCCATCCTATTTGGAGAATTTCAGGTCAATGAGAGACTCTGTCTCAGCAAACACAGTGAATGAGACCTGAGTAACAACATCCTTTATTGCCCTATGGTCTCCACATGCACACACATGTGTACCTGCAACAAGAGCACATATGCACATGCTCACATGCACATATACACGCAAGCGCAAAAGCAGCCATGTTAAAATGAAGTCATTAGGGTGGGACTAGTACTGGTTTCCTTTTCAAATAGGGTAGAAGACAACGCACACACAGTGTGAGGAAACCCTGAGACTCCAAGAGAGTGTTATCTGTAAGCTGGAAAAGAGGCCAGAGAAAGGAATACTCACACACTGAACTACCTCAGAACTGTGAAGCAAGGCAAAGGCTGTTGGTAAGCCTTTCTGCAGTGGTATTTGTGATGTTAACAACCTATTATAAGGGATCGGATAACATAAAAAACAAAGTGAACTGTTCTACATCAAGGCTCAGTTATTTTACAGATTAGTGCACTGGGGGCTGGCCTGGAGGCTGAGGACCCTCCCTAAAAGTCACTTAGCATCTTAAAAGAAAAGAGAAACTAAAGTAAACTGCCTTCTGGATGAGACCACTTCCTTCGGAGGTCCCATGGGTATCAGGATGCTGAACAGACAGATGGACGTGGCTTCATAGAGAGTTTGTTTTTGTTCAAATGACAAAACTGCAGCTGAGTGTGTATAACGTAAAACAAGACAGTTAATTTCTGTCAAAGATAAAATTATCCCCTCACTATTTAACAAAACACTGCCCATAGCATTGCTGAAACATGGTAAAGAGACTGCCTCTGAAACAGGGCTGTGAGCTCCAAGGCCCCCTGCTGGGTTTCTAAACTATGGGTGGAACAGGATCCTAGGTGTGCTGTGTTTTTTCATGTACACACATGCGTACATATCACAAACTTCAATTCATACATTTGGCACTGTAAGAGATTAACTATAACTATTAATAAGAACAACCAGGTAGTGTGTTTCCTGCCTTAATCCCAGCACTCAGAAGGTCTCTGGCAGACAGATCTCTGTGCGCTGAAAGCCAGCCTGGTCTATAGAACAAGTTCCAGGACAGACAAGGCTACACAAACAAACCGTGTCCCAAAACAAACAAGTAAACAAGAAGAACAATTATAACAATATATTGTAATATAAGTTGTGTAAATATATATGGTCTCTCTCAAAATTTCTTATTAGCTTAACCATTTAACCTAAAGTGCTTTTAAAGTTTTCTTTGTGTATCTGGATAACAGAAATCAGCACTTTTGTTCTTTGGGCTTATTATTAGGTCAGACCATTGCACAAGTACTGTGATACCATGTCAGTAAATCTGATAGCAAAATAATGCTTCTAGATGACAAATGGGCAGGTAGCATATACTCCATGGAGGCTGTGAACAAATGGATGGTTCACAATCCAGGTAAAACAGAGAAAGCAACAAGAGATTTCACACTGTAGTTCATAGAATGTCATGAAATGCTAAATTTGTACGTTATTTCTGGGATCTTCCATTTAATATTCTTAGCTATGGTCTACTGTAACCATAAAAAGTAGAAGTGATGTGGAATTCCCCTCTGTATGCTGTGAAGACCATTGGTTAATAAAGAAGCTGCTTTGGGCTTATTGCTGTGCAGAATAGGGCAAGGCAGGAGTTCCAAGCAGATAGAGGAGGACAGAATAGGTGAAGTCAATGAGAAGCCATGTAGCCACCGCAGGAGACAGATGCCAGATGGAACCTTACTGGTAGGTTACAACAATGTGGCGATACACAAGATAATAGAAATGGATTAATTGAAGATACAGAGTTAACCAGCAATACGCTTAAGTGATTGGCAAAGCGGTGTTTTAGTTGATACAGTTTCTGTGTGGTTATTTCGCATCTGGGTGGCCAGGAACTAACTAGCAGCTTCCACCTACATAGAAGTGCAGGTAAATGGATATTACCTATATTCAAGGGTCGTAGTAGTTTGAATGAAAATGGTCCCCTTAAGCTCATATGCTCTTATACTTGTTCTCAGTCAATGGAACTATTTAGGAAGGATTATGAGGCGTGGCCTTGTTGGAGGATGCATATCACAGAGTTGAACTTTGAAGCTTTAAATTCCCCCTGCCATTTCCACTGCCCTATCTGCTTTCTGTTCATTGATCCAGATGTGAGCTTTTAGCTTTCAGTTCAGCACCATGCCTGCCTGTTGCCATGTTCCCCACCTATAATGGGATGGGTTCCTATCTCTCTGGAGCCATAAGCCCCAATTAAATGCTTCCTTCTCTAAGTTGCCTAAGCCATGGCATTTTATTACAGCAATAGAAAGGTAACCAAGACAAGCAGGTCTGAGAAAGCTACAGACACATCCACTCCTCTGATGCCAGTGCTCAGTTTCCAACCAGCCTCCTCCAGCCTGGGCCCCTCATTCCCAAGCCTGTAGAGGACTTTTTTCCTCCCCCTGCCTCCCCTTCCTCATCAGAAATGGCACACCTGCCTTAGGCATGATTTCAGCCTGCAGCCTCCATTGTATAAGAGAGGTGACTTGCTTTATTCCCTGCACCTAAATATTAGCTTCCATAACTGTTCCTTCAGGTGCCATCCAGGACCAGCGGTGGCCTGAGGACAGTGGTGCCATATTCTAGTTCTTCTGTGCCTCTGAGGCTAGCTACACATATGCCTGTAGGAAGTCTGTAGAGAGAACAGGGCACCTCGGCAGGGAAGCTTTGTAATTCAGACAACAGTCTGGCACTGGGAAGCGAGAGCAAAGGAGACCTCTGATGGAGAGAAAGCTCTGTGCATACCCCTGCTGGGAGCCACAAAGCTGCCTCTGAGCCTCAGGGCTGGTGAAGCCAACATGCATGGAATTTGTATCTGAATTCACTTTGGTGATAATGGCAGACCATCAGTGATTTTTCTCCTCCTGGCTAAGGACTCACAGAAAGCAGAAGCATCTGCATCCCTTAGAGCCCCACTTGACCCTCTCCAAGGGATGGATGCCTGAAGCCGATCACAGGCTTGTTTCAAGGAGAAAATGAGATCTCCAAATGAACAGTACAGACTACCATGGATTACAGCAAGCCTCGCGGCTGCTCTGTCTTAACAGAGAAGCAACTCATCAGAGCTGGAACTCTTGTCCTTTTTCCAAACCTTCTTTGAGCACTGGTCAGGGTGGGCGTGCAGAGTAAGGTGGTCTAGTCCACCCTAGTTTGGTTGCTTGCAGGCTATGTGAACCTTCTTTTGATTCTGTTTCTGCGAGTGTGTGGCAGAACAAGCAGCAAGAGAAGACCTTAGGGAATGAGCTGCGGGCTCTGCTGAGACTAAAAAGGAGGTCATGATCCCATCAGCCTTAAGGAAGATGGAGAAGTCATCAGAGCCAGGTCTCCAGGGTTCAGAAGCCTGAGGATGACTCTTGCTCCTAGAAGGGGTGCACTAACACTGTCAATGATAACATTGTTCAAGTCAGTGTCCTACTTAGCTGAAGCTTTCTCTTCGACAAAGGACTCAGGGGTTGATCTTCCAGAACTCAGCCTAAAATTGGGCCTACATATCCAGTTCACAAAAGGCCCCCTAACCTTTCTCATGTGCAGGAAAAATGCCTCCAAGGAGCGATCATCAAGCTTGGCCAAGTTGGGTTGTGGATACTCAGGATTCTTGCTCACTGTACCCAGCAGCTACTTATTTCTGCCTAGATTATCTAGAACTGACATCACCCATTTGAGTCCTGTGATGTCCTCAATAGCACCCAGAGGGTGGAGATCTTTGTGTTCAGAAAGAGAGAGAGGCAGATTTCAGATGAGATCTTCAGCCCAAACAGGGATCTTGAGAAGCCAGAGCAGAGAACGAGTAGACAGAGGCTAGTCTGTGAGTACAGGCTTTCTGCTATGATCATACTGTAGGGGACATGTAGGAAACCTTCCTCAAAACCTCTCGGAAACAGTCATGTGTCCTATTCTTGGATACTGCTTCGCAGAGGAGGTTCAACTGCTTTACACAGTCACGTGTCTAATGGTGAAACTGTCCAGGCCAATTCTACTTTCTCCATATGCCCAAAGATTCAACCTGGCCCTTGACCTTTGCAGTACCTTCTGCTTTGATCCATTTGGTTTCCAGGCCCTCACCATGAATTTGAACTATGGGCCCATTTCAGCTCACTTTCTGTTGCTGTAACAATATCAGATGCTTGATAGCTTATAAGGAAGCTTATTTTGGCTCATGCTTCTGGATAAAGAGATACCCTGGAGTGACTTACATCTGTTCAGAGTCCAGTAAGAACTTGGCTGCTGTAAGTCATGATCAAAGGCAGAAGGACAGGTGGACAGGTGTAGAAAGGCAGCCTTTCTGTATAGTGATTGATGAAATCCCAGAAGACTAGGCTGGGCACTCACTCACTACTATGAAAATTAACTAAGTCTTGAAAGACAGGTATTGGCTCCTAATATGAGCTAATGACTTTTGGCAGGCCCACCATCTCTCAATACCATTGTACTGGGGAATGAAGGATCAGCACAGGATTTTGGGGAGACCTACTCACTACAAGGCTGTTTACTTGGCATGAAATACCAGGCTCAGGCTCAGTGGGATTTTCACTAAAGGTAACAGAAATGCTACTTGAGAGTTGTTTGGAAAAATCAGGTATTTTTATGTGGCAATAAAGCTCTCTGTCCCCAGCATTCTCAGGTGGTCAACAGGACAACCCTTACACCTAGGTAGAGGTGCTCCTTCTGATGACCACATTGACCCTCTGCCAGCTTCCTGTGCACTGGAGAAACAGTAGAAAGAGCTAAGGGGTATTTTTGTTCACATGAAAGCTACATACCCCTTTTATCTAGAACATACTCTGGGTACCAAGACACTAAGACCTGTTCAGATTGGTTTTCTGTATGTGTCTGGGTTTGTCTTTCTGAGAATTAGCTGTTCCCATTGAGCCATGGAAGGGAGTGGATCTCAAGATGGAATATTATAACCACATGCAGAAGGGACCTTTGGTAATGAGAGGAAGTGGAATTGACAGGGATCTAGCCAAATCAGAGAGGGAGGAGGGAGAGTAAGGGAGAGGGACAGACAGAGAGAGACAGAGATAGAGAGAAAGAGGGAGGGACAGACAGACAGTCAGACAGACAGACAGACAGAGCTAACTCCAGGTCACTCTCTATTCTCTGTACTACTATGTTCCAGGTGGGAAAATGCTCAGGAATAAGAAATCTCATGACCCCAAATATTGTTAGTGTAACAGCTTGTTCTGCTTATCAGCTAGACTGGGTTGAGGATGGCCTAACTGATCAGCGGGGCACATCTATGACTGTTGATGAGGGCATTCTAGAGGATTAAGTAAGGGGAGGGAGACCAACCCTGAATGTTGGTGTCACCATCCTCTAGACTGAGGACTGGATGGAATAAAAGAAAAAAAGAAGCTCGATGATTCAGGCCACTTTTTTTTCTTCATGTATTTCCTAACTGTCATAAGGAGAGCAGTCCAGCCCAGTGACGGATTGAGTTCTCTGGAACCCTGGGCTTCCTACACCAATACTTCCTCCCCTAAGCTGTTGGTGTCAGGTGTTTGTCACAGTGATAAGTCTGACTTAGACACACATAGCACGTCCTGTTTAACGAGCATTGTAATCGACTCCATTTATAACTTCAGCCATTTAGACGTGTGGGGAGTGAGCCTTGCGACTCTTCTCTGCCGCTCTAGGAACGTATCAGCAACACACTGATTTGAGACAAACACGAATTCACTCCTTGACAGAGGTGGGCAGGCTAACCTTCCTTCTGGAGGCTCTGGGATAGAATCTGCCCCCTGCCTTTTCTTGCTTTGGGAGGTTTCCCTCCTGATATAGTGGGGGCATCCTTGGTCTGTGGTCCCTTCTTCCACCTTCCTGGTTGAAGCCTTTTCATACTGCCTTTTCTGTGGTTCTCTCTCCTGCCTTTTGTGTACACATTTTAGGACCCTTGTGATAACACTGGGATCATACACAGCGCTTTATACACTCTTCTAAGCAAAGCAGTCGGCACGTTATCAACCTTAACTCCTTACACACTCACCAAACCATTTGCCTTGTCACGTAACATAGTCATGGGATCTGAGAATTGGGAGGTCGACATCTTTAGGGAGTGATTGTGCCTACCACAGCTTCCATACGTATTCCTGTACTATGTCCTGGTGAAGCTAGGGAAATGTTAGAATTTAGATATTAAATATCCCCAAAGGTTCATGTGCTTAAGGCTTGGTGACTAGCCTGTAGCCCTAACAGTAGTAATACAACTTTTAGGAGGTGGAGCATGATAGGATCTAGTTGTGTCATTGGGGAAATGCCTTTGAAGGTGCTACTGATATCCGATTTTCATTTTTCTCTTGCTTCTGGGTTGCCATGAGGAGCAGCCTCCTTGACATATGCTCCTGTCTGATGCGTTTCCTAGACAAAGGTCTACAGGTAATAGAAGCAACTGAGCAAAGACTGGAGCCTTTGAAGATATGAGGCAAAATAAATCAATACACAAAAAAAACAGATCTCACCTCAAAGAGGGTAAGAGATAGTTTATTCTGAAGCAAATAGAAATGACCATCACCTGAATACAGGGTTAGGTTATCTCAAATTCCATATTTCAACATGGATGGAATTTGAAGAGGTTTTTATGGTAACAAAAAAAAAGTAGAGAGATCAAGGCACTTTTTAAATACATTGGGGAATATTAAGAAAGCATCAAAGAGGGGAATCTCAGCTATAGGCCTTAATGCTATGTGATGACAGCTTAGCCTTTGGGTTGATGGGACCACAGGTTTTGTTAAGCTAATGTATTACTCCAAAAGATTTGACCTGTTACTTACAGGCTGTTAGGTCAAACACAGAGGTTGGCAGGATGGCTATTTAAGATATACAATCATCTTGAGATAGCTCAAGTTCCAGACCTGCATCAACACAGCCTCTTCACCATCATTGACATTTTAAGCAGTTGATTAGCCTGGCAGAAGGTTCAGTGAAAAGCGCAGCTTTGTCCTGGGAACTTTCCTCCAAGGGTCTGATTATTAGAGCCATTTTGTCAAAATAAAAGGAAGCTATGGTTAGGTGAATATAGCTCACATGGTAAAATAATTGTCACATGTCTTAGGCTTTTATGGCTCTGAAGAGACACCTTTGGGGAACTCTTATAAAGGAAAACATTTAATTGGGGCTGGTTTACAGTTTCAGAGGTTTAGCCCATTATCATCCTGGCTGGAAGCATGGCAGATGTGGTACTGGAGAAGGAGCTGAGAGTTCTACATCCGGATCCACAGGCAACAGGAAGCAGCTGTGTCACTGAGCACAGCCTGAGTATAAGAGACCTCAAAGCCCACCCCACAGTGACACACCTCCTCCAATAAGGCCATACCTGCTCAGCCACAAAGCCGCACCTCTCAATGGTGTCACTCCCTATGGGGAGCACTGTTTTTTCAAACAACCATATCACACTAGCAGGAGGACCTGAATCCAGAACCCACATGAGAAAGCTGGTCACCGTGGCGCATGCTTGTCATCTCGGCTCTGGGGAAATGGAGATGGGTGGATCCCTGAGACTCTCTTACCTGCCAGCCTCACCTAATCAGGCCAAAACTCAAACCAGGCAGAGGCCCTGTCTCAAAAATCAAGGTGGATGGTGCCTGAGGAGGAATGGGCACTTGCTGTTATATTCTGACTTCTACATGTGTGTGAATGACATGTACACAGACTCTCTCTCTCTCTCTCCCTCCCCCCCCCCCCACACACACACTTTTAATTGACTAAAAGAACTAAAAGCTGACTAACCACATTAAACTCTTTAGGAATATCACTAGAGTCTGAGAATTGTATCTTCTTAAGAGAAAACAAAACAGCAACCTTCTCCTCCGAGTCCGCTTCCCTCATGCTTCAGGGCTGTCTGTGTGAGATGAGAGCAAGCCTGGGCACGGGCAATTGCATTTCTGATTGACGTTGTTATGCGGCTTTGGCTCCAGATGTAATATTCTCAGAGAAGAAATGAAGCCCTTTGCAGCATCCTCAACCCATCCTTTGCAGAGGGAGAATTGAATTAGGGGTCACACAGTGGACAGACTGACCTCATCCCTCACAAATCCTCACTTCCCAGTCATTTTTAGGAAGGTCATAGCTAGAATGATGCATGGCTGGGCATTATTATTAATTCACTTACTCATCAATTTAACAAACAAAAGTGTAGCCTCTCTCCTGCGACAGGCATAGTACCTGAGCTTGGAGACAGAGTTGGTGGGTAAGACGCAGTAGTTTTATCTGTGAGAACATGACCCAAGACCCCTAGTAGACTCCTGAAAAGATGAATTGTACTGGACCCAGAACATACTGTTTTCCCTATTATAAGCTTTAATTTACAAATTAGGGATAGTAACAAATTAACAGACACTGCTAACGATAAAGTAGAACAAACACCACAATCAACTGGGAGATAGCTCTATAAATGAGCTGTCCCTTCATTGTCTGGATGTATTTAATTGTGTGACACTCGTCCTTTCTCTTGGCTGTGTGAGACGATACCATGCCTAGTAACGGGATGATGCGAGGCAAATGATGCTGACAGAGGGACAGCATCAGCCCTTACCTACGGCTCACTCGAAGACAAGCACTCTGATACTGCAGCGGCCAATCTGATAACCGAGATATGATAGCAATCACCAGTCAGCAGGAAGCAGACGTGCTCAGCCACAGGATGATCCATTCTGGCGAGGATGGAGTGGACTGTGGAGAATTTCCATCACGCTTCTCATAATAACATGTGCCTTATAACACAGGGCTTCCATCTTTGGGGGATTTTCCACTTTATGTTTTCAGAACTTGGGCAGCTGTGTGCTAGCTGAAACTAGAAAATAGAATTTTGGATAACTACTTGACACTAGCTGCCATTAGCTAACTCTGCCGCAGTCTGCAGAGGCCTTCCTCCCTCTAAATCTTGAGTTAGATTTTCTTAATAATCACATGTGCAATAGGGCCAGGAAAGAACCCTATTACAAGGACAAGGCCGAGGCCTATCCTATTTCCTTCTGGATTTCTCTGTGCTCCATTCCTTGTAACAGTCAGGAAGCAGAGAGGGGGGGAGGGGCTAGGGTCAACACAAAACAGAAGCGCCCACACTGAGCTACTTCCTCCAACTAGGTAGACCATGACTCCTACAGTTTCCACCCAATAGCACCACCAACTGGGTGCCAAGCCTTTGAAACAGGACTCAAAGGCAGGCTTGTCATATTCAGACCTGACACACATAAAGAGGAGAAGGATTTGGGGCTGCAGTGCTGCTGTTGCTGCTGCTGTTACTCCTTCCTAAAATCGTTACTGGTATTGATTGCCCACCCAAATCTCCACTTCCCCATCCATCCCGGCACTATTTCTGTGGACTCCTATCATCACCCCCACTCTGCAAATGAATGAACATAGTTACAAACTGAGATGGCATTTGCTTAAGATCACAGAGGTCGTAAGTGTTTGAACTTGAACTCACAGAGGCGAGTAAACCCCTGGCTTCCTTACTCACGGGTGCATCATGCCAGCATGCTCCCCCAGGCCCTGATCTGCTGCCATTTAGTTCTCCCATCCCACTTTCTTCTGCTCCTTACACTCTTCAAAGTTTCTCGAGCTTTATTTGCAAGGCTTCAAGGCAGCCTACACTAAGTTGAGGCAAGTGAAAGGACTGAGAGGAGGAGACAATGCTCCAGTCTGATGCTGCTAACTCAGCTCCTTTGCTGCACATGCCCACCTTCCCTAGACAAGGAAAGAAGTGTTTGATTTATCCAGCATCTGGGAAAGTGATGCCAAGACCAGACTGCTGCCACCCAGCCATCTGTCCTGCTCAGTTCTGCATGAGCATGCAGGATGACTGGAGAAACTGACACTTAGCAATGCTGCAGCACACACACACACACACACACACACATATGCATGCACACATGCATGCATGTAATACAGACATACACACAGACACACAGACACAGACACTCGCAGACATACGCACATACACACAGACACTCACAGACATACACAAAAACACACAGAGAAACACATACAGGCAGGCAGGCAGACAGGCAGACACACACACACACACACATACACACACACACCCTTTATTATCTTTGAACAACCATCACAGTAAAGACAAGTGAGTCTCCCTGAAGCTCAACCATTCTTCACTGATGCACAGGGATAGAGAACTTTGGGGTTTTCTTCTCCTTTCTTTTGTCTGGTGAAGCCTAGAAACCTTTGACTGGCATAACTATTTCTGAAGCTAACACTGTTGAGGGGTGCAAGAAGCCTGGGGTGGAAAAAGATCATGAAGGCTTCAATAACTTAAGCACATGTCATACTCTTTATATAATCCCTGAGCCCAAGTCTTGCTGAGTATCATCTCTATCTCAGACTTTGGTCTTTGTGCTGAGGAGTCTGTGCAGTTCAGGGCACAGCTCCCGAGTGTTGCCTTTTTAACTCATGTCTTAACCTGTGGTGGTGGAAATGAGTTCTCATGTCTTCCCTGGGTGGGGGGGAGGGCCCTAAATCAAAATAAATGTAAACTTTTCCAAATCTCAATTTAATGAAGTTTCCTTTCTCTGAATAGCCAAGGTATAAGGACTCCTATGTTGAGCTATGGTTTGACTTAGATTTGTTTTTATTCTTGCCAAAGTTTTATGTTCCATCTGCTAAAGCAATTGAATATTCCTCCATGCCTAGCATTGCATCTTCTCACAGCATAGGAATTCAAAATTTGTGGAATTTCTCTGTGGGCTCCAACTCCAATGTCAGGAGAGCTAAACCCACCCCAAAGTGAACAAAGGGCAAGAATGGATTGGGGGGAACATTTATTGCACCTAAGTGACTGACTAGATGTGGCTTAGGGTTCAAAAAGTACCTGGAAATCTGTTTTCTGTTGCTGCTACCTACATGGTGGCCTTGCTGTCCTGAAGGCTGATAACAGTGCAGTCATTAGCAGCCCCAGATTAGCTTCAGTGTTTTGCCATCCCAATGATATTTCACATGGCCACCCCTGGCCATACACCTACCATAAGCCAATTATTATGACCACAAAAACAGGTGCTCTGATTGGCCAGTTATAAGTTTTGTCTGGAATAAGGGAATTCATTAAATTTTATCTTAACCAAAAGATACAGAGATGGCCATCAAATGCCCAAGGAGGGGTCCTTTAATTTTTCCTACATTATTGACTAGGGTCCATTTTAATCTGCAAACCCCACTCTCTTGTTCTCCATCCTCCAAGACCAAGCTTGGAGGAATCCCTGTGGCAGCAGCAGCTATAACACTGGCACCACGCTGCAGATACACATCAAAATCTGAGTTTCTGTACAGAGAAGTTACTCTTCCCAATCCGCTCACTTGTCAATGCTGTTACCAGGAGCAGCAGATGTGGCTGGTTTGTGGCAACTCAACACAAGCTAGAGTCATCAGAGAAGAAGGAGTCTCAGTTGAAGAAATGCCTCCATGGGATTCAGCTATAAGACATTTTCTCATTTATTGATCAGTGGGGGAGGGCCCAGTCCACGGTGAGTGGTGCCATCCCTGGGATGGTAGTCCTGGGTTCTATAAAAAAAAAAAAAACAGGCTAAGCAAGTCAGAGCAAGTAGGTCAGTAAGCCGCTCCCCTCCGTGGCATCTGCACCAGCTCCTGCTTCCAGAACCCTGCCTTGCTTGAGTTCCTGCCCTGACTTCCTTCAATAATAAACAGCAATGTGGAAGGATAAACCAAATAATCCCTTTTCTCCCCAGCTTGCTTTTTAGTCGTGGCGTTTTGCTGCAGCAATAGAAACCCTAACTAAGACATGACCTTTGGAGAACAGAAATCCGAAACCCATCTGACAGACAAAAACCCAGGGGACCTCCTGAGTCCGCGATGCTGGAGCAATACAGCATCCCCAGACCGAGTCAAAGGAACGCGAGTCTTAAAATTCTCTCCCTGCATTATAAAAATATCTTCTTCCCATTTAGATCAGTCCTATCCCATCACCTCAGCAACCTAATACTCCGCGACAAGACGCTGTGATCGTTCAGCCGACAGAGCTTTTACCAACGCAACATTGTTCTTCACTTAGACCTCTGTGTTCTCAGGGCCTTGGTCCTTGCTCTCTCTGGCTTTCTTGTTCTTTATTAAAGTCGTGGGAATTCAGACGATATCCTTTACCTGCTGCCTCTGTCACAAACTATGACTCAGTGATGGGCTTATATAACACGACTCTATTATCTTAGTGATGCGGAGGTCGGAAGTCCAAAATGTGTCTCCCTGAATTCAAGTCAAGGTTTCAGTGGGGCTGAATGCCCTTAGGAGCTTCTGGAGAAGAATTCATTTGTATAAGCTACTTTTTTTTTTCTGTCGTGACAAAATTCCTCACAAAAGACAACGTAAGAATGGATGGTTTGTTCTGGTTTCTGGTTCAAAGGAACCATGGTGGTAAGAAGGGTATGGCAGGCAGTAGAAGGCTAGGACGTCAGCTACATATCATTTAGTCAGAAGCAGAACAAGATGAAGTCTTTTTTTATCTCTTCCTTTCCCTTTAATTACCTCTAGGACGCTGTCCATAAATGGTGGTACCCACTATAAGGAAACACCCTCGTAGACACACCCAGAGGCGTGTCTTCTGAGGGACTTTAAATCCCATCTAGTTAACAATCAAGATTTACCATCATGAGTCAACCATTTGTCAATCTGACCCCCAGACAGATCACATTTAAACATAATATTCCACTCACGGTCCTCAGTGGCTCATGAGTATCTCCGAAGTGAAAAATGTATTTAATTCATATCTAAGATTCCTTAAAGTCTTAACAGTTCTAACACGGATGAAAAGTTCAAATTGCCTTTGAAGACTCAAGGCAAACTCTTCACTGAGAGACCCAGTAGAATCAAAATACAAGTTGCATACCTCCAGTGTATGGTGGCACAGAATAAACAAACCCATTCCAACCGGGGGAAAACGGAGAGCAGCAGGAAAAGACTGGACCGAAGTCAAAACTGAAACCCGGCAGGGCAAGTGCCAAATCCTGAATCTTTATGTTCAGCTCCTGGGGCTTTAGATGTCTCATCTAGGTTCCATAGGACTTGGCTAGCTTCAACCCTTTTAATTCTGCTACATGCAGCATCTGTAGCTTCTCTCTTGGGTCAGCTTCCCTCAGTGCCTGCAGCTCTCCTCAGTAGATGTCCCATGAGCCTGTTGTCTTTAGCATCCTGGGGTAGCCATGGCAAACTGGGCTTTATCTTCACAGCCTTTCAGGACCTCCCTGTAAAGAATCCGGCCCTGTATATTTCCTGATCTAAAAGTTGTTTCAGAACAACTGACACCCATTGGAAGCCCCTATAACCCCTCACTCTTGGATTTTGCATATCTACAAAATCATGTGGACGATGCTGCCAAGTTCTGCTATCACCTTGAGATGTAGCCTGCCTCTCTTGTGTCGTAATTATAGTGACCTCTGGGGGCTCTGGCACCTGAAGCTGAAAAAATGCTTCCCTGGGTGGCTGTTTACAATCAGGGTACATATCCAGCTGCATTCCCAGATCAGGTCCACACCTTGCAGTGAGTGTGCATCTTCACAAGTTGAAGTATTTAAAGGATGGGTTCTTGTCTTTAGGGCAGCTTTCCTATTGTCTCAATATGGAATAAGAGGTTTCTGTTTAGTGGTGCTAATATATTGAACAATTACGGCTGCGTTCTTCACAACAGCCTGGTCTAAAGCTAAAAACCTCTTACCCACTTTTTCTCCCCAAACTGCATATTTTGTTTCTCTGCAGTTCTGTTTGCCAGTCGTGAACGGTAACCATGCTATAGCCTATGTTCACATAACTGTAACATAGTCTGTTACTTTGGAATGTAGCCTCACTCAGATTTTCAGGACAGAATGCAGAACTTCCAGGCAGAAAGTAGCTAGAAATGTATTTATCTTTTGCAGGATGTAGCATGATGTTTTTAATGGAGTTCTTTTTTCCGACATAATATTTGAATTGACTACTGGAGGATTTCACATAATGCACGCTGCTCACATCCATGTCCCAGTCTTTCCAGCTCCACCTTCCCTCCCTTGTGATCTTCCCCAAAGAAAAGAAGAAGAAAAGGAAAAAAAATGAAACAAAAAGTACCAAGCCTTCTTTGTGTTGCCCATATACTCACAGAAGCATTGTCAAATTTCCAGCGGCCAACCCCTTAAAGAAAACTGAGTCCTTCCCCACCCCACCCCTGCTGGAGTCCTCGTCTGTGAAGAGCTACACCTCCGATCCCTATCACAATTTTAAGGAGTTCTCGTCAATGGCTTGTTGTCTAGACTATTTCTCTTTTGGGGGCTTGGTGGTGTTGTCGCAGAAGCCTTCCATGTCTCTAATCATAACTGTGAGTCTGCAGACATCGCTACCACTGCAGAGGAGTGTCATTGCACTTAGCAGTAAGTGGCAGCACGGATCACGGACTTTACCTGGTTTCTGGCAGCTGGACCGCCCATGGACATTAACACGGCCTCTGGCAGCAACATAGGCCACAGACACAAACCTGGCTTCAGGAGACAACACAGACCACAGACATCTACACGGCCTTGGGTGGTGACACAGACTATGGGAATCAGCATGGTCCCCTGCAGGAGAGTAGACCACAGACATCAGCCTGACCTCTGGTGCTAGCACAGGTCGTGGACATTGGCATGGCCTCCTGCAGCAGTGAGGACCATGGACATCTATATGGAGCTCAGACATCAACAAAGCCTGGGGCAGCAGCATGAACCCCAGTACATCCCCCAGCTGTAGCATGGATCCCAGATACCAACATGGCCTCCAGGGACAGCATGGACCTTGGATGTTGTCTTCGGAGGAGTCTCCAAAATGAACTGTTCTTCATCTCAGACATCCTGCTGCTGCTCAGAGCCTGGGTGACCATGCAGCTGGGCAGTGTATTTGGGGGCAGAGCTTCAGGCTGCTGCACACCATCCTGCGAGCCCTCCTCAGCTCTCCCGGCCCGGCCCGCCACTGCAGTCTCTTCCCACACCTGTCAATACTGTTTCATCTCTACTTCTACCTGCTTCCACCACCACCCTTCCCACCTCTCCATCACGTATTTGATGTGGCATTACAGCCTGCAATGTGTCACATAGTACATATTTTTTTTTTTTTGCCACAAAAGCTTTACATGTAGATACTTATTGCAACAAGTCACTGGTTTGGTTCCAGGTTTCTGGCTTCTGAAGTACTCTATACACCACACCATCACTGAGACTCCTCTCAGAAGTCTTGCTGTTGCCCAGATGCAGGGTGATCTGAGGACAGGACCCATGTGAACTCCTGGCCACTGGTGCTGGCCATCCCAAGGCTCACCCAGCCTGACTACGGTGCTTGCAGCCTGTGGGCAGTGATGAGGCCCCATGCTCCCCATTTCCTCCCAGCCATGCGAGAATCATGGGCTGTAGCGGGCAGCACCATGCTGCTGGCCAGCCTGCAGGTGGAAGACCGGCCCTATTCAGTAGACACATTTCCGAGGAAGCAGCTCTCTCCTACTTCCAGCAAGGCGAGCAACAATAGTTGCACCATGCTGAGGTCCTACATTCAGTAATACTGCGTTCTTTGCTGCTGCTGTGCTCTCTGATATTGCTCCCAAATCCTTCTCCATGGTGTCTCTAGTTTCGCCATTCTCTGCCAAGAATGTACAGGCACACTGGCGTGGTTCTGCGCCGCCATCTTTCTTTCCAATTTCATGAAACCGCTTTTTTTTAAATTTTATTTATTAATAAATTTATTTATTAAGGATTTCTGCCTCCTCCCCACCACCGCCTCCCATTTCCCTCCCCTTCCCCCGATCAAGTCCCTCTCCCTCATCAGCTCGAAGAGCAATCAGGGTTCCCTGACCTGTGGGAAAAGCATCTCCCCATCAGACCTTCCTATTTTTTCATAGTTTCAGAGATACTGCGTGTTCTGCAGACTCTTTCTTGCAGCAGGGCAGTGCTTGGGCTCGAGTTTGAGTTCAGCCACTGTGGCTCCTCCAGGGCACCTTCAGGGCTGATGGCAAGAGTGGGAGGGGGCGCCGGCTTGGCAGTGGCATCTCTCACCTGAGCCCAGAACCCAACATGGCCACTGCGGATCGTCAACTGCAGCCTGGTGCAGGATATCTGGAGCTGGGGTGTCCGGGAGAGATTCTACTAGGTCTCCACCCCATGTGCACTGGGGCCGTTTTGACTCTGCCTCTCCTCTTTAATGGAGTTCTTAATCCCTTTTGAAACCTCATGAGCCTGACCTCTACGATTAGCATTTTCCCTCAACATTCTGATCTTTCCGTTTCCCATAAGAATGGTCTGTTCGCAAGGCGATGGTGGTGCACACCTTTAATTCCAGCCCTCAGAGGCAGAGGAAGGTGTATCTCTGTGAGTTCGAGGACAGCCTGGTCTACAGAGTGAGTTCCAGGACAGCCAGGACTGTTACCTATAGAAATCCTGTCTCAAAAAACAAGCAAGCAAACAAACAAACAAAAAGGCTGTTCATCTCTCCTTACAGCAGCCTACGGCTTCTGTAGCCTGCTCCTCCAACCTTCCCACGAAACAGTTCCAAAGTCCTTCAACCATACCGCCTGAGTTCTGTTAACAGTCTACTCCTTGGTACTAACTTTCTATTAGTTGCTTTTCTCACTGCTGTGATGAAATGCTTGGCAAAAGGCCACTTGAGGAAGGAAGGGTTTGTTTCAGCACATAATGCGAAGGTGTGGAATTGGAAAGCACGGGCAGCTGGTCACACTGCATCCATCGGCAGAAAGAAGGAGGAGGAAACTGAGGCCATTGCTTTGCTGGCTTCCTCCTGTCCCCATTTTCATTTGTTCTAGGATTTGTTTTGATCCACGTGGTGATATTGACAGCTTTGAGGGAAGGCTTCCTCCTCAGTTAAACCTCTCTGGTGTTAACCTTTACAGACACATCCAGAGAGGTATGTCTCCTACGTGATTCCCAGTCCTGCTAAGATGTCAATCAAGACGAGCCACACATTTTTTTAAAATTTGATTTGCTTTGCTTGTTATGGCTTTCAGGTGTCACCTGTAGTTTATGACCCCTTTCCTCCATCTTCAAAAATCAGCATAGAATCTTGAAACTCTGGGTCTCAGGGTCTGTCTTCCTTTCCACATGTAAAGGGTATTGATGAAAACAAGGAACAGCATGGATAACCCAGAATGACCCCTCAGGTTCAAGTCAACTAGTCAGCATCATTAGTCCTATTGACAAGTCTAGTCCCCTAATTCTCCCATGGTAGCCACCACATGTAACACTGGCATCTTACAAAAGATTTATATAAGATTCTAAGATTCTAGATACCATAAGCACTGAAAAAAAATTGAAAGGAATGTGGATGTTCTCCAAAACCTATACTGACACCAATAAAGCAGAAGTGTGGAATTATATCAACAAAAAAAAAGCAGAAAATTGAGGTAAAGTAAAAGGATGTTAGGGAGAAAAATAAATATAATGTTCCCTGGGGCCGATGTGACAAACGAAGGGCTTAAAGGGATTTGTGTGCCCAGCCAGCCCTTAGGAAGAGAGATTTAGAGAAGCTGTAACCTGAATGTTCACTCCTCTATGTGGGGCCTCCATTAGTGCTCCTATTCTACCAGGACATTAAGATTCTCCTCTTCCCATCTCCTCAGCACTCTCTGAGACACAGATCATTGAAGACTCCCAAATCTATCAGGATTTAAGCAGTTGTGTCAGATTCATTATGGCAGACCCTGAGATATTTGGAGGGGATGTTGGGGACTTTGGGGAAATTAATTTTGAAACTGTAGCCCTGAATGTAGAGAGCTGACATGTCATTACAAACGAAGCAGTAGGTGTTCCTGGAAGGGCCAGACTAATGGCTGATGGAGAGAAAGTAGGTGCTGGAGGAAAGCCCCACCATTATATTACCTCAGAGAGACAACGAGGTGTCAGGGTTGGCATTATTCTCACAGGTAACAGTGTAGCTCCCTTCCACACCATAAGCTATGAGCCTAATGCTCGCACATTCTATTTCTTGCCTATCTTCTCTGCTGCTCAGTCTTGCATTTTCTGCACCGTGTCGTATTATTTTCAGTTAACCCTGTGGCTTCTGTTAGTTTCAAATACGTTTGAAGGTAATCATCATGTCTTACTTCATGGGTGGAAGGATTTTTCCATGATTGCATTTCTCTAGGGTTTTACCACCATGGTTTATGAGTCAGAGCCCATTCTCACCATAAAGCTAGAAATGTTGAATTTTCTCCATGTCAGCCTCCCTTGCAGCTACAGTGAGCATTAATGAGCTAGGCTAGTTGATCAAGGTTTGAACTGGAAACAATGACCCCCCAAAAATAGGGCCTGTGTTTGTGAAAGAGGTAGCAGAGGATCTTCCACATTCTCAGGAGCAACACCCAGAATCAGCCTCAGCAATGTCGGCCATGCAGCTAACATAAACAGTGCCAGCTGCCAGGTGGGAATGTCTTCACCGGTCCTGTGGTGATACTTCATGAAGTTCTCCTGACTCACAGACTTGTTGATTAGAGTGTCTCCCAGAGATCAGTGAGCTGAGTCACCTTACCTAATCAATCCCCTTTCTGCTGAGATGAGTCAGCATTTGCCTTTGTTGCTTCAAGTGAAGACCCTGACTGAGCCAGACGGTCTCAGTTTTCCTTTGGAATTAACTGGATTCATCTCACTTTGAAACTTTTAAGACTTGCCACTTATTCTACCTGGGACAGCATTTCCCCTTTCTTTTTATCTTCTGCAATGTCTACCCAACCAACCAAATGTCAAGCTTGACCCCCTCTTCCCATGAGAACTCTCCCAGATTACCCCAATTCTATAGGCACCTCACAGGAATACCTGGCCCATGATTCTGTGACCTAATTGAAGACAGAAACTACATTTATGTTGTGTCTTGTCTATTAATTTTGATAAGTGAATGAGTGGATGGGTGGGTGGGTGGATGTGTGGGTGGATAGAGGCGTGGATGGGTTGAGCTATTTCAGAACAAAACAGTTTTCAGGGAAATCTCTACTATTAACACCTGGCGACAATAGGGCATCTTGCAAGTTTGTTCTCAGGAAGATCATGGTGGTCCAGAATCCACAGCATTGTGCTAACTTAGTTTAATTTATTTCCATCTCTTGTGTGTCTCCCAAATGCCAGGTCCTACATCATCTTAGACCCACACTTCAGACCTTCAGGGAAAAGAACTTTCTTGGCTGTTCTCCCCTACTGCTGCCCAGTCGCTGAGACCCCTGGGCATTTAGAGGAACAGCTGTCTGCTACTTGGGAGAAGAGTGGGCCACCTGCAAGCCCCTTGAATGGGCAGGTTGCCATGGCAACTCCTTAAGAGAAAGACCACCATGGGGAATAATTCTCAAGGTAACACCCATTCCTTTGGTAGTTTTTCAAGAAACGGCAAGATGTAAAGCTGCAAGGGAAAGGCCGCTGCACACAGATCATAGCGTGTGAGCGACTCTGCAGCCAACGCAAGGACTGGGCCCATTCTCTCCCCAAATTGGGGAAATAGAGCTGAGTCATGTAGTGATTCATAATACCAACGTGCCAGGTTTTGATACAAGCTGTCCTTTGCCCAGCATCTATTATCCATGATGTACCTTCACAGACATTTGAAATGAACTTCCTAGGGCTCAGGATGTAATTCAGTTTGTAGAGTGCCCTGTACTTGATCTCAAGCTTCGTGTCACAGGCCTGTAATTATAGTATTAGAAGAGTGGAGGCAGGAGGATCAAAAGTCCGTGTTCACCATGCTCAGCTACGGCTATGCGGTGAGTGCTGGCTAAAAAAACACAAACAAAGCAGTGGCCAGAGAGCTGGTTCAGGGTTTAAGAGCACTTGCTGCTCATACAGAGAACCTGAGCTTGGTTCCCAGCATCTACATGATGACTTACAGCCACCTGTAACTCCAGTTCCTATGGATCTAATGCCCTATTCTGGCCTCCTCTGACACTGCACACATGTGATAAACAGACACACATGCAGAAAAAGTACCAACACACGTAACAATTAAAGTAGGTTTTTAAAATAAATAAATAAGCTTTTAAAACATACACACACCTTTTATGAAATGAACATTGTTGTTTCCATCCTACAAATGGGAATGCTGAAGTCCATAGCATTTTAGTGACCTAGTATAATGATATTTCATTTGTATTTTGATAAGTACAGCTTGCCTGAAGTTCAAAGAGTAAAACAGCCACACTGATCAGCATTACAGGCCAGGCAGTGATGATACACATCTTTAATCCCAGTACCTACACTAGTTTGCCATAGAAACCGGTTGGTAGTGGTGCACACCTTTAATCCCAGCCCAAGAGAGGAATATAAGATGGGAGGAGACAGCTCTCACTCACAGTATCATTCTGAGATTCCTGGAGGCAGGATCCCCATTACAGGCTAAGGTAGAGGTAAGAGCCAGTGGCTGACTGTTTTGCTCTACTGACCTTCAGATTGAACCCCAATTTCTGTCTCTGGGTTTTTATTAATCGTGTTGCAACCTAACAAGCCACTTGTCCACCTTGTGGACTGTGCACGGGTCCATGATTAGGTCAAGATAGCAATTTCTCTCTGTGCTCCTAACATAATGGTTGACAGTCACGGCACTCTATCAGAAGGCTTCCGTGGAGGTGACTCCAGCCTCTCTCTGACTTGGCTCCACGGTGTTTCTATTGCCTTCTGTTTAAAAGGGAGAGAGATGGTTGGTTGATCAACTCATCCATTTACAGCAATTATGAACATCTTCTGCAAATCCTGCACTTTGGACCCAAATTTGATACACCTACAAAGTTACCAAACAGTTCTGCCAATTCCTTGGATTTTCGTGTTGTTTGTTGCCACCAAAGGGTCCACAGAGGCTCAAATCCTCAGTGTGACAGTGTTGAGAGGAGGTCCGCAGGGCTGGGTCTATGAATCCTGGTGTGGAGCCTTCGTGGATGAGTGAATGCCTTCCTCACTGGATCCAGTCCCCTAACTCAAGCGTTTCACATGTGCTTACTTTCTCTTTCATGTATTCCACCACGCGTTGAGCAGCTGTGACCCACATCAGCTGCAACCATTTGACCCTGGACTTCCTAGTCCCCGGGACTGTGAACCAAACAAATCCTGTTCCTGTTGTTTGCTTATTTATTTGCAAACCATCAAGATTCAGGTATTCTGTGACTACGGCGGAAAACAAATGAAGTCACCAAACTTCCAGTTCTTTTCCAACTCCAAAATAGCCCTTCCTCTTCCCCAAAACACTTAGGCCTGCCTGTGCTACCCCAGGCTGTGTACCTCCCTGAGCACAGCTGAGACCAGGTGGACTTCACAGTACAAAGTGCTTAGAGCAGAACCAGGCATTTGAGGCTCCCAGGAATGCCTAGAGAGAAATAACGGAGAACTTCTCCAGTTCTCACAGTGGTTAGTTGAACCATAGGGAGAAAACTGTTTAGCCCCTTTGGGCTTCGGTTTCCCCATTTGTAACTTAGAAGCTAAAACCAATGATTCCACTGTAATATAGTAATCCACTAAGAGGTTGGGGCTGGGTGCCTGTCAAGTGCCAAGTGGGCACAGCCAATGCTAGAAGGAGCAGTGTGCCAGGGGCTCTGGAATGAGGCAGCTCTCTCTACTTCTGTGTGCATTCTTCTGCAGACCCCAGAGCTAGAAGCAGTGAGTCCTAGGGTCTTTGATCCCAGCTCAAAAGTGTTCAGTTAGGTTGCCAATGTTAGTCTTCCTTTCTCTTAGTCACCCTGTAAGCACATCTTCTCATAACGATTGTAACATATTTGCTGGACCATGACTCTCTACCCCACCCCTTAGCTCTTTTCTGCCCTCATTCCTGCTTCCACGAAGCCACTTGCAGCTTTCTCTACAGGGAGGGAAGCGCTTGCCCCTTCTTTTCCTTGGGCCACTCTGAGTTGGTGTTCAGGCTGTGTGAGGCTTAGCTCTTGTAGGAATTCTCCCTTGGCTGTGCTGAGTCCCATCCAATTGAGGCTGAGAACATCTTGTGACTCTTACTTAAACATCCACCATCACGGCCATAGTTGTCTCCCCTGAAGGCCAGGGGATGTGGAAAACAGGACCACAGGGACTTCATCTGTGACTATTGTCCCATCACCTGGCAACTGGCAAAGAGTAGGTGCCCAGTCATTTTGAGGAGAGAGTAATATTACTGAGAACATGGTTAGCTTTTATGACTTCGAAAATGTTCGTTTTTAAGAAAGAGCCTCATGGCCCTACAGCTAGAAGACAGCTCGGTCCCTGTAGTGGCATTTCAGTTGTATTTTAATAAATAAAGACTGCTTGAAGATCTGAGAGTAAAACAGTCCCACTGGTCAGCCTTACAGACCAGATTATGGTAACACACACCTTTAATCCCAGCAGCCACAATGGCACACACTTTTAATCCCCAGTAGCCACACTAGTAGCCATAGAAACTGGGTGGTGCACGCCTTTAATCCCAGCCCTAGAGAGGAACCTAAGAGGGAGGAAGACAGCTCTCAGAGAGTCTCCTTCTGAGATTCCAGAAGGCAGGATCGCCATTTCAGACTGAGGTCGAGGTAAGAGCCAGTGGCTGGTTGTTTTGACTTTTCGGATCTTCAGGTTGAACCCCAATTTCTGACCCTGAGGTTTATTAATCGTGCTTCAGGTCCCCACAGCTGGACCCTGTGCTCTTCTGTTGAACACAAATGTTTCACAGAATGTAACATCGGACAAGGCCAAGACTGTGAGAGAAACAAGAGCATTGTAAAGTCGCATTTGAGAACAGGGGGATTGTCTCATCCTGTGCCTGTGCTTGCTTCTGGCTGTGTCCATGATGGGGACATGGATGGAGAAGGGCAACTCTTCAGTCTTGAGTGTCTGTGACTATGTTTTATCTAAAGGGACCATCAGCTAAAATACCACAAAAAAGGGAATGTTCTAGTTTGGTGGCAACATGTTTTCCAAGGTGAACAAAGAGAATGCTATTTATCCCAGAAATTTCCCTGCCTAGATTTTGAGCAGTAGTCATGAACATGAATCAGCAATGGTACTCACAGCCGTCCTTCCAACCCAGCAGACACCACTATGGTACAAGAGGCCACCATCCTCCACTTGGTTTCCCATGGAAAGATTCTTGGGGCCCCTGGCTGATGGCACTTGGGGCCGAGAACTGCACAGATTTGGAGTCTGAATGTGGACCGGAGACTGTGGGGACTGGCTCTCCTCTGACAGTAGTTGGCTAATGGACCAAATCATTCTGACAGAACGCCAACAGATGTTAGCTGTGAAGAGTGATAAATTTTTCCCCCTCTCAGAGAATCTTTACTGACAAGATTAAAGTCCAGGGAAGGCCTCTCGTCAGTCACCAGAAGTTGCTGGCGTGTGGCAGCAGACACGAGGCAGGAATTCCAGGTGATAAAGGGGGCAATAAGAATCTCTAATCTCCTATCATTAGTTTCTTCGTGGGTTGAAGACCAGACCATCAGAGAAGCTGTTCAAGGCCACTGACAGCTCTGAGGAGGCTCTTTAGGCCAGGTCTGATCAATGGTGGCTCCTGTCGCTAACTGTCACTCTTCCCCTTCAGTTCTCAGGACACCAAGACTCCTTTATGACTCCTTTTTTGATCAAATTTGTCCTCGTCCCGCTTCTTCTTGCCCCATCCCTGGCCCTCGGATGATAGCCTACGAGCGAGTGACCTGCTACTCTGTCAGCCCTTTATCTGCGTTCTTTCTTGATGGCATTGCAAATATAATTGAATTTTCTGAAAGCCGTGCATTCCAATGAGGTGACAATCGAGGAAACGGCGTGATTAAGGAACATCGCTGCCACCCAGAATTCATCACCACGCCGCTCACAGATGGAGTCGCTGAACTCTGATTATATTTTAGGAAATGAAAGGCGACAGATCTAAAACGGCCATAAAACAAATTAGGAGCTTTCTTGAGGGGCAGGATTATTAATGATTAAGTATATTTGGCATCAAAAATGTGTGAGTACTTTGGTGGCTTAAATTACACATTCACGCAGTCAACGTTTTTGCTAGTCTGAAAATTCTTTATTATTTTGGTCTTCCAATCACACTCCCCTTCTTCTCTGAGGTGATGATTTCAAAGAGCATTGGGAATGATCTTTTCCGACAGAGCATTTTCTTTCAAAAGACATTTACACTCAGCTGCCATTAAAAGGGTATCACCCAGTTGCTTAGTTCTCAATTTCGTCTTAAAACAAAGTACTGTATTAGGGGAAGTGGCATCTTTTTCCATGTAATGGTCTTTGTCGCTTCTTTCTACATATCCTTTAGTGCTGAGAGATGAAGGAAGACAACGTGCAGTTATCTGAAACCTCCACACCATATGGGGGACAGATCTGCTTTCAAGTACTGTTTGGGAAGGCAATTGCCTCCTGGGCCTATTTGCTTTTGAAAGGACCTTAAGGTAGCTTTTGATACATTTCTCTTAAAGACCACAAGACCATTCTAGTCCAACAAGTAGACAGATTGTGGATTAGCTGTCTGTGACCTCTGCCATATCATATCTCCATATGATCCCCTCCAGCTGAAGGTAGCTGAGATCCATGGCTTGCTTTTGACTGACAGAACATGACTGAAGTGATAGCATGTCACTTCCATGGTCACTTGGAATGACCCCTATGCTAGTTGATGCATGCTAGAGAGTCTCCCTCTTTTGGCTGATGAAGTATGCAAGCCGTGGTGAGAAGCTGTGGGCAGCTGCCCAGCACTGACGGTGCCTTCCAGCAAACCCTCCAGCAAACAGTCAGTAAGAAACTGAAGACCTCAGTTGTACATCAAAGATAATGAGCGCTGCCAACATCCGGGGAAGCTTAGCAACTCAGCACCCGGAAATAGATTTCTATCAAATAGAATATAGACAGACCAGTTAGTACTTGATTATGAGCTTGAGACTTAAGAAAACATATCTAAACTGTACCCAAACTCCTGGCACACAGAAAGTATGAAATGACTTAGATTCGGCCAGGCATGGAGGCAGTGCGTCCCTTCGATCTTGGCACTCGAGAGGTGGAAACAGGCAGATCTCTGTGAATTTGTGGCCATCCTGGCCTACACAGTAAATCCAAGGCCAACAAGGGCTATACAATGATACCCTGTCTTGCTGGGGAATAGTTGACCAAAATCAAACTCCGTAATTTTTAGTGGATTTTTCTTTTGTTTGTTGTCGTTATTTGAAGAGAAAGAGCATGAGTTTGGAAATGTGATCTGTGAGGAACTGGGTGATGGGAAGAATATAATAAAGATATTTATGATAGCATAGGAAGGTTGGCTGGCCCTAGAATTCAGTCAAATCCTGGGGAAGCTGTCCCTTCTTCCTAGAAGAAGAGTTTATGTGTTTTGAAAAGGGAAGAGTATATGTTTCTTACCATACTCATTTGTCTGTCTGTTTATCTGTCTGTCTGTTTGCTTGTTTTTAATCATGGTTGACTCAGGGAACTGAATTAACTCAGAGAAAAGGAGAGAAAGAAACAAATTTCCATACATATACACGAGACTTTTCCAAGTTACATTAAATGCGTCAGTCTGGTTTTGCTGTTGATAACATGATATCCTGGACTAATTACAAAGTTTACTTGGGTCACAGTTCTGGTCCAAGCTCAAGGGCCCACACCTGCAGATGGGTTCTCTGTGACCAGAGTGTTGAGGCAGTACAGGGTGTTATGATGCGGGAGGCAAAGAACATGCCTGCGCCCTCTGGTCTCTCTACTACAGCTGCTGGGGTCTAATCTCAGTCTCCAGTACTGTGACCTTTTTTGATTCCCATCACTTCTTAAAAGTCTGACCTCCAGATACATAACCTGATTAAGTTTCTCTCCCTGACGCTGAGCATTAAGCCTCAGTATGAGTTCTGGAGAGAACAAATTGTACCCGCAAGACAGGGATGAGTCATTTCAGAAGCCATGGACAAGCCTAAGGAAAGAATAAAGCTTGTGCCCCAACCCGAGCAGATTCCAAGTGGCTTTGAGCAAAGATTACTGAATTTTATCAGAAAGCTTTACCTGTGAGTCAGGAGACATCTGGGGACACATATGAACTGTTTACCAGGAGCTGCCTTACATAAATTAAGAAGCAAAGACTCAGGTCAGAAATTTAGAAAACTTCCGGGTGCCTGTTAGGGAAAGATACTACATTTTACCTGATAAAAATCATGAAATCTTGTCTGCGGATTTCTTTTTTTAAAAAAAAAAAAAATGGTGAGCTGCCGGAAGCATTTCAGAATTGTGAATGCTTCCGTAGGTTTAGAAATCTTTAAGCTACACGATCCTGGAATCTCTACAACATAATTTTCAGGAAGCATTAGGAATTGATTGTTTTTATAGATCTTCTCATCTTCACCTTCCATTGATGTCTCTGTTACCTTTCTCCTCTCTCTACACTTCAGTAATAGACATGACGGTGCCAGTGTTGACAGAATAAACGATCAAATGAAACCACACCAACAGACAAAAGAGGAGAAAAAGCTGTCAAAATACCAGAAAGTGTTGACTGTTGAAAATACATATAACCTTTCAGTAATATGACTCCTATAATATATAAACAAAAACTGAAAATAATGAAGAGATAATGGAAGGTTCAATAATGTTTTGAAACTTTAGTGCCCTACTTTCAAAAATTGGCATAACAGCAGGCAAGAAATAGGTTATTTAGACAACACTAAAAATATCTAGGCTGAACATTGATCTGTAGAATAGTACGCTCAACATTGGAAGCATACATGTTCTTAAGCACACCTCAAACACTTTATACATTATATCTAAACCAACCAAAAACGAAAATCTAAAGGTCAAGAGCAAGTGAACGGAGATGATTTCTGTCCTTGTGGAAAAGTAGATGCCATGAGCGACTGTGTGACAAGAACTAAACAGGAGATGAGCTAGAAATATTCTTGGACTTATGAAGATGCACAAAAATCTAAGCAGGCATTTAAAAGTCTTAATAATTTTGAGTCATTCTAAAGGAAAACTTCAAATACAGCTGGTTTCACTATAGACTTCTCCCAAACAGTTGAGAAAAAATTAGCTCTTATTCTTCACAGACTCTTTTTATTCCTTTTTAAAAATGGAAAAGCGAATGTTTTCTAACTCTTACGAGGTCAGTAATGCCCTAATATCAAAGGCATAAAAAAGCAATTATGAAAAGAAAATCCCACTACAACTAGTATTGCTTATGAGCATCAAGGACCTAAAAATCCTTAACAAAATACTATCAAACTTTATCCAATAATCCTTTAGAAAGTGTAACGCCATGACATAATAAATTTTATACCAAAAATGCAAAGTTAAACACAAAAATTAGTTACAACAGCATTTAAGTGAAGTGGGGGATGGAGGAAATAGAAGAAACCTTCCAGGTTGTCATCTCAATAGCTACAGAAAACCATTGATTAGGTCAAATTCAACCTCTCTCTTTGATGACAACAAACACCACCAGCAGAGACAGGAGGACCCCAGAGGCTCACTGTTCAACTAGCCCAACCTAAGAGGTCATTACCAAGGTGAGGAACACTGTCTCAAACACACAGGTGGTAGGACATCAAAGGAACAACAAACTGGACACACGCACATCTGCACCATGTGTATATATACACGTGCAATTGTGCACACACACACACAAGTGAATTACTTGAGACAACTTGCATAGGCTAACAATTCTGGTGATTTGAAGTTATATGTCTGGTAAGAGTGAAAATGAGAGGAGCAAGTGTCCAGATGAGTGGTCACATCCTGAGCCAGGAAGCAGAGGAAGGAGACTGGGTCCTGTAATAAGCTTTGAGGACATGCCCTCTTCCCTAGTGAGCTTATGACCATTTCCAGGGTCTACAGCACATAGCACCTTCCAATATCACCCCAAGAAATGAGTTTTCAGTTTTTAGGCACTGGGGTACTTTCCTTAGGACTCACATATAGACAAGTCTGAAGATTTCATTATCATAATTATCAGAACCAAGAAAGCTCATTAAGTTATATGATATAAAATTAATGTATAATCAGTTGTTATCCCTATATTTTAGTAACAGATAGCCAAAGGTAAAATTGCAAAAGTAATTTCAGACAGAATAGTATAAAAAGAATAAAATTCTTTTAGATAATCTTTTTTGCTCATTTGTTTGATTGTGGTCCCATTAAGACAGGATCTGATGTCGTAGTTCAAGCTGCCTTCAACTCACTGTGTAACCAAGAGTGACTTCTTTCCTCCACCCCCTGTGTGCGGGGGATTGAGCCCGGGGTTTTATGCATGCTAGGCAAGCATCCTACTCAATAAGCCCCCAGCCCTAATGAATAATCTTGACAGAAATACAGATTGTAGACTCTAAAACTGAGGGTTGAGGGAGGCATTAGGCTCTGAATTTAATCCTTAATACAAAACAAAAAGAAAAAAAGACAAGGGTGAGGGAAAAAAGTGTGGAAGAAAGGAGAAATGGGAGGGAGGAAGGAAGAAAAGAAGGAAGGAAGGTTAAAAAGAAGGGAGGGAGGAAGGAAGAAAGAATGGAAAGAGAGAGGAGGAGAAGAAAGAAAGGAGTTCCTTCCAGAGACTGGGGCGAGGCAAGCAGAATGTGGTGTACCTTCCTGGGGAGATGTAAACAAATGTTTACTAAACCCAGATAGGACACCAAGGACAGACAAAGAGAGAAATCTATCCAAGTTAAATGTGGTGAGCCAATCCGTTTATTTGGGGTCCCTCGGAGCACAGGTGGAGGTTCCTTCTGGGCGCACAGGTGAGGGATTGCTCCCAGGAGCATGGATGACTCACAGGCGGCTGCAGCACTGTGAAGTCCAGTGAGCATGGGTGGTGACCTCCCAAGAGACATATTCCTGGGGTGCCCTTCAGTTCATTTTCCTCCTTCTATGTGTTCTAGCCCCTCCTGAGATCATGTGCAGTGAGTGGCCCGGGTACAGGGGAGGGAGAGGCGGTGGCTGGAATCTTAGGCAAAGACCTCCTGTGGTTATACTCAGTGCCTCTGATTTCAACACGATAATGTCAGCGGGCAAAGGTCCACAACATGGGGCGGCCGCAAATTCAAGGCCAAACTGGGCTACATAGCAAGGGCTCAGAAAAGGAAACAAAATTGCATCGTTATTATGGCGATACCTAACATAACAACTGATTTATAAGTTCAATACTATCCCTACTAAAACCCCATGGCCTGTGTCTTTTTTCTTCCGTAACAGAAAGGGAAAAGCCATTGTTGGGATGCATGTATGTTACAAGAGACCCTGTACAGTCTGAGTAGGGTCTGTTGACCTGTGTTATATTAAAGGTCTAATCTAAAATGTTGTAATGTTGAGCAGTGTTGGGCCCCTTCGGAGGTAATTAGGTCACGGGGCAGCAAAGTCCTGAAGAGATTCATGCTGTTCCGTGAGAGCCCATCAAGTGCACCTGGGTCCTGCCCTCACTCTCACCCACACAGGCTCTTTGAGCTCTTCTTTTCAGCAAGAAGCTTTCAGCACACACAAAGCAGATGCAGCCATCACGCCCTTAGATATTCAAAACTGAGAGCCACACAATCCTTTACCTTCATGTATTGTGCAATCGTGTTGTCTATGGTAGCAACTAAAAGGAGATGAAGAATGACTGCAAAGAGTCACAATAATCTTGACAAAAAGCAAAATGGCACCATCTCTGTCTCAGGTGTACTGACGTCAAACCGAGTGTGCAGTGTTCATCATTCTGAACTCTGCTGGTGCTGCAATCAGGTGGGATAGCTACCCTGGTATTTCAAACATAGAATCCAGGCTGGGAGTCTGGGTGAGGTATTTAAGGCCAGAGTCCCCAGGAAGCCCAAATAGGGGTACATATTCACCATTGCATGCTCTGACCCTCAGCCTGGAGTACTTCTAAGGTTTGCCAACACAGGACCTGTGGATAGGAAGTCAAAAAAAGCCAGGAACTGTGGAAACCTAACCTCAGAGGGGCAACAATAGAGTCTTCATCCACCCTCATCTCCTGCACAGATCCCATGGCGGGGCATAGCAAACCTTTGTCATGTGTCTGGAAGTGCCTACTCCATGAATGCTGTCCTTTTCTGTTTAACTGGTATGTATATGACTGTCTAGATATATGTATAGGGGAAAGCTCCAGAGCTCCATATTTGAGTGCCTTCCACCAAACAGTGTGGTATTAGTGCCTGGACACATGTTCCATCATGATAATCTGCTCTGTAGCCTTTGAGAGTGGCCCGTGTGACATGTGAGCACTGGGAGGTGCTAGGAACTGAGACATAAAGAAGCCAGCAGAACCATCTGAGCCAACATGCTAATGCCTGTCAGGGTGCTCGTGGGAGGGGGACAAAGGATGATTTTTTTTTCTGCACAACAAGCCCTCAGGAGCTATCTAACAGAACACACCTTAGTTCTTATTACTATGTGGACATAACTGCATATTCCTCTGGAAAATATTTGAAAAACAGCTGCCTCTGGTTTAAGGCTATAAACCACCTCCAGCTATTCATCTTCCCCTCCCCCTTACCCCATTTTTCCTTACATACCAGTTATATAGAGAAGATGGTTATTCCTTCACCATTTGCTCCTCAAAGAAATTCCTTCATCTAGGAACCCAAGTGCCTGGGATGGGTCTCCTCATCATGTGCCATTTAATTCATTGGACACCTACCATAGACCAAGTACTGTGGGATATGTAGAAGCTGAAGAGATAAGAAATGCATGCTTTCTGACTTCAAGGGGATTGCAATTCACTGAGGAAAACAAGCTTTACACAGATACAAGTATGGTATGGGAGAATGGTCTGTATTTTGTCAATTGTATTTTAAATAAACACTGGTTGGCCAGTAGCCAGGGAGGAAATATAGGCAGGACAACAAAACATGAAGTAGAGGCGGGTCAATGAGAACAGGAGAATTCTGGGAAGGAGGAAGTCCATTCCTCTCCAGTCCTGTCCCAATCACAGATGAAGGAAGATGTGATAACCCCGCTGAAAAAGGTACCGAGCCATGTTGCTAATGCAGATGAGAATAATGGGCTAATGTAATTATGTATAATGTAATGTGGAAGAGTTAATAAGAAGCCTGTGCTAATGGGGCAATCAGTTTATAGCTAATGTAGACCTCTGTGTGATTTTCTTTGGGACCTAACGACTGTGGTAACTGGGCAGGATAGAAACCCAGTCAACTCAAGTGTACGCACACACACATACGCGCGCGCGCGCACACACACACACACACAGAGTCAGCAGTGGAGGTGATGCTCTCAATCTCATCGGCCCAGCAAAGCAGAAAGGTGTTCTGAACTTGGATCTGGGAAAAAAAAACGTAAGAATTTGCTACTTATCCAGGTATGAGAGGCTCAAGAGAACATTCTACATTCTAGAGATAGAGCATAGGCAAGGATCCAGGAGTGACCCTTCCTTGGGAATGAAAGACCAAGGCCTCTAGGCTATGAGGTGTAGGAAGAAGAAAGAGGATGAGCAAAAAAAGGTTGTTATAAACTCTAATATTTTTAAAATGCCACACACACCATGAAGGTGTCCTAGAAATTGATAGACTTCCCATCTTAGAAGCTGTTGTTTGGAGAATAAGTGAGGATATAATGGGGATGCAGAGCAGAGTGAGAAGGAGACGTCAATGTGCTGAATAGAAAGGACTGTGAGTTTCCAGTTGAGGTGACACATAGCACAGAAGGAGTAGAAAGTGCCAAGGATGCACTGAGTATGGCCTGTGTAACTGTAATGTGAGTCACCAAGAGGAGGACCTAAGTTCAAATTCAGACTGACATCCAAGAGGATCTGCCCTCTCATAGGGTAGGGGACACATCAGTCTGGGACTTAGAGGGAAGGTCTAGAGTGAAAATTTAAATAGAGGTGTCATCTGCAAAGACAGTGGATGGATTTAAAGAGCAGGTGAGATTATAAGCACGACTGGGGAGTGGAAATATAAGACCGAGGAGAAAGATTTGAAGAAACCCAGGCTTTGAAGCATAGACGTTATCTCAGCTTCTATAGTATTCTATAGAATACTATAGACTGGTCACTTTGAATAGAAATTAATTCTCACAGTTCTGAAGGCTTGAAGGCCAAGGTCAACGTGTCGGAAAATTGTGTGCCTGGTCTGCATTCTGGTCCATTAATAGTTACTTCTTGACATGTCTTTGTACGGTGTAAAGGATAAGGCAACTGTATTTAGAGGCACACTAATGTCGTTCATGAGACTCCATTCTAATCATCTCCCAAGGGCTCACTCCAGGGTACCATCACCCTAGGAGGTAGCTTTTCTATGTGTGGAGGTGGGAAGTGGAGGCACAGACATCCAGGAAGAAAGTATGAGAATTGGGCAAGGATGACTCCACAGTAGCCAAAGAAGTTCAACGTTCCAAAGAGAGTCATGTGCCCAATGCTGCTGGGAAGTTGAGTAAAACCGAGACTCAAAAATTGTTGGTGGACACCACAACACAAATGCCATCAGGAACCTTAGAGAAGTTTTTCTGAGATGTGTTAAATGAGCAGAGCTTAAGAAACGACTCCAATGTCCACCACTCCTTAACTATCTAATCCTGGTGGGAAGCTGACATTTTAAATTTTCCTTTTAATAAAGGGGTAGATAAAAATGCCGATGTGAAATCTTAAAACACAGAACAAGGAAGAAGAATGCACAGCGGTCACTTAAAAACACAAAAGGGCCAAAGCTAAACCCTTAGCCAGCGCCGGGGAAGCTCAGAGGCCAGGTAGAAAGAAAGCAGGTGCAGAGGCAGAGGTGGCAGGCATGGTGCAAAGCATGCAGAATAAGGTCCTGCCCATGGCACATGTCTCAGGATAAGGGAGACGTGTGGTGGGGGCCTGGGTGATGGTTCTTCAGAATGAAACACAGACATGCGAGAAGGTCAAACCTCCCACTAAGACATGTGTGCTCTGGAAAGAAGCTATGCTGAGAGCCTGTGATTTATTAAGATGTGGGTTTTCTGAGCTTTAAAGCAACCTTTCCGTTCTAGAGCGGGATGTGTAAGAGATTAATTTTGACACTAGTTTTTAAGTTGAAGCTTTACTATAATTAAGTATTAGAACCTAGAAAATAATTTAAACTTTTTATAAGTATTTGTAAGTTCGACAGATTAGATTTGCATCTGTTACTTTAATTACTTGAGGAGATTTTTAAGCATTTTTTAAAAAAAGAATCCAAATATATTAAGTGTTTACAAATGCAGTTTACAATCTTTATAGCAATTAAATTAAGGACATTTGTAAATGAGTAGCGACATTCCTCAAAGGTCCCCTTAAAAGTGACTGTTAAGATTTGCTGCACTTATAAATAAATGATAAGACTCATAAGCCAAATTTCAGAGCTTATGGAAGAACTTAGGTCTGAATAAATTTGTAACTTTAATAAATTGAAGATTAATTTTAAAAACCAGAGAAACCTTTGATCAATTCTTTTGGTGTCTAAGAAATGCCCTTGAGGGCATCAAATTAATAGTTTTCATTATTTAAAAAACATATGCTTATGTTGAAAAAAATCCAGAAAAGAAATACCGTGAACCCTTTGACCCACTTCTTAGTGGGAGCATTGTTATAAGCTTCTAGTGTTTCTTCCCAGAATTCTTTTTGCATGCACACATAACTGCTAATCTACTTTTACAGATGCTTGTTCTGTGTCAGATAATCTAAAGCTTCTCTGCCTAATAAGATGCTTACTAACATGTTCATGTTGCTCACAAAAATAAATATTAAAATTCCTCCCTCTTCACACCAGATGGTGCTCACAGCCTCATCCCTGCCATTGGTCATGGTCGGTGTCTCAGGTTACTGGTCACACCACCACTCTGTCTTCCCACAAACACTCTCAGCATAAGTGCATACACACACACACACACTGGTGACCTGTGCCTTCATCAATGTTCTAGTTTAATTTTTGTTGGTGTGATGATTAAATACCCTGGCACACAGCAACTTAGGGGAGAACAATTTATTTTTAGCTCTCAATCCCAGGTTACGGTCCATCAGAGCAGGGGAAGTCAAGACAGCATGATGGGAGCTTGAACAGCTGATTACATCACATCCATTCTCAGTTAAGAGCTGAGAAAACGAGCATATGCGTACTTCACGCTCAGCTCACTTTCTCCATTCTCATACAGTTCAGGACCCCAGACCCAAGGAACTGTGCTGCCCACAGTGGGCAGCTCTTCTCATTCCTGTGATTAAGACATGCGCACAGGTCAACCTGACTTAGATGATATCCAATTGAGACGCTCTTCTCAGGTGACTCCACCTTGAATCAAGCTGCAATGAAAACTAACCATTACACTTGCCCACTAGGCTTTTTTCTCTGACACTGTTCTAGTGCAGTGAAGAGACACCATGTCCAAAGCAACTCTTACCAAAGAAAGCATTTAATGGGGGGGGGGGGGGGTTGTTTACAGTTTCAGAGGCTTAGTCCATTATCATCATGGCAAGGAGCATGGCAGCAGGCATGGTGCTGGAACAGAATTTGAGAGCTACATCCTAGGCTTCTGGCTCTGTGTGTGTGTGTGTGTGTGTGTGTGTGTGTGTGTGTGTGTGGGGAGAGAGAGAGAGAGAGAGAGAGAGAGAGAGAGAGAGAGAGAGAGAGAGACAGAGCCTGGCTTGGATTTTTTGAAACCTTAAAGCCCATCCCCTGTGACACATTTCCTCCAATGAAGCCACACTTCCTAATCCTTCTAATCCTTACAAATAGTGCTACTCCATGAAGACCAAGCATTCAAATATAGGAGGCTCTGGGGGCCATTCTTATTCAAGTCACCATAGATGCTGACTATTTCCCTATGCGCCCCCTTCCACAGGCTTCCTGCATTATCCTGTCTTCCGCCACTTTATGAACACTCAGATTCTTACAGATATAGACAAGGATTCCAGACTTGATCCTTTGTTATCCTCTAATCATCTTAGGTGCTTTCTGGATATGATGACCTCCATCCCTGAAAGGACCTTTGAGTTCCTGCAAAATCCAGATCACTGTTGATCAGTATCTCCTCACAGAACGCTCGGAGGAGGACAAGCCACATGGTTAGCTGAGCTCAATATGAAAAGAAAACACAAGTCACTTTGCTTTGAAGCTCTAAAGGATTTTAAGAGGTGACAGTGGAAATTAAACCAAGCATGGGACCCTGTGCTCAAGTCACTGGTTCATGAGGCTCGCCTTGATCAAAAGCATCTCAAGCTCTGTACACTGAAAGAAAATATAGACCTGCCACTTGTACCGCTCATTCTCTCTCTCTCTCTCTCTCTCTCTCTCTCTCTCTCTCTCTCTCTCTCTCTCTCTCTCTCTCTCTCTCTCGTGTGTGTGTGTGTTCCCATGGAGGGTGCCACATTAGCCAGCTATGTAATCCTGGAAGCTGGGCGTCATCTATCCCTCTGGCCCCTTGATCCAGTGCACCGCTAATTCCTTGGGTATGCCCCTGCTCCCAGATATCACTCACTTGCAATTATGCTAGTTATTATATGCCTGGCCTCCAGTGGCCCTGGTCTCCATCTGACTTATAGCCAGGAGCCTTTCTCTTGTTCCCACCAATTCCACCGTCCTCTCACTTCCAGTAGGAGCTCTTTAATTCTGTAATCCCCAATGGGTCCAGAGAGATTTGAGTTCTTGCCACACCCGGAAAAGCTGGGATGACAGGTATGCGCCATGACACTCAGCATTGTTTTTTTCAAACTAGAAAACTATAACAATTATCCACTCTGCTTAATCTATTTCTGTCTTAGTTACTTTTCTTTTATTGTGATAAAAGTACACATGGTCAAGGCAGCTAGAGCAGTAAGGGTTTAATTTGGGTTTATGTTCTAGAGGGAAAAGTCAGTCACTATCATGATCGGAAGCCTGGCAGCAGGCAGGCGGGTATGGTTCTGGAGCAACTGAGAGTTCACATCTCAAACCACAGACAGGAAGCCAAGAGAGTCTTTTGAAATCTCAGAACCTGCCTCCAATTACACCCCTGCTCCAGCATGGTCACACCTGCTAACCCTCTCCAAACATCCTTGAGTATGGTCCCCAAGTACTCAAATGCCTAAGACTTAGGAGAGACATCTCATTCAAACCTCCGCAACATCACCAGTTTCCCGTCGAATGTCTCTCCTCCCCTGCCACCCTACCTCCCTCCACCCTTGTTTTAACTTTGTGGATGGTTGTTTCTGGCAATAGGAACGTCTCTGTTTTATAATCTTATTTGTCTCTGTTTCCTTTGTGGCTTTTGCGATTGCTCTTCTTGGGAGATTTCCCCCTACTCAATTGTAAAAGCACTATCCATTGTTTCCTTTCTATATTTTAAAGTCTCTGTCTTATTCTTTCTCCCCCCTCCCGCCACCTCCCCTGTGCGTGTTCGGTCAGGCATGCTGATGAGCGAGGTCCATGGCTTCACTTTTATTTTCCTCCAGATGACTAGTGAGCTCCCCTCGCAGCATCCCCGGCTGATCCCCACTCATCCTGAGGGCTATTTTGGTCTCGTCCATTTGGTTCCATTGATTTCTCTTTCCTTGAGTACAGTTTCCTGACTTGATTCAAGGGTAAAAATGCAGAGTCCTGGGAAATGAAGGTCCTTCAGTCAATCCTCCACAAACATGAATTCCGTCAGGAGAGATTTTCTTTCTTTCCTAATGGGAGAAGGAGCTGACAGAGGTTCACGACTATATTCCGGCAAGGTCCTGAATGCCATTATTCTAGGCTATTGATTGAGGACAGGGTTATCTGCCAAGCTGCTAAGAATCTTTAGTCTCCGAGTGTGGAAACTGAAGACCCCAACAAAGGCTGCCCCGTCCCTCACAGCTTGCTGGGAGACTGCGTTTATGGTGCTTATCCAAGCCTGTGGGCTCAGCTGTCCTCTCCTGCCTTCCTCGTACTAAAGAGTCCCATGTAGGCAAAACTCAACTCAGGGGTCTGTTTGCTCAGAAGACTGGAGGTCCTTCCTCTCTGTGTCCTTTGTCAACTGCCCCCGGGTTCACCCCAGCTGCAGCCCTTAACACATAGGCAAAGACTTAAACCCCGTTACACAATGGCTCCTCACCCCTTCCCACCTCAGATAGCCATGTGCTGGGATCCCATTGACTAGTAGGGTCGTCTCTTAGTAGACTTGTATCTTCACTCTAGAAGGAGTAGGTAAAAAATGCTCATTCGTTTTCTGTACAAAAAGCAATCAAGACTGGTTGATGGCGTTGCTCTAGCTAGCCCTGTCTCCACACACAGGGCCTTCTCCGAAGAAAGCAGTGCCAGTTCTATGCCTCCTCAATGTCCACAGAAGAGGGAGCCTGCTTTCCCACCAAGGGTAGCTGAATGCCTCTTACTCAGGGACTTTTCCAGCTCAAGGAAGGCAGAGGTGGGGGCGGTGAGGCGTGAGTGGTGGTTGGCCAGGATGGAAAGACAGAGCTGATTAAAAGGTTACAGTCAACGGCCACTCTGCAAGGCTGCCTGCCTTGGCTGTAGTCCAGAGGAAAACCCCAAGCGCAGTAGCTGGTCAGGACTATCCCTTTGAGTGGAGCTCCTGAGTCTCCTCCTCCCTCCTCCCAGCTTCCCCACAGAGGTCTCTTTCCCCATCCCCACTTCTCACTCCGGATCCCCCCGTGTCTCCACAACCCACTCATTCATCACCTTTTGATGGGCTCCGCCAGGCAGGTCATGTCAGGAAATTTCTTGGTGTTCATTTTAATAAAACTTAATTATTAAGACAGGCTCACGAGTCATGATACATTTAGTGGCTCATTTTTCACTTCTCTCTTGGAGGCCTCCTGGCAGCCAGGTGGGAGAGAACAGGCTATGGGGTGGGGGGTGTCAGAACCCTTTCTGGGCTCTACAGGAGCAAGGCTGGGGAAGCAGCTTCACCAGGCCCTTGCCCTGCCAGCCTTATCCCCCTGCTCTTCCCTCCCAAGAGCTGGAACACAAACTGCACCGAACACATGTCAGGAGACCTGGCACAAAGCCACCTTTTTCAGCAAACAGCTACATGGAGTTTAAGGGGGAGCTAAACATCCCTTAGGCTCCAGTGTCCCAGTCTGCAAAATGGGACTAGTTTCAATTCAAACCTGACGGGTCACAGACAGGTGGAAGAAAGCCCTGGGGACGAGAAGCACCTGGCAGGCTGATGGCAGCCAAATGACAGGGGAGATATGACTAGGAGCCCCACAGGCCTGAGGGGCTGCTCTTTTGGATAACGGAAGGATCCCCAATAATCACAATAAATAATAGCTAATACTTCCTAAATGCCTGCAAGAACAGGCTCTGCGCCAAGGGCTTGACGTGCACAGATGGTTTTGGTAAACATCTCGGCTTCCCTGATCATTACTAGTATTATAAAATCAGCTCCAGTGTTAACCTCCCTCATAAATAAAAGCATGAAGGCCCCGGAAAGGGAGAGGGATGTTTTTAAAGTTACAGAGCTGGGCCAACTCCAGACTCCCCCGGCTTATTGATGAGATCATGACCCTGGAAAAACCAGCGTGGGAAGCAGGACTTTCTCCGTTCTAGGCAGCCTTTCTCTGAAACCAAAGGAATGCAGCACTGAGTAGAGCAGGAGGCTCCAGCAGCCTGACATGAGGCTTGGAAGGGACACTTACTCCTGACACAGCCATGCTTCTGAAAATCCGCAAGAGGTGGGTTTTGCTGCCGCATTCGCAAATCCTCAAATGGCATTAGGGTCCTGGAATCTCTCTTGATGTCATGTCTTCAGCCCTGTGCCAAGAGGTACGAAAGGAACCAGGATGGTGTCAGCTGGCACAGGGCTGAGCAGGCCATATTCAGTTTTAAAATACTTGGAATGCACAGGCCCAGGACAGAAGGGGTGGCTTCTGCCCGTTGAGTACCTGGTAAGTGCCAGGCCCCATCCGGTATGTGTCACATTGAATTACGGCTTCCACAGCAATCAGTGCCATTACCTCCGTCTTGCAGAGGAGGAAACTTAAGCTCAGAAGACACCAGTGACTTGCCCGAGGGCATGCAACCAGAAACCAGCAGTGTTGGGAGCAGAACCCAAGTCTGATCAACCCCCCTAAACCCTCCCACCCCTCTCTGGCTTCTCTAAAGTATTCAACCTACATCTTCAGCATAGTAGCTCGCGGACCAGCTACCTCATGGCTGGACTGTTGAGCCAGGTTGTTGAGAACTTACATGCTTTCTTGATCCAAAGAGGGTCTCTGCTACATAGAGCCTCTAACTTCATCCACAATTGCAGGGAGATGATCTTCCATACCCCTGTTCCAGGAGCAAGCACACAGCTTCTCTTTCCTTCTTATTTTTTTTTCTTTTTCTAAGTTAAAGGTTCTCACTGTTAGTAAGACAAGGACACAGAGGAGATAAAAATAACAAAACAAAGGAGAAAGTCACAAAGTTACAAGAAGTCCCAAAATATCCTTCTCTTCTGGATATGTCTCCCCACACAAATGGAGCAAGGGCTCCTTTGAGGGGCTCTTGCCTGTAGATCTTCAATAGCTCCCCCAGATGTCAGTTGTGGTCATCTGGCCCAGCAGTTCTTAACCTGTGGGTTACAACCCCTCAGGGATCAAATGACCCTTTCTTAGGAGTTGCCTAACACCATTGGAGAGCACAGATATTTACATTACAATTCAGAACTGCTGATGGAGACTGCTCAGACCCGAATAATCACACAGAAACTATATTAATTACAACTCTGATTGACCAATAGCTTAGTCATATTCCTGGCTAACTCTTATATCTTAAATTAACCCATTTCTATTATTTTGTACTTTACCATGAGAGTCGTGGTTTACTGGTAAGGTTCAGGATGGGCATCTTTCTTCTTCAGCAGCTACATGGCATCTCCTCGACTGTGCCTACTTTTCTCATCTATCTCTGTTTGGAATTCCTGCCTGGCTATTTTCTGCCCTGCCATAGGCCAAATCAGCTTTATTCATTACTAATAAAAGCAACACATATACAAAAGGACAAACCACATCACATAACACTAGCAGAATTACAGTTATGAAGTAGCAATGAAAATAATGTTATGGTTGGGGGTCGAGATCACGGCATGAGGAACCGTATTAAAGGGTCACAGCATTAGGAAGACTGAGGATCACACATCTAAGCCCATTTCCTCTTGCTTCCCTCCCCCTCTTCCTTGTTGACAGACCCAGTTTTATTCAGAAATCAACTCCCCATGGAAGCGGACCTGACTCCCACCTCAGGCCCAGATCCTGAGTGGTTCAGTCGGTGACAGGTTGAGAGGTGGCTAGTGGATCCATGCATTGAGGACCAGGAGGAAAAAAACCACAGAGAATTAGGATGTTTCTAATGCAAGCTTGTTTTTGATATCAAATTTCAGACTGATAGATACTCTCATCTCGGATACCAGTAGGTGGTGAAGCCTAGGAGACATGCTCTGCCTTTGATTCTGACATTCAGACTTGGGGTCTCGGAATCCAACCTACACTGATACAGACTTGCCCTCCAATCTGCAGCCCAGTCCCTGTCTTTTAAGACTAATTTAACTGCAAACACATAGTAACCATAGTATAAATCAAAACAACTGTGTGTCTTTTTAGAAACAGGCATGCTTCAACTTTGTTTATCTTGTTAGGCTTTTGCTTTGTTTCATTTTTAACTGTCGGTCTCTGTACGTGTATCAACTCTCAAGTGGTAAAATGGTTCCCTAGCCTGGAATTCTGACTGCTAAGGCAAATTCTGGTAAGATAAACTATTTCTGCTGACTTTGGCTTTGGGGATCTGGATTTGGCTTTTGCTCAAGAAAAAGCATTGTTGTTTCATGCACAGCACTCACCACCACCCAGGAAACAGAAGCACTGAAGGTGCTCAGAACGGTGAAAATATTCTCCCGCGACAGCGACGACCAGTGTAAACACAGCTCGCAAAGAGACTTTTAAAATGTGAGCTGTTTAATTAGAAGTAGCCGGTCTACAACACCCAGAACAAACTCTAAGGTAATCTGCGAACACCGAGCGCTAGTGATGTGCAAATGTAAAATCATAGATGGTAGAAATGAGTTGCCTAGTGTAGGGATGGCATCTGTGTGGGGACAGGGGGTATGCAAATGCCCTCTTTATTCCCTGTTCTATTTTCCTACAAACTGAGCGCTGCTTAATAAAACAAATCGGTAGCATGACATCACATGACCAGAGATGAAGTCATTTCCTGTAAGTCCGCAGGATCTGGAAATTCACTCTAACATTTATATCCCTCAAAAAGTAGCATTTCCTTCTAAAAATCAAAGTGGCAGATGGCTTCTCTGACGTTTGTTCTATGGTTTGGCTCTCAACTGTTTCCTTGATGGCCTAAATCAGAATCAATCACTCTCAGTTACTGGTCGCTTCTTATTCCTTGACCAATGTTGAGTGCTGCCCTGTACAGGCCCCTAGGAGACACAGCAACAGATTTGACAGCTGGTTTGTGAGCATTTCCATCCTCAACTTCACAGCTTTGTAAAGTAACACTTGGAACAGAGGGGGACAAAAAATGTCAAACGCACAGTTAGGTGTCTGTGGAGGTGATGTGCGTGGGGGCTTCCTGCGGGGACAGATTATGGAACTGGAGCTGCTGGGGTCTCTGGCCTCCTGGCAGGTTGAGTCGTTAGTGCAGGCAGAACATCAGGAGAGCTTTTCAAGAAGGACAGAAAGGCGGCAGAGGCCTGATGACAGACGTCCTGGTGGGCCGGGGGACAACAGGGCCTTTGTTCAAGCATGCCTTTGGAAGCTGTGATCTTTAGATACTTTTGTGAGTTCTTTGGGACTCACTGTGCCACTGTAAGAAAGTTTGGTGGCCTGCGGGTCAGGTACAGATCATAGCGAGATGCAAGAGATATGAGTTCCTTTAATTTGGCTCCTTTTGATAGACTAGAAGACGGAGAAACACATAGCTGTCCCAGTCCAAGTCCCGCGAGGGTAACCACTCAGGACTGTTCTGAAGCTGGTTTGGACCCCTAGGCGAAGGGAACCTCCCTTGGCCATTCTCAGCGGGGCATCTCACTCCCGGTGGCCCTGGACACTGAACACAGCCTGAGCTGACTGTTTCCTATAAAGCTGCGGGACTCTCCGGTCCACTTCTTGCAATATCTCCACATCAATTTCCCGTTACAAGACAAAATGCCGGTGTGTCTGAGACTGCCAGCACCTTGGGTTTCTTTTAACTAGGGCACAGTTACGAGCTCTGAAGTCCAGAGGAAAAGGTTCCCTGCCGGGTGTTAACTTTCAAGATTGCAGTGTACGGGGACATCGGAGGTGCGGAAGGTGAACAGAAACGGCACGGACAGCTGAATGCTGCCTGCAGAAGAAACACCAGAGTGGAGACGCGAGTCTGGGTTTTATTCTTGCCTTTCAGTGCAGTTGATAAGAAGGGGAGGACAAGGAAGGGTTGGCAGCATTTTTAGGGCATTTGCTCCCAACGATTTCAGTCCTAATTTCTTTGGACTTTGAAGAGTGAAGAATGCAAGCCACCTGTAAGAAAGACAGCAAAGCAGAGGAGGCACCATGATGAGTGGGTGTCCCACTGGAGGCCAGCTCTCAGGGGCTCCTTGCGTTTGCTGCCAAGGGAAAGAAGTCACTATTCGGGTACTGAGATAGCGACTGCATAGTTCTTCCCGTATACTGCTTTCTTTTTTCTTCTTTCTTTTTTTTTCTTTTTTCTTTTCTTTTCTTTTTTTTTGGCTGAAAAGAAAACCCACAGGTGTTATAGTTTGAATATGAAGTGTTTTATTAAAGCAGTGATTCTCAATCTGTGGGTCACAACCCCTTTAGGATTGAATGACCCTTTCATAGGGTTCACCTAAGGCCATAGGAGAACAGATAATTCCATTATGGTTCCTAACAGTAGCAGAATTGCAGATATGAAGTGGTAACAAAATAATTTTATGGTTGGGGGTCACTACAACATCAGGGACTGTATTAAAAGGCGGAAGCATTAGGAAGTCGAGAACCACTGTCTTAGAGGCTCTTATAATCTCCATCTGGTGGTATTATTCTGGAAGGTTCTGAAACCTTTGGAAGGTGGGACGTTGCTGAAGGAAGGAGCTCACTGGAGGAGTTCTCTTGTGGGGTCCTGGCCCCTGTGCCCCATGAAGTGAATAGCTCTCCTCTGCCTGCCTGCTGTTCCGCCATGACAGTGCTCTACACAAGCATATGGGACCCAGTGTCCATGAATTGAATGTTCTAAAACCTTCAACCAAAGCAACCCTCTTCCTCTTCTAAGTTGTTTGTTGGAGGAATTTCCTCATGGTGAGACAAAATTAATTAATACAAAGAAACCAGAGTTCCGCGAAGAGTAAGTTTGGGGTCCGGGTAGACTTGCAGAAAGCAGTGGATTCCGGAGGGAGGGAGATCAGGTGGCCTGAATCCTCTCCATCTTTCTCATCTTTTGCATAGGATCTAGATAAATTCCCTGCATCAAATCCTTTGAGATGTGCATACCTTTTCCATTTGAATGTTCAGAGTAATATGCACATGAAATAGTAGAACAAACAGAGAAGCTAACGTAAGCATGCCTCCGTTCCACTCTTAGTATAGACCTGTGAGTAATATCTCATCTTGTTCGCTCAGAAGCCCACCCAGGAGTTTGTGTTGGGATGTATTGATGAATCCTTTAAATTTCCAGAACATTTATTGCTAGAAACACTCTGTTTGTGCTTTAATGTTCAACTTCCCAACCTTATGGAGCTATTAAACAGTTTTCCTCTTGACATTCAGACACTGTGTGCATAATTGGTAAAGTCAAGACATTAAAAATTGAACCAACTAAAAATCTCACAAACTTACAAGCATTGCTTACAAAATTATTTAACAACACTCCCCAACACTTTTAATTAAAATAATAAATTTAGTGTGTCAGCCTCTCTTAAATGCTTCCAACACTTAAAAATCATCCAAGTGCACACAAAACATTGTAGTAATTAAAAACTACATGTTTCTACTTAACGCCGAGACCGCCCAGGCACGTGGGAAGATCATGACTGTGTATTAAAGGTGGGTTACTCACAAGTTACTGTTTTACATTCCAGGTGATTGCTTCCCAGGATTAGGATGTCAAATCATGCGATCCTACAAACACAGATTTCTTCTTGGAAAGGGCAAGCAGTGAGGCTAGGGGTTGCTTATCCTTGTTTGGGATCCTGAAAAATCTCTCCGCATGATTGTATTTAAGCTGCAATGTGGTCTGACTAAAAATGCATCATCTCTTTCACAGGGGTCTGTCTTCTTTTCCATGAACAGAGGTTTTCTTTGAACGCATTTCATCTCCTAGGAAACCAGCAGTTTGCTGTACTCATGAGGACATTTGACTGTTTCTCCTGCAGCGTTATTGGTTTCTTTTTGTGCCATTGGGCAGAACCACTCTTTTTCTATTTCGTCCCAAAAACTATTAGGTGTACTCAAAACGCACTCTTCCTTGCAAGACAGAGCACAGAACCCTCCCAGGCGTCACACGCTAACACATATTTAATAGAGGGACTAGCATCATCTATGTATACAGAGATGATATTAGAGTGGTAGAAAATGAGATCTTACCATGTTCATCATTTATAGCAACTGCTCTCTTGGGAACAGGTTAGGAATTTATGGTCCCTCACAGATTACACGTGTTTTAATTGATTAAGTTATCAGTTGCATTTGATACTCTGTGAGTTCGGTCAGGAAAAACCGCCTCAGTCCAGTTTCTGAATGCTTTCATAGCTTCTCTGGGTACTCCTGAGATCACTTTTGCTTCTGGTTACAGAATAACATCCCAGGTCTGATCTGATTTGACCCTGTGTATATCCTCCCTGTTTCTTTTGGTAGAGCAAAGTATTAGACACAAAATCTGGGCATTTGAGGCACACGGGGATTGGTAATGGATGTGGATACCATTGCCACTGATGCTGCGCTCACTCAGTAACAGAGATGGGAAAATAGTTAACTTGAGGAGTTCATATTAGTGACTGTAATTTAACTTCAGCATTGCTCAATTATGCTTCTCTACTATAAATATTTCTGATCTGTATTTCCAACAGCCACTGGGATAGCATCTCAACCCCTCATTCACATTCCTCGTGTGTTTCACTTTCTTGTAGCTCACATTCAAGAAATAAAGATGCTTACCATGGTCACCATTTCTCATTAATCCTCAGGCCTTTGGAGTGTGTAAGAGTGAGGGCAGGTCTAACTTGTCCAACACAGCCTGCATTAGCTCTATCTAATAACCCTCCCACCCAGTAAAGGGGAACTTATTTTACGGTGACAGAAAGACTCAGTCCATAGTGGATGTTTTCCGGAATGAACTAGACAGGCGCGTCAGGACAAAAATAGCTGCTCTTGTCTCTGAGTTCTTAAAGATAACTTTATTCTTTGTTTCTGTATAGCGCCAATTCCTTGAATCCGTGTCCCTTATTTACTGATAATTCATTTTGCTTCCTGCTGATACGATTACCAGAATGTAGCTGTGGTGACGGGCTGTTGGACAATTTCTCTCTTTCTTTTAGCATTCGGTCTGGAATGGTGTATCGGGCCAGCTGAGAACGAACCTAGGAGATAGAAACCCCTTTAAAAGACCTGTTAGGAAAAAATAATAAAACAAAACAAAAAACAATCTTGAACTACCAGGAAACTCTCCCAGATGGTAAGCTTTTACAGTATGGGAGAATGCCATGCAGACTTCTGGGCAAGAAAGGGTATCAGTAGTAATACTCCATGCCAGTCCCTTCATTCTATAATACCTTCCTCCTAGACAAGATGCCCACTGGTGTGGTACTGCAACACCGTTCCAGGGCTGGGGGCAACCAAAAGCTCTCTTGATCGGGTTTAAGATAACCCACCACCCCAAAGCCACAGTCTCCAGACATTCCTATGTAATTTTTCTTTGGTGGGATTTGGGCATTGATAGTTTTAGTCCTCTGAGGGGTTCACATATGTTTGATCATATTCACTCCCTCCTCTAACTCTTCCCAGATCTACCCCCTTCTCTACCTCCCCAACTTTGAGTCCCTAGATTTTACTTTTTTTTGTTTTTTTTTTTTTTTTGTTTTTTTTTTGTTTTTCGAGACAGGGTTTCTCTGTGGTTTTGGTGCTTGTCCTGGAACTAGCTCTTGTAGACCAGGCTGGTCTCGAACTCACAGAGATCCGCCTGCCTCTGCCTCCCGAGTGCTGGGATTAAAGGCGTGCACCACCACCGCCCGGCTAGATTTTACTTTTTAAAAATCTTCAAGACCAATTTGTGCTGCTCAGATAGTCTTAGAGAAAACTGCTCCTCTCCCAACAGCTAACAATTCTCAGTAACTCCAAAGCTGAAGGTGGGTGTGTGCCAAACGCCCCTCTCCATTTGGGATTTCGTCTGACTTTGGCTTGCCCAGGTTTTGTGCATTTCCTCTTTCTTTTTTTTTTTCAACCACTGTGAGCTCATATGTGCAATCCATCTGCTGGGTCCAGATGTGTCCTTGTTGTCACCCACTGCCTCTGGCTCTTACACTCTCTCGCTCTCTCTTCTGCAATGACTCTTGGGCTCTGCGAGGCCATGTGGAGCCTATGAACACTGATAGCTTAAATCCCCAGCACCCGTATTCCATCTATTACACGGTGAAACTCAAGCAAGGTACAAGGCCAGGCTGAGAGCAGGGTGGCCTTTAATTACCTCACAGTTATAGTAATATCTAAAGTACTTTTTAAAAGATTTTATTTATATTTTTAGATTATGTGTTTATGTGTGTATGAATATGGGTTGTGCACGTGTGTGCAGATGCCAGTGGAGGCTAAAAGAGGGCATTAGATCCCCTGTCGATATGTTGGCAACATTTTGCCTTCATGCCGCTGTCCTTCTGGCCATTGATGACAGCAGCAGTCCCAGCTTGACTGACAAACTCACTCATCCAGTTTTCCCTGTCCGTGCACTCTCTGCCCTCCTGACCCATCCCTGCTGTCTTGTGGTCTTCTGAAGGGGAACTCGTGAGAAGCATTCTGCCTCAGATCTCTAGGGGTTGTGGCAGCCACGATGAGTCACTTCACAAATATAGTGTATTTTCCCCAGGGAGCGGTGGTGGGTGGAGGCATTTGTAGAATCCACTCTGCTCTAATAGATCATTTAGAGCCTGTCACACATCAGAGAGTCAAGAGACACTAACTAGGCACTGGCTTCCTCCTTGTGTCCAGGCCAGGATTCTCCCTGTCTCTTGTACTGGTGGTGGCTGCTCACAGGTTCTCCCGCTCTGCGATCCCTGCATGACTATCCTGTTCCTCTCTTCCCTCCCCCAACTTTGTTTCTTTTCTTCCTTGTCTCCTTTCTGTTTATAACTCTAGTTCCCTTCTCTCCCTCTTCTTCCTCCAAGGTCTTTCTCTCTACCTTTCTCCCTCCCCACTCGCTCCTTCTCCTTCTTTCTTCTCTCTTCCCCCTTCTCTTCTCTTTCTAACTCTCCCTCCACCAGGGTTACTCTTCCTATGGACCCTTGCATCTTCCTCTGCCTTCCTGCTCTCTATGCATCTCCTTCTGTTTGTCTCTTCTGTGCTCCAGCTCTCTGGCTCTGACTCACTTTACTTCTTCATCCACATCAGCTGCCACCTCACCCTCCTTTGAAGTCATAGTAGTGGGGTGTGGGACACCGGAGTTGGGTCCTCACTCCCCCATAACAGTTTGATAGGACCTCCAGCCAATTCTAGAAGAGTCCTGCCATCCTGTCTTCCTTCACCATGAAGGCCTTGCTATTTCACTCAGCCTCCATTTTTGCATTCCAAACTCCAGCCTACAGAACCTAGCTTGGGGCCCAATATGTAGACACCCCTGGGGTTAATGTCCAGGAGTGAGATCTGCCAGGTAGTACACACACACGCACACACACACACACGCACACACACATACACAATACCCACCTTCAGGGTGGTGTGGGTTTGTGGGGACTATTCTGGAAACCACCTCCAGGAATATACAAAGGAGCTAGGACAAGTCTGCTTCTCCACAGGACCCACCCTCCGCCTCTCAGGGGCTGAGCTTCTGTTCCCTTCTCGTAGGCCTAGTAGGGAGGCAACTGAGAACACAGTTCTACAGGGGATGGGGAACAGCTTGGGCACTGTTTCTGTGCCTTCTACATGCAGGGAGAGGAGAAAGTAGGGAACCCAAGGGAAGAGCAGCTCAACCCAGTCCAAGAACCCACATTCTGGGCCCCAGCTCCAGCCTCAGCTCTCAGGTCACAGGCATAGCTTGCTCAATGCTAGGATGTTCCCTGAGGACGAGATCATTACACAAGTTCATCGTTGTGTGAACATAACAGCACACACTTGCGCAAACCTGGATGGGGTAAGCCTGTCATCTGATGTGGCCCCTTGATGCCATCATAAGATGCGATAAGGAAGATGGATGAGGCCACTGCCGCCATAACTCAGAACACTGATTTTCATAAACTGTTTTATAAGTAGAGGGAGTCCATGCTAAAGTCATGATTAAAAGTGCAGTTCAGTAAATACACAAGACAGACATGATTGTTTATCATGACTAGCACGTGTTATGCACTGTACATAACTATGGGCATTATGTGGTTACATGTACATAACTATGTGATTACATGTACATAACTATGCGATTACATGTACATAACTATGCGGTTACATGTACATAACTATGTGATTACATGTACATAACTATGTGATTACATGTACATAACTATGTGGTTACATGTACATAACTATGTGGTTACATGTACATAACTATGTGGTTACATGTACATAACTATGTGGTTACATGTACATAACTATGTGATTACATGTACATAACTATGCGGTTACATGTATATAACTATGTGGTTACATGTACATAACTATGTGATTACATGTGCCTAACTATGCGGTTACATGTACATAACTATGTGATTACATGTACATAACTATGCGGTTACATGTACATAACTATGTGGTTACATGTACATAACTATGTGATTACATGTACATAACTACGCGGTTACATGTACATAACTATGTGATTACATGTGCATAACTACGCAGTTACATGTACATAACTATATTATTACATGTACACAACTATAGGCACTATGCTGTTACATGGTGAGCGGTATTACTGATTTGTTCACACCGGTGTCATCACACACATGTGAGCAATAGGTTTCACAATGATGCTGGCCCCAGGTCGCCGATGGTCTTATTTTATACACGGTCCACATTCAACGGAAGCATCCTCATGCAGCTCACACCTATAATTGAGAACAGGCTGGAAAAGAGTCCCCACTCCCTTCTTCCGGATTCGATAGTGTTGCTGAGACTTGAGACATTCCAGTCTAGAATGAAGGAGCGGAAGATGTGATTGGAATGCGGCAGACCCTGAGCTAGGCACCTTCCCTCTGTCTTTTATTGCATTCTTCCAGAAAAAAAATGAAGCAGGCAAGGTTGATGAAGTTCAGAGAAGCTAAGTGATGGATCAAGATCACACAGCATAAGTGCGAGGGGGCTGTCCAGCTTGCTTTAGTCCTCTGGGGCTTTGAGTCCTGGCTAGGTAGCCTGTGGCCCTGACACAACAGAGGTGGAGCCAGTATCCTTACTGTGATGCAGATGCCATCATCTAACCCAGTGGCTCCCAGGCCTACACTCTCTGGCTGGCTGGCTAAAATGTCAACGTTGTTCCATGGAGTGCGTTCTTGTGGCTCCCCTGCCAGCTTTCACCCCCATTTGCCCAGTAAAGCTGCTGAGTATCCTTCTAGGGCACTATAGGAAGGTGGAAGGGTGGGTCCCACCTTTCACTCTGGCCTAAAGCTTGAGCTTCTCGTGGACTTGCCCTCTTTGTGACTAGTGTGTGCCTTGTGTAGAGTAACTGAGAGCTAAAGGTGATGGCGGCTGGTCTGCCTCTCAGAAATGCAGCTGGCAAGTTCATACCACCAAGATGTCTTAGCTGTCCTGGCAGTTTGGGGGTTTGATTGCTGTGCATTTTCTGATGTGTGAGTCCCCCTCCACACACACTTAAAAAATTCTTCCCATCATTTCTAGACTTAATTTATGTTGCTTGCAATTAAATTTTTAAAAATAAGCCCAATTCAGCCACCACCATGCTGCAGCTGCATCGCATTGTCTTGCTGAGGTCTGAGCGAGCCAGACTAGGGTCACTCTGTGCCCTTGGAATAGCTGGTTTGCCAACGTTTCTAAACCCCAACTGATGAGCATTTTTAAATGGCGATACAAACTGCAATTTAGAAGTTGGTCAAAGTGAGACACGGAGCCGGGGGATAGAGAGAGACAGAGACACAGGGTGGGGGCCAGAGAGAGACAGGGTCACAGGGTGGGGAGCTAGAGAGTCAGAGAGAGCAGAGGGAGTGGAAGGTAGATGTTTCTCTTCAACCTTCCTACCCTACATGGTGTCCCAGAAGCACACTCAGGAGCTTTGCTGGGCAAATCGGGGTGAAAACTGGCAGAGGGAACCTTAGGAGCACACAGCATGGGACCAGCATTGAAATCTTGGCCAGAGAGAGGCAGCGCGCGGAGGGGGGGTGCTTTTGGTGGTAGCCTGGAGACAGATCTCAGTCTCATCTCAGGAGCCCTGCAGATGTTCACATCCATCTATATTATAGAGGGTGACCTGCTTTGCTCGGAGACTCCTGATTAATTGCATCTAAACACATTACCCTCGACATATAGCCTGGTATAAGACCAGATGGCTGTGTTTCAACTTGTGCCAAGTTGGCACACAAAATGAACCAACCCAGTCTACATGCCACAGGATAAAATTCACCATTTAACATATACAGCCGCATGTGCACGGGGTTGTGCAACATTGATCACTGTCAAGTCGTAGGAAGCTTCTGTCACTCACGGAGGCGCTGGCCCTTCAGAAGCCTGTCCCCGCAATTCCTGTGTATTGTGCCTACTGTGGCCCCTCTGTACCCGCTGTGTTCTCCCTCTGCATGAACACTGTTAAGCTCTACCACTCCCCAAAAGTCACTCTTCAGTACTGGCGTCCTTGAGTCCCACACCCCAAAATACCCAATCCCATGCAAAGTGAGCTAATCTTCCTACATCATGTGACCTCTGCTGCCAGCAGCATCTGCCTCCTAGCACGCCCCTCAACAAGCAAAAAACAAAGAACATGTCACCTTTTAATAGCATCTGTTATGTGCTGTTATTTGTTTTTCTTTCTCCAACTGTAGACCCCCGGGATGACATAGGCTCTTGAAATTGACATCGTAGTTTACTAGCCTGTGTGTGTTTCTGGGGACACAGTTCACAGACTTCATCAACTTTTCAGAGGGATTTGGTAAGTGTCAAGAGCCATGACATGAGGAAGGGCTTCCCTTGGGGTAGAGAGGCCTTTGTTATCTTCCTGATACAGATAGGAGTTTGCTGAGTAAACCTTGGGTTTGCGGAGGGATAGAAAAAATGGCATCGAAGAAAGCTTCCTTCATTTAAGAGTTTCCATTGTTTTCTTGTGAAACAGTAAAGCAAAGCAAAACAAAAAACAACATGTTGTGTGTACAAGAAGGTGGACTATAGATGCACAATCCATCCATCCATCCATCCATCCATCCATCCATCCGTCCGTCCGTCCGTCCATCCGTCCATCCATCTCTTCACAGCTTACTGTATGCAGCCCAGGAGACACCAAGCCCAGGAGTCCGCACTCAGCTCAGTAGTAAGCAGTCATTGTGGGCATCATGCATCTCTGACCAGAGAGAAAGGTATTATAAAATAGGGAAAGGCTTCTGGGTGGGGATGAGGGGGAGATGCACCAGAATGTCCAGAATCCAGGATCAGAAAAAACATTTGGTAAAAGGCAAGAAGAGGTGTGTTGAGAATGTAAACTGGGGGCGGGAGAGCATCCATGTGAGCAGAAATGCCTTTAAGAACCCACACCATCAAGCCCCACAGCTCACTGAGGATTTCTCATTCTTCTCTATGGACAGTGTGTTGAGGAGCCAACCAAGCCAGCTTGGCTGTGCCAAGGCTCACAATCACAGTAGCTTAGCAGGAGACTCTCACTAGCAATGAAGAGGAGGCCTGTGTCTGCTCCCCCGAGCCTGAAGGGCACTGGTAGGGCAGATGGAAGACTGATCACCAGGCTCCACCATAGTGACTGAGCAGCCCGGGAGTTCAGAAGCATAAGAAGAGGCTAAGACAGTTCGATCCATCACCTCAGCAGTACCCCCGACAAATAAGACTGCTTGCCAGAAACAGCAGAGATGCCCTGAGAGAAGGAAAGCCAGGATGGTGTGTCTGTGAGCTGAAAAGAAATGAGGTTGTCTGGTGGCTGCCAGAATCTGGTCAGGGCATGGTAGGAGTGACCACCAAGCTGCAGGATCTTCTTTCCATCTTTCCCTAGCCTGCTCATTATACCCTGCTCTTCTATCCCATGCATTATCCCACCCCAGGGTTGTTCTGAACAGACCACTACATAAAACTGTGCATCATCTGGGACAGGGACCCTAGACCCAGCACTGTGCTTGTCTCTGGAACATTCCCAAACATGCCTCTCTTGTGAATCACTTGGGAGGTATACAGGTTCAAACATGGAGGAAGGTGCCTCAGAACTGCTGGAGCCCAAGACCAGACCCAGTCTCAGAGAGTCGGGTTAGTTACTGGGTCTCAATGAACATTTGGAGGACCAGGGTCTCCTTTCCTCCTGTGCCAGAGACATGCCAGGGGTCCTGAGACATCTACAACAGTCAGGAAGTATGAGCCAGGCCATTACACACAGACGAAGACAAGGCTCTGAGAGCCCTCGGCCCATTACTGAGGAGTTCACCTACCCCCTACTCCTCGCTGGTGGAGGGAGTGAAGGGGATAGTTTTTCTCAACCACCTTTAGGCCAACACCAATATGTGAGAAGTGAATTTCTTTTTTTAAATTTTTTTCTTACACTTGGCATTTCCCAAGCGTTTGCCAATCAATTCCTTACCATGACTGTTTGAGGCAGGTGACCGGCCATTCTTCTACTCCAAGGTCATGGCATTTGGCAGGTGTTAGAAACCTCTAAATTGATACATCAGGAGTCATGACTAGTACTGCATGGCTGTGGGTCAGCTGACGAGTCTCTCTGTTCATACTCTGGCTGCAGAGTGAAGATTTCCAAACACACTCATACTAATAGGGAAGGCATTTGTTCAAAGGCCTCTTAGGGCAACCAAAGTTGGGCAGATCAATGGCATTGAAGCTCAATCTGGCTTCTCTTCTGAGCATTCTACTTCTGTAAAGGGATAGAGGAGTCTCTAACCAAGTGGCACAGGGATCCTTTTGTGCTCAGAAAGACATATGTATCATGAGTAATAAAAACCCAAAGACTGACACTGTGGTTCAACCTGAAGGACAGAAAAGGACAACAGCCAATCACTGGCTCTTCCCTCTATTCCAGGAATCCTCAAAATGAGACTACTTGAGAGCTGTCTCCTCCAGTCTTATAATCTATTCTAGTGCTGAGATTAAAGGCGTGCACCACTACCTCCTGGTTTCTGTGGCAAACTAGTGTGACTACTGGGATTAAAGGTGTGTGTCACCACCACCTGATCTGTAAGGTTGACCAGGGTGGCTCTTTTACTTTCTGATCTTCAGGCAAGCTTTACTTATTAAAATAAAAATGAAATATTACTACATACATACATACATACCATACCATACCATACCATACATCTTAACTGATGTTGGTTACACAAATCCACAGGGAGACATGGCTTAGAACTATATGCACAGCCAACTGGGAACCAGCAAGGTCAGTGAGAGCTGAGCCTGGCTTGTGGTTGGTGCCAATGGCAGGTCCTGATTTGACTTAACTACATTATGAAAGATGTCACCACTCACCGGCATTGGCTTTGAGTCTATAACCCTTTTTAGACAAAAATACTACGGAGAAAGCAACACAGGGCTTCTTGCTGCTCCAAAAATTGAGATCCCAACCCTGCCCTGTCATGATTTGGATCTCCCACCTTGAAGCGACCTCTGTGTGCTGACGCTAGGAATACACTTCCCTAGACAATTGTGAATCACTACTCTGGACAATCTGGATCGTGGTACAATACCAGTCATTTATATTCTAGCCTGAATTCCACATTAGTGCCCACTTTCTCAAAAAAATGTTAATCAAGGGAAAGGAGGAATATTCTGGGGCAGAAGCCTTTTCATGTACCCATGGTGTTGTGCCTCATGGAAAATGAAGAGTAAATTTAGTCCAGCTCTAGAGGGAAAGTCATGGATGTGAAATATCTCAGTACTGTAAATCATGCCAGAGTCTACCCAGATCCTCAAGTACAGTCCCAACTCTATTCCTCTCCTGCTCACTCCAGAGCAACTTTGAAACAAGAGGTCCAGTGCAGCTTTGGGCAGGGTAGTGCTGTGAGATACCTTGTTTTCCAGGGTTGAAAGATTAACTCTTCCTCTCTTAAGTAGTTTTGAGCCAGACAATTCATCCTATCAATAGAGAAAGTAATACAATATAGAAAATGGCACACGGAGTGGGGGCTGTTGCTGTGATAAACCTGACTGAGTGGTTCTTCGGAAATATTTGCGACTGCAATATGGAAGTGTTTGGCACTTTAACGTGTTGGAAGCAGAGATTAATGGACCATTCTGTTGAGAGCTTGGAATACAAAAATGCTGAGAGAAACATGGAAGTCAAGACGTCTGGATGAAGACGTTTGGGAAAGGAACATGAGCTCTATTGGAAAGTGAGCGGGTTAAAGACCATTGTGCGATGTTTTGGCAAATGTGTATGTATTGACATCATTCTGTCCATGTTCTGAGAACTTGTATCAAGTTGAATTTAAAGACAATGGACTAATTAATTTGTTTGATGGGGAAAAATTTCAAGACAGGGAAACAGGCTGTGATGTGGCTACTGTCTGCTGCTCTTATCCAAGTCTATGTGAAAACAGCATAAAGGTTGGCTCACTAAAAATGCGCAGTTTGTATTATCAACTAACCTGGGCTCATAGGGGCTCACAGTTACAGAGACTGAACCAGCAATCGGGGAGCCTGCATGGGTCTGACCTAAGTTCTCCGTTATATTTTATGGTTGTGTAGCTTGGTGTGCTTGTGGGACTCCTAACAGTGAGAGCAGATGGGTGGGCAACTCTTTGGCCTGCTTTAGAGACCATTTTTCTCCTACTAGGTTGCCTCATCTAGCCTTAATATGAGGGGATTTGCCTAGTATGATTGCAACTTGATAAGCCATGTTTGGTTGATAGTCCTCCTTTTCTGATTTGGGGAAGAAGGGTGGGGGTTGCTGGGAAGAGAGAAGAGAGTAGAAACTTGGAACAGGATGTAATATATGAAAGAAAAATAAATAAAAATAAAGTGTGCAGTTTGTTGAGGATAAGAGCCCGAGCAAGTTAAAAATTACAACCACGAGAGCCGCAAAGGATGCTGTAATTGTTAAAGAGAACTGAGAAAGAGGCTATAATTGTTAAAGATCGATATCCTGTTCTGTCTTGGGACAGTACACGCGTGGCTGGGACGGGGTGTAAAATGACACCCATCAAAGGCTCTAACTTTGAAAAATGCAGATCAATTTAAATAGAGAGAACTTGAACAGAGAATTCAGCTGAAGGGGTTCTCTGCTCCTTGAAAGCAAACCTAGGGAAGTGTTTTCCTAAGATCAGAACACAAAGCTACTAACCTGTGCTTCATTAGAATCAGGCTCCATCTCTCTCCTCTCTGTACTAATTCCTGTTCTTCACACTCCTGAGAAGCTAGCGGAGGTTGGCTTCATCACCTTTATGGTATGTGATGGTGGCATTACCATAAAAGATTCAAGATTATAGGGAGGGTTTCAGAAAGCAGCTTCAGGCAATGTATGTCAGAGTCAGAGTCTTTACAAGAAGTCCCTCAAAGGCCACCACGGGAAGCTGTGGCGTGGGGGGGTGTACCACAGAGAGCCCAGGATGCTGGAGATGCCGGAACTGTGAAACATCTACGGGGCAAGCTGTGGGCATGCAGTGAAGCTTATTCATGAACAAGGCTGTGTGTGCTACAAGTGGCAGATCAGGAAGTAGAGGATATAGCTAAGCCATTTGGAGCCCAGGATTTCATCCGGAGTACCGGCCAGACGCAATGGTATGGAACTTCAAGATTCGGTGTTGTACCAGCTGGATTTTGGTGTTGCACTGCTCTAACTAGACCTTGCTATAGCCTTCTATTTTGGAAGAGAATGTTTACTCGGCACCATTGTATAGTTGTTCGATGTTACTTGTTTTTGCTTGTACAGGAGCTCATAGTTAAGAGATTGCTTGTGTCTCAGGAGAGACTCTACTTTTATACTTTGAGCATTAAACAATGCTGAAACTGTTGAAGGTTATAGATGGTTTTGCAGTTGGACTGAAATGCAGTTTGCATTATGAGATGGTCATGAGCCTCTGGGGACAAAGGATGGGGACAAATGACATACTTTTTCGAGTGATTTGTTTGAGTATCAAGTGGACAAACGGTAGGCTTGTGGGGTTTTACATTGCTGTCAACTTGATGGGACTTAAAATCATCTAGGAAGTAAAACTTTGGGCATGCTTGTGAGGACTTTTCCCAATTAGGATAAGCGAGGTAAGAGAAGATGACCTGCCCTAAATGTAGGAAGCAACATGTCATGGACTGGATCCTGGCCTGAATAAAAGTGACCTGGGTGATGGCATTCATCTCCCTCTGCTTCCTGACTGCAAGTGCATTGTGGCCAGCTGCCTCAGGCTGCTGCCACCATGACGGGCTGGTACCAATAGCCCAAGTAAAAGCTTCCACCCTTAAGTTACCTTTGTTGGGGTGTTTTACAACAACAAGAACAATAAGAAGGCAGTGTGCCATCACAGGCCCAAGGCACAGTAAACCTTTTGTCTTCGTAAATTGATTTCCTCAGGTATTGTTGTGACAGAGCCAACTAACACATACAGAAGCTGGGGAGGGCCCATGCCCAGAGCTTTCAGATGATCCAGTTGCTTCTTGCTGACTCAGACCCTTATTTCAGTCATGAACCACTGGCTTTATTAAGCTACTCATGATGTTTGTATCAGCATTCTCCAGCTTTAGGTTTGGGAAATCCATAGATGGGATTCATGGTGCACTGTTGCCTGGCCCAAGAGGCTCTTTCTATGAGTATGAAAAAGGCTGACTCCTTTAGTGCATGGGAAAGGGGAGGTCTGTGAACGAAATCAGCTGTTGGCAATGGCCTCTGGTTGGTGAATTCTTACTGTCTTTCTTTTTGTTAAGATTTATTTATTTATTATGTACACAACATTCTGCCTCCATGTATGCCCACACGCCAGAAGAGGGCGCCAGATCTCATTACAGATGGTTGTGAGCCATCATGTGGTTGATGGGAATTGAACTCAGGACCTCTGGCAGAACACCTGGTGCTCTTAACCACTGAGCCATCTCTTCAGCTCCCTTACTGTCTTTCAAGGCTCAACTCAGACAACTCTTTGGGAGAGCCTTGCCTAGTCCATTTGCCCTCTCATTTTTCTTTCCTAAATTACATTCTATGCCCCTCCTCTAAGCTGATGTCCCCTCTTATCTGAATGCCATTGGCCTGTCTTCAAATGTTCTCCTCAGGACTGTGAGCTTCCTGAGAGAAAGACTCTCTCTCTCTGCATCTTTGGTTGGGGCCATCCCAGGACAAGTGAGGCCAAGCAGGTCCCCAAGCAAGACCCCAAGCAGGACCCCACATTGACTAAATTGCTGGAGGAAGAAGTGGTTAAGAGATTATATATCACAAATGGCAGATACCCCAGAAACTGCAAGTGTGGGAAGCTGATTGTAGTGATCTGGCCTCAGGTCGTTTGCCTTCCTAAGCCTCCTCACATTCAGGATCATTAATTCTTCATGAACTGTATCTCTTCTGCACTGCACACCAAGCTGAATGTGAAGCTCCTCTGCCTAGCATTCCCCCATCTGGAACAGCCCTGTGCTGTGGACACGAATACTAACGCACCCCCAACATTTCAGCCCAGAAGTGAGCCCAGGACTATCAACTAGCAACTTTAGCACCAGGATGAACCTAACACACTCGATGTGGTGGGTCAGCTCAGTGCAAGACGAGACAACAGAAACCAGAAAGAGCCCAATGGGCAACCATTGCCAAGGCCATCTTGTGGAAACAAGGAAGACTTCACATAGAACACATAGAGGGGGGAAGCAGCCTGGATTTCCATGCTTTCTACTTTCTCCCTCAGTTCATGGGGGGAAAGGATGGTAGCAATTGTTCAGCACTGGTAGAGGTAGCAATTCTTCCTGGACCATTACTGCTGCTGGAGCTGCGGAATTCTCCTCTTACCCCCCCCCAAGCCCCGCCCGTGGAAGGGCTGGGCCATATGCACGGATTCTATGTTGTCAACCAAGACAAAGGCTTTCCCCAGCTACTCTTCTGCGATGCAGGGGAGCCATTCTCAAGAACAGGAAGACAAGCAAATGCCTTTGTCACCCCACTTCTTCATGGTCATGCAGTCACCTCCTTCTTTTTCTCTCTTTGTTCCCCTCTGGCTTCCTTCCCATGTACGTGGAGAAGAGCTTGGGTCTTGAAGGCAGATAGAGATGAGCTCAGAGCCTCACTCTGTAGATCACGTCAAGTTTGTGTCCGGGGCAAATGCCGTCATCAACCTGCATCTCGTTTGCTAACCTACAAAATGGTGAGGAGAGCATGACCTGCCATAGGGACACAGCTGGGATCTCTGATTACTCTAGTGTGCTGGCAATGTTGCTTTGCCTATTTCACAAACGGCTGAACTTTAATTTCTGTTCCATGGTCCCATTTCTCTCTGTCATAGAGAAACTACAGTTAGTTTAAGATACCTGGTCTCCAACATTGCCTGTACATTTGGAGTACCGCAGTAGAGGTGGACTTCAACCAGACATTTGCTGTCTCTCTGTGACTTCTGAGCCAGCCAGTCTCTGGCTCAGGGGCATGATTCTTCTCCTTGCCAGATTTACCCAGAAGGGACAGATCAAGACTCTCTTGCTTCGTGCAGGCATGAAGCCAGCATCTGTGCAGTATTTCTGCAGAGAGGAGGCTGTAGCTGGGAAATCACTCTAGCAAATCTAGTCTTCTGGGTTCTTCTCTCAGCTTCCATATCCCACTGGAGGCTGTGCTTCCAACATGCTAAGCAGACACCAACCCCCAGGCTCCTCAGACAGTCAGCAACGAAATCTCCCTCTGCTACTTTCATAATTAACCGATAAGAGACTGTTTCAGGCTTTTTATATCATGCTAAGTCTCCATGAGTCAAAACCCAAGAAAGTGACCCACTGTTTCTATGTCATGTCAGCTCAAGCAGTAGAAGCCATGGGTCTCAAGCATGGATCTGGGTAATTGGTTACAGGAAATACCAAATTCCGTGAATATCTCCTAGCTTTACACTGCCTTGTTTGCTCAGACCTTGTCCTGGGGTCAGGCCTCAGCACAATGGTGTTAGGAGTCCCACCATCTCTCCACCAGGACTGCTTTATTTCCAGGCAGCTGGGTTTACTGGGAACTAGAGCCTGCTGACAGGTTTAGTGCCCCGGTAGGCTGCTGGGTGCACTCGTCCACTTATAGCTGGCCTTATTACTAATCATCAGATCCTCTGGCTGCCTCTCATTCCTTCTGTGTTCTCTTCCTCCTGGGTCTTCATTTGTAGAAGCCGTGGAAGCAAACACATCCTGCATGTGCCCTCTTAGGCTGTGGACATGGCTCCATCCCCAGAGCCTTAGGAATGCCCTGAGAGTGGGACCTGTCAATCAAAGGGTCCAGGACCCTGTACCCTCGCTTGATTTCCATCCTTCAACGCTGAGAAAATGCACCATGTCTGCCACTCCCCAGCGTGCTTCTGCCTCCCCAGAGGAAAATCCAGTTGCCAGGGTGGCAGGAGGGGCACTGGGGGCTCCAGAGGCAGGGGACTGAATTGCAGGGCAGCTCCACCACTCATTTCTCGTGTGACACTGGGCAGGCTGGCACCCTCTCTGCGCCTTACGTGCCTCATATACTAAATGCGAGCTAATGAAAGTGCTGGCCACATGGGGCCATTGAGATGATTAAGTGAGGTTAGGCATGTGACTAGAACATGGTAAGAACTCCAAGGAGGATGGCTGCCCTCATTAACGCAATGATTACATAACCAGGGAAGAATAATGCCGGGAAATGAACACACTTGCCCAAGATGATGAGAGGGAATGTACACACTTGGGGAAGACAAGTGCGCATTGATTGTATGCCATCAACACCACAGTCAGGGAAGGGAAGATGACCCGTGGCCTCCCTCACCCTTGCCCCATCCCCACTCAGAGCCTCATCCCTGGCCCCCCACTTCCTCTGATGCTCACCCTTTTTGGGTGACTCCTATACCCTAACTCTCACCTTCTTTGTCTGACCTAGATTCTGACTTCGGTGATCTCAACTTTGACTTAACCCTAGGATTCTGAGTGGGGCTGGCCAGTGGCCAGAGTTAGGCCATGTGTCCTGGATTCCGACTGTTCCCAGGGGATGGCTGGGAGGTGACAGTTCTTTGTCAGCACAGTAAGCAGAGACCTGTCAGCCCTAAGGCAGGCTTGGCAATGACAAGCAGAAGGCACCCACTAAACACCCTCACTTGAATGTGACTGATGACTGTGGAAGTTAGCACCAAGGTGACAATGACCTTGAGCCTTGAAGCCCTCCAAACCTTCCATAGAAGCCCTTGCATGCTGCCCTTAGTGAACCCTAGGAGTTATCATGTCTATTTTATAGATGTGCAAACTGGGCTTTATAAAGTTAAAATCACATAGCTCAGAGACAAATGAATCGGGTACCTTCCTTCTTCCATGAGTGGCATTCCTTGACCTGGATGTCCACAAATGTTTCGTGGGAGAGCCGTGGATTCTGTGCAGTGTGCGCGTGTGCTCATGCGCACATGGTTGTCTTAGGGGGAAATGTCTTCAGTGTTTCTTGACACTTGATTATTTGAACAGATTTGAATCTACCCATCCTCCCTCACCCATCCCTGGAGAGCCACCCCGTCAAGGCCCGTGAAGTGTCTACCCTGTTCCTAGTGTAGTGTGGGCACCAAGCCTCTGGGCTCCAGGAACCCCCCCTCCCCCGCAGGATCTGGGTAACTCAGCAGTCTGCTGCCAGAGACTCAGCTGCGTGGGTGCCTGCACTCTGTCTGAACTCAGCCGGCCTCGGTGGAGGCTGTGCTAGAGCATGAAGGGGGATCCCTTGGGGCAGTGCAGCCATCAGGACACGTGGCAGAGCCTGTGAGTCTGGGTGTCCCCAACTCCCTCCGCCCTTCCCTTGCAGTGCACATTAGTCCTGCTCCCAAGAGAACGTGATCAGCTTTGATAGATGAGACCATGCTTGATGCGCAGGGACACTGTCTGAGAGGATGCTCGTCCTGAGCCCAAGTGCTGTTCAAAGGTCCTTTCTTTTTCCTGCAGGAGACAGGGGGAATATATGCAAAGGGACCCGCAGGGGAAATTGAGGCATGGGGAAATGCTTTCTAAGTCAGGACTGCCATCCAGCTCCAGGGATTCTCACCAGGCACTTTGATAATCTTAGTCAATTTCAGCTTCACCTAGTTCCTGCCAATGAAAGGTAGGGGATGGGGGACTTCCAGAGGTTAGATACTTTCCTCTAGGTCACATAGCAAATCTGAAACTCACACCCTGACTTGAACATTGCATTTGCTTCCCTGACCTGTGAAGGTCCACGGCAACTGTACCGTCAGTCTGCACAGGATTATCCTGTTTTGATCCTCTGAGCCTCTGCCACCCCAAACATCCTTCTTTCTCTCCAGCATGACCTGAGATTGTGAGGAGCTGGTCTGCTGGACCGACAGTCTAATCTGCAGCCATACACTGGCAGCTCTCTGGGTTCAGGGATTCTTGCTTTTGCTTACTCAATGTGAACTCATGCGATCAGGAGTGACGGGTCAATGATGCTCAATGAACAGGTGCAAAGTCAATGGCTGAATAACTCAATGAGCCCTCAGGTAAATGACAACATACCCACTGAGCGCTTTGGGAAAGGGGACCACTGCTCTTTCTCTTTATCGGTCTTGACCCGTCCTCATGCCAACCCATATGTCAGATGAGGACATGGACGCCCAGAGACACATTGAGTAGAAAGGACTCGGCCCTAGAAGCTAAGTGAGAAAGTCATCTTTCCATCTTGAGTGGTGTCGGGTTGAATAGAGGAGGCTCTGGACCAGGTTTAGCTTCATGGGTGGAGTAGGGATGGGGATGTATGCAAAGAAGGAGCCTCGGCCTTTGCTTTCTAGAGCTCCCAGTCTATTTGAGGAGGCCTGACTTATGCATGCAGAACATTTGGGAAATGGCACAAGACAGCAGCGAACAGCACTGAACTGCACATGATCAGGTGCCAACCTCATTCTCTGCCTTGACTAATCTCAGTCTTAATACCAGATGGGGACCCCAAGAATAGATTCTTCTACCCGACAGATGAAGAGCAAAGATGGAAGCCACGGGGAAAGCTGAGGCTTCCTCAGTTCTGTGCCTGGTCTACAGCGGCAGGAGCAGCAGGTGTCCACCCTCGGTCACAGGCTCAGCCATGTATCAGACACCTACTGAGGGCCTCGTGAGAAGCATCTTACCAACCTCACAGCGGCAGAGTGAGGGACAAGTCCATATAATGTACAAGATGGAAGTAAGGCTCAGAGAAAGAATTCATCATGCCCAGAGTCACACAACAAGGGGCGGGATGCATGCAAGTCCAGTTCTACCTGCTTCTACACTCCAGATGCCTCGTTACTTCTGTTTGTGGTGGGAGGAACTGCCGCTGACCTGATGGACAGGAAGATGTGAGGTTGAGGGGAGAATAAGTAGGAAGGAAAGGAGAAGGGGACAAAGGGAAGTGAGGTGAACAACAGAGGAATGAAGTAAGAAAGGGAAGAGAGCAGGAGAGTGGGCAGAGGAAGGGAGAAGAAGGGGCTTGACGTTAAATATGCTCAGACAAGCAGTCACATGTTTCCCTAGGATCCCTATAGACCTCTGACCACCCCACCCCTTCTCCCCATCCCAACAGCCTCCAGGAATCCCCTAACGGAGCACTGTTAGAAGCTCACGTCTGAAGGTAAGCCTTGTTTCCAGAGCATTCTGAGGGTGTCGTCTGGACATGCTCAGTGTGACTTGGACATTAGGGACTTGTCCCTTGCAGTTCCAGCTACATGAAGTCCACAGTCAAGAGCTAAAGTCAGGGGAGTCTCCATCTTTGATTGCAAATGGACACTGTATGCACACCCATCTTTGTGTGCAGGGAGCCTGGAGTGGATCTGGAATTTTTTCTGAAAGAGGGAGAGAAGATAGAGAGAGAACCAGTGTTCTACCCTTATGCCTCATTTAACCTGAATTATTATCCTTGAGACTCAGTCTCCGAATGCAGCCAGGCTAGGGGTTATAGTTTTAATTTGATGAACTGGGGGCACACAAAAATTTAGTTCATACTAGGACAGCTGCGAGGGGAGTCAGAGCTGGAAATGGGGTATGAACAGGCGAGCTTATCTGAAGAGTAGAGGGACATGCAGACCTAAGACCCAGGTGAGATCAGCAGGATGAAGCTGTCGTGGTAGCCAGTACTTCTAGTCAGAGACTACAAGACAGGTAACCCCTGCAGTCGGAGTGACTGACGGCCTGCTCCTTTGGCAACCCCTCCCCTTCCCACATAGTCTGCTGCTGTGCTGCAAGTTCCCAAGGGGCAGTAATGGGGGCTGCTTTTGCCTCCCTTCTCTCTGGTTCCTCATGTTCTTCTCCATGCATTCCTCAGACTTCATTGTGAACATCTCCCATGTGATATCTGGTCTTCTGTTATGTAGGGGTGTGTTTTGTGTGTGTGTGTATGTATATGTGTGTATGCACATGTGCGTGTACTTGGTGCTTATCTGCAAATAATACCTGCTCCTTACAGTAATATCAATAATTATTGGGCTATTGTGAGCATAGCTATTTGGTTGAGGGTAGACATGTCGCAAACAGTCAAATGAGTGAGCGAGAGTGAGTGAATGAATCTTCACTTGAGAAAGTGTGTTTCTTCAAGTGGTCAAGAATAATCTAAAAACCGTCCATTTTTATTAATTAATTGATAATTGAGTGTGGTCGTTTGGATGAGAATGACCCTCAGAGATTCTTATATTTGATTTCTTGGTCCCTAGTTGGTGGAATTGTCAAGGTTTAGGTGGTTTGTTTTTTTGGAGGAGGTGTGTTACATGGGTTGGGCTTCCAGGGTTCAAAAGTTCACACCACTCCCAGTTTGCTCTCTCCCTCTCGTGTTTGTGCATAAGAATGTAGCTCTCTGCTACCTGTCTGCCTGCCTGCCTCCCTGATGCCCTGCTCCCTGCCTCCCTGCTTCCCTGCCTGTCTCCCTCCCTCCCTCCCTACCTGCCTCCCTCCCTGCTTCCTTGCTCCCTGCTTCCCTGCCTGCCTCCCTCCCTCTCTGCCTGCCTCTCTCCCTGTCATGAAGGTCATAGACTCCCCCTCTGAAACTCTAAGCAAGTCCCCAGTAAAGCCAGATAGGGAATAAGACAATGAGATCAAGGGCTTTAAGGTGGGAAAAGAAGCCTCAAGTGCCCTGGAAACTACTGCTGGGGCCAGGAAAGGCTCTTTCTGGGTGCCAGGTGAGGCTACTGCTAGGGACAGGGAGAGGTCCCTGCTGGGGGCCAGGAGAGGAATGGAACAAAGGTGGGCTGTGGATTACCTGACAGAGAAAGGGATGAGGAATAGTCTAGGCAGAGGATATGCAAAGCCCTAGGGCAGCGCCATAGAGGCCACTTTGGGGGAATAGTGAGAGCGTGTATGGCTAGATTCCCCCAAAGGACGACCAATAGAGAGGGAGAATTAGTGGAAGAAGCCAAGCTACAAAAGGCTCAGGGTGTGACTTCATGTTATTCCCATGGCCCAGAAGCAACAAAATGCAATACCTGTGCAGGAACTTAGCCACGTCTGGCCTGTAAAACGAAGAGAATCCTCTGTAGGCTGCTTCTTCAGAGGACTGTATGGGAAAAATGAGAGAGGGCCTTTGGCAATCTCTCAAATTCTGCCTTGCTTATGGGCATTCAGGTCATATGACTGGCAGAGCCCCAAGGAGCAGTTTGGCATGCTTCCACGTGGCATCCCTGAGAAACTGGCTAAGCCTCCTAGGACAGTACCATGCTCTCCTCAGCAGAGAGGCCCCCTCTGTTCCTTGAGTCACACTAGACCAGTTGTCTTCTGGGAGCCCTCACTCCAGCCCTTCTTCTCTTTCCCCAGAGGATGGGAAAGAGGCAGGAACCAGTTCCTATGTCCATCATTATCCAGTACTCCAGGGGAAGTAGCTCCAGCGAGTCTGAAACATCTAGAGGAGAACTGAGGCTTTGAATTGGGTGGAAGCCAGATGTGGCCTTTTCAGTCTAGAATCCTAGTGCCCTGGTCTGCCAACATGAATGACCCTAGAGACTACGAGACAGCCCTGGATAATAAGTCCTAACCCTAAGTTCTGGCTGGAGGACTTCAGGCAAGTTCCTCATTAGAAACAAGCCTCAGTTTCTCTCCATGGCGATAGCAGGCCCTACCTAACTAGCCTGTGGGGCTTTTGTGGGTGCCACACGGGTCGTGTGATTCCACAGCAAGGGGCATTGCAAACAAAAGGAGCATATAGCTCTGAGTGCACTGTCCCTGCTGTCCGAAATAGGACCCAGTTTGGAATCTGAGCAAGAGTTAAGTGCCGTGGAGGTGAAGCATGCTATTCCAAGTCCCTGGGCCAAGGTGCAGATCATGTGTGGCCCTGAAAGGCAGCTGATGGTCTGGGTGATGGGAGGTAGCTCTCCTTATTGTCATATATGCCTGGAGTCCGACTGCCTTCCGGTATGTGTGAGTTTATGTGGGTGTGAGAGAGAGCCGATGGTTTTTTGCACCATGTACACATGAGGATCTTGGCTGGGGTCTTACAGATGCACCCCCATGGGTGTATTATGGATTTGGAGTTTGTCTGTGTGCAGCACAGCCATGTCTGTGTAGGCTTGAGGGACCTGTGTCCATATGTTCGGGGTAGTATATATGTGTACGTGTTTATGAAGCCATATGTTGAGGGACGCTGTGAGCTCCAAACACAGTATGTGTCTGTGTGATGCAGAGGAAATGACTGGACACGGATCTGGGGAGCAGCCTGGGCTGGGGAATCTCAGTGCAAATGCACACGGAATTCTCAGGGGAAGTCCAGACAGACAAGACGGACAGGCAGCTGGGCTGGGGAAGAGGAAATTCCTGAGTTTTCTAGAGAGACACACCTGCCATCAGTTGCCACCAGGAGGTGAGGCCGCAGGTCCCCAATCATCGCCTTTTCATTGGCAATCCGCAGTGAGGCTTGAGGAATTCTGTCACTCGAAGGGGGAGGTCGTAGAAGAGAGACTGCTTTCTAAATCCTAGGGCACTAACTCAAGTGCCACCCCGCTGTTCTAACTGCAGGTGAGAGGGCCAACAGAAAGGAAGAGGAGACTTAGAAAAGGGGGAGGGGCAGCAAGGGCCTAAGGGGATCCGCAGCTACTTCCCTCTTCCTATTTCCTGTCACTAGAAATGAGCCCTGGACTTGGAGGGGAATCATCAGATCCCCAACGCCTCCTAGAGAGTTTGGGGGAGCCCTTTTTCACGGGTGGGGTAGACTTTCCTTACCCCAGAAAGGCAAGCAGTGGTTAACTGTGATTTTCTCTCAAGTCAAATGAAATCTCAACGCTCTCCAAGACACACACACACACCCTTCTCACACTCACATACTGGGGGACACCTGCTGACCCCTTCCCAAACTGCACCCATCAGCCTGGCCCGACCGGGTCTGTCTACCCAGGAGGGCATTCCCGGTGTCCCGCACAACCAGGGGCAGTGCAGTGCAGGCAGCAGGACTGGGTCCCTACCCCGCCCCTCCGCGGGTCTCCGCGGCTGCCTCTACCACCCCAATCGCCCGGTGCGCACTCCGGTTCCGCTCCGCGCCAGTCCCTGGCGCCGTTCATTCATGATTGGTACTCGGCCCCTTGAGACCCAGCCCGAGAGCGGGGCGGAGCGGCCGGGCGGCAGCAGGGGCGGGCGGAGCGCGGCTCCCGCACCGCACGCGGCGCGGGCTCGGCAGCCTCGGCCGGGCGGGCACGCCGGCCCCGTGTCCAGCACCAGGCAGGCTTCGGGGCTCAGGGCTCTGCCTTCTGCGAGGCCAGAGGTCCGGTGGGGTGCCCGCACTGGGGGGCGCCAGCGAAGGCTCCCGAGAGCCGCTGGACCTGGGAGTCAGTGCATGTGCCCGGCTGAAGACAGCAGCAGCCAGAAGCTCCCGGCACCCCGGCCCCACGCTCTCTGAATACCAAGCTGCAGGCGAGCTGCCCGGGGCTTTTTGCTCTCTTGCTTTTCCTCTCCTCAAATTCAGAGTGGGCAATCCATACCGATTTCTTTTCAGGGAAGGGGAAAGACAGGGCCTGGGGTCCCAAGTCACACACAAGTCTTCGCTGCCATGGGGGCCGTCATGGGCACCTTCTCATCCCTGCAGACCAAACAAAGGCGACCCTCTAAAGGTAAGTTCTCTGTCCTCCGTTTTCTCCCCTGGATAGGTTCGGGGGTACTGGGTGTTGTGTTGGGATGCAACGTCTGTCTCCTTTAGTTCCAAATCCCCTAGCAGTGAAGGTTCTGGACAGCCTCTTGAATCCAAAGGAGTAAGAACCTCGTGGGAGGGTTGGTGTGAACACCCAGGGACAGCAGTCAGGGTGGGCGCTGACCCCCCTCCAGGAGCCGCTGGACCCTTCTGTTCTGGGAAATATACGGGAGCAAGACGAGGCGGATTCACAGGTGGAGAAAGCTGCGTTCTCTGGGCTGGGCGGAAATGTTGGGAGGTTCTTGGCGCTCCCATGAGGGCTGATGTTGGTGCAACCTCGGGCATCCTGCAAGGGTGCTTATACTCAAGAATGCCTCCTTGGGAATGGAGCATGCCAGGTGCTCACCTGAGAGCCTCAGCATGAGGAAAGACAGTGATTTGCCTGTCCACCCTTAAAACCTCTGCAAGCCAAAAGGAATCAGCTACATCTAGGTGGCAGACCCCCCCTCCCCGCATGGTCCTGGGACATGGGGGAGTCTGCGGGAAAGAACACAACACAGCTGTATGTACTGCTAAGGTCTGAGGACTTGGGGTGGGGGAGGCAGAGATGGAGAAAACTGTGAAAAGGTGACTGGGGAGGTGCGGGGGGCGGGGACAACATGAAGTTCAGATATCCTGGGACCTTCCTGTTAGGAGCCTGCTCCACAGCTGCCTTTCTCCAGCTGTGGCATGCCCATCAGCCCTGGGACAGTTGTTAAATGTCCATGTGGAGTTGGGTGACCTTGTTGGGCCAAGGCTCACAATGCAGGCCTCTTTGTCAACAGACAGAAAGTTGCTTATAGGGATAAGAAAGACTGGAAACAATCAAGATAATGATGGCCTTGGTTTGTTTAATGCTCAAATGCCATTGCAGACAGCAGAAGGCTTCTAAACAGTCTCACACTCAAATGTCCAAGTTCTGATACTTAGCATATTGTGACTACAGGTGGGGGCACAGTGCCCACCTTATGCTAGCTAGTGACCAGAGCTGTCTTGGGTGATAGCGGGCCCTGGCTATCACACAGTGAGTCTCCTCGCCCAACCCATTTCTTCTCATCTTGGTTGGGTTCACAGATAGAGCTACCCAGGAAGAAAGGGTCAGACGAGCTGGCTGAGCATCAGGGAAAGACTACCGCAGGTGCAGATCCCAGGTGATGAGCCGAGGCTGGCATGGCAGCCCAGAATCGGAAGAGGCTTCTGCTTATTTGCTGGCATCTTCACCCTGTAGGGGAGGCACTGATGTTATTCAGCAGCCCAGAGAAAGGCAGGTGTGCAGACTTTGGCCGAAGGTCTATGTGCTCTGAGCTCTGCCTCCCCTGGATCCCAAGGTGCTGCTTCACTGGGATGGTATTCAACACCAAACCCAAGCCTCCTCTCCCATCATGAAGGAGATGATGGACAAGGATATGAGGTCCCACCGGCCATGTAGGGGACTGTAGGGCACAGTTAACTTGTTTTTTTTTCCTTAAAAAAACAATCTACAATGTCTGTATCTCTTAGAGAGGAGGCAGACATCACATTAGAGATCTGTGGCTATAATCCAGTGTAGTAGAAGTGTGAATTTCAGTCCTGCCACTTCAGTCTTGGACCATGGGGAAAATCTCACTTCCTTTAAGTCTCAATTTTCACATATATCAACTGGACGAGAACACTAGCTTCCACGAGAAGCTGAAGCAAGTGGAAGGAGGGAGTGCCTCATCTCACACGCTGTGCTTTCTGAAGCCACTAAGAGAGATTGTAGTAAGAGCAAAAGCATGGACGAGTGGTGGCCAAGGAGACGCATAGAGCCATAGGGCTCCAATGTTATCCTCTACCGAGTCCAGCCTCTCAGTCCCAAATCCAGGTCGCCTGGGGTCAGCGCCTGCAGGATTCCAGAGGCCACAGCATTTTCTTCTCTTTCCTAGGAACTTAAGAAAGAGGAGAGTGAATCAACACTCCCTGTGCGTGCTGCCATGGAGTGCCTGGCATCGTGTCTTATTTGAACATTCTCATCTGATCTTTATAAGAGCGTCTGTGGCTCCTGGGAAGTCCAGGCTCACTGAGTGGGTCCCCAAGCTAGACCTTCTCTTCAGAGCAGTAGACATCAGCTTGAACTGTCCACAAGTGCAACCATATACCTGTCCCCCAGGCATTTGTCCCCAGGACAGAGGTCAGTCTCACTGTCCTGTCCATCAGAATGAAAATCAACACAAGACCCTTCTAGGGAAAGAGGCTTAAAAATATGAATATGAACAGGGTTCTACTGGGAGGCTCATGAACAATAGTCCTATCTTACCCTGGTCACTTTCTCCTTTAGTGTTTTGATCTCTGCAAATGGGAGGCATTCTCCTGGACATTTTTTTAGGTTCCATTTGGCTCTCAGATTCTAAAGGTTTTATTGTCGGTGCACCACTCTGATCTCTGAATTGTCAGACTCAGATCTAATTAGATGCAGTCAGGAGGGAGTGGTGGTGACTTTCAACAGAGGAGCCTGTCTCCCTGCTGGGTTCAAATCCAGGCACGGCCACTGACTAGCTGCATGACTAAGCCTTGTTTTCCTCCTCTGTGAATCAGGGACAGTAGTGGTTACCCTTTGAAAATAGCGGTTGGGTTGCATGTCTGTGTGTGTTTTTCGGAGATGATGCACAGGCCCTGCTACATGATCAGTGGTCAGCAACTTCTAGGTCCTGTTCAATGTGTGGCTGCGCTGCTTAGGCCATCTCAATGCCTAGAATAAGGCTATCCTACAAGCAGTCTTTCAAGCCCTGTACAGATAAGCAGGACCAGAAACCGGGCACCAGGATGCTGAGCCTCTTCTATGGCCCACAAACCTCTGCACTGTGGCTGATCGTGGAAACAGCACAGTTGACTCAGCCACAGCTCCAAGTGCTTAAAGACAACTTGGAAATACATGTGCAACTTTAAAACAGGGTGGCAATCCAGTGTGGTTAGTGCTGGGGGAAAAAATCACCTAGCTCGACCTCATGCTCGGGAAACACTCCCCAAAAGCAGCCCAAATCTGTAGTAATTTAAGAGCTTTGCCACTGAAGAAAAATATAGCATTCATTTTCTGTCCTGTTTGAGATTTTGGTGTATCTTTAATTGAAAATGGGAAAAACTTGCCTGGGGGTTTCAGGCCTTGTCCCCAGTCCTAGGTAGAGTTTCTTTTGCCAGCAGTATCAAGAATGCTCCCCTGCCCCCTGCAAAGACTCCACTGATATGTTTGAATGTATGAGCAAGGCTGGCTAGAGTGAGGGGCTAAGCAGAGGACCATGCAGGTGCAACTGCAGTCTCTGTGGGAATCAGGAGACCCCACAGAACACTGGATAAGCCCCATCGACAGAAACTGGCCTGTCTGTAGATAACTCCGTGTTGCTCTGGTGACTGGTTTCCAATTCATCCATTCAGGTTCAAGTACAGCATTCAGAACTTTGAGAGTCTAAACTTTAGACTACTGTGGTGCCCACTGAGTCACTGAGAAAAAATCATGACTATCAGATGATTTTTATAGGCAGAGTCAAATACGAGAGTGGTCTTGTGGGTCCTAAATCAGAGATCCCTTTGGAGAATTGTAGAGGCACAGAATTCCTGATGAGCCTGGCCTTGAAGTGGTGGAGGAGGTGGTGTGTTAATTTTAGAGAGCCCTGGAAGGCAGCAATTGGCATGGTTATGAAGAGGCAGTGATCCCAAACCACACCAGACTGGGCTCAGAAACCATTGCAGATCACTTTGCCTGGGAAATACCCTTTTTCCTCATCTCTGACAGGGGAGTACCAAGCAATAGGCATGAGTGCGCCCCTGGATCTTCTCATTTCAGTATCTCTCTCCAACATTTAAGTTCTGTAAGACTCTGACCCCCAGTCTCTATTGCATTTACTAATTCAAATTTCACCCAGATTCCAAGAACTCACTCAGCTGTTTTTATACTCAAGTATCCTTCTCCAGGCCACACAGAGAAGTGACTTCTCCCATCTGAATTCCCAACATTTGAAAGGTGTATGCTCTCCTGACTCACACCGCATCACCTCAGTATAGACTCCTTGGGCACCAGAAATATGTCTGACTCCTTCTTCACAGTCTCAGGCTTTGCGCATAGTAGGTACTCAGCAAATGTTTTCCAGTGGAAGCTACTACCCAGGAGATGGTTGGTCTCTCATTATTTCTAAGAACTGCAGACTTCACAGAAAAAGTTAGCTTACCACTGGAATTTCAGTTACCAGTCCCTCTGCTTGAATGCATTCCGTTATTTGGTCTGTTGGCTTCGAATTAGCTTTGTCCATGAAGTGTATGGAATCTGTTTACCATTCAGCAAGCAAGTGCTGAGAACAGTGTTTCCACTCCGCAACTCCTGATATTCATAGAAGGATTGGGCAAAGGGACACGCTACCTAAATCCAGAGGTGCTTTCAGTCCAGTTCCAGGAACCCGACAAAAACTAAGACCCCTTTGTCTACCTAGAAGGGCTTTCCCAGTAAATGCTTTGTAATTGTGTGAGCGAGTGTGTTCCTTAGCAGGTGAGGGAGTGATGGATGGCTGCACGAATAAGAGACTCAATAAACGAGAAAAATGAATGAAGGAGCAAGCAAATAATCAAATGAGCGGCAGAGGATGATGGAATAAGTATGTGATTAAATGACCGTATCCGTAAATGAATGAACGCATGCATGGGTGAAGGATGACGTCCTGGAAAAAGTGTAGCAGAAAACTGTCTCTTTATGAAGGACAGTAACGACTGTGCTACATAGTTTCTGTTCGTCAGCATTTGTCTCAGTTCATGGCAGCTGCTAACAACACAAGACCATAGGCTGAGTAATTTAAAGAAGAAAAAAAGTTTATTTGGGTCCACAGCTCTAAAGATCAGAGGTGAAAATAGCCCACTGGTGACTAGTAGCCTCCTTGATGGCTGAGTCCTGAAATACACAGAGGGCATCCCAGGGTGAGTGGTACCATTGGGGTTTCTTCTCTTCCTTGATAGCCTCCAGCCCTCAGGGATGGGGCTCCACTCCGAAGACCTTATTGGATCCTAATCAGTAACCTCCCCAAAACTCTAAATACGAGAATTTAACTTTCCACTCTCTTAATACTTCATGATGGAAATTAAGCTCTTAATATCAGCTCCAGGGAGGATGAACCATAGCAACCCCACAGGAAAATGTGAGGAATCAAAGGCACAGGAGAGTTTAGTGCTGAGAGTCAGTAGCAAAGCTTATTGGAAGTACCTCCTAGAACACATCTTAGAAGGGCCTGGGAGGTATTGCTTACTGGTCGGTATGTAGTGTCTGGAGGGAAAGTAGAGGGAGAATAGGCATGTGTCTTGACTTCAGAGTTCTGCTGGAAGAAAGGCAGGGATTCTTCTCCAACGTCACCTCTTGTTTTCCAGATCCATTGTTATCTGGTCTACATGTCCGTTTGTCCACTTGACCAACCCCATAATTCTGCTCTAACACTGCTCCCTGGTGTCATTTCTGCCTAAGATCAACTCCAGCTCCTGCACCTCCCTCTTGTTACATTTCCAACTTGGGACAAATGGCTGAAGTGTCTGTTTAGCATATCAAAGCAGACCTGGCCTCCCAGTTCTTTCTGCATCCCTCAATCTCTACCAGTTACATGGCCCTCTTGGCTAGCATACCAGACACATCCCCTATCTTAGCCTTCTCCAGGGCCTGGACTGCCCTTCCCTATATAATCTAACCATTTCTTTTATCCACTCTTTTTGTACCTTTGGGCCTCCTGGCTGCTGCACCTGGTCCTCCTCTCTCCCTTCTCACATAGCACAGCTTGCTCTGGTCATGTCCACTCTGGGCTTTCCCAGAGGTCCCTGCCTTTAGCTATGCTCTCCCACATAGCCATAATAAACCTTCCTCTCCACCACACCTAGGACCAGTCATGTCCTCTCCTTTCCTTTGCTTTCTTCCCCGTCGTCCCCCAATCTGGTGCTGAAACAGGACGGACCAGTCATGTCCCTTTTCCTTTTCATTTTTTTTCATTCTCTTCCACCTCTATCCCCCAGTCATCTGGTAAACTCCTACATATTCTTCAAGGCCCCACCCAACATCACCCCCCACTCCTGCAGACAGGGCATATCTCCTCCTGCTCTTATCCCCCATGGCTATTGATGCTGCACCACACACACAAACACGCGCGCACGCATGCACACACCCATGCACATACCCATGAGCGCACACACACCCATGAGCGCACGCACACATGCACCATGCACACATATACCCATACATAAACCCATACATGCGCGCGCGCACACACACACACGTACACAAACACACACACCCATGCTTACACACACACACACTATCTTGTACACATCATGGCTATTATTATGGGTTTACACAATTATCCCTCTGCCTTGCTCTCGGGGGCTGATTCTTATTCCAAAACCCCTGTCAAGCTTGACACCTGGTCTAGACTTGATGGATGTTGGCTGTGCGGAGGAAAGAATGGATGGGTTGGTGTGTGTGTGTGTGTGTGTCATGATGACTAAGGAGCACAGGAGTACTTTAGTGCAGAGGAGAAATCCAAGACCCAAGTCCGTGCCTGGGGAGAAGCCTGCAACATTCTGCATAATGCTCCTGGAGCGGATGCTCCCATCCATCAGGCAGGGAAGGGACATAATTAGAAAGGAAAGAGGGAGAAGAAGAGACCAAGGGTCCTGGAGCTTTCAGAGAAACTAGTTTCTGCTCTTCAGCTCCCTCCAGGTGCTATCTTAAGTAGGTCACCTTCTAGAAGTAGCCATAGTCAGGTGGGATATTGTTCTTTTCCCATGTGCTGGCTAGCCATGGCAGTAATACTTTGGATTAATTCTTACTATTCTGGTTCCTATTAAAAGCCTGTTCAGAAGCAAGAATAAGACCTCATTAGAATCAGAGTGCTGAGAGAGAGTGGCATGACGGTTTGGACCACTGGGTCAAGGTCACAAAGTCTCCTCTTGTGTCATTCTATTTGTAGGGATGCTCTACTCCATTCAACTGTGGCCTCCGACTTTATGCTCCAGGGACGTAGAGCCATTATAGCCATGGTCACTGACATTCTGGGTCATTTCATAGCCATTCCCACCTATGGGAAGTTGTCAAGTTCAGTTGGTAACAGAATTCCCAGCCACAAGGTCTGAAATCATAGATCAGCTTTCAGGGCCAACACTAATACCCCAAACCGGCCCAGCCTCCACCAGATGCCAGCACCTTGCTCTTCCCATTGCTAGGGTGCTTGACCTTAACCCTGCAGGACAAAATGCTGTGATAGTCCCCATTTTACAGGTGAGGAAACTGAGGCTCTAAGAAGGGAAGTGCTTCACTGAGGCCCTAGGGCCAGAAGACAGCAGAATCTGGGTCTGACCAGTGGTAGAGTCCAAGCTTGGAAGCTCCATGTCAGTCTCCTCCCTCCTGGCCTCATAGCAGGAGCCCGGAGGACATGGGGGGCCATCAGCAGGGGAGTGTGGGTGTAGGAAGTAGCATTCAAGGATAGGCTGAAGCTTTTCATTAGCCATACTGAGCAAGTGAACTGCCTGCAGGCACCAAGAAAAATACTCTTAGCGTGTCTCAAACCACCCCTGGATCTGCTTCCATTTTCTCTGACACCGTGAAAGCTGGAGTTTGAAATGATTGGGGGCAGAAGGCCAATTAGCAAATTCATTAATAAGATTAAACCGCTCTCCTCTAATCACTTATGTGAACTAGATTTTCCTCCTTTTGTTGCAGCCATCATGGCCTGTCAGGGAAGGAATCGAGTAACTATTTAAGCACCTTCAAGTTTGTGAGGATCTCAGACCTCCAGTGCGAGGCAGCCAATTCAGGGTTTCCCCGTGGTCTTCAAACAGTTGCTGAGTGGTATCCACGCCGAACAGGCAGATGCAAGAGGCTGCTGTACATTTGCAAACACATGGCATCCTTCGCTCAAGCCTGATCCTATATATGTATGTGGCACAGCTACCATGAGCACATACTTACGGCTTTGTGCTTAGGCAGACCTGAATTCTCTGCAATGCACTAGCTTCATGACTCTGGCCAGGTCACATTGTATACGTAAGCCTTTATCACCACATAATCTAGAAGGCTGGGGCACCGATAGTAACTCCCTTCAGTATTCAGAATGAAGTGGAATAATATGTTCAAGGTGTGATCAGTACACAGGAAGAATACAATCAAAGTAGCTCATTGCCCTCTGGGTTTGTGCTGGTCAAAGTATGGCCTCAGATCAGCAACTTCACCCCAGATGGGTCTTTTGTAGGAGTGCAGAATCTCAGGTGCCAGCTCAACCTTAGAAAATCCTAAGCTGTGTGTTAGCAAGATTCCCAGATGGCTTGTAAGCCCACCGAGCTTTGAAAAGCAGTGGACCAGAACAGGCATTGTAAAAATACATACATTACATGATCTAAGGTGACGCATCAAGCTGGAAGGGACCTCTGGAAACCTCTGGCTCAAGCTTCTTATGATGGCTGATAAAGATGAAGAGGGAAAATGCGCTGTCCATAGTCTCATGACTTGATTGTCAGCCCAGCGGATGACCCTGGGTCTGCTTGTCTTCTTACGGATCATTTCATCCCTGTAGCCCAAGATTAGCATTTCTGCGACTGAGAGTTTCTTTCTTTTTAATAAAACAAGAGAGGAGGACTAGGCATACCCATTAATTTTTAGAACTTTACGCACAGGTGTGTGCCTGCATGATTTATGTGCTCCACATGGCTGGAGGAGGCAGGGGAGGCCAGAAGAGGGTGTTGAACCCCCTGGAACTGGAGTTACAGTGGGTGACAAGCCACCATGTGGGTGCCAGGAGCTGAGCCTGTTAGTCCAGCCAAACAAGAGGACAGATCCTGATTCTACCAGCCATCCATTAGCTTCTCTCCATTTTTTCTGCCACCTGAAGATGTGATGCAGAGAGAGTCTGAGCTTCCATCCACCCTGTTTCTAAAACAGAGATCACAAAAGAGCCTGGTGGCTTGCAACTAGAGATGGCACTGAGAATACACAGAACCTCCTAGCAGGCTGGCAAGATGGAGATGTATGTGCAAAGCCTTTGAGTTAGGTTGTGAAGCCAGAAAACTTAATAGAAGTTAGTGGTGTCTGAGTGGATAAAAAATGCCCTGAAGCGTGAAAGTCAAATTCCTTTTGCAGGGCGTTGAACAGCCTCTCTCTGGGGGTAGGTACCACAGTCTCTTTCCACAGAGTTGGTCTCTGTTACAGTCATGGTATTATCCTTTGTAGAGTAGGAAACAGGGGGCTTGGAGGGGGAGTCCTGAATGGCTGGTGATTAAGACACTAAGTCATCTTATACCAGGACAGATTCCAAGCCGTATTCCGGCCTCTGATCCTAGGGAGAGGCTAACCACCATGTTGCATGGCTCAGCAGGTATCTCTTAAAGTACTTTCAGGGGCCCCATTGCCTTTCTTCTTTCCTCGTACACGATGAGAACTGGATTGGATTAGAACTCCAAGCCCCGTAGACCGTAAAGTAAAATTATGTGATCTTTTAACTGCCCACTAACAGCTATTGAGATGATTCAAGACAAAAACAATTTTTTTTAAAAAGTCAATGAATATTTGAATTTCTTCCCATGATGACTACATTGGTAATAAATTTTGAGTATAATGTGTTGTCAAAACACATTTATTCAGTGTCTGGTGCCTCTGCTTTGATGCTGTAGGAACATCTTGAATGTGACTTTTGTCATCTCCGTATTGGAACTGGATCAGACAAGAAGAAGAAAGGTGCTCTGGACACCTACTGTGTACAGTGTGGAAAGAATAACAACAAGAGTAAAAATGACGGCTAAATAGTCCTTAGAGTAGAAACCAGAGGAGCCAGGCAAGATGTTTACATGGCTCATTGTGCCCTGTACATTGTGCTCTGATGCTGTAAACCACTGGAACCCTTAGGGCAGGGATTCTCAACCTCCCTGGTGCTGCTGTGACCCTTTAATACAGTTCCTTATGTTGTGGTAAACCCCAACCACAAAACTATCATTGTTACTACTTCATAACTGTAATTTTGCTATTTATGAGTCATAGATATCTGTGTTTTCTGGCAGTCTTAGGTGACCCCACTGAAAGGACTGTTTGATCTCCAAAATGATCAGGACCCACACACACGTTGAGAACCACTGCCTTATAGCATCCTGAGGAGAGAAGCACTTTGTACAGATACAATCTCATATACAGTGAGTACGTGTAGATAAGGAAGCTGAGGCTCTGGAAGAAGTGACTTGCCCAAGTTCCCCAGGTGCCGGCAGAAGAACTAGGAGTTGCCACCAGATCTGAATGAATCTGAAGCCTTTATCATTGAGGCTCTTCACTCTGGTAGTAACACAGAGGGGAGAGAAGCTGTAGGTTGTCACCTAACACTCCAGCAGTTTGGTTCTCTTTAAGCCTTGCAGTACCAGAGGGTGTAAACGCTAGTTCCAGACAAGAGAATAAAGAGCATGGGTAGACGAGTTATTCCTGTGTATCTGTGAGCTCTGTTTCCTCAGATTCAACCCACCTCATGTGTGAAATAGTCAGAAATGAAAGTTCAAAAGGTAAAACCTGAATTGATAACACGCTGAGCACTATGTCACATACAAAGTGACGTGTGAATGCTTTCTGAGGTAGCAGTAGTCACCCTGAAATGTTTTAAGGTACCTAGGAGGATGCGTGGAGGCTGCATGAAAACACTATATGTTTTGTATAAGACACATGAGCATTCTCAGGTTGTTTCTATCACTGGGTCCTGGAACCATTTTGCCAAGGCATGAAGAGTTAAGGGTATTCAGTTCACTCTTTTCTCATGAGTGGCTGAATTAGGACTTGGACCCAATGCTTGAACTCAAGTACCTGTATGCTTAGTCACAGGGCTAGGCTGCATCTCATGTGTCACACGGTTGCTCTATAGAATGGGTACCACTATGGGGATCCTCAGGAGGGAGGGAGCATTTCTACCTGAGAGGTAGAGCTTGGAGAACCCAATGATGCCCAAAGGAGATAGCAAGAAAGTTGAACAAAAGAGCTAGGATTCAACCCAGAAGGTGGGGAGGTTAGTGACGTCCTGAGAAGAAGGAACAATGTAAGCAAAGTGGTGGAGGCAGCAGGAAAAAAGAAGGCAGTGAAACCAAACGAGCTGTCTTATGCTCAGAGGCTGACAATGGAATGACTGTCAGAAATAGATGGGAGGAGAATGGAAGCAAAGACCAGAATTAAGTTTCTCATATTCAAGAAGGCGGGTCCTGGAGGGTAGCAGATGGCAAGGGAGAAGAAAGGACTGTAGGAGGAGAGGGTGGGGTTGTCTTTTCATTCACCCAAGACATTTCCCCATGATCACATTTACTCTGTCCTCTGCCCCTTTTTCCTCCCCCACCCCTCCTCTAAGCCATTTATTTGTTGGTTATCCACTTGACTTAACCACTGGTTGTCTTGGCCTCTTGTATGACCATTCCTGTGAACATGCTTCTCTCTCTAACTCCAGCATCCTTCTTTCAAAACCTGGGCCTTCTTTCTGCCATTCTGAGCTTCTTGAAGCCTAATCTGGTTCTAGGCACAGAGTTGGCACTTAGTGACTTGAAGTCATATCTCAGAGTGATACACACGGACCACATTTCTAATTGCAATTAATACAGCAATGGCATTCGGCATCCCTTTGAGCCCCCATAGCATATACATAGATAAAGACATCACAGAGCATTGGATAGAGCAGTGCTTCTCAATCTTCCTAATGCTGCGACCCTTTAATACAGTTCCTTATGCTGCGGTGACCCCCAACCATAAACCATAAATGAAAATAACATTGTTACTCCATAACTGTAGTTTTGAACTGTTATGCATTGTAATGTAAATATCTGTGTTTTCTGATGGACTTAGGTGACCCCTGTGAAAGGTTCTTGGCCCACAGGTTGAAAACTGCTGGTTCAGCCTTTTGGGTGAGGCAGAACTGAAGGCCTGTCCTTGTTAATTGAGTTGTTGGATTCTTCCTTGTACATCAGTCTCCTTGTCTGTGATTCACAGTAATCATGGGACTCACTCACCAGCTTGTTACATGGATTGATGTAATGTAAGTGCTTATGAAGCTGTAAGACAAACGGTGATTGTTGATATCAGATTAACAGTCATAGTGGTTAGAATGATTTTCAAGACGGTCATGATGCTTGTGGCTAGCGGTTGTTAATGATGGCTATAGTTGGGATATTGGTAAAAACGGTAGTAATAGAGGTAGTGATGATAGTGGTGATGGAGGTGGTGTTATTAGAGATAGTAATGAGTATTATAGGGATACTGTTACTGACAACGGTGTAAGTGTTGGTGACAACGAGATTAATGGAACTGGTGATGAGATGTGTGCTGTTTGTGTTGACACAGGACAACAATGTTAATAGTAATGGTGATAACTGTAGTAGGGTCAGTGCTGTTGACAATGAGGTGGTGGTACTGATGGTGATGGCGGCGGCTACACAGGTGATGTGGGAAGTAAGCAAGTACAAGTCATGGTGGTGTTGGTGGAGTGGCATTAGTGGTGGTAGAGGCAACGGTGGATTTTGGACAATCGTCACCTTTGTACTACACTGTCTTGGGCTTCACGGGATTTCCAGCTCCCACAGATTGAGCCCCTCCTCCATATGTGTTTGTCAGGAGAAAGAGTAAGAGTAATATCCCATGCCTTGAGATTAATTCCCTTATGTAGTTGTACTTCAGGATAGATGTCATCTTGACTGTCTTCTTGACACTTGCATTCCAACACACAGCATGATGCTGTGCCCAGTATGCAGTCATGTCTGCAGGAAATATCTTTGCAGTGACAGAAGATACTTGCAGAAGGACCCAGAGTGAAATGTCTCATCCCTGAGCACTCCACAGTGGCTATTTGGTATCAGTTCTTTATCACCTCAAAATACACTTGCATTAGCACCAAGGCAGTCTGGGCCCTGCAACCACTCTTTTCTGGCAAATTTGGAAAGCTATGCCCTGGGAACCCTTAGGTGTCAGCCTTACCTGACTCCTTGGACCTCCCCCAACCCCATCATAGCTCTGCACTAATTCTTTGATAGTTTATTACACAGACCTGTGGAGAGACGGCATCCTTTACCAGTCACTTCTGGAGCATCACTGCCCCCTCCTTGCTATGCACCAGGAACAAGAGGTATACACGGACTGGAGCTGTTTTTGGCATTCAGTCCCCACCCACCCTAGGAGACACTGCAGAAGTGGCTTCAAGTGCCAGTGGCTCCACAGTCCACCCTCTAGGCAAGTTAAAGGCACCAAAACACTCCGTTAATTGTGTATAGATAAAAAACAGGTTTTTAAGCATAGGATAAAGCTATGCCCTGATAAACTGTTTTAAACCAAAAATGTTATAAACATCAAAATGTATCGAATCCACTCAGTCTGTCTAACATCTCAGCTCAGCCACACAGCTCACTGCAGGGAGCTGGTGCTTTCCTCCCGTAATCTGGAGCTGGCTGGGAGCATCTTGAGAGAGTGTTATTCTGCATCTCACTGGCTCATGAAAGATCCAAACTCAAAATATGGTTTCTACTGAATGTGTGTCACTTCCACCCCACAGCCAAGCTGACGAAGCACTGAGTCAAGCTGTTATAAACCGGGGTCTGCCTGTAACCACAGGTTCATAGTATAGCATTTGCATGGGGTTTGGGGCACATAGTAAGGGCACAAGAAAGTGTAGCCCTTGAGAATTATTATTTCTATTTCTACTGGAGAGATTGAAGCACCAACTTGTGAATCAAACCGGACCTTTGTGTCTCTGGTGTAGTAGGCATGGCTGTCATTTGTCTTGGGTATCTGGCCTCATAATTCTGAGCCCATGAGACCTTTCAAATGGATCACATGTTATGGAGAAAGATGAGAATAAGCCTAGGCCTTTGGACAAGGGCTATTCTGCAAAACAAGGATTTGGCTGCCGACTGGTCTTAGATCGAAACCATGCTGTGTCTTTCTCTGCCTGTGTGGCCTTAGCTCACTACTTTGGATGAGCCTTGGTTTCTCCACGAGTCCCATGAGGTTGGTAATACTGACCACATGGGCTCCTTGGGAAAATAATGGAAAATGAAGTGTAAAATGGAGCTAGGGTGAGAATTCGTCTCTCAGGCAGTCCCGGTCGGGAGGAAATGGAAAGACCAAAGTGGTTTGGGGACTAGAGCTGCCTGCAGCCTTTATATGTCCCTGGAATTGATTTACAGCTCCCCTAAAATCTTGGAGCAAAACCAGGAAGAAAAGAAAGAAAAGGAGGGGGAGGGGAAGTAAGAGTCTGAAAGAGAAATTGTAAACACAGGGAGTTCACATAGCTGTTATCCACCCCAAGGAAGTGGTCCACATGGGAGAGATAATTGCTGAGTTTTTTTTTTACATGTTAGGAATGTGCATGTTAACAGATGTAGAAAAAGGCAGCCAGGTAGACAGAACTCCAGCAAAGACATGGTGCAGGGGAGAGGAAGAGTGATGGACAGGTTACAAAGCACCAACACACCCTCTGCAAAGGGTGGAAACTGAGGCAGGGCAAGCCCTCGCATTTTTAATACCACACAGGGGCTCCATGCGTCAAACAGTAGTTATTCTTTAAATGGCATTTGATGTGTGCACATGTGTGGAGAGAGAACACATGCTACTGCGTGTCTCACAACAGACCCTGTGCTGGGCACTTCCCCTACATCGTCTCACTTAATGCCAGTGCCACCCCACGAGAGTGTTGCCATCTGTAATTCAGAGGTAAGAAAATGGAATCTCAGAATAGAGACGTGAGGAACATTCTGAGGTCATGTAGCTGGGAAGGGAAGGAGCAGTGTTTGCCCCCTTAGATCTGAGATTCTGTACCTGCCACCAAATATTTGGCATTTGGGGAAGATGAGGCTTGGGAATGGTGTTTCCTACCCAACCCGAAGGACCGGGAGGTCAAACGCCAGCTCTGATTGCCATATCTCCCATTCCTTTCCTTTCCATGGGCCCTCATGCATCATTGAAATTGACAAGGCAAGAATCTTCTTTCTCTCCAATTCCCTCCTTTTCTGACTGACTTCCAAAATTTCCAGGGAACCACAAACCAGCTCAAAAGATAAAGGCTTTGTGAATCTCCCTGCCTAAGCATGGCATCTACAGGCTTTCCCCATGGTTGTCCTGTCCCCACCATTGCTCTACCATGCCAGGAGACAGATCCTGCACTCCAGACTGCCACTGTTGCCCCGCCCCCTGATTCAGAGTCTCTCCCTGTGATGACATGCACAGACTCAGAAGGCAGGAAGCCTTCATGGACCATATGATCTTGAGTTAAAGCCTACTATATTTGAGACTCAGATTCATCGTTTGTAAGATAAGGATGTAGCCTCTCTCCTTGGAATGCTGCGATGGAGGATACCTCTTCAATAGTGAGCATGCATTTGAGGGTTGGGAATTATTTGTATTGCTGAGGTTTGGCCAGACTCTGAACTTGACACAGTCAGATTCCTCTACAATCACAAGTCTAACAACTGTAAGAAAATATGACAATTCTTGGCGTGTGTTGTCATCCCCTCATCCATTACTCATGGCAGATATTGAACACCCGTCACAGAACCTTTTCCTTCTGTATACAATGTGACCTCAGGATCTTTCTTGACAGCGCTCCACGCAGATGCTACCAACTGGGGGAGAGGGCAACGTTATCTGTGTTCCCGTCCTGACTAAGTGCACATTCCCAACTCCTTCAACTCTGCACAGCTGTCCTGTTGTTCTCTGCAACCCATGCTCCCTTGTGCATATGTGTGTGCATGCGTGTGTGCATGTGTGCGGTGTGTAGAAATACCCTTCAATGTTGTAAGAGCATTCTAGTCATGTGTGAGTTTGTCTATTTGTACAAATCCCCAGCCTTTCAGAATCCCACCAACCACGTCCTATTTGTGACTCGGGACCCACAAGGAGCATCAATCTTGGAGAGAGAGCCAGCTGGAAAAAGTGACATCAGCACACAGCACACACCCTCGGTCACCTCTGGGAGTGAGCTACGAGGTGGTGTGTGAATGCGAATCTGAACTCTTTCAAAATATTTAATGCTCAGATTGGCTGACAACTGTCTTCTCCAGAGGGAGGCATAGAGTAATTTATACTTTAGACCCAACAGCCCTGGCTGCCATAACAAATAAACCTCAAAGTTTCAGTGGCTTAATTAGTAAAATTTCACTGACCATTCCCTAGGACAATGTCTGCGTCTTTCCAATGCATGCAACTTTCTTCCACAAAAGACCGACTCCCAGCCTCCTTCCACCTGTCATTCCATCAACCCAGGGCCTCTTTCATGTCGAGGAAAAGGTGGGGAAACGACACCCCATTTTATAACCACTTTTGTAGCCTAGAAGAGACAAACATTACTTGGGCTCACATTTCTCTGAGGGATCACACTTTCCAGCTCCATCTAGTTGCAGTGAGGGAGAAAAAGTCTGACCCATGCCCAGCCCTAGAACAACCCACCTCGAAGAAGCATACAGTGGGAGAGGTGAGCAAGACCACACATCCAGGTCTGCCTCAAACAGTAGCTGAGGGATGACCACTAAATCAGTTGGGTCCTGTTGGGACTTTCCAGAATATGAGTTCAGATGTCACTTGGTCAGCCTGGATAGCTCAGGAAGCAGATGTCAACAGAAAAAGATTTACACCAAACCTCTTGGGACAAAAGACCTACATGATCATGCCTCCATCTGCAGAAGGAGAGGCAGCAGACAGCTAGAGCCCAATGCCATTAAGCATCCCAGTGGTTCACCCAGCATCCCCATAAGTCTAAGATTGCACATTGCCTCAGAGAGAGGTGATGCTGGTCCTGGCAGCTTTGGCATCCTGGTTCTGTAAGCTGTGTTTTCTAGCATGGTCTCATGATCCGAGTTAACGGGAGTATTCTCCTAACAGATGGGACCCTGCTGGATGTGCCAGCAAAATCAGGCTTCCAAATCTCCCGGCTGTCTTCCAGAGGCTGGGGAATTCGCCAAGGTAAATGCCACCTTGCGAGGTCTCTGGGAAGCAGCCAGGAGCATCTCCTGTGTAATGCTTAAGCCCCTCACGAGGCTGTTCTGGCCTGCTATACGCACTCAGGAGCCACATCCATGGCTCAACTCTGCTTCCAGCTGTAAGTGGGGCTTCCTGACAGCTCTGGAAAAAAGAAAGCAGAAAGGGGAGGAAACAAGAGAAACGCAACCCAGTCTTGGAGTTTCCCTCCAAAGCAGATCTCGTGAGAACCTCTCCGTACAAGACTTGGAACAAAGGAACGCTGGCGCTTTGATTATCGTATCCGCGGCAGTTGTTGAAATGCCTCTGACACTCGCCAGCGCCTTAGTAAGAATTATAATTACATTGGAAGACCCCAGGCGACCGAGTAAACTGATTAGCTGCTTGCGCAGAGTTGATGGATTTTTTTTCCCTCCCTCTGGGTCACAAATAGGACTGTGGGAGATGGTGGGAACCCTGTAGGTGGGAGTCGTCCAGAATGGAGCTGTGTACATCCAGGAAGTCAAATTGACTGGTGCTGACAGATTCCCCTGGAGCCTCTATCTGACAGGTGCCCACCTGCCCCCAGAACAGGCTGCCTGGGCTCCCCCCCCCCCCCCGGGTTGTTGGTTGATCCTGTACAGATCAAGAGCCAGGTAGAATAGGCTGCTGGTGGCTGGGAAGCCCTCCCCCAGGAAAGTCGAAGCCTTCTGCCAGGTATAATTATTGTATGGATAATTACACAATTCAGAGCCTGCTGGAAAACCCTGGGCTGGAGCCAGAGTAGAGAGGCAGGGTTTGGGGACTATGGCCGCTTGCTGTGTCTCAGAGTTGAGTCTGAAAGAAGAGAATAATCCCTCCCCCTCCTAGGAATCCTACCTGCCAGGACTGCGGCTTGCAGAGTAGAAGAGAGGCAGAGAGTGGATGAGTTCCCTCTTCCTCTGCCCATTCTTTCACCAGAGGTGGTGCCCAGAACTACAGCCCCAACCCTCAATCCCTTTTCTGTCCTCTCTTCAGTCACCCTCTTTCTGGGACACCTCATCCTGCCTGAATGCTAATGATGCCGAATACTTGCACAGCACCTATCCGAATGCTAATGATACCGAATACTTGAGCACCAATTTTGCCCCTGGGCTTCAGATATGCATCACTAGTGAAGACTAGACTAGGTGTTTGCTGCTGAGGGTCTCAGGCTCACCAGGCCATGTCCGTCCTCCCAGAACCCCAGCTAGGACTCAAGAATCTTTCTTACCTTCTCTTGCACCTGAAGCCAAGCCACTATAGCTCTGTATCACACCTCCCTCTCCCTGCTTCTCTCTGTCTCTGTCTCTCTCTCTCTCTCTCTATGTGTGTGTGTGTGTGTGTAGATATATAGATAGAAATTAGATAGGTATAGATATATAATATTCTGTGTCTATATCTATAAATCACACCCTGCCTTTTCTCTTCAGCTCCACCTACAAAGTCACCTTCAGGCTTCTTAGGCATCGATGGCTTTCTTGAAGTAGCCTCTTCGTTTTGTCCATATTTTCTTAGACATCAGCCTCCCAGTGACTCCAGGTCCGTCTTGCTGAATGCAAATCTGCTGTCTCTTCCTGTGCCTGGCATCCTTACCACCTGTCACCTGCAGCACTGCTTTACCTCTTTAGGCTGTGCCCAAGGCCCTCCCCAATCTGCCTGTGTGCCAGCCCAGCTGCTACCCGCATTTCAGCTCACACTATTGGATGCTACTTACCTCAGATTCTCATGAATGTTTTAGCCATGCCCAAAAATTCAACAATGGAGTAGAAGACTCTAAGAGTAAACATTCTAGGCTCTGGAGCCAGACTGAAAATGATTATATCTTGCTTCCTACTATTGCTAGCTAGCCTTGTTGACCTGGGCCACCCTGTGCTTCTTTCTTCTGTTTTGTCACATAGAAATTGCAGTGATAAAAGAACTATCACATACGGCTGTTATTGGGAAGCTTCAGTAACCTAACTCCCATTAAGCACTCAGAGCATAATTAGTGCAGGGTAACTATGTCTTCGAGCGTTTGCCGCATATCCTGAATAGATGCTCGAGAAATGTCAAGCCCAGAGGAAATTAGATCCAGCCAGTCTGCTTTCCAGGCTGAGGTGTGAGATGGAAAGGAACTTCTTTTCACGGCCATCCCAGGTGGTGACTCCCCATCCTAGTCCAGTGCAGGCTACCTGAGGCTTGGTGGACCTGATACAGTGAAGGCTGCTGTCTCCAGGGGGCCCCATTCTCTGAATTTGCCAAGGAGGACAGAGATTATTCTCCTCCAGAACCATGGCTAGGAGAAGTAGATCGTGGAAAGAAGGGAATGTCTGCACCTCAGTTGACTCTGTCTTATAGCAATGAAGGGTCTTCTGTTGGCAAGAGTGGTTGGGAAAGTTTCTGTCTATGATCTTTGCTGGACACTGAGGACCTGCACCGGCTCTGGACTGCCCAATGTGCTGGGTCCCCACTTTGTATACAAGATTGGGTTAAGACTCCAAGGCCAAGAACCAGGCTTCTGGGTGTTATTAGTGGCTCCCGGTCGCTAAGGGTCTCAGACAGAGGGTGTAAGAGCCCACATGAGCAGGCTGCCTGCTACTAAGCCCAATGCCATCACTAAACAGTTAGATGACCCTGAACAAACTTCTTAACCGTAACCTTGCTAAGCCTGTTTCCTCTTCTGTAAAATGAAGAGATTTATAAGACCCTGCCCTAATGGTTGGCACGAGGAAAGAGCCTGTAAAAAGCACCTGCACTTTAGCAAGGTTCCATGGACTTCTGGGAAACACTGCAGTGAATGTTGGGGGCAGCCTCTGAGCAGGATGCATGCGCATTCCCCACCTCAGATGCAGAGGCAGGAAGAAATACCTCCCTGCAAACTAGGCGTGCATCTTTGCTGATTGGCAGTTTTTCCTCGAGTTAATTTGGGAGCCTGTGACCTTTCCTGTCGTGTGCGTCTCTGACTCAGACTGCAATATTGCAGCGCCAGCCAAACATGTGACAAGCCCCTTCTCCTCAGGCGACTGAGGAGGAGCAGGGGTGTTCTGGTAGCTTCTTCTGAGGTGGGAGTGGGGCAGAGACAGCCGTCTGACTCCATGGGGTCTGTCACGGGAGCAATTATGAAATGTATACCACGTCTTCTCAGCCAGGGGAGAGAGTGATAGTTCAGGTTATATGGGTTGGGTTTCCCTCCTGATTCCATGAATTAGAAACCACACTCCCTTACCCTGCTTCCGTGTTCAGAGTCTCTAGGGAAACGGGATGGCTGAGAATCAGAACCAGCAGGGGTGCTTCTCTGGAGTGACAGATTTCAAAACCATGCTTGATGATCCCCCATGCACCACGTCTCAGCTCAATCTGCAGCGATTCCTAAGAGTGGTCCCACGGAGGTGTAGATCTTAGCCACAGCTAGGGGCAAAAGCTGCCAGTGCAGCCCAGCAGTTCTGGGTCAATTGCTAGGGACTCTGTGTCCTAATTTGTTTATCTCGGTGGCTGCAAAGTGGGAAGACTCCTTCAGGACTGAGAACAGAGTCTAGCCATATTCACTCAGTCAGTCAAATCTGTTGTCTCTATCCACCCTCCCTGGCAACACGGCTTCTACAGTTGAATACAGACGGGCACCAGGCAAGGACGTGTATGTATAGAGTGGGCTCCCGCTAGGCCTGATGGGTTTCAGCCTGGCTTTCTGACCTTCCCAAGCTCCGTGGAGCTGGCTGGCATCAGAGGTCGAACATTTTCCTCCATGTCACCTATACACCACACTCAGGCTACACACGTTTGGAATTGGGACAGATGCCCAATGTAATTGGCTATCTGTCCTTCTGGGTCTCAGTGTTTTACTAGATTTGGAAAATTGGTAACAAAACCTGGAGAATGACATCTGGGAGAGACAACTAAGCTATTGTCCCTCTTCGCTTGTCCCTCCTGTTTGGAATGCCTCTGTCTGGCCTGGCACCCACACCTTCCCCTTTACCCCGTGCCTCCTGCACTTTGGGATACAGCGCAGGCAGGTCCCTCATTCATCCCAGAGCTAACTTAGGTGAGCTTGCTCCTTGTTCCAAACTCCCTCACAAGCAGTCCAACACAGAGCTCTAAGCCATGACACACTGAGATCAAAAGCCAAACCTCTACACCAAAGTCTCTGGCATATGGCAGGAACTGAAGTTAGATACATTCCTACTCGCAAGTATTTTGCTTTGCAAGAAAAACAACAACAACAAAGACACGAGGGTAGCAAGAAGGCTCAGCCGGTAAATAGGTTTACCACCAAGCCTGATGACCTGAGTTCAAAGCCTGGGACCCATACGGTAGATGGAAAATCAACTCCCGGATATTGTCCTCTCGGATGCTGCACATACTCAGTGGCACACACAACTCCCTACCCTGCCTCCCCCCAAATATTAATGTTTAAATATTTTTAGTGCAGAAGTCATGAATCAACTGAATGAATGAAGTAATGCATACGGAGCTGAGGTAAACTGAGTCTGCCCAGGCTGTTGGTCCAGAGAAAACATGGATCCAAGCATCAGGAGGACATGGATGAGAATTCTGGCACTGACCTTTGTGAACCTTTGTGACCTTTGTGAAGCTTTCGTAGACTACCTCTCATTGCAAATCCTCTATTAGCTCATGGTGGGGTTGGGAGGATATGAATGCTTGCAGCTGTCATGAGGACCCAGCGTGTGGCATAGCCGCTTGCCATCAACAGCAGCCACTCATAGCCATGGCAGGACCAGGCAGCTCTGTTGGCATTGGCCTTTTAAACTGTTCAGGAATACTCTGTAACCATAGCAGGCAGCTGCTGGTTATGTTACGGTGGTACCCTCTGAGAGTGTGTCTCCTGGAGACCTGTGTGCGAGGGATGTCGTACTGTAAGTTTGCATTATTCAGACACACTCACAAACTCACCCCGTTCATGCTCATCTCAGGACAACTGTATTCCGTCTATTTGTCCTTGGGTTCCTAGTAACTCTGAGAGTATTTAAAAAAAAATTTTAAAAAAAAGCAAATGTGTTTATTTTAAGAGTCATGATGTAACTAATGTCACGTAGCATTCATTTTGAGGGGACAAAGTTGATATTAATAGATTTATAAATGAGCATCATCTTGAGATTATTTACATGAACATTTTAAAAGGGTCTTTCTTATTTTCAGTTACCCTTTATTGCACATCAGGAGGGTCAGGGCATAATATTTGTGAGCTGAGGATTTGAAATGGCTTGAGAATCCTCTGGGAGTTGCAGGGTTTGCCTGCCAGAGATAGTAGATGATTTTGCCTGAGGACTGTCCCAGAGAACACCTACATCCAGCTAGACAATTCTACCCTGAGTTGGCTCTAGAAACCAAGGCTCAGGATCCCTACTCTCTTTTCCCAACTATCCCTCTTGGCCTCGCATTGTTGTGCCTAGTCAACAGCTCCCGTGTGTTCAAGATAAGCTATGTGTGTGAGTGGCTTCTCCAGGGAGTTGGATAGGGTTTGGAAAGCCCGCAAGAGCCATACAGCATCCTCCAGCACCAACTAGATTGAAGCAGGGAGCTGCTGGCCACACTGCAGCTCAGCTGAAACCTTCTTTTTCTGTAGAGATAGGGCTGTCCTTCCTGTCTGGTACGAACGGTAAATGAGACATGTATTGAGTGCTGGGGCACAATGTAGGCTCAGGAAAACTAGTTCCTCCCAGAACGACTCAAAAAACGTAACTACCAAGAAATACCTAAGTGGTTGATGTTGCTGGGCTTTGGAGAAGTAAGGCTAGAAGAGCAAAGGATGCTGGGCCAGCAGAAACTAAATGTGTCACTGCCTTCTTCAAGGACATGAGGTTTCTCCAACCTGAATAATCGTCAGTAGCTGTCACTACTCCGGCTTCTGTCATCAGTGCACCCCCTGTGTTCTCTTAGGGACCCCTGTGATTGTTCTGTGGTTACCCTCGTGTGGGTGGCAAACCTCAGACTTTTGCAGGAGATTAGCAATGCTGCCCAGAGTTACAGCTTATAAACGGGATTTGAACTCATGCCTTAGGACTCTAGACTGGAGACTCTTGGCCTCCCAACCATATAGACTTGCACTTCACCTGCCTCCTCCTTTGTTCTTCCAGACTCAAAGCTTTCGGTGTCCTTTAACCTACTCCTTTGTCATTCGGCACCCTTCCTTGAATAGTTCCCCCAGGACTTCTGCTGGGTGAGACCCATCTCTGCATCACCAATGTCACTAAGCTCACTGTGCAGTACTATAGGTACGCTGAAGCATGGGCTGGCACCTGGTGCCCTGCACTTCCATCAAAACCTTGTCTTCCTCACTCCAGGTTTTTTTCTGATGTTAGTGAAATGAGGACCACCTGAGGTGGCGAGGTTCCTGGGACGCTCACGCCTCAGGCAAAACTTGGCACATTTCAGAAATGCCTACTTCAATTCTTGACATAATGAGACCAAATTGTCCCCTGGCAAGTCCGCTAGTAACAATTATTCCTGTCTTTGGAGAGCCATCCTAAGGCAATGGGAGCTTCTGATCTCACAATCAGCACACTTTGTGATGCCGGCCTCCTCCTAACCAGACATTTTAATCATTTGCTTTGTGAAGAAGCAGGATCAGTTCCATTGCCCTGGAGAGCAGGAGGATAGGAATGCAGCTTGTTTTCTGTGCCTGTAGCTCAGTTCAGGAGAGCCAGCAATATATGAGTCCCCAGCTCCCCAGCTCCCCAGCCCCACTCCTCACAGAGGAAGCCGGCCCTTAAAGTAGATTCATCCCCCGGAACCCTCTCCAGTTACAAGCAACCCCACACTGCCCTGGCTCTCTCTGGATCCAACTCACACCATTTGCCACAGCCTCCTGGCCCCGGTCCACTTTCTGATGCCTCACTGCCAAGCCTGTGCACAGGCAGTTCTCCATCCTGGAACATCCGTGCCACCTCCACCCTTCCCCATCTGCTCAGCTCCTCTGTGGTGTCAGGGTTGAGTTCCTGGGTCACCTGCTGTAGGAAGTGTTCCTTGATCTTCCTTTTTTCTGGTCCTTAAGTGACCCTGATCCTAGGAACTGGCACCTCATTTTTCTTTGCTCATAGTCTGCACACTCAGATCTGGGTATACAAGCAATTCCGTTTTCTTTATTGCTTACAACTGACCTTAATTTCAGCATCAGGTTTGTGTTCTTGTCAAAACAAGCGTGGAATCCTAGCAACTCAAGATCTCCTCCTTCCTCCCTGGAGCCATACTTCCAGATGAGATAATGTCTTGCCATCTCAGGCATTGACAAAACATGGTACATGTAGGCGTTGGCATCTCCAGAGATGATATTGATGCAAATCATCGTAGACCCCCGGGGAAGTCTCGTCATTTCAACTCAAGACCCCTTCAATCTCTTTCTCTCTCTCATACTCGGACCCTTTTGGACTTGAGATTCTGAGCTTTTGCAAGACAGTCCGCTGGTACCTGTTAGGCCCGTTGGCATAGATACCCCTGTAGACACCACAGTGCTGTTATGTGATGCTCCTCTGTTCTCTGACCCATACTCCGTGCCACCATAGAGGTTGTCTGTCCTATCATGAGGACGCAGCTGGAGAGAAAAGTCATTCACTCTTCCAGCAACCCCAACAAACACATAATCTTCTTTTCTCTCTTCTTTCTTCCCCTTCTGTTCTCCCCCCTCCCCTTCCTCTTCCTTCTCTTCTTTCCCTTCCTCCTCTCCTCGTCTTCCCTCTTCCCTGCTCTCCCTTTCCCTTCTCTTCTTCCCCACCCCCAACCCAGGTGCATTTCTGTTGAGGATCAGGGAAAGAATGGTGAGTTGGAAGTTTCTTCCACCACAGTGCTTTCTAGAATCCGCCGCTTTTCCACAAGTCCTTCAAATCCTGGGTCTTGGAATGCAGAGAGCCGAGGAAATCTAAAGCCTTTTCTCTCTAGCTTTGGTCTAGGCCTGCAGTTGTCCAAGTCTGTTCAGAAGTCAATGGGTACCTTCTGTGCTCTCTACTTTCTGAAGGTAGTCAGCGTGGAACTCCCTGCCTTTGCCCAGGGAAGGGGTGGGGTTGGGTGTAGGGTACCAAAAGAGAACAGTCACGTTCAAGCAGAAGGGCTTCCAGTGCTGGCAGCAATCTGGCTTTGTATTTGACATCTCATTATAGTGCCTGGACCTCGTGAGATGCCGATCTATCACCTTCTTGTGTGGTGGATCAGTCACGCCATACCGCTAAGCCCAGATTTCTTCATCTCTAAAGTTAGAAGCCATCTACACAAGTCTGCAGTGACCATGACCCTGGAGCCACTCAAGTCTTAGCTCTTGGTCTGACAGAGCTCAGACTTTGAATCCCAAGATTGCTGTGCAGCAAGTTCACATTCCAGCTCCTGTACTGCAGGTCTGAGAAGCCACACAGCTCTCTCCAAAGCCAGGCTCCTCTAGAACAGGGCACATTCAAACACTCTGATAAAGTATAATAACTATGATTCCAGCAGAGAGTGGGGGCAGGAGGGTGCTTCACTAGGCTGGATGGGCTAGCCGGGTTTTGAACCGCCAGTGTTTTCCAATTTATATGTTGGTTCAGAAGCATCAGGAGGAGCCGAGCCCTGTCCTGCCTTAGTGCCTCAGATGAGGTAGAGGTGACTCGAGCCTGCAGGGCGAGGCAGGTCTCAGGTGTCACCCTCCCACCAGCCCGCAGTGGTGCCCAGAGCCCAGCGGCACCTGTGTACAGTAGCTGTGCTGATTGCCTCCGTTTCTCTGCAGTCTGATGAATGTGTTTCCCCCCTCGGGCAGTAGCCGCTTCATTTGTTTGTTCTAGTTCCTGTTTCTCATTAGCTGCTAAATCATCCCGAAGGCTCAGCCAGCAGGGGCTGCACAGACCGCAGTCCCAGTGCGGTCCCAGACACTTGGCAGGGGTCAGGAGCAGGGGTGCCTGTCCAGCTCTGCCTTGGATGCTGTCCCCACGCAATGTCTCAGCCTGGGCTGCCTCCTGCATTGAGCATTTGGGATTTCTGTGATGGATACTTGAGGAGGGATGCACTGTATAAGCAGAAGAGATTATTTAGCCCACAGTTCTGAAGATGGCCTGCTTACCGGTAGGGTCCCAAGGTGGCACAAGCAATCACACAGAGAGGCGAGGGGTCTATATGTGTGTGTCCTCTGATCTCTCTCTCTCTCCTTATTCAATCAGGAGGCTCCATCCCGATGACTTATCTAGTCTCGGTTTCCCACAAAGGCCTCACCACTGAGCGCCACAATCAAATTATTTTCCCATTCTCCCAGAGCTTCATAATGGGGAGTTTTGGAGGGAACAGATCACATCCAAACCCTTAAAGCTGTCTTCCCCAGAGACCCATTGAGGGGAAAATGTATTATTAGAAAAAGGGCCAAACGTCTACTCTCGGGAACAAACAGAGCTCCGTCCCATCCTCCCTCAAGAGCTGCCTGTTTCTGCCCAGGCTATGGCAGCCCAGGTCTTTCTTCCACTCCTCAGGTTGGGCAGGCTGGAATCCTACCCCGCCTCTCTTGTTTTCCTCCCTGACCTTCACCTTCGATGAACCCAAAGGACACACTAGCACCCCAGCCTTCCCTTGCCTCTTGCACTTGCAAAGGCCTTACCCAAATTAAACACCTGCTTTCCATGTTTATTCAAGAATTGGGAATTAATATCTTGCTAAATCTAACTCAAACACAATTAAGAAGGTAAATCTATTTTTGAGGGGGGAAAAAAATCTCATCGCTCATCTGCAGACCAAATAAATAAGATTCCAACATTCCCAGATCTGCAGCTGTGGGTTTGGGGTCGGGGAAGCAGGGCTGCTTCTCATAGAGGACAGACCACCAGGGTCAGAGGGGGCCCAAGCAATCATCGCAATCCCTACCCTCCAATATCCCATGTAGGCATGAAGTTCAATCTTGTCCGGCGTGAAATGAGATTGGTAATAGAGACCTCACGTGTTGTCTCAGGTTTGCTCACAGCTAGGAATATAAACCGCACAAAGGCAGGATCTTGCTCGTTCCCTGCTGCGTCACTGCCCCTCACACACATCAGACAGGAGCTGAGCCTTCAGTGAGGATGATGCAAGCCAGAGAGTGGTTGTGGCTCGTCCAGGGTCACATAGCAAACCAGAGTGAAGACTTGACTCAGGCTGAAGACTCCTGGGTTCTAATCTACATGTTCTCTCTCCCAGCTTCTGGCAAGATATTGGCTTACCATCTCATCCCACCAACATCCATGGTCTGTGTAGCTTTGGATGCAGCCTTACCTTCCCTACCTCAGTTTTCCCAGCAGCAGGATGGGTATGTCATTAGACAAAGGCCCAAATGCTCTACCCTTGGGAAAAAAACAGAGCCCGGTTCCATCTTTCTCAAGAACCAACGATGTCCTGCAATAGCCTATCCTCCTCCACCTTCAACATCTCCCTCTCCTTCAGATCCTCCCTTCCTCCGCTCTACCAAGGGATCAATGAGGCTAAGCATGTCCCTGCTGTTAGTCCAAGTCCCTCTGACCCCAGTCAAGCTGAAGTGAAGAGGGGAAAGGGACGCAGTGTCCCTTCCTGCCCCCACACACTTGCGAGACCCTAAGGTGTGCGCTGCCCCTGCGGTCTGGTCTGTGATTTAAGTCTCCTCTCCTCACCTGCAGTGCGCAGAGTTAAAAATGACCTTGGCAGGCAGCCTTGTGTAGCATCTGTCTAGAAGCAGAGAGCAGTCAGAGAAAACCCACTCTGAAGTCTGAACGGCTGCCGGGGTGGGGAGGGCAGCCAAGGAGCGGGTGGCTTCAGGGATATGTCTCCAGGGCGATCAGCAGGATGGATTGAGGGAAGTCACACCGGGCAGCCCTGGCGCGGAAAAATCTTTGCTGGAGGAGAGGCCGTATCCCGCAGTTTCCCTGGAAGGTGGCTTTGAGAACTGAAGTAAGGGTTCATTCCTAGGCCAGCGCTACCAGGGAAGATAGATCGCCAGGGCCACCTGTGTGCCACATGCTGCCTCACTTGGATTCACTCAGAGATGCCACCTCTAGGCATAATTTGCATGTGCTTCTGTCCTAACAAGGCAAGATGGTGCTGAGGGACAGAAACAGCCTGGTCTCGGGGACACCTGGCCTGGTCCTGGCAGTTGTGCCTGTGACTTTGAATGGGTCACTTTACCTCTTCCTGTGTACATGATACGTTAGCTATAAAATGAAGAAAATGAGTCCTAACAGGGGGTGTAGCTCAGTGAGTGAAAGTAGGCTAATGAGTAAAGCCAGCAAGTTCTATCCTGGGCAACCAATGTCACCCCACTGAGCCTCAGTTCCCCTGTGTATGACACGGGCATGCCTTAAGTGCCTGCTTTCTCCTCTCCCCCCTCGGATTGAACATTCTCCGCTTGTCCTTGGGATCTGTTCTATGCTGCCTTTCTACAGGCTGAGCTTAGAAGACCGAGCCGGGAGGGCCCTGGCAATGAGCCCTCTGTCTCCTACAGCTGTTTGCTAAACAAAAACACCAGCAGCAGTGTAGAGACAGGAGTGTGGCATTGTCGGCTCTTCTGAGGGCTCCAGTGGGCTAGTCATGTTCCTGGGCTCCTTCAGTCCATCCTCTCTTGCTGGTTCTTCGTGGAAAGCCTGCCACCACTGCTGGGGTATTGAGGTGCTCAAGCACCCACTCTTTCTATCCTGGGGCAACTGCATTGTCTATGTGCTTTATCTACACATCCCCTCCTCTGCACGGTCCCTTCATTACACTGTCCTCAAATTATCCGCCGTGAGTAGGCCATTGTGTCCCCTCTGGCCCCAGACTTAGCACCATTTAAAGCAAGAATAACTAACAATGTTGAGTTCAGCTCTGTGGTTACCTCTCCTGGCCAGACAGCCCCCAAGAAACCACTATTATGGCCTGTCCCATTTATTGGATAAAGAAATCTAGGCTTTGAGAATGGTTCTCAGTTGGGACCATCACCTCATGACAGGGTGTGATGGCTGTCCTCAGTCCCTCCTCTGCGAGAGCAGAGAAGCTAATGAAACCCTGTGCTTGAACCCCCAGGGCATGAACTTTCACTTCTAAGTGCCCTTTCCACAGCTATTCTGAGGCACTTGTCAGACCAGATCTTGACTTCACAATTAAACAGGGGTGATCGATCAGCCCCACATATCTTGACGTGACAGATACACAGCGGATGGTGTATTAACCCATTTCTGTTACTGTGGTACAACTCTTGAGTCTGGAAAACTTATAGAGAACTTTGCTTTGGTTACTGTTTGGAGGCTAAAACCCGACAGTGTGGTACTGACTCTGAGGAAGCCCCTCCCCCCAGCTTTATCACCTCATGATGAGCGACTCCTCAAAGTAGGAAGCCAGAGGAGGGGTTGGGAAGAACTATGTTAATTTTTTCTAAGGACAGACCCTCAGTGACCTAATGCCCTTCCACCAGGCTCACCTCTTAAAGGTACCACCAAAGTCTTTACATCACCACTCCAGGGACAAAGTTTTGAATCCATGAATCCTGGGGACAAACTGGAGTGGTGCTTTCATCTCTGTGGCCCCATCCTCCTCTGTTCTTACTGCTCCAGTGCAGGGACCCTGACATTAGCATCCTCTGGGTTGAGAACCATAGGTCTTTCCACAACAGTTGCTCCTCCTCGGTCATCTCTACCTCCACCCTTACCCATACCCAGCCCTCTTTCCAGAAACCCCCTTTGCACCAAGTTATGTCCTTGGCCAAAAGATTAATAATATTGTGCTTCTGTGGGATGCTCTAAGTCTATGGAGGAAGCAAGCTTCAAGCAGTAGCCCCAGGATGCTTAGTGCTCCCTCAGATGAGTGTCTGCCTTCCTCCTTCCAAGGGAAGATTTATGTACTTATGTGCCTCTATAAATGCCTATGTTTGCTTATTCATTTATTTATTTAATCAGCATAAATGAGTCAGTTTGGGGCCACTCTTTCTCACCATCCTTTAGTGAAATTCTCATCCACTGGTTCTCACTAAATGACTCGCAGCTCCCAGTCTCTGGTCTGCCTCCTCTCTCTCTCTCTCTCTCTCTCTCTCTCTCTCTCTCTCTCTCTCTCTCTCTCTCTCTCTCTCTCTGCCTTAAATGTCACTTGCTGATCATTTACAGGTCCTGTGGCCCTGATCTCTGACCTATCTCTGTTCCCCGACTTCTCTCTCCCTCTCCCACTCCTCACCTCTCTTCTAGATCATTGGCAGGAATTTCAGAACTGCCTTCTTGCTACCAAATTTGCCTTCTACAAGTCACATTAACTATGCATCAGGAGTCGCTCCTCAGCGTTAAACCTTTGGATGAGTAAAATCCATACTCTTGACCCTTGCCCTCAAGGCCACACCTGCTCAGGACCCCAACGCCCTCCCTTAGCCCTTCTCCCTGCTGTGGTTGTGACTTCTAGCTCTTCCGCTGACAGCAGGCTCTTTCCTTACTTCAGTCTGCAGATCCTCCAATAGCTAGCCTTTCTGCTTGCTATTTAGGCCTTAGGAAAAAGTGATCCCTCTTCCAAGAGACCTTCCCTGACTACTCCTTCTGAAGCCTTACCTTGACGTGCCTCCCCTCTCCTCATTCAGTGGTACTCCTCCCACGGCACATAGCCCAAGCTAAGCATCAGCTGGGTCTACCAGCTTCCTTGTCTATGCCTGGCAACTTCATTAGTCTTCAAGCCCCAGAAGAGCAGGCTTCTGAGCATCCTTCTTCCCCATTGTATCTGGCACAGCTTGAGTTCCTAGCAAGTAACTCAGTGAGGGTTATTTGGTGCATTTTCTGTTGCAATAACAAAATAACCAAGACTGGGTATTTTATAACCAATGGGAATTTAGACGTTTATGGAACTCACGGGTCTGGAGGTCGAAGAGTCCATGAGCATGGTACTGATGTGTGTGGAGGCCTCCTGCCCTGACCCATGTTGGAAGACAACGTGTGATCGAGCAGGCTTGACAGAATCCCCTTTCTTCTTCTTATAAAGTCGCTGATTGGCAGAGGGCCTGCATGGCTTCATCTAATCTTAACAATTCTTTGAAGGCCCACCTTAAAATACCATCAGCCTGTGGATTGGGAGATTAAGTTTTTAACACATGGATTATGGGCAGACATGATCAATCCATAGGAAGGAGCCAGTCCCCAGTACTAGCAGGGTGAATTGGATTCTTTGTTTAGTGGTCTGGTCTTTGCTAGAACTTTAAGTGTGTCTTCCAATTCTAGCTCAGTGTGTTCTCGGGCATGCTGGATATTAGCCCTTGGGGTGAACAGAAGCATAGCCCTTGTAGTGCCCTCAAGTCCAAACTGTAATGAGACTTGACTTAACAACAGAAATAAAGGGATTGTCCACTAATCTGGGTATTGATCCCAAAGACACTGTTTTCTCATGTGTGGGCGGGTCTGTCTACTTTTAAATGCTTCCCTATTGAGTTCCAAAGGAAACCTCTTCCCACATTCCCAGGAAAACTCAAACATAAAATGACCAAGATTTCTCAGTGGCCCAGCTCTCTTTCTTTTGCTAAAACAGAATATGGAAGTCAGGGCCAGTCCTAAAGAGGAAGCTTACTCAGGTTCGGAAGCTAGGAGGCATGGTACCAGCATCTAACCTGCTTCTGGTGTGGGCTCTAGAGCTGCTTCTAGGCATGCTCATGGAGCGAGAAAGCTGGAAGGACAAGTGGGTCTTCATGCGGAGAAAATAAAGTTATCATTCACACGAGAAAAGCACTAACCCACTGATGGGGCTCTGCCTTCAGGACCCATACTATCCTACTAGGGACAACCTCAGCATCAGTTTTGGCGAAGACAAACCGTATTAAAATTAGAGGAGGGTCAGGAACTTGACTAGCCCATGGCTTTCCCAGCCTACACCCTGCAGACAGACTAGATGCTGGTTTTCCTGGATAGCATAGAGTCTGCTCCAAGTGCTGCTCTCCCCATACCCTGCAAAATTCCAGAGAGGTACTCCGAGGTACAGGAGGGAAGCTGTGAGGACCCGCGCACAGTCCCAGTCTTGGGAATGGCAAACAGTGAAGGACTCCATCCTCAGACGGCAGTGCTGTGGGTGGCCTCCACTCCCATGCTTCTACCTGGCCCTGCTTTGTATCTACCAGGGCTACAATGTACCCGCAGTCTCCCCAGCAGCCAGGATGCTCTTCAGATAATAATAGATGGAAAATTCAAAACATGAAGTCTTGCCTCCCCTCCCCAGAAAACCGAAGAGTTCCCCCTCCGTCGTCTGTCATGAATGGGGCCTGTCCATGAGCATCCTGAATATGTAAACTAGCCCCCACTGAGTTCTGATTCCCTCTGCACTTCATAGGCGTTCTTTCAAACCGGCCCTCCCTCAACCTAAGAAGAAAATGGAATCCCAGAAAAGCCCGAGTGGACTAGCAGGCAAATAAACATGAGCTGTGTGGTTGAGACATGAGCCCAGACACTTGTTGGCTCTGGTAAGACAGAACGTGGTGGTAACGCCAAAAGCAGGATGGAACTGGGAGCTCTAACGCTGCTTACTGAGCCATTCTGTGTCCACCTTGAAATTCTTCCCCTGGACTCTGTCTGCCTCAGTGATCGCACCTATAGAATGGACTGTGGGGCTAGGTGATGCCACAGGTAATCGTAGGCAAGTGTCTTGTTTCTGACCTCCAATTCCTTCAGCATGGTTCTTTTGGCTGTGTGGCTTTGGATAAGTCCTTATACTTCTCTGTGCCTTGATTTCTCCATTCATCCTCAGCTGAGTAGTGGTAGAACAAATCATTTCGGAATCCCTTTTCTATTGCTATAAGTGATTCTAGTTTGCATGTGACCTAATGATCCCCATGACCCATGTCCCTCTTCTGGTGGGCAAGGCCAGAGGCTTTCTTCTCAGGCTGATCTGCTTGTGCCCTGACCTCCTGGACCGTCTCAATCATTCCCCCAGCCTCCTGACTGTGAGACTTCCATCTAAACTCACAATAAGCTTTTAACAGGACCCAGACAGCCAGTGATACCAGCTTCATCAATCCCCTGGGAGGGATTCATCTTTCTTAGCTGGATGAGTGATGTTCAGACTTTCCTGGGAATGGAGGATGAGGTACCCTGTGTCTGTCACCAGAGAGTTCTCTGCCTGAGACTTCACACCCCAGCCAGGCAGGTGATTGAGTGACTCTGTCATCTTCACAGAGAAGTGACAATGTCCTCCCAGTGAAGCCCCTCCCACGCAGTCGCAGTCTGAGGTCCTCTGGATGCTGCCACCACAGTGATGAAGTGGCAGTGACACTGGGAAGGGGGAAGAGGCTCGCAGCAGGGTAATCTGCCTGGCTCTGCCATTTCAGGTGTTTGGCCTTGGGGCAGCCTTTACCTGAGATGCACTTGGTTCATCACCCCAAAGCGAGACGGTCACGCCTACATAATTCTAGGAGATGCAGCGTCAAAAGTGCCTCAGACAGTGCCTGGCTGTGTGAGGGGTCCAGTAGCCCCTTACTCCCGTCAGTCCCCTAGCCCAGTGATACTGACTGCATAGCAGGGTGAGAAGAAGAGCTAGTCACCACCTCAGACTTACAGCCCCCGGGCTCCTTGCCACACATCCAAATCAGGCTGAGTGATGCCAACAGTGAATTTCGCCATATCACATTGAACCAAGGGCCAAACTTGAGGAACAGTGCGGTCTTGACAGCATTTATTAAACACCTACTATGCAGTAAGCTCATCTATGGCCCCATAGGGAGAAAAATAAATTATGACATGTAGCATTTGAAGCTTGTTTGGAAATCCAGCCCATGTGGGTTGTAAAGCGGGACTGAGTCATAAGCTCCCTGTGAGGCACCAGAAAAATCCATCATGTGAACTTTCCAGACTCAGCCTCTCCATCTAGATGTCTGATAGAGTCGCTCAGAGGGTGGCTTGAGAGACAAGGACTTAGCTAAGTGCCCAGCTCACAGCTGTCAAATGTCAAGATTTAGTTTTGCGAAGGAAAGAAAACAGACACAAGCGATGGTAGTCCATTCACGTTGTTATAACAAAATACTTTAGACCAGGTAATTTATAAAAGGCAGGTATCTATTGCTTGTAGTTCTGAAGCTGGAAAATCTATAATCAAGGCACTGACAATTTCTGGAGAGTGCCTTGTCTCTAGTGCAATGGACATGAATGTACCTCTGCTGTAAGGACACTAATCACTTATAAGAGCTACATCATCATCTCCCAGGTGACCCACATCACAACACGGCTTCAGTTGCAGCGTATGCATGGGAGGATACAAACATTCAGACCAAGACATTCTTGTATTCTGAGGTAAGAAAAGAAGAAAAGAATCAGGCAGTATTCCTAGTTCTCAGAACAACCTAGTTCAGTAAATATCACTGGGGGCTGGGGAAATGGCTCAGTGGGAAGGCATTTACCTCAAAAGCATAGGGAACTGAGTTCGATTCTCCAGAACCCTCACAATAAGCCAAGCCTTGCATGCACAAGTTAGCCCAGGGGTGGAGCAATGGGAGATGGGAGCAGAAGGATTCCTGAAGTTTACTGCACAGCTAGCCCTGCCTTCTTGGTGAAGATCTGAGCCAATGAAACACCCTGTGTAAAACAAAAGAAGTGTGAGGACCCTAAGGACATCTGAAATTGTCCTCTGACTTCAGGCTGCACACATGTGAATGAATGCATGCATACACATACTAAATTTAAAACAATAACAACAAGACACCACCTAAAGATTCATCTTAAAACAAGAGTTAAATATTCATTCTTAAGTAGCATGGGGGAAAAGTTTGAAACAAGCCATACCTCATTTTGCTTGACTTCAGCAACATGATTAATAGGGCCACAGGGATGGGTGTTTCAGAGCTTTGTCACCATCCCCTGTACATCACCCCCCCATCATTAGATGGTGATAGTGTCCTTTTCTGAAGCTTCTAGCATCCTTGCTACTCTCCTCTTCTTTTGTTAACTATCTTAGTGTGGCCAGCTAATCTGTGGTTTCCATGTGAGTAGAGAAGTCACCCAACAGCACGTGACTGACTTGATGGAATTAGGAGTGGGGCATGGACCTTTCTCCATCAATTGCCTTTGAATCCCCACTGCTTCCTCATATGGTCCCAGAAACCAACAAGGAAAAAACAACAACAAAACCATAGGTGAGATGAATAGGGATAAAAGCCAGGGTTAGCAGGGAGTTACACTTGAGTAGAGGCTGCCTTCTTACTGGGCCAGCTCCTTAGTGAGTCATCGAATACTACAAGGAATTTTTCTTCCCCTCCAAGCCTTATAGCTGCAGACTTAAAAATGACACTAATTGTCAGATTCAAGATTGTAGGAGGAGGCTGTTTCTCCCTGGCTCCCCAAACCTGAAATAATCACGCAAAAGTTATATTATTTGGAATACTGTTTGGTCAACAGCTTAAGTGTATTGCTAGCTAACTCTTACATCTAAAATTAACCAATTTCCACTATTTAATATTTTACCATGAGGCCTATGGCCTACCAATAAGTTTCCTGATGCCTGTCTTCTGTGACAGCTCATGACTTCTCCCTGACTCCACCTTCTTTCTCCCAGCATTCAGTTTAGTTTTTCCCTCTTAGTTCTGTTCTGCCCTTTTATAGGCTCAAAGAAGTTCTTTATTAATCAATGGTAATCACAGCATACAAAGGGGAATCCCACATCACAGAATGAGCGACCAGACTTTCTAACACAGTTCAGAATAGAGATGTACATGTACACTTCAGCCCTTAAAATATTGACCTCATTGATAACTTTATTATCTGTGATTACCTCCTTCCTGATTTACAGACTATTTATTGTTTGCTAGTTTGGTTTTTATGTTATTTTTTTTACTCCATTTATATTTAATATGTTTACTGACATTATAGAATTTGATCCTATCACCTTGCTATTTTGCTTTCATTGTGCCAGGAATAAAACACAGGGCCTTGCACCTGCTAGGAAAGAATCCAGTCATGAAACTATATCCCAGCAATGACTGAATTTCAAGGGGTATGTTTTGCAGTGCTGGGGACTGACCCCAGGAGCCTTGAACATCCAGGCAAGCCACTGAGCCACGTCATCACTTGCTGTTTGTTTCCTGTTCATGCTACCTCTTCTCACACCGCCTCGTCTTTCATATATTTGTATTTAATTAAGCAAACATCTTTGTCATTATATTTCCCCCATATTAGCTTGTCATTCACATTCCTGAATTACTTTCAGGAGTGAGCTTAGAAGTTACACTGTATATCTTTAGCTCATTACAGTGTTCTGTTTTAAATTTTGAGGCAGAGTCTTGCATGGTTCAGCCTGACATGGAACCCATGATCCTCTGACTCAGCTCGTGAGAGTTGGATGCAGTCCATTGTTAAGCTGGCACTCTTATTGAACAATTCAAGGGCCTCCAATAGTTGCATGTCAGTGCTCCCCTTTGGATTTCTGTGCTATTGCTAAACATTTGGCTTCTGCTGTGAATTTCCTAAGTCACTATCATTGTTGTGGTAATAGGGGAGCAGGCCTGCTTTTCATCCCACCCAGCTCCCGCACAGCTAGCTTATGCCTGAAATAATTACACAGACACTGTATTCATTTAAACACTGCCTGGCCCATTATATCTGGTCTCTTCTTGGCTAACTCTCATATTTTGCTTTAACCCATATCTAGTAATCTGTGTATCACCACAGGGTCGTGGCCTACCAGGAAGATTCTAACCCATGTCCATCTTGGGCCAGAGCTTCATGGCGTCTGCCTGCCTCTGCTTTCTTCCTCCCACAATTCTGTTCTGTCTTCCCCGCATACCTATGTTCTGACCTATCAGGCCAAGCAGTTTTCTTTATTAATTAACCAATGAAAGCAACAGATATATAGAAGACCCTTCTACATCACATTGTCATTTTGAATAGTCAATATTCTCTTACATTAACTCAGATATTTACCTTGTTTCCTTCCCTTCTTGTAATCTTCTGCTCTGGCTGGAATCCTTTTTGCCCGAAGACTCCCCAATGACTTATTTTCTACTGTTAGCATGGTGGCATTCATTGTTTTTCTTAGTTTTCAGCTCTCATTGTCTAAAACTTATATTGTAGACTATTTAATTGTACTTAAATAGTAATACTGGAGGGGAGACATTCCTTTCAGTTTAAGTGTTTTTACACTGCTTGTAGATCCCATACAAGTTAGCTGGAAAGTCAGAGCTAATGACTTTAGTCCCTCATTGAAATACTTTCTCTTTTCTCCATGTGATTTTTTAAAAAATTATTCTTTGTCTTTGGTATTGGACATTTTGCCTAGGGAATCTTTTTTGTTGTTGTTGTTTTGTTTTTCGAGACAGGGTTTCTCTGTGGCTTTGGAGCCTGTCCTGGAACTAGCTCTGTAGACTAGGCTGGTCCCCAACTCACAGAGATCCACCTGCCTCTGCCTCCCGAGTGCTGGGATTAAAGGCGTGCGCCACCACCGCCCGGCTGCCTAGGGAATCTTTAGTGGTGATTTTCTTTGTGTTTCTCTTTGGAAGGACTGGGTGTCCCAAATTGGCAGGTTGATGTTCTTTACTAGTTCAGAAACTCCAGGGGATGAATTTTCCAATGTTACTTGTGCTTGGCTTCCCTGTCTGCCCAAGAACGACAGTCCTGCCTACACTGGTCCCTTGCTGTGTCCCACGTGATGCTCACACTAACCATTTTAGCATCCCCCCTCTTCCCTCTCTGGTTTAGCTTGCTATTCATTGCTCTGACTCCAAATCACTGGTGCTCCATACTCTGCTTATCCAGTTTGCTCTGAAACCCTTCCAGTAAGTTTGTACTGCCCCCTCCATTGAGAATAATGCCGGCAGTTGAACAGAAAGCTGTATTTTCATTCACTTTGTCTATCTTTTCTCTTTGACACAGTAATCATAGCTTCAAGTCCTTCTCTGGTGATTATCTGGGGTTTATCTGTGTGTCTGCTTTTATTGTTTGCTTCCTTTTCTCTTCCTCTCCCTGCCTTTTGAAGACCTGGGAATTGTGACGGCATACTAGATCTTGTGTCCATATGAGCTTCATGAGCTTTTGTGCTAATCCTCCAGGGGATCTTGGGTGTTCCTCTGCTAGGAATGCAAGCAACAGGGCAGTTACTGCGGTGCAGACTGCAAAGGAATGAGCTGCCATTTCAGAGAGACGAAGGCTAGCCCTTCATATGGATAACTTTTCATGACTTTTCACCAAAGGCCTGGCTGGCTTCATTTTCAAACTCAGTCTAAAAGATAGAAGGTTCAGTTCAGCCCCGTGTCGGCCAACCTTTTTTAATGAAAAACCAAATATAATTACGTTACAAACAGCTAAGGTTTGCTGTGACTCCGTGTTGGATGTTGCAGTATATGCAGGATTGGGTCTTTTGTCTGGCACTCCAATGAAGCAGCATATCATGACAAGAGCTTGCAGTTAAACAAAACTGCATCACCAGCCAGGGAGCTATGGAGAAGACTGACTTGGCTAGGTTCCATCCCCAATGACCTGAAGACCTCCCGCTTAGCTCCATTTCACTACTTCTTACTAGCATCAGGCAGGGACCAACACAGGCTGCTGGGGAACATTTAGGATCCAAACTACAGTGTGTCCTTGTGACATTTGAGCTTTGGTGGCTTCAAGATCCATCAAATGCCTTAAGGGACAAACAGTCAAGTATGTAAGTCTACTGAGGTTTTGTCTCCTACAGCCTGCCCCATGAGGTCAGAGGAGACCATTCTAATCTCCTCCTCCAGACTCTCAGCGACAGATTCCTTTGCAGCTTCAGTGCCCAGCTCCGGCCTGTGGGCCCCAACTAACATTGTCAGGCCTCTGGGTCTTGGCTCCCTAACTTCCAGTCCATCTTGCCAACGCTGTCCAACTGCCAAAAGCTCCCTGCATCCTCCAGTGGTCAACCTCTGGCCCGGCCAGCATCAACCTTCAGAAACCATCTCTAGAGAAGCATTTTTTCTAGCTATCAGAATTTTGAGAGGATATTTCTGCTGTTGTGGCCCATTTAATAAGCACTTCTACTGTCTCCCCAAACTTCTATTCTTAAAGGTTTTCTTTTTCTTTTACTTACAGCCACTGGGAGGGAGTTGGCCAGCCACACCCTACTGAATCACATGTGATCTTAATACCTTATCTTATTTTAACTCAGTAAGCTGGGCTTTCATATCGTTAATTTCTGCAGTGAGCTCAGGTTACATCTACATTCTTATTAATAGCATATTTGAGTTTTGAATCGCAAACCTCTGGTCTGGCTTAATTTTCCTCCTGGCTAAGCAGCATCTTCTAGAATTTTCTTTGTTGAAAGCCAGTTGGTAGTCAACCTTCAGTTCCATTTTGTATAAAAAAAAAGTGTCTTTAGTTTATTCTTATTTTTGAGCTCCATTTTTACTAGTATACATTTGCTGGTAGTCAGTTATTTTCTCTTGACATGTGGACAAACTATCTCCCATCTTCTGGCTTCCACTGTTATTGCTGAGCTGACAGCTGTTAGCCTACCTGCTATTTATTTCAGTTAGCTTGGATTTCGTCTCTGTCACAGACTGTGGGAGTTCCTGGGCCTTCAGAACTATGGTCTGTTGGTGCTGCTGGCTCACTCTTATGGTGCACCACCTCCTTGGCTGTGGGAACTTCACACAGAGAATGATTCCTGGAGTTCTATCTTGGAGAATTACGTGGACATTGAGTTAAGCTCCCACTTCTCCACGAGAGATGGTGTTGGGAATTTTCAGTGACTTGACAGGATTGGAGCTGCCAACGCAAATCCATTTTCAATTATTTTTTATTTTTTATTCCTTAGACAACAAACCCATGTAGTGTTTGCACCCAATTGCAAATTCCAGGAAACACAAATCTCCTCTCTTCCCCCACCTACCTGATTTCCAGAGTTTTAAGGATCAGAACCTGGGCCCTGGCAGTCCTAATGAACCAGGCCCACCTACCCATCTTCAATGACTCAATGAAAGAGACAAATTGGTGGTGGGGGAGACAAAAAAAGTGGATTTATTCAATGTGGGAGGAAAGACAAAGAGGTCCAGTGAGCTCCTCTCCATGTCCATCTTCAGAGGTCCTGACATGAGGTTTGCATTTAAGTGGGAGGCCGGAGGTATGCGCAGCTTAGCAGTCTGGGTCAAACTGTGATCTCGCCATCCCTGCTACCTCATTGTCTCTGCTTCTGTCTCTCCCTACTTGGTAGTCTGACAACTTGTCAGCACTGAGAGAAAAATTTGGAAAACAAGATCCCCTTCTGGCTGGTATCAGGCTTCAGCTGTCTCCTTCTCCCAACATGACACTCCTGGGGGAAATTCCAGTTTCATGGAGACTGTCATTTCAATAGTCTAACAGCCAAAGAGAGGGCTTAAGCATCTCTTTAGAGAATCCTCGTTTCTCTAGGATGTTATAGGATCAAAGTCAGGGCAGCCAGATTTTCTGTGATAGTTTGTGTCTAATTGTTAATCCACCTTTAGCATAAAGATCTAGCACACAGAGATCTCTGTGGAACAGGTAGGGGTATACCTCCCTGATAGGACATAGGTGTCACATCCGGGTTTCCAAGCAGCATAAACTCAGGCAGGACTAGAGGCGACCAGTGAGTCAATCAGCAATCCTTCCAGACAGTGGGTCTTCTGCACAAGTTCACCATCTTCAAAATCACCCTTTTGCCCTATAGCTCTAGAGAAGGAACCTGATGCTGGTACGTCTATCATCATGACTGAGGCTAGAGAAGCAAGCAGTGTCCTGGGGGACTCACACTCCTGGGAACCAGCCCTCTGCCTCCACTCCAATTCTGCTAGAGCCAGAAATCCTGTCATCATTAGCTAGCTGTATTCGCTCTAATGAAAAGAAATCTCACATGGGCTTTAAAAGCTTGTGCCACATTCCAGCCTGATTCGCCTCAACTTTCATGCACTTTTCAAAGAATTGGATCCCTTGATTCTTTTTCAGCATGGTGATTTTAGACCCCACATTAGACTGTGATAATGTTCAGAGAACACCTCTTCTCACAAACTATTCGTGAAACTAGTTGATAAAATCATTATCTACCTCTTAACCACAGTAAGAACACACTTAAGCATTAGGCCTGGTAACCCAGGCCTGTGGTCCCAGCTAATCAATCAGAAGGCTGATGCAGCAGGATCAATGATTTAGAGCCTGCCCGGATTGTGGAGCAAGTTCAAGGGTAGCCTGGCAACTTAATGAGATTCTAGCTCAAGCAATAATAATAATAATTGAAAGGTTGGGGTGTGGCTCAATGCCTAGCATGTATGAAGCCTTGAATTCAGTCTCTGGTATGTAGGAGAAAAGACAACTGGTCTACCATCAGCAGAATCACTGAACATTCAATTTAACAGCAGCAGTCCAGAAAAGTGCCTTAAAAACACTATGAGAATGCTTAAATATGCTTAGGAAATGTTATTGTTTTGAAACATCTCTTGAAAGATGAGACTTTCGTGAAGTATGCTTACTACACATTGAAGGCTCAGGGGAATCTTGCAATAGGAAAACTCTATTTTCCTTCTTCTGAGATGATGTCTCCAAACCTTCTGTGACCACAGAGACATGAGACCTCAGAACAGTGATCATCCGTAGTTGCCACTGGTGGTGTTGTTATCAGTGAACATTGATAAGTGCTTTATAGCTAAAGTATCATTTATTCAGCAAATGCCCATCAATAGCCCTGTTTGTGCCTGTGAGAGTCTGTTGAGATACATGATAGGTATTGTTTCTGTCTGATTGAAACTGTAGGAGCTCTGGGATTTCATGGAAGGCACTAAAAAGTGGTGAAAACACTGAAGCACCTTGGATTTTGGGCACAGCTAAACAATAGGCCCATAGCTAAGCAATAGCTATTTGGTCTCTCAGAAGAATGTATTCATATAAGTGTGCCATTCTCTAAAACCATAAGGAAGGTTAAGCAGAAACACCCTTGGTTACAGAAGAGAATCTGGGAAAGGCAGTCTGAAAAGATGCTTAGGTAAGCTGTGGTGGTTGGAACAGGAGTGTTCCTCATAGGCTCATTTGTAGTAAATAGGGGCGGCGGGGCTGCGTCCCCAACACCCCAGCCGCCGGCTCAGCTAGCTTATGCCCCGAAATAATTACATGGACACTGTATTCTCTTAAACACTGCTTGGCTCATTTCTACCTAGCATCTTCTAGGCTAACTCTCCCACCTGGACTAGCCCATTTCTTATCATCTGTATAGCACCGGTCTTACTGGGAAGATTCTAGCCTAAGTCCATCCTGGGTCGGAGCTTCATAGCGTGCGTCTTCCCTGGAGCAGGTAGCATGGCGTCTCTCTCTGAGGTGTCTGCTCCCGAGAGAAGAGCTGTGGAGTCTGACCTCACTTCCTCTTCCTCCCGGCATTCTGTTCTGTTTACTCCACCTACCTATGTCCTAACCAATAACATGAGCCAAGTCAGTTCCTTTATTAGCCAATGACCTTCCTCCATCACTCATTCATTTGAATACTTGGTGACCAGTTAGGTAAAGTGTCTGGGAAGGATTAGGAGGTGTGACCTTGTTGGAGGAGGCGTGTCACTGGGGATGGGTTTTGAGGTTTCAAAAGTTCATGCTGGGCCCAGTCTCACTTCCTCTGCTTCCATCTTGTGGATCCTATGTGAGATCTGGGCTCCTGCTACAGTGTCGTGCCTGCATGCTGCTATACTCCCTGCTCCACGATGTGATGATAGTGGACTAACCCTCTGAGACTGAAAACGAGCCCTCGATTAAATTATTTCTTTTATAAGATGCCTTGGTCATGGTATTAGTTCACAGCAGCAAAATAGACATAAGCAAATAGGTGGGTTTTAAGGATTACAGAACCTTTGTGGATCTGAGGGTTCTTCCTCAGACAATCTGTACAACAGTGTCTGATGAGGTCCAGTTCCAGTAAATATTAACAGAAATGATGTAAATGGTGGTGTGATCGTGGTAGTGGTGGTGATGGTGAAGGTGGTGACGGTGAACATGGCAGTGATGATGATGATGGTGATGATCTTGAAGATGGTGATGGTGGTGATGGCAGTGATGGTGCTCGTGATGGTAATGGTGGTGGTGATGGCAATGATGGTGGCGGTGATGGTAATAATAGTTCATCATGCTTTCTTTTCCTCACTTATCCCTGCTTGCCTTTTCTTCTTGTTGTCTTTTAGCAACATGTATACATACTTACCCTATAGGGCTCAATTATCTGAACCTCTCTGGCGCTTTGACTAGCTTCTTCCCTAGGAAGGATTGTAGCACTCATTGCCTGGGCTTCTGCAATGCTTTCTGCACCTGTCTGTATGACCTTCACCACACTCAAGATCCCGTTATCATCTGCGTCTACATCGGGAGGTGCTGCTGGAGCAGACATACACTCAGTTTGTTCCTAACCCCCTTCCAGAGTAGATACTACAGACATTTGAGTAACCACTGCAGATACGCCATGTAAATCTCCTTCCCTATCCTTCTAAAGTGACCACCATGTGTCACTCAGGGCAGCATCAGCCTCACACTTCATCTCCCAGCATCTCAGGTCAGGATTCAGTTTGCCATCTCTGGAATCCTACACAGCCCAAGACCGGACTCCACTGCCTTCCCAGTCATGCCTGGAAAGGGAATTGCATGTGCGCATGCACATGTGCTCATGACAGTCATGATGGGCTGGAGAGTGGCCCAGGCAGGCCTCTCTGCTATATTGAGCAAGGACATCGCCTTTTCTCTGCCTTTAGGAAGTTAGTAAAATTAGAACCATTTGTCAAAAGAAATCTCTGCACAGCATCAGGCTTGGGCGGGATCAGGCTGCAGCTCTTGGCATTGGAAAGAAATGAATCCATTAATTCACATATTGATTCCTAAAATATTTATTGAGAGTTTGCCGTGTGCCAGGCACTGTGCTGGCAGCTGGGATACAGATCTAAACGTAACCGAGGAAAATCAAGCTCTTGTTTCCATGGAACTAATACTCTACTGCTCCAATAGTTGGGGGAGGGTGGGCAACAGCTAAGTAAACCAATCAGTCAGATAATTCCAGGCAATGATAAGCACAGTAAAGGCAGTGAAACCAGAGCACGCAGAGGAGGGGGATGAAGGCCGAGCAAGGAGCGGCTTCTACCACAACCAGCTAGGAGTGAGACTAAAGAGGTCGAGACCATGATGGTGACACCCACTGAGAATTTACCTGAGCTAATGGGAGCTCACCAACTCCAGATAGACAGAGAAAGAACCAGCATAGGACCAAACAAGACCTGCTGAACGTGGGTGACAGTTGTATGGCTGGGGCAAACTATGGGGCCGTTGGCAGTGACACCAGAATTTATTCCTACTGCTTTTACTGCCTTTTTGGAACCCATTCTCTTTGGATGGATACCTTACTCAGCCTAGATATAGTAGGGAAGGCCTTGGACCTTCCTCAAAGTAATGTACCTTATCCTCTCTGAAGAGTGGATGGCGGGTGGGGTGCAGGGGAAGGTGGAAGAAATGGGAGGAGGAAGGGAGCAGGAACTGGGATGGGTACCTAACATGAAAAAAGATAGTTTGTTTTCTTTTTTAAAAAACTAAAATTAAAAAAAAGGAGATGCTTCTAATGTGGAAATCCTGGCAGACTCGCAGAGGAGGTGGTGTTTGCATTCAGCTGTCAGTGACAGGGAAGACCAGGAATATAGCACATCTGGAAAGGATTGAGGGTTTCTCCAGGATAGGCACGGAGAGGAGAAGGGAGGATTCAGCAGTGGTTGCACCACAGTAAACAAGAGGTAGGGTTCCTGCAGGACCTTCTGGAGCTAAAGGAGTGGGACAGGGCTCACGAGTGCAGCAGGAACCTGGGAGAGGATGCTGAGCATGGATAACAAGCTCCAGTTGACGCTTTCCACTGTCCAGCTGTGTGGGAAAGGGCAGCAGCCCCTGAGACGGTCTAGTGAGGCAATCAGGAGCTGTACAGGAGGGCAATGCTGGCCAGGAGCAGGGCCAGCGCTCAGATGTACTGAGATTCAAGACACTCAGCCCAGCTGGTCTTGGAGGGCTCCCAGGAATGATGTCATCCTCAGATCTGGGTTGTTAGCTATGCAGGGGATTCCTTCCAAGGGTATGCAGAGACTGAGTTTTCCAACATGAAGCTGTTGGCCTAGAGTAGAGAGGAAGAAATTCAAGTGAACACTCCACCCCACCATGGTCCAGACACTGGACTCCACACAGCTATGGCGTGATGGATGCATCAGATGCCTCACCAAATCTTGAACAGAGAAGGTACCTGGAACTTCTATGATCTATTCCCAGCCTAGAGGCTGCACACCTCTGCCTTATATTGACTTACTAATCACATCCTCAGCTGGAATGCTTACTATGCTTGCTCACTTCGCAGTTATCGATGCTCTTTGTACAGGGGGAATGATCGCTGAGGCCCAGAGCTGCTGAGTCACTTGTCCTAGGTCACAGTGAATCAGGATTTAAGCCCAGGCTAGCCTAGGAGGGCTGTTATTTAACACTCTGCTTCATAGCTTGTCCCTCTACTGGCCATGAGCCAGTTCGCTAGAATGCTAGCTGTCCTCCAGGAGTGTGGTGGTGCAGGTGAGTTCACTGGTCCATGCCAAGGGTTTCATCGTAGGATGTGTGAGGATACCACACACCTAGAAGGATGGGGTAACCAGCCATGCCTAGTTGCAAGTAAGCAAGGCTGTGGGAAGGCCCAGGAAGTCTGTCTTGGTTAATCTTCTGCCATCAGCTGGAACCGAGGAAGTCCTCTTGATGTTTATCAAATGAATACCTGGCCGGGTTGATGGAGGAGCATGAGGTGACTTGCTTGGGAGAGAGTTTGGGCAGAGATTTTTACACTCACGACAGTGCTTGCCTCAGTACAGGAGGGCAGCACAGGAGGACACTGCCATGTCCCTTGCTCTCATGTTCGAGTGTCTGGACCTGTAGGATAATGTCAGGTGCTAACCAGAGCAAGTGTTGACTAATGAAAGCAGTTTCACTAATCATACCTGTGGAAATGTCACCTGATGAGGCCAGGTCCTCTGATTGGTCGTGAACACCCAGGTATGCAGATGCCATTCAAAGTGTTGATTTGTTTTGTTTTGTAGTCTGTGTATTAAGGCCATATGTATCCAATAGACTATATCTAGAACATGGGGCAAGCCTACAGGCCTGGAGTTTGAAGCCCTTAGTCTAGGTAGGACTAGTAATGGAGGAGGGTGGGCCGGCATTGGCCCTGGGCTGGAAAACATTAGAAACCTAGGAAGGAAAGGATGGTCCCAGGAGCCTCCAAAAGGAAATTGCATTTTGTGTACCCGCTTATCTGGATTGGAGATGTGCTCACTGTGTATTTTGTGGTTGTCACCTCAGGATTTTCGTTAAGTCTTGTCTAATGTTGCAGCCAGGCTTGCCATTCTGCGAGGGGATTAAAGGACGTGTCTTGTGTACCAAGTCCGATTAGGGCAATGCAGAGGGAGCCCTGAGGGTGGAGGGATCCTGGAAGAGAAAAGGACTCTCAAGCACCCTAGGAGCATCAAGACCAAGGCCATGGCCATGAGGCTCAGCCTCCTTCCCTGTGTGGAGATTTACCATCCTCAGCCAATTGCCAGGGTGTGCATTTGGTTTTTCTTAATCAAGACGGAGATTTTTCTTTGCAGGCAGGCTTCCCAGTTGGGAAATTCTTTTTATGTCCCACTTAATTCCTTCTGCTGCAGACAGAAGCCTCGTTTGACTCTGTTTGTTTCTTTCCAGTGTTTATCATTTTCCTCCCTCTTCTCCCTTCTCCTTTCACCCACCCCTTCCTCTGCACCGCCCCACAGAGCTGGTGCTCACTGCTGTTTGGGGTGGACATTTAATCCAGGCGTGTTGCCCACACCCAGCACTGAGCCGGCATTTGCACCAGGTATTTAATTAAACCAGGGATTCCCGGGGGATCTGCGAAGCCGGCTGGCGAGGAGCAGGCTCCATCTCCACGTCTTATTTTGACAAGCACTGTAATTATCCTTCAGCACTGGCTGGCATAGGCAGAGTAACTTTCCTCCCGTGCCCCGTCTTCCATGAACAAGAATGCATGGCTTCCTTGTGACCATTCCTAGAAGCGACTTGTGCTCCTAGACTCACTGATCAAGTGGGACCGAGCCCCGTGCAGGACTTAGACGAGTTCCCATGTGCCTTGCCTGGTGACCAGCAGCATCCCTGTCCCGCATTTCAGCACCTGAGCCAAGCAGCTTCCCACCAGGGCAGGATGGAGGGAGGGGGTCCCCCAACCTCCAAGACTGTTCTTTCTCCTCCATATATGCAGCACCTACTGTATGCCTGCCGAGCACTGAACTTAACCGTCTCAATAAATACCAGAGTGATATTATCCTGTGTAATAAATAGGGAAATTGAGGAGCTGGGGGAAGAAGCCAAGGGGTCTTTTGAGGTGGCTTTGAGATTCTTAAAGAGGCTCACCATGAGGCAAGGCTGGTGTAGACACAACCCACCGAACCATAAAAACAGCTTCCTTGTTGAATGCATACCAGACAGTGTGTGGTGCACACAAAGAGTACAATTAGCTTGTGTAACTCTTAAAAGCCTCTGACGTAGGCAGTGTTATCCCCATTTGATAGAAGAGCAGAGTGGACCTCACCACACTGTGTTCTCCAGGCCAAGCAGCAAACACAGGGACCCCAAAATGGGTGGGCACAGCATTGTCTAAGCCAGTGCTTCTCGAGCTTCCTAATTCTCCGACCCTTTAATATGGCTGTAGTGACTCCCCAACCATAAAATTATTTTCTTTGCTACTTCATAGCTTAATTTTGCTACTGTTATAAATCATAACATAAATATCTGATATGCAGATGACCTTATGCAACCCCTGTAAAAGGGTCATTGGACCCCCTAGGAGACCCACAGTTTGGTTTAAACCATCATGACTAAGTTTTCCTCTGCACTTGTTGCTCAAGGACCCCAAGTCCATTTTTCAAGAAGACTTGAGACACCTAAAGGGTGTTTTACTTCTACCTTCCCTACTGTGTAGATCCTGTCCCCCTAGATGGAATTTCCTCTGCAGGGGCAAAGGCAAAGGGACGGGGCACAGCTAGCAATACGGGACCATGGTAGAGGGTGCTGCAGACATCGCTAGCCAGTTCCCCAGCTCCAGCAGTCTGAATCCTGTCTTCATCTGTCTCCATTTAGTCCCATCTGTGGAAGACACAACTTGTGAATGAGATTTTGGGTGGTTTTGGCTTTGTTTTTTTACCCCCAAAGGCTTCCTCATGGTTAGGAAAAACAGACATACTTATGGGGGCTCCTTTGTCAATGTCTAGAGTAGTTCTAGGTCCCCGTCTCACAATGAACCAGACAATATTCTTCCTGCATGGGCTTTGGCCTAGATTCTAGATGCTGATATTTCCTGTTTAAATATTCACCCACAGTTTTCAGACGTCGTCTGTGTGACCTGGAATGGGTCCTCTAGACTCCCGTGAGAAACAGCAGGCAGGCCCTGCAGTTTAGCAGCAAAGACCAGACCCAGCTTCAGGCTGGTCCAGCACCTGCTGGCTGTGTGACCTTGACAAAGTAGACATGGACCCTGGAGCCTCTCTTCCCTGCTGTAAAATCAGACTGGTACTGCAATCCATCACATAAGGCTGACAGGACAGAGCAAATGCATTCATTTCATGACCAGACTCTCAAGAAATGCTCAGACATGTTACCGCTGTCAGGTCACGTGACTGTTTCTAAGCAGGTCGACTCCAGTCAAACACATATTCTGTGAACTTGTGTCCATTGTGAGGTTTGATCGATGTGGACGTGGCCTTTCTCACTTCTCAGTTCCTTCCTGACTTCCTCTAGCATCCTGCTTGTGTTTCATGCCGTAAGCATTGCCTGAACTGCCTGTTGAAAGGTTACAGGTCTGGGCTCAAGAGGTACATGGAGGTGGGTTGTCCTTAAGTCAGTAAGAGATGTATACAGACGAGTTACTGATGCCACAAACAGGCAGACAAACTGCAGCATGATGGGGGATCTAAGGAGGGTTCAGCCATTGACTGATGGCCCCTTCTCAAGGGTTTCAGAGGAAGCAGGAAGGTTCTGTGCTGCGTGATTGGTGAGGAATCCAGGGTTCTAGTCCCTAGGAGCCCAGCAATTCTCATCTCTGAGTGTGTGAGCTGATCTTCAAGATCCTTGTGAAAGATCCATGCAGCCTCTCCGTCTTCCTGCTTCAAACCCTTCTGCTAAACTTAACGTTAAAGAAGTAGTTCACAGCGGGAAGTGTTGGCTCACACCTAAAATCCCAACACTTGGGTGGCAGGAGGATCCCTGTGAGTTTGAGGCCAGCCTGCTCTACACAGCAAAACCTTGACTTTCAAATAAAATGGCAAACAAACAAACAAACAAACAGAAAAACAGTTCAGTTGTTCATTGTTACCAGGCTGTGTCAGATCCTGGAGGCAGAGGGGAGGGAAGGAATCTGTTCATCTGAGGCCTGTGCACAGAATCAGCTATGGGAATGGGAAAGACAGACCTACAGATGGGTATGACTTGGGCAGTTGCTGGTCTAGCATCTAACATCTGCTGTGCCAAGACTTGAACTGTGGGTTAGGTGCACAGCAATGAATAACAGCAACAAGGGCCCTATCTTCTCAGAGATGGGGCATGGGCCCTAGTCGTTCCTCAGAAACAACCAGGATGGTGTCATGGTGTCAAGAGGGAACCAGAGAAGGCCTCTCTGGGGACGTATTTGAATCATCAGTAGGAAGGCAAAGCAAATGCAAAGACCCTGAGTAGAAAGCAAGTTTCGAGGAATAAGAAGGAGACTAGTGAGGCTAGGTAGGAGGGATGGAGAATGCAGTAGCAATAAAGTGGAAAAGTTGTCAGCGGTCCAGCCGTAGAGGGCATGGAACCTCAGTGAGATGTGTGGGCTAAACTGAGTTTCTAGCAGAGGGCTCTATGAAGATTAAGTGGAGACAGATCTCTTCAGTGAGGCAGTGTTTAAAGCAGACCTTCCATGTGAGTGTGTCACAGAGAACAGCTAGTCTTTGCCATGGTTGCCCTCTCTCTGTCCCACACTCAGTTCTGCGTCCCCTAGGAAGGTTACAGACTTTCTGACATAGGAGGGAAGACTTCTTCAAGTTTGAAAGACTTGAGTACGAAGCCTCAACTCCACCCATTCCTGGTGGTGTGGCTTATCCGGGTCACCTTCTTTCCCTGTATTTCTTCAAAGTCGCTGCAGCACACCCCAGACAGCTGTGAAGATGAAGATGAAGCTCAGTGGTTATGTTCTTATCATGGAAACTGTTCTTGCCAGTCAAGGCAGGATGGTGGCTTGGGATTCCAGAAGGTCCCTTCCTGCTTCTCCACTGGACAGGCACATCACCAGACCCACTTCTAATAAAAGGCTGGGATGTAGATAGGCAAAGCAGCTTTTACTCCATCCAAGGTATGGAAGACTCAAAGTCTTCAGAGTTGTTAGGGAAGCCACAACCAGCATCTCACAGCCCCAGGGCCAGCTGGGAACAGCCGAGCTTCCATCCAGCCCACCTGCACATCTTTAAGAAGAGGCACTGGAGTGCTGAGTCAGGGAGCTGCAACCCAAATGGTCCCAAGCCTGTGGTTATGTTTTAATGAGCTGGAAAAGTACAGAGATCCTTGTGGACATCAGCCATGACATGCAAATCTAATAAAATAAAGCAAAATGTTTATAAACCTAAAAGTTACTTAAAACCCAGGAAATGCAGATTGGCAGAAAAGGCTGTAACCCATTATCCCTGGAAACCATGGTCATGAATGACTTCCCATCTTCTCCCAGGGTTCAGTTTCTCCATCTATAATATACTAGGATTAAATGAAATTACCTTGGACTGGGGGGAGATGGCTGAGTGATCCCCCAACACCATGTAAAAAGCCAGCAGGGCTGCACATGCTGTAACTCCAGCATTAGAGGCAGGGGTGAAGACAGGTGGATCCAGAGAGATTGCTGGCCAACCGGCCTGGCAAAATACTGTGCTTCTGGTTCAGTGAGAGACCGTTTATAGGCAGTTAGGCAGTTAACATTAGAGGGAGATACCCAATGTCTTGTTTTGGCCTCTGCATGCAAGTACACACACACACACACACACACACACACACACACACACACACACACACACACAATCATATGCATGCACCATATTCCGGAAGGGAGGGAGGGAAGAGCGGAAGGAGGGGTGGAAAAGGCATTCCTTTTTCATCTGTCCTGACAGGATCAACTCTCAATTTTTCCTGGTTGATTCTGCCCTGAGCAGCATTGTGGTCTTGAAATCCTAAAGACCATCTCTGTGAACCTTCTTCCTGGGCCCTGTTTAAGCATCTCCTCTCAAGACAGCATCTACTTTCCTGCTAGACTGAATTAATTCCCTTCTTTCCCTTCTAAACTTCTTCTGCAAATTTGATAGCATTATAGAATAAAAGCATTCTGTTCCAGAATTCCACTCCTAAACTAAATGTTCGTCATTCTTATCCAAGAAATAAAGCCATTCAGAAATAGATGCCATTCAGCGTTGGTCTCTTTCCAAATCCTAGTGCTGAAATTATTTATAAATAAATATTCTCTAATTTCTTAAACTTAACTGTTTTGTGCCTTCTCTGTTCCTATAGATGATTCCATCCTGCCCTTGACCTCTAGGTAGACTTCTCCTTCAAAGCCTGACTCCAAAATTTCACCCTGCATTAATCATTGCCTCTTCTGGGCTCAGTGAGCTTTGAGGGCAATACTCTTCACAGCAGCACATCAGTGGCCTCTTGGGTCCTTCTCTCAGCTTCTGGGCTTCCAGAAAATACAAGAGAATTCTCTACTCATTTACCACAGGCTAGCCCAGCAAGGTGTGCATTGCCCCAGAACCTGTTACCTCCATCCTAGAACATAAGCACCCTGGGTCAAATTGCAAACTGACACAGGAAGATGAGCATGGGTGGGAGTGGGAGGTGTGAACGAGGCTGGGCAGCAGTGATCTGTACAAGACGTTCAAGTATGTTCATCTTCTGTTGCCTTCTCTGTCTGCCATTTTGAGCTCTCTCCCCTGCATCCTGGTCCCCAGACCCTTTCTGACTCTCGGTGGTTGTGACTTTAGGGGCTTCTTCTCTTTTATTTTCTCCCTTCTCTCTTTCTGACCATTCTTTCTTCTGCCTCTTCCTCCCCCAAGCTTTCCCTTCTAGTAGTCCACCACTCCTTCTGGAGCCCAGTGGCCAGTACAAAGTCCTGAGTGAGATGGGCACACACCCACCATGTAGGCAGGGCTCGGACTCCCGGCCAGCGCACGACCCTGCAGTGGATTTGTTTCCGCTTAGCAAAGGGCGTCTGTAATGAATGTGGGCAGTGATTAAAGAGTGGGCGACGTGTTTATGCTCCTCAAGGGCTGAGATGAAACACCCATAACATTTAATGCGGCGTGTTGACATTTAAATGTCAATTAAAAAAAATCCCCGTTCTGCTTGGTTGGACCCAGATTCTTAGACGAGCATTATCTGTGCCTGCCTCGCCATCCCTACTGGGGGCTTTTGGCAAGCAGGTGACACAATAGCCGCCGTGACTTTGACAACAGAAATAAGCAAAGTCTGAGCTGGCTGTGGTGCTGGGAGAGTCCAGGCAGATACAAGGGTGTGTGGGTAGGGCTGGTTGGGGCCCGTGGGAGTTCAGAGGCAGCAGGGGCCTTGAACCCTTCCTTCCGCCCTTCAGAGCTTTGGCTAAGTAAGACTCATCTGTGCACTTAACTCCCTTGGTGTTTAATCTCGATTGCCAACTCAGCAGGATTTAAAATCACCTTGGCAACAAACTTCCAGGTGCTTCTGAGAGTGTTTCCAGGGTGGTTTAACTGAGAAGGCATCCCCAGAGTGTGAGCAGCGTGGGTCCGTGGGCTGCGATCCTGGACTGGATAAGAAGAACAGAGGCAGAGCAGAACTGTGGCTGACTGTCTCACACTCCTGACATGCCCGCCCCTTTGTGGCAGGCTGTATCCTCGGACCCTGGTTCCTCAAAACCCCTTCCTACTATAATAAGCTCTTTCTGTCTGATAGGTCATCATAGCAAGGAGAATAGTAGTTTAACTTACTGCCAGTAGCCAGGACCAGTAAGCGTGGAGAGCTAGCTGGAGCACATGGGAGATGAATCTAAAGGTAGCCGTGACCTTCAGCCTCTCTTCCCAAAGCCCGGATCATCTCAGTCCATTCCCTGTTGCCAGGGACACCATATAACCTAGTGGTTGAGCTACAGAGGAAAGAGGTCTGCTTTGGCTAATGGTCTGGGTCCACGGTTAAAAGCCTGGCATGGTGTTTATCACAACAATGATAATCCTAACTCTATGACATAATGAGAGACATAGATCATGAGAGAAACCTAGCTTGGCTGGCTTTTACACCAAACCTTCTCTTGAAGTAACCCCATTAATCAGTAATATCTACAAATCCCACGAAAAGATGAATAAACTCCTAAGGGCAGAGACTTAATCACCTCCTAAAGGCCCCACTTTCCAGCATCTCATAATAAATATTAAATGTCCCTGTAGTGTGCATGTCAGGAACAAATTACACTCACCCTAGCAAGTGCTGTCTGTGACTGATCATCGCGCATTACATTTCCTGGGGCTCCATCAACCTCTGGACCACCCATGTACCTGGGTTCTAATATCCACCAGAATCCCAGAAGTGGCGCATTATTTGCTTACATTCAATATGCAGATGGATGTTTATGAAGTGTCTTGGTGTGCCAGGGTTATCCTAGAAACAGGCTGCAAATTTGGAAGATGCCCTGAGACAAACAGAAAAATAGATCAGTGCAAAACACTAAATGCGATATGAGCAAAGAGAAGAGATGGGTCCAGGGCAGCTTCCAGGGCAGCATCCTTGGGGAAGTTGAATGATGCTGAGACATCCTCCAAATGAATATGCATTTGCAAGTCAGAAAACAGGCTGAGGTATTTCTAGACAGGGGACTCACCAGTGTGGAGGCAGGAGTGAGCCTTGGCGGACTCAGGGATAACTGGACTGAGTTCTGAGCACAGCAGCTTCCTTGCTTTGCCCGAGAACCACATGACCACACAAGGTTCCGCAGTCAACAGGAGCGTTGTGCAGGTTAAGGCTTTCCCTGTTCTATGCTGTGGTGTTCCAGGGCTCTGACTTGCTTGATGCGTGGAAGGCACTTGGTAAATGTTTGTCCAGTAAGTAAATGAATGATCTCTTTTCTGGCCTCATTTCCTTTGCTCAGTTCCCAAAGTCCAGGATTCCCTGCAAGGGATCCTTTTTTTTAAGAGTACTCCCCAAGGCCTGACATTCTATGAGTGCACTGAACCTCAGTTCCCTGCACACAATCTCCCAGCCCCTGTACCAGTCTCATATCTGAAAATGACATGTTCCATTTTCTTATAAAAGCCCTTCCAACCAGGGACACATTTGCATTACAAGATTCCTGGAATTGTAGTACAGAAAGACCTGTCTTCCAGAGCCCGGAGCTGTAAGCTGCAGCTGGATAGTTAAGCCCCAGAAAGTGGGACACTGTCCCAGAATGGGGTTCAGGCTCTATAACAGCTCAGAGGGGCCCAGACCTATGAGGTTCCCTGCAATCCCAGCCACAACGGTAAAGGGGTAGTCATCTTCCTCCCCAGGAGTGAGGAGTGCCCTCTCTCTCTCTCTCTCTCTCTCTCTCTCTCTCTCTCTCTCTCTCTCTCTCTCTCTCTCTCTGACACACACACACACACACACACCTAGTTCCCTTTATACTGTTAGCATGGCCCAGGAAAGCCAGAGCCTCCCCTCGTCCATCCACTAGTCCATCATGTCCTTATCCCCACTCCTGATGAGCCGCCTGCTCTGAATGCAGTGTCTCAGCTAATGATGTAGAAGGCACTGCTGCTTTCCACCTCAGCTGGGAAACAGTTTATATCACCCAGCCCCACAAGCTCAGCACGAAGTAGAAGAGGCTTGTGATTATTCTGACTTTGGATCAATCTGTTGCTCAGTTGATCGGAATTATACCCCATAGGCTGCTATTGATGGAACTACATGGCCTGGTACCCAGAGCCAGCTGGAATCAAGCTCACCACCCTTGTCACAGCTTTATAGAACAGTATCTTCTTCCATAGACGGCTTTCTGCCTTGCCCTGGTCCTCACCTTGCACTCCAGCTCCAGGCTTCACAGTGAAGGATTCCATGTGGATTTGAAGGAACCACAGTGTGGATATTTGGCATGAATTATGTGGTAAAAAAAATTATCTTTTGTGTCCCTGTTTGTTTAGTTTTGGTGCTGTGGGTGAACCCAGAAGAGCCACACACTTGCTAGCTTAGGACTCTTCCACTGAGCTATGCTTGCAAGTTGCTCACTGCTCCCTTTATCTTCCTTTTGTATAAAAGGAAAAGGCAGATGCACACGTCTTAAGAAGGGATGTGTGTGCTAGTTCTGACATTTCAAAACTTGGGCACACTCAGAAGAGCCCCACACCATGTTCCTGCCACACATGTGTACCCGCACAGAGATCCCTGACTCTCTTTTGATTTTTCCCCTTACTGTGTTGCATGCACTCAGAAGACTTCAGTTGTGTAAAAAGAAACTTCCGCTGGACTCCACAGATTCAGGAAGACACCACTGTGTCTCTTAGTAACAAATTTTCATTTTATAATTTTAAATTTCTGTAGTTATGTATATGCCATAGATCTAGTGTGCCTTCTATGACATAGTATGCTAGAAGTATTCAAATATTGTAGCCCTACACATATTATCTTACCCGTAATGTCTGGGAAGGTAACTTTGGCCAAACAACACCATTTGAACAGCATCCTTCCTCTGGTACACCTTCAATCTTCCTGTTGATCAGAGAAAGGTGTTGGCAGGAAAGAACGAAGCTATGGTGCTGACCATGGTCCTGAACTGGCATAGTGTCTAGAATTGTTGCAGACTGGAAAGAAAACCTCTGAAGCGTGGCTCTTGCCTGCCCTCTAAACTAGTAAGCCACACTCTATTCAAAGATGTGGGCTGTAGATCTGGATTCTTAAAAAGCATCCCATCCCAACCCCCACCCAGGCATGGACATCAGTCTGTTGTGCACCATGATCCTCCTTAAAGGGGGTAGATCTTGTCTGGTCCTCTCCAGAAACCTGCATGTGGTTTGTCAGGATCTGTGAAGTTTATGATACTTTAATATCTGCTCACGTTCTTGCGGAACAATTTTCATAACTATTACTGTGTCCTTTTGAGAAATCTATCAAGTTTCCCCAATTTATTCAACAAATATTTGTACCAGCTGCACCGGTTTTATTTTCACTTAACAGACTCAAAGCTGGGGGCAAGAAGGCTACGAGATTTGTTTCTGACTGAGCAGGCAAAAAAGAGATTTGAGAGCTTGCTCTAAGTTACCAGTTTCTGAATTCTGAGCCCCCTCCATTTCACTTCAGGGCACAGTCATGAAATGACCATGACTGTGTGTGCATGTAGCTGGGTCAGGAACATGGAATGGGACTTCTCATTCTGCACAACATCAGAGCTGTGTGTGGTCTCTGTCGTCCCTCTGCCTTTTCCCTCTTCCCTTCTCTCTCCTGCCCCTGAGTGCAGGCTGATGGAGAGATTAACATTCGAGGCACGTTCGACTCCTTTCTGATTCCCATAGAGAGAACACAGCCTCTGCCTGCCAATTAGTGACGTTCGGATCTCTATTAGAGATGGGGACAGCTCGTTCCAGATACACAAATGTCCTTGTCTGAGAACAGCCCTGGGCCAAAGCACCAGCCCCTTCTCTCCCCAGAGTCACAGTGGAGGTGACTTGGTCTCTCCAGTGTCGCTTTAACTAATATCAGAATCAATACCTATTTGTTAAAGCCTGTCCCTAGTCCTTCACGAAGCTCAGGGAGAGACGCTGCTTCAGCTTAAAGGAAATCAGATCCCAATAGAGAGTGGCTTGGAAGAGGGAAAAAATCCCAAACATGGCTCTTCTCTTGGCACTTTAAAATATGTTTATTTCCCCCAAAAAAACATGGAAAGAAAAGGGACTAATATTGGATAAGCACCTACTTTGGGCCAGATACATCTCACTTCCTATACTGCCATTCATATATAATTTTATTCAAGTCTGTTAGTTTCATATAAGGATCAATGTGATATGCAAAGCAAGTATCCTAAGTAGAGAAAATTAAAATGTAAAAGTCTAACCCCGTGTCTCTCTCCTGGTGGGACTTCGCGACCTCAAGATCTTCATCTGGAAAATGGCAAGAAATCACATCTGCTTCTGAAGATGGTGTCAGAAGTCATCAGATACTGCATTTAACCCTACCGCCCCGTCCGCACACGACACAGTGATGCATGAAGGTGTCTAATGTGTCAGGACGCGAGAAAGATGGAGCAGATACAGAGAGCAGTAAGCGTATGGGTGGAGCACAGAAGAGGAGAAGCCTAGGGGAACTCCTCCTCCTCCTCTGGGTCTTGACCTGTTTGTAGTCATGTGTGCTTTCACTTGAGCTTATCGTGGAGAAGGGAGTCATCGAATTCTGTGGAGTCCCGGAGGCATTTGATGACTTCCCAAAGGCCACATAATAAGGAGTAGACCTCAAACAGGGCTGAAGCCACATGTTTTCATGCCCTGGGAAACCTCCCATGATATAAACAACAGTGTTGGCTTCTCTTGGAGACCGGACTGTAAGACAGCAGAAAACTAGGCAGAGGAAGGGGGGCAGAGGTTAACGGGCCCCTGATTGCCAGGGCCAAAGCTCTTAATGAGAGTGGAGCACCGTGAAATCAATGACCCATCCAGAGTCCCTAAGAAATTGAGATGGTTATTAAAATGCAAAATCATAAGCTAGAAGGATGAAAACAAGCACAAAGAATCAACAAGAAGCAAGATGTGACATAGAGTACCAAGGACAGAGTCAGCAGCCTCATGTTGAGAAAACAATCTGATCCAGGGCTCTGTAGCGTGCAGCCTGAGAATAGCTGGTACCCAGAAGATCTGGAAACATAAATGCCTGAGTTCCAGCTGTCCCTGAGAATGGGACTGAGACATTGTCCAGGATCACACACCATGCAGCATACAGTGTAGCCATATCTGAAGGTGCATTAACTGTCTTGGCTAGGGTGTCCTTTGCCATTGATATCTACTACCTAGATACCCAAGACACTATTAGTCATCAACGAGGAACAACAAAAGGTTATTCCAAGTGCCCAGTGTCACTGATTTATGAATGACTAGAGACTAGTGTAGTGATACACACCTTTAATCTTAGCACCTGGGAGGCTGAGGCAGGAGGATCTTGAGTTTGAGGTCAGCCTGGGTTACATGCTTCCAGGACTGACTGACTGCAATAGTAAAAAACAAACAAACAAAAATCAAATCAAAACAAAACAAAAAAAAAAACTAGTATTAACAAAAAGGACAGTTGAGAAGAGGGATACAGGAAGTGAGAAGATCAGTGATCAGAACAAACATCCAATAGGAAGTCAGGAGAGAAAAGGGTCCTAGGCTAAACCTGGTAGGAATTCAGAAGGTAGAAACAAACACTGAGCTTAGCTACAAGGTCAGAATCCTGCCCCTAAAGAAGAGAAGACCTAGATGCAATGGAGGACAGCTGGAGCCAGAGCCAGGAAGAAAAGCCTTTGGTGATGAGCATGGGTGGGAACATCTGTGACAGATGTGGTTCAAGATGATGGTGGTCTGGGCAGAAGTTTGCATAAATCTGAAGGACTTTGCTACCAGGAGCTAACAATGAATTCAGGTTTTAAAATTTCTATCCTAGGTCCTAAGGGTCAGGGCAGGGTCACTGGGTAAGGGTCACCTACAGTGACTGAGAGCTTTCTGAGACAGAAGCATAAAGGAATAAGATGAGGGAGAGGGTGCTGTTAGGATAGCAGGGATCTGGCCCATCATTGCCAAGCAGTAAAAAGTAAGCCTTCCAGGCAAAACGACTGGAAGTCATTGCGTCATTGCTTCCTGCACAGTTCCTAAGCTGGTCCTAACAAGACCCCACTGTGAACCCAGCGGCCCCTAGCAAAGTGAGAAACTGAGTCAAGGTCAAACTGGACTTGGTGTGTGGAGCATGGGCCAGAGTCAGATCCATGCGGTTCTAGGTTCACAGCCTACAACAGGTGCCACCTTCTACAGGTGTCTGCCTCCCTCACCTGTGAACTGGGAGCAATAGGGATTGGAGAGACGACTCGAGTATGTAAGAGTGCTTACTTACTGCTTCTGCAGAGGACCTGAATTTTGTTCCGAGCACCTATGTGGTGCCTCACAACTACCTATAATTATAGTTCCAGGGCATCCATTACCTCTTCTTGCCTCCACAGTCTCCTAAAATGCACATGGTACACATTACACATACACATAAAAGTCAAAAAATAAAATTAATATTTAAAAAGGGAGCAACAGAGATCACCTCGGTGGAGCACTTAAACTTCAGTGGACTTGGCAAACCCTGTCGTTATTTCCCTTAGAACACTACTGTGTGTCAACTGTAGGAGACCATTGACTCATTCATTCATTCATTCATTCATTCATCCATCCAGTCAGTCAGTCAGTCAGACAGACAACAGCATTTGGGGGGCATCTAGTGTATCTCAAACACCATGCTGAATAGAGATTTACGACTGTTCTTTGTTTACTGAGTTCCTAGAGTTTGAAAGACATGTTGAAATTCAAGAACTTTATTCTGACACTAAACTCCATCTCCTATCGGTGCCAAAGCTCATGCAGTTCCAGTGGCCCCAAGCTCACCCTCTCTAGAGAAACACAACTGCTTTAACAGACCACTTAGACTGGGAGAGAGTTGACAGACACCTGTGTTATGCTAACAACATTTGTTTCTCTCTCTCTCTCTCTGTCTCTCACTCCCCGCCCCCCACCCCCCGAAATTGTCTAAATTTGCTGATTTTCATTCCCATCCTGTATGGATTTCTGTTATCAGGATGGATTTTTAATTTCTACATAATTGGGTGAGCCTCCCCAGAAAAGACTGTGGTACATCCCTTGTTTTCAAAGAGGGAAGCATCAAACTGCTACCATACTGGCACCCCTCCCCCAACATCCAAGTTCTTCAGGGAACCTAGAGTGACCCCAGGTAGAGGTAGAGACGGCTCTTCAGAGGTGACTTGGGGGCTAGCATTACTTGCCTAAGATCAAGAGACCTTCTCAGGCTTCTCAGGCTGACTCGGGTGGATGAGCTGCCTGGAATCTGAGCCTGGGACACAGCAGGAGAGGAGCTGTCTTCTGCTCTCCCAGACACTTTTAGACCCTGCCCTGGGAAGTCTCCAGATCACTTCTATTTCAGATGGCACGGGGGGTGGTGGTGGTGGTGGTAAATGACTTCCCAACATTTCTGAGTTCTGTTCTCTTCAGGTACCAAATGGATGGTGATGGTGGTGATGATCGAGTCTAGGTTAGGCAAAACCGAGAGGGTACCAGAGGCGAGGGGTGGGATAACAGTGCCTGCCACTTAGTAGATCACTCTGATTCACATGAGGACACCGTCCCCAGTGAGTCTAGATTCCTGAAAGATGCCAGAAATGGGCAGAAAGAAGGAAATTAGAATGTAGGGCTGATTGCTCTTGTCAGGGCAGTTAAACACCTGGGCATTTGCATCCGTGGGAGCTGTTGGCTCCTGAGATAACCACTGTGGTGACAGCAGGAAGGCTCTCTGGGGACCCTGTTTCTCTCTTTTCAGTGTATACCTTGATGTTCTATTCTTCCGTGTGAGGCATGATGGGGCTGGGTGTCCACTCCCCCTCCCCCCGCTGCTGCCAGTGTGGACTTTCCTTGCAACTGGCTGAACGATACTACAAAAGTCACTCTACCTCTCTGAGACTCTCTGGAGTCTAAGAAAAACCAAGCTCCCTTCTATGGCTATTGTACGAGAAAATTAAAAGAGATATATTCCTAACGCTCGTGCCAGGCAAGTTTTGGGTCCTTGATAAGTGACTGCTATTATAGTTTTCTTATTATTATTTCCATAATAGCAATTTTAATTGTTGTCGGAATTTAAATCCACCCACAGCTTGGAAGAACAAGGCTCTCCTTTCCTTTCTAGGATTTTCTCCTTTGGAGAAAAGAATATACCATTGCTGCTACCTCTCTCTCTCTCTCTCTCTCCCTCCCTCCCTCCCTCCCTCTCTCCTCTCATCTCCTCTTCTCTCCTCCCCCATTCTGTTTTCCTGTTTGGAATGACTCCATAGGTTACAGACCCAGCTACAGCTGGGATTGCAAGCCTCCAGACCTCCCACCTCGCCCCTCATCCCTCGCTCCCTCCAAAATCTTATCAAATATTAAAAGCTGTGAACGAGGAGGCCAGTTTTAAATCATTTTAATCACAGCATTCCTCAGCCTTCTCAAAAGGGCTCGGAGGAATCGATTCAGAAGTGGTAATTATGACGGCAGCCCTGTGCCAGGCAGCAGGTCGGCATTGGAACACCAACGACAGATGGCAGGCGCAATAGGGAGGGCTCCTCCCAGTGGGGGCTCACGCAGGAGGTGTCTCATGGGAGGAAATGAAGCTAAGTTGTCCCAGGTTAGGTGTCAAGTTTGGAAATGCATACCCAAATCTGCTAAAAATTAGCTTACTCTTCTCAGTTTTCCCTAGCGTGGGGGCTTTATACTGCATCTAACCACATAGCGATTATGAGAAGCATGTGCCATTATCCTGATTATAAGCAAGGGAACTGAAGCTAGAAAGTGTCCAGTGGTGTCCTAAAGACAGGCCCCAGCTCGATTGTGCTTGGAAGCCTTCTAATTTGTTTCCCGAGACTTGGTCAGCCTCACATTCGAAGGGTTCCTGCAGTGTGCTAAAGGGGACCCTGTCTGTAAGGCCTTGCATACCTTGCCAGCCCAATTCCCAATTCATGTGTGTCTATGTGTGTATGTATGTGTATATGTGTGTGTGTGTGTATCTGTAAGTGTGTTATGTGCACGTTGTATGCCTGTGTATACACATGCCTGTCCATGCATGCATGTCCAAAGGCCAGGCCAATTTCGGGTACCTTCCTTGCTCTCTCTCAAACTTACCTTTTGAGATAGTCCCTGGAGTCCGCCAGTCTCCATCCAATCCCGCCTTCCCATGAGGGTTACAGGTAAGTGTTGCTATGCCGGCTGAGGATGGAGACTCGGGTTCTCCAGCATGCACTTCACCCGCAGAGCCATCCCCAGCCCTATGTCCAGTCTTTACTCAGTCCTTTGTTGAAATCTCACTCTTTTTACCAACTCACCTCCCCCTTCACAAGATTGTCTTTGGGGCTCTAGCTAACTCTTGCTCTTCTCTGACCTTAGGACTTATCCATTCTTTCCTGAAGCCCCTTGGGTCACCAGCCCTTTCTAATAGCCACCACCGCTAGATGTCCCTCACTTTGCTGGACTCAGCTGTTGACATCTCAGGAACAGCCCCGGCTTTCTCCAGTTCCTCAGATCATCAAGCTGTTCTCTCTTGCCCGTTTGCTTTGCCCCATCTTTCCTCATCTGGAACAGATGGCATGGCTCCATGGAGACAGCTCTTTTTCCTGGAAAGATGGCCGGCTCCTGATCCTCTGCTCCTCTCTCCATTCCCACCCGTCTCTCTACTCCACCAATTCATACCATATGCCTGCGGCTTTCCACCAATAAAACTATCACCCCGTTGTAGGGGAAGCTGATTTAAACTGTTGAAATTCCATACATTGGCTAAACTGGACGAGGACAGAAAAGGAACCCAATCCACTCATCTGAGTGGGAGCCCGGGACTTAGCCCTCAGCCGACAAAGTCTGAGTGAGTTCTGCCGTATCCATGCCTCCTGGCAGAGGTTTCTGGAAACTTGGGGAACAGCTCTAGGTCAGAAGCAAGAGAACCAAGAAGGCCATTTGCATATAAAATACCCATGAAAATTATTCAGTATCACAAGAAAGTGTATGTTCTATGACTTTCCTTGAAAAATGTACCTTTTTTGATGTATCTTTCATTTCCCCACATTGAATAGAGATGTGACTACAGAGAGTTCATTTCGACTTTCAAGACAAATAGATCCTGTATTCGGTGATAAATGGCAAGCAGACAAGGCCCTGTGCCTGCTGGGAGGAGTCAAGGAGTGGAGGTGGGGGGCTCAGACTCACAGATCCTCCGCAGGCGTGCCTGCTGCTCAGTGCCAGCCTGTGTGCCCTGGGGAGTGCATAGTTGTGTGGCCAGATTTCCTGATTCTCAAGAGAAGCTAGAAACAGACCATATGTATAATGTCCCAAATTTTTAAAGAGTTGCCTTCACTAAACACACAAATAAGCAATCAAACATCTATTCAGGACTTTGGCTTCTTAGATTACAACTTCTACATAAATTCTCCCAAGGAGAAGAGAAAAATCACCTTGCAGGTGGATTTAAGAGGGACCCTTGACCCCCAGAATCCACCAGGTTTTGAGTACTTGTTTGAACCCCAAGCCATCCTTTCTTAGATTCCCAGCGATTTCCTGAAGCCTCGACAAACCCGCACCAAAGGAAAACCATTTCTAAGCCCAACAAACAGCTCTTAGAAAAGATCACAGAGAGCCGAACTCGCTAGCAAGTCATGCCTGTTTCCTCTCTGCCGAGGGATCAAATGCTTCCCATTCCAATGATTAATCGCCTCTTGGTTTTCACAAGTTGTACAATGTTATTGACTGAACAGATATATTCATTGTGCAGCTTCACTGCTGGAACACAGAAGCTCTGGGGTGAGGCGATGCTTGCCTGGGGCTTGCAAACTGCACGCTATTTCTATGCTGCCCGATTCAGCCCTTCCCCAGATTACCTTAACCTCTGGAGCTAATGGAACTCAGCCACTCCACAATAACCATTGATATGGCTTCATTAATGGTTACACTGCTGAATGTTCTGTGTATTATTATTCTCATACCAAGCACACCACACACACAGCTGTCCCTCGCTACCCAAAAATTACCTCTAGAATCCTCAAGGGTTCCAAATCCTGCAGATGTTCAAGTCCCTGTCAAAGAAATGGTACATTATCCGCACATCCTCCTGGGTACTTTACATCATCACTAGATGACTTCTAATTCCTACTCTCGATGCAAATGCTGGGTAAATACTAGTTACACTGTATTGTTAAGGGAATAAAGACAAGAAAAGTCCATCTGTGCTCAGGACATATGCAATTTCTTTCTTTTTTTCCCAGCCAGCAGTTGTTGCATCTGAGGGCTAGGAACCAGCAGATACTAAAGTCAACCATGCTAGGGAGGCCTCTAACACCCACTGGCATATGTGGGAAATCCCCGCCTTGGCTCCCAATAGTGATGGACTGTGACCTCTAGGGCAAATAAACCCTTTCCACCTTCTAGGTGTTTTTTTTTCTTGGCCGTGGTGTTTATCACAGCAGCAAAAACCAAACTAGACAGCAAGCAATGGGTTTTTGCCTTTATTAATTGGTTTCTCAGAAACTTAAGTTAATTATGATCTTCCATGAATAGTCTGGGATTCTGTTTGCTGGTGTGTGTGTGTGTGTGTGTGTATGTGTGTGTGTGTGTGTGTGTGTGTGAATGTGAGTGTGTGTGTGTGTGAGTGTGTGAGAGAGAGAGTGTGTGTGTATGAGTGTGTGTGTGAGTGTGTGTGTTGTGAATGTGAGTGTGTGTGTAAGTGTGTGTGTGAGAGAGTGTGTGTGTGTGAGTGTGTGTGTGTGTGTGAGACAGAGTGTGTGTGAGAGAGAGAGTGTGTGTATGTGTGTGTGTGAGTGTGTGTGTGTGAGAGAGAGAGTGTGTGTGTGTGTATGTGTGTGTGTGAGTGTGTGTGTGTGTGAGAGAGAGTGTGTGTGAGTATGTGTGTGTGTGAGAGAGAGAGAGTGTGTGTGAGTGTGTGTGTGTATGAGAGAGAGAGGGGGGGGAGGGAGAGGGAGAGAGAGAACACTACCCTTGTTTTGTGCTCATGTAGAGAGGGGCTGACTTTCAATATCTTTGTCTATCTCTCCCCCACCATATTTTTTGAGAGAGGGTCTCTCACTCAACCTAGAGCTCACTGTTTACTAGGCTGGCTGACAAGGGAGCTCCCAGAGACCTCCCTATATCCCTTACCCCCAACCCAGCAATGAGTTGCAGGTGTGTGCCTCCATGCCCGACTGCTGTATGGGCGCTGTGGGTCTGAACTGGGGTCCTCACCCTTGCGCAGCAAGCGCTTTACCCAATGAGCCATATCTATGCCCGTCAGTGTCTTTCTAATGTGTGGCTTGTGCTGGAGTTGGGGGAGCAGATTCACTGGTCATCTAAAGACACCCCCTCTTTCTCGAGTCTTCGAATATTCCTCTGGGTTGAACACCGCTCTGTGGGCTGCCCCGATAGTGCTACTCACACTCAATCCAGAGAGAGTCCCAAAGTCTACGAGTCCTTCAGAGTGACCGCTACCTTTAGTTTAAAACTCTCAGTGACCTGACAGCTTGCAGTCTGATTCTATGTCAACTCTCTCTTCCTAGCTGTCCACATTAGGCGTCCACAAACTCCAGGCCGAGGACTACTCAACCGCTCACCCGTCTGTTTTTATATCTTCTACACACTGGGAATAGTTTTACAATTTAAATCATTGAGGTTTTTTAAAAATCAAAAGAATTGGGGCTTCTTTTAATGTTTTACTATTCATTAAACGCGGGAGTCAAATATTAGGGAATAAACCTGATTGAGCCAGGGTCCACTTCAGGGGCGGTCTCGTGAGTGAAAACACAAACAAATCTCTCACAAGAGAGTACTTCATCACACTCTCAAAGTCCAAACAAGTTGAGTTCCAGGGTCTCCAAAATTTTAACCCCACATCCCTCCTTCACCTGTATGCAGCTAGTCCTCTGATTTATACTCAGTTCAGCAAGGCTTCACTGAACATTGACAGACTTTTCTTTCTTATTATCCCCTAAGCCAAGGTTTATTCAGCTTTTCCACTCATTACTTCTCTTTGCCAAAGAAAATTTTATGGGATCCTGACATATACAATAGGTAAATAAATTAAACATTTAATGATAACAAAGCATAAAGAAGTTTATTTTAAAACAATTATTCTGGCATATATGTTATCATTTATTTTATATGGAAGTATACTTGGGTACTAAAGACGTGGATGTAGTTGTTTATTTTTACGTGGACACTTTACTCCTGGCTGGATATTTGACACTGGGATGTGGAGCATCTTCCACAGTTTTCAAAATTGATCAGCTTTTCAATTTTAGAATCAACAGTGCTGAGAATGTCTCTTTCCATACAGGCAGAGTATAAAATGCAGAGGTACATTTTACATTTAGAGAGACATTTCAAAAATTGATAAAAAAAAAAAAAAGCTTGCCCTAATCTCAAATCAAAATTCACAGAGTGTTTTCATGGAACTCTAGCAGCAGCCCAAACATCAATTTTCAAAATCAAACATTCCAGGGCAATCCAATCCAAAGGCATATTGACAAGACTTACCTGTTGAGGAATGACAGTGGGAAAATATTTAAAATACTTATTTTCCATAATTCATTCATTGCATTTTTTCTGGAAGGGCAGACAACTCCATATGTACATTACTGTACATATGGAAACACCGTGTCCATAACACGCAGTCTCCAGTCAGGCAGCGTTCATGGCATTGCATGGTACGACAGCCTACACTATGAGAGAGGAGTGTGTGTGCAGTGTGTGCAGAAACCGTCGGTAAAGGCACACACTGCTCCTTTGGTGGCTGCAACCAGACACACCTCACATCCATCAGACATTCCATTTGGAATATTTTTTGTTGTTTCACACTCAGAAAATGTTCACCATTGCCAATTTTTTTTGACCCTATCACAACTATTTACACAGTTTTTTGGGGGGTTTTATAAGTCATCTAGAGATGATTAAAGCATACTTGGGGATCTGCTCACAAGCAAACACTGTAGCATCTTGTGTGAAGGACTTGAGCATCCAAAGTACCCTCAAGTCATCCTCAAACCAATGCCCTTTGAGTACGGAGGACCCACTGTCACATCTGAAACTGTGCGTGGAAGCAGGACAGAAAAATTGGGTAGCTGCAGCAGAGACTGTGTGGTCCACGAGTTAGAAGTGTTTACTGTGTGGTGTTCTACAAACTTTGCTGAGTCCTGTCCTACGGGATGTGATTTTTAGCATCCCACATTTATGCTTCCTGTGGAAGAGGTCCAGATGTCTTTTTTACAGTTATGTTTACTGCTGTTAGGGCTAACGAGACAAGAGAGAGAGGAAAGAGGAAGAGAAATGGGAAGGGAGAGGAAGGGGGAAAGGAGGGAGAGAAGGAGGGAGGGAGGGAGGGAGGGAGGGAGGGAGGGAGGGAGGGGGAGGCTCCAGTACCAGCGCCTATGTGGCAGAAGGATTGTCACTCTCTGAGACCTTGCAGAGTGGAGGCGCAGGTCTCACAGGCAAGCTGAAGCAGGACACGAAAACATGAGCCCTGCACTGCGGCCACACCGAGAGCTGCAGTCCATTCCCCCAACCAACCTCATATTAGACTAATGCTGTTAATTTGAAGTTTATTGGTTTTATAGTCTTATTGGTATTTAATTTAGAAATTTGTTTCAGCTTTATAGCTGAATAGCACTAAAAGCATAAGGATTTTATACCTACGCTTTATGTTTGTACGTATTAAGTAACATTAGGATAAAAAGTAATTTAAATCAATGCTCAGTGAAATTTTCCTCTTTCATAAAACATATGTTGCTTACATTTAAGGTGGAAAAAAAAGGTATAAGACACATTTGCCCCATTTAGTCTTTATCTAAGTGTCCTGAGCCACTACCTGCCAACCCTGTCCGCTATTTGGGTCCCCGCTCCAATCTCAGGTGGGGGCTTGTCTAATAAGAAATTCAAGCTTCAGTTGAGACTGAGTTCTCTGATGGGCTGAGGGCCACTTCATGTTAAGATAACTAGACTTCCTCTGCTCTCATGATATGCCACCTCACCACAGGTCCTCCAAACACCAAGCCAAACTGTCCATGTCTGTGAGCCTGACAATGATGCAAACCTTTCTTCCTTATAAGCTGGTTTGTCCTAGGTATTGTGTCATAGTAACAGAAAGCTAACTAACTCACACTTCTATACTGCCTTCGTGTCTGCAAAACTATCCAGTCTGTAAGTGCCGGCACCCGAAGAGGCGCAAGTTGCTCCCCACTTTGTCTTTCTGTCTGTCTCCCTTCTCACGTCTCTCTCCCTCTCCCTTTCTGGCTGAAGGAGGTGAAGCTTTTCCTTGTAAGTGTTCGGTAGCAAAATGCCTGCTTGACTTTTCATCGTGCAAGCAGACAGGGCTGCTAATGGCACTGGACTATTCTCAGGAGCAATGTATCTTGTTGCAACTTTTACATAGTTTGCAACGTCATTTTTAACTGCAAAGTTTTACCTGGGTACCAAGCTCCTCGATGTTAGCTGTTGCAGTGTAACAAATCACCCCAAATGCAATGCCTTAAAACTGCAAGAATAAATTCTTTTGCTCACACTAGCCTACAATACGTGCAGGGGTTGGCAGTAGTGGTTTGCGTCTGCTCCATGAGAAACAGTTTGATGCAATGCAAGTGGTATGGGAAAAGATCCACTTTCAGCGTTGCTGGTGGTGTATTCAAACAATAGAGCACATGGCTAACCTGTGCAAGGCTCTGGATCCATTCCCCAGCACTGAAAAAAATGATGTTAATCGCAGGGCTTTCTGCAGAAGCTTGGTTCCTGTCTGCATACCCATCACCATAGTCTCTTTATTTGAGCCTTGGAGTTGATAGAGATCTCACGTCAAGCAAAGCATTTACACAGTAGCTGCAGTCTTCTACAGCTAGTATAGCTAGTATTGCAGGAAGCAAAGGAGGATCTGCATGCCGTGGTGGCCTCGCATCAGAAGCCACACATCTGCGCCTCCTGTCATAGCGCGTTTCTGTTGCTAAAGCAAGTGCTAAGGCTGGGTCCTGCATGAAGTTCTAGGGGTCCGAGACCACGATGCCGAAGCCAGACTCCACTAGCTCTGGCAAGGGCTTTGTAACAGAAAGAATGTTTGAAAATGAACGAAATACCAGAGATCGTTTTACTTCATAACACCCTGCTCTTATAATTAAGAGCTCTAATCCAGTCTTGAGAGACATAACTAGTCTCTCTGGGAAGACATTAATCCATTCATAAAAGTGGCGCTCCTAAGACTTAATTGTCTTAAAATTCCCACTATCTCTCAACACCATTACACTAGAAGTCAAATTGCAACATGAGTATTGGTGAAGCTAAACCATATTCAAACCATAACACCTCGCTCTACCTATTGGTTCATGTAAGGGTACAGGTCCCCCCTCCCCCTCTTCCTCTCTCTCTCTCTCTCTCTCTCTCTCTCTCTCTCTCTCTCTCTCTCTGTGTGTGTGTGTGTGTGTGTGTGTGTGTGTGTGTGTGTGTATGTGCATACGTGTGGAGACCAGAGGCAACTTTGGGCATTATTCCTCAGGTGATGTCTACTTTTTCTCTTTGAGGCAGGGTCTTTCACCAGTCTGAAACCAGCCAAGTAGTCAAGACTGTCCAGCTGGTGAGCTCCAAGGCTCTGACCCCCATCTCTGTCTACTCACTACTGGTATTGCAAGCATGTTCTACCGTGCCTGGATATTTTTACTTGGACCCTAAGAATCAAACTCAAAAAAAAATTAATAAAAGCAAAAGCAAGCACTTTACCTTTGAGCTATGCCCTTAACCCTGGAGTCAGATTAGACTCTTAATGAAGTGTTGAGATTTTAAGATCGTAAGGGAGATATTATTTTAAGCATCTGTGTAAAATGCAGTTGGCTACAGGCAATGTCAGCACAGGTTTGGACCCTCTCCTCTTTCCCCACAGCCCATAATTTATTAGCTGATCAAACAAGTGACTACAGTTCTCCAGTCCTTTATCTTGCCTCAGATGTAACCAAAGACTGTTAGCTCAGACTAACGCTATGATCACTGAATGAGACAATATATAACAACCTGGTCTGCTATTTGGCACATAGTATAGTTGTCCCTGGATACCCAGAGAGGAAGTGGATCCAGAATCCCCCACAGATGTCAATCTGCAGATGCTGGGATTCCCTGCATAAAATAGCATAGTACTTGTGCAGAATTTGAACGTATTTTCTCGTGTGCTCCAAATCAGCATCAGACATCTTGTGATGGCTAAAGCCCCGAAAATGCAATGTAAAGAACTGTAACCCTGTGTTGTTTATACAGTAATGAAGAGAAAAGGAGTCTGTCCACATTCAGTATTGATTCAATTTTTTTCAATTAGTTTTGACCTTCTGTTGGTTGAATCTGTGGATGCTTGCAGACAGGGAGGCTGAGAGACCATCCTGAACCAATATTTTTTGGTTGCTGCTTTTCCTTTCTGGGATTTTGTCTCTTTCCGCCTAGACCAACTTGAAACAGCATTCTTAGGCTACTGACTTTGTAACATTTGACCCTAGAAATTATATCATTGTAGTCCTAAACATCCAAGGTGTCACACAGGGAGTCAAGCATTGCTGGAGGACTGGTCTTTCCCAGAGAGACTTACTTCAAAGTCTAGGAACCCTTTCTCTATGGAGGAGCCCAGCTGGGGTCTCTGGGGGGGTGCAGACCTCCCTCTGCTGGGGCTGATTGAAATGAAAGGGCCACCATATGTCTTTCCCAGAAGGTGACTGACTTCTTGTGTCCATCCCAGGTTCCCTGAGAATTTCCTGAAAGCCCTTCCGGCTAGCCCAGTTGGGAGTGTTAGCACATCGGATCCCATGCTTTCGTGAAAAATGTAAACACAGACCTGATTTTTCATTTTAAATGAAGCCAAGCATATTGTTCCCAGCAGATGCCGAGTGACTCAATCTGTCCTCTCGGCTTTGAAGAGAACTGAAGAACAACATGGTAAAATAAAGCAAACAGCACATTTATTGGTTGATAAAATGCTGTTTTAGTCTACCCTGGCATTACATGGTGATTGCTATGCAGCGAACATCTGTTATTAAATCCTGGCTTCTGTTGCCTGGATACATCGAGTCAAAAGCTGGAGCCTATGAGAAACCCATTTGTGTGTCTCTTGCATGTAAAGTGTCAGAGCCCACATGATGCTGCCTTTGTCTTCATCCTAAGTGGATCTTTTAATCCGAATTGTCTCACTTGTTAATTCCCACTCCAGGGCAGTACTGTTTTTGTTTGATTAAAATGGGCTGAAGAAACAAACAAACAAAAACTCCAATGTAATCTCAGGGACTCAAAATAAGCTGATGAATTTTGGGATAGATTTGTGAATTTGGAAAGGGAAGGTCTTTCTTTTTTTTAAAACAAGTTTATATTAAATGACGCAGTAATTCAACTCCTAGGGTCCTACCCTAAAATCAAAAGAGAGATAAATACATGTAGAAGGAGAAGGGTGTTCAGTGCAGTGTTATTTAAGGACAACAGAAAAGCAAAACATTGGAAGTTACCTGGATACATCCAAGTCAAGCCTCGGCCATATGAGTTTATAGAACATATCAGTCCATCTCTTTTCTTATTTGACACACTATGGTTGCACATATTTATGAAGCGGACTGAGATAATTAATACATATATGCACTACATAATGAGCTGTTAGACTCGGGTAATTAGCGTTTCTGTTCCCTCATGCATTCATCATCTTTTGGTATCTAGGGACTTTCCAACTCTTCCCTTCTTGCTTTTCATAAGACACTCCATAAGCTGTGGTACACTGTCATCACCCCTGCTATGCACAGGACACCAGAATTCACTGTTCTATCTAACTGTGTTTGGATACCTGTCATCGGACCTTCCTCCTTCTCCTTTCCTCACTCCCTTTTCTAGTGCATCTAATCCTCTCTCTGCTGCTCAAAAACTCAACGTTTTGAGCTTCCATATATGAGTAACAACACTCAGCATCTGTCTTCCCCTTCCTGGCTTATTTCATTTAACATAATGTTCTCCAGTTCCAAGTACATCACCACAAATAACAGGACTTCATTGTTTTTATGGCTGAAAAATTTTCCACTGTGTATCTAGACCACATTTTCTTTATCTAATCTCTCATTGATTGATTTTAAATTGTTTACAGTGTGATGCTATCCTAAAAAAATGCTTCAGTGAACAACTTCGCTCAAGTCTGAATCCCTCTTTCCAATAAACTGCTAGACACGGAATTATCGGGACTCAGCATGGGGTGTGTTTCTTTTCTGCATCGCAGATGTGGCCTGAGGACTCAGCACATGCCTGGAGGAAACCAATCTAAACACGGGGAGCTACATGGTTGATGAAACCGTCTCGGTTTTATAGAATGACCTGGGAGAACAGAAAAGCTAGGGGAGTTGAGCAGACAACAGCAGAGCCGAGGAGCCTACATAGGAGTCTTGGGCATTGTCGTTCTGACGATATTGATTGAGGTGGCACTCAAGAGCTCAGGAAACAGTCAGACAGAAGGGGACAGCTGGCACTTAAGGGACAAAAGAGGAGGGCAGGAGCTGAGAGAACTGGCTGTCTAAGTATCTTGGAGCAAGCCAAAGCCATCTCTCTGGGAAACCTACCCATGAATTTAGACTACGGGCTCTGTGATTCTGAACTGTCATGATGCTTACTGTGCACATTAGGCGCTACAGAAGGAGACCTCTTGGGGGGAAAACCCACAAAAAATAGGGGGTCATCAGGAGTGGAGAAAGACTCACCCCAGATCCCACAGTGGTCACAGAGGCTGTAGCCAGATTTGTCCTGCTCTGCCCAAGCTCTGATGTCCCTGCAATGAATGGACTCAAGGAAAGGTCTTAAAGTAGAAGTGGGTGGGCCATGAGCAGACAAACCCCAGGCAAACACAGATGTGCTGTCCACTGAGACAGTCACCCAAGAGTGGGCAACCTCATCAGGAAGGAGGCATGATTGGAGACATGAATACAGAGAATGACACAGTCGGGATTTAGACTAGGGAAAGGGGATAAAAGGGAGATAGAGCAGAGGGAACAGTGGCCCTGTGATGTGGGCACCGTGGGTATGGGGCAATGATACTTTGTCAGGTGAACAGTGAGCAATTTTGAAAAAAAAGTTGGGGTAATAAACAGTACTTGTCACACATTCTGGCAGCAAGTGGTCATCAAACAGCAGCGCGCAGGTAGCGGAGTTGACGCTAGAGTCAGGTATAAGTCTCTAAACTCTGACCTCAGTGTACTCTCATGTTCACCTTCCTGCCTCGGGCAGCTATTCCTAAAGCCTCAGCCACCTCAGAGGAAGAACGCAGGGGTCTGCACCTGGACTCAAGGCTCACGGGCTCCGTCATCTTGAGAGTCATCTTGAGAAGCACCTGTTGCTGCACCTTGACCCCAGACGGTGACTCAGCGCCGTGGGGACAGGGCTGTGTTTTAACCATTTAGAGGGTAGTCCGTGGGTGTCACTTGGAGAACTCACGATGGAACATTTGCCAACGGCAGCTCCAGGCAAGCCAGACAATGGTCTTGTGTCTTTCCATTCAGTGTTAAGAAAGAACCCCAACCGCCACTCCCCGGTGCCAGTATTGCCAAGACATTTCAGTGGAGTTCAGATACACAGGGCTGAAAGGCCATGCATGGGTTAACCTCATCTCCTGGCTGTAGCATGTGTCTTCCCCTGAGGATCTGCTCCCCGCTGAGAGCTACTAAATCCCGAGCCACCATGGAGAGAAGGCGGAGATTCTTCAAACAGCCCTGAGGGGTCCCTTAGGACCCAAAGACTCCTGATTCCTAGCTCAGAGAAGGATTCGACTTTGCTTGGAGGCAGGAAAGACTGCTGCGCTGGAGCTTAAGGTAGCTCAGAAAGAATCAAAGCTAGCCTCTCTACCCTTCTCCCACAGCCCTGCATGCGTCTTCTCTGATCCCCGTCTGACAGGGAGGAGGCATTCCAAAAGCTCATTATTGGCTTATATACTTTGCCCCAAATCAGCACTTAAACACCCTGGGACGAACAGTCCTAAACGGGAAAGAATAAAAGTAAAAAATAAAAATAATGAGTTCTTGCAAGTTCATAGATGTGCTTTTTTGCCTGGCTGGGATTTAGCCTTCTCTGCTTTAAATTTGATTCTGCTGGTCATTAATCACTTGGATGTCCTACTTCCTCCACCCCATGCCCTGGGTCACCACCCAGTCGTCCTTGCCTCATTGTGGGTGACATGAAGCTGTTCCCAGGGTTCAAGCCTTCTTAGAGACTCAGCTGCAAAGCTGCTTCTTTAGGCGCATTAGCAGAATTGCCATCTCTAGCAAGTCTGAGCGATTAGAGCTCGCTCACATTAATTGGGCCCTGCCTGGATGCACTCCGGATGGCTCGCTCAGCCTAATCCTCCTAAAAACCTCACGAGTCAGGAACTGTTAATGGCTCTGATTTCCAGGTGAAGCCTGGGCATGTTTCCACAGAACTGAGATCCAAATCCAAGCCATTTGATGCCAGGAGCTAAAGTCAACCAGCTCTCTGCTCCCGCGATGTGCTACATGGAGTAGACCAGAATCCAAGAGCTCTGTTGAGTTGATGTCGACATAGGCAGTCCTAGGACTATGCGTGGCATGGAGACTTAGAACCACATCACGTCGGGCCCAGCTGAAAGAACTGAAAGGCTGGTTTAGCGTGGAGGAAAGGGAGGTAATAGCAGGAATTGTGCCGGATAAGGAGGCATAGAACACTGACATTATAAAAGCTGAACCTCTTGGGTCCGGAATTCAAAGTGCAATGAGGTAAATTCATACCTATCTATGAGATGAAGCTTTTACTTCCTCCAGAGATGTCCAAACAAGGATAGCGCTGTCTTGAGAAGTAGGAACCTCCCTGGAGACATTCAAGCAGAAGTTTAGCATCTTCTTGTGAAGATGGAATGGAGGGGGTCTCAAGTGTCAGGTGTGGATAAACCTTAAAGGCCCCTTTGATTCTGTGACTAGGCAATTCTCTCATGATTCGTTTGAGTTGTAGCTCAGATAGCTCTATGCTATGCACAGTCATGAAAATGCCGGAGGCAGTGTCTCCCGCACAACCTCCAAATTCATCCCTATGACTCCAAGCAAATAACAGTCAGCTTTCTGTTGCTATAACAAATGCCTGAGATCATCTGCTCATCCGCTCACCGAGTAATAAGGTTTATTTCGGCTTACAGTTAGAGCAATTTCAATTTGTGGTCAGTCAGCCCTGTTGCTTTGGATTAGCCTCTCATGGAAGGAGAGAGGGGAATCAGGGAGGCCTGAGATCTCAAAACCCCTTTGAGGGCATTGCCCACTGATCTAAAACCCTCCCTTAAGCCCCACCTCTCCCAAACGTGCACAGTAGGGATCAGGCTTTCACCACCACAGGAGCTTGAACACAACACTTACCCAAACCTCATCAGAGCACTCTGGATCCATCCTTATCAGGTGATGGCTTGAACTGCTGTCTACTGAAGCTAATGCGGTTCAGAGCTAAAGGCTATAGATAGACACTAACTCATCCAAGATCGCAGAGCTAGCCAGTGGCCAAGTCACTTTGGGCTCCCATGTCTGAAATTGCCAGTGGCCCCTTCTTTCCCCAACCCCTAACCTCATAGAGTATCAGAGCAGAATCATTCTTTGGTGGGTAGTCCTTCATCCAGCAGGCGATAGGATTCATATCATATGCTAACTTTTAATTCCTTGGCTTGCGCGCTCTCTCTCTCTCTCTCTCTCTCTCTCTCTCTCTCTCTCTCTCTCTCTCTCTTTCTCTCTCTCTCTCTCTCTCTCTCCCTCTCTCTCTAGGTTGTCCAGGTCAGCCTTGATCTTGCAACCCATCTGAATAAGTCTCCTGTGTAGCTGGGCTTATGCTACCAGGCCAAGTGTACTGTTATGGTTTCCTCCTTTCCCTTCCCCTCCCTTCCCCATCTCCTCCACCTCTCCTTCCTTTCTCTCCTCTCCCCTCCCTTTCTCTTCCCTCCCTGCCCCTCCCCTCCCTGGTTAGAGGCTTAGGCTTAGGGTTAGGGTTAGAGCTAGAGTTAGGTAGGGTAAGGCCTCCCCTCCCCTCTCCTTCCCTTCTGTGGGCACAAGACATTGCTCTGTCGCCCAAACTGGTCTAGATTTCGCTTGACACCTTGATCTCGCAGTCGATGCTCCTGCTCTGCATCCTAGGTCCGAGGCTGCTGCTGTAGGTTCGCTCTGCCGTGCCCTATCTGGTTATGGCTTTCTAACATGTACTTTCCAAACAGATTGTGAGACACATCTAGACCCAGGGGAAATGAGTTCTGTGACTCACTCGTGAATCACCAGTGTGGAAAGTCTTGTCTTCTGGGAGGGAGTCTATCTCAGTGACTTTCTGGATGTGCAACTAGATCTCTGTAGACATGACATTAATATTACTGAAAAGATTATGATGTGAGATCATGTCTTAGCCATTTCTTTTATTAATTAAAAAAAGCAAACTCAAGGATCCACTTGTGATGTGTATTATACACACCAGTGGGATGAGGGATGTGGTGTGTGGATTGAATGACTGCTTATGAGACTAACAGATGTTCCTCTCGCTCAATTCATTTGCATAGTGGTCATGAGCCGGTGCTTCTCTGAGGTCCTTTGCTAGTCTCTAAATTGAGAGAAATGTCTTCCCTACTAAGGCTGCTAGGAGAAAGAGAAAATATAAGCAAGCGGGGCAGTGCAGGCTACTGCTTACTCCCTCAGTGAACCGTGTCTGCCCCTTCCTCCATGTGCTGGAGCTGTTTTTAGGATGCTCAGAGGTTACCAATAACAGCTACCCAAAGAGACAGTTCTGGAACACCAGTCATCAACCCCAGACTGTTGGAATGTGGCCAGTCGTGGGAACCCAAAAAGAGCAGCTTTGCAGTGGACAGAGGAGAGGAGGCTCAGGAGGAAAGCCAGAAGCTAAGGGCAGCCTCTTTCACCTCCCAGCCCTTGTGCATGTAGTTACAGGGCTGCACACTGCCTCCCAGGCCTGCTATGCCCCAGTTTATCAAAGCACAAAGCAGCTTTTAGAGTAAACAGCAAACGTATTTGACAACCGGCTTGGAGAGCTGTCAGCTCACATATCCTCTGAACTCCTGAGAAGTTATGAAGTGAGAAGGACTGAGAAGAGGGTACAGTGGCCAGGAAGGTTCTGACTGTGAGTGGCAGACTCCGCTGTCCTACTGGAGAATGAGACACAGTGCACAGGCTGGAGGTCACCCCGCCCCTGCTTCCAGGGGTTTCCCAGCACGTCTGACACTGTGCTAAGCACACGGAAGCTCTGGAGCTTAGGTTGCTTTCCTTGCATATTCATCTCCAAGCTAGTTAGTGTGTGCACATGTGCGGGCACACACACACACACACACACACACACACGTGGCCATCAGCATCCAAATTCTCTCCCTGTCCACTGAATGACTTAGAGGGGCTTTGTCTGGCCTAAGGGCAGCCTGCCCCCCCTCCTCCTCCTCCTCCTTCTCCTCCTCTTCCTCCTCCATGTTCAAATCTATTGCTCAAGACACAAAATGATCTTCAGAGATGGGGCTCTTGAGACTCGATAACCTGGAAATCTTTCTCCAGCTTTCCCGTTGCCTCACGCCATCCCTGAGGCAAGGAACGCTGCTGAGCTGTTGGAGGAGGGCAGCAGAAAAGAAAACAAACAAACAAACCAATACTATCTGGCAGCGCTCATTAACGCTAATCCCACAGCCCTGCGGGGTGAAGATAAGTGTCCTTATTTTAACTTGGGGACACAGGTATTAAAAATGAATGTGTATATTGTCTGGGGTCATGATGGGCAGGTGGCGGACTGGAAAACCCCTCCCCAGCTACCCAAAAGATGTGCTCAGGGCTGAGTCAGCCCAGTGGGTGAAGAGAGGGTGCCTGAGGAATGGATGACTTTGGGGTAGATTTGGAGGAGAATCTGGAACTGGGGAGAAGAGAAGTGCTATATGATATATTAGCGGTGTCTGCCATGGGCGTTAGACCAAGGAGATCTATTTATGGGCTATCGGTGCTGTGCCGCACTTCCGAGACACTGTGCTTCTTAGACACTGGGATGTCATTTGCTGAATAGATAAATCAATGAATGGGTGAACTGTTACTTCTGGTATTTTATTTGAGAGACAAGGTGTAAGTCTACAGACCAGAATGGCCTGGAACTTGCTAGTTAGCCCCTGCTGGCCTTAAACTCACAGGAATCCTCCTGCCTCAGCCTCCCAAGTGTTGGGATTAAGGGTATCAGCCCCCACTCTCCACTGTGAACTGTTTTTTTTTAATGCAGAGTTTAGGGGAAGGGTTTGAAGCAGGAAGAGAGAGGGGCTACTTGGCCCTTTCCACAGGGATCCTGATGGTCAGAGATAAGGAGTGTGGGGTACCCTGGGACTAGAACCTGGAAATGCTTACAATGGCTAACCCACTCGGAAGCCTGAGAGTCAGGAAAGGTTCGGGGTCCCGGGAATAATGGTAGATGCCTGCATTTATCAGGGACCGGCATTTAGAACAGGTGAGCTGAAAAGATTAGCTTGAAGAGTCTGGGTGAGGCCTGGAGGAGCTACTCCGGACAGCAAGCCATAGACCGACAGCTCCCGGGACTCAGTAGTGGGAGGGGTCTCTTCCCCTGACTCACAGGCGCCCTCCATTCCAGCTGACTTGCACATTTATTTTCAGCTCCAATCAGCAAGAATAGGAAAAGCCAGGTGTTGCCTTCCTTTGCTCCCCAGCGTCTGGTAACACACAGAGACAGACATTCTACCCCCATGGGAAGAACTGACACCCACAGCAGAGTAGTCCTGGCTTTGTGGCCATTATCACCATCGCTGCATTTGCCCCGTGCTCTCAAGGCCCAGCACTGACGTTACCCTTGGCTGGCATGAGCCTCTTAAGAGCCCTACAAGGTTGGTGTCAGTGGTTCTCATCATGTACAGGGAAGGAGATGGGTTCAGAACCAGTAAGTTAAAAATCCAGAATTCTAAATTACCTTAAACAACAACCTGAGTTTAATTCTTGCTGTCTTAACTATGTACCATCTCTAAAGAAGCCGTATTATTTCCCAGATGTTTAGGAACATCTGACTCAACTCTTTTTCATTTGTTCATGTGTGTGTGTGTGTGTGTGTGTGTGTGTGTGTGCATATGTGTGTGTGTGTGTGTGTGAGAGAGAGAGAGAGAGAGAGACAGAGAGAGAGACAGAGAGAGAGACAGAGAGAGAGACAGAGACAGAGACAGAGAGAGAGAGACAGAGACAGAGAGAGAGAGACAGAGACAGAGAGAGAGAGAGACAGAGAGAGAGAGAGAGACAGAGACAGAGAGAGAGAGACAGAGACAGAGACAGAGAGAGAGAGAGAGACAGAGAGAGAGAGAGAGAGCGCATGTGTACGATATGTGGTATGGGCAGGTGTACAATGTGTTTGTATAGGTGCAATCCCATGCTCCCAAGTATATGTAGGTGAATTTACGTGTGTGTGTATTTGTGTGTGTGTTATGTGATATGGGCATATGTACAATGTGTCTAATGTAAATGTGTTCCCATGTACATGCAGGTGTGGTGTGGTGTGGTGTGTGTGTGTGTGTGTGCATGTGTATTTGTGTGTGTGTTATGTGATATGGGCATATGTACAATGTGTCTAATGTAAATGTGTTCCCATGTACATGCAGGTGTGGTGTGGTGTGGTGTGGTGGTGTGTGTGTGTGTGTGTGTGTGTGTGTGTGTGTGTGTGTGCCTGCACATGTGTGCAGAGGTCAGCTGTCTCTCTCTATCACACCCTCTGTCACTGAGCCTGGAGTTCACATACTGGCTGTCCCGCAAACCTCAGGTACCTGCGTGTCTCTGTTCCCTGAGTGCTGCACCCATCTTTTAAATGGGTGCTGGGAATCTGAACTCAGGTCCTCATCCTTGCATGACAAGCGCTGTACCGACTGAGTCATCTCCCCAAAGCTGATTCTTCTGGTTTTCAGAGAGAGGCAGAGAGGAGCAGTGGTCCACCCAAGGTGAGCGGTGTTGGAGGATGAACGAGGCCTGGAGCCCAATGGTTAAACAAGTGTGAGCCTTACAGCTTCCTGTGCCCATCCCCCTGGCACCCTTCCACTGCACTTCTACCCCTAGGCATGCTCAGTGCAGCTCCTTGGCCGAGTCTTCCCGATGACTAAACCTGTGAGTGTGTCACACCCATCCTCCCAGCCTGTCACCTCCTCGGTTGGAGCAGCTTAGCTCTGCTAGCTAGTGTCGCCTAGCCTCATTTCTGCCCTTTACCAGACCCACCGTGAGCCTCCTAGTCTATGCCTCAGCCCCACTGCAAAGATGATTCTGTCATAACGGAAGCAATCGGTACCCCTGGGGGCTTCCAGAACTCAGCTCCTGGTAGCATAGTGGACAGAGAGGATTAGAACTGAATTCATACACCTGGTGTGTATCCTTCCAGGCAGATAGGGTCTTTTTCCAGGTGGCTCATGGCTGATGCTTGCGTGGGCCACTCTCTTCCCACACCATATCGTGGAAGTCTCTCAGTCTTGCCGTGTGTCAGGGAGCTCTACATCCTGGCCTTCCCAAAGCCGGTACTTCCACGTATCTCTTATAGCTTCTCTCAGATGCCTGGCCTTGACCCTGCTCTGCTGGAAAACAGAGAGCACAGGGATGGTTGATTTACAGTCTTTGATTTCATGTGTAGCTGCCTCGGTATTGGCTTTTTCCCTCACTGCTGGGCAAGCTGAGCAATGTGTGAAGATCTTTGGACACTCATCTATAATGTGGGGATGATATCTACCCTGTAGAACTGCACTGAGAATATTTCTGTGAATGTAAATTTAGCATGATGCCTGGTATGTAGTAGGTGTTTTTAGTAAACTGTGGCTATTCGCATCGCTTCTCTGTGACCTGCTGTGGCATGGCCCACACTCTGAAACTCCTCTGCCAAGACCTCACGAAAGGATGCTCCTCTGAGCCTGCATGGAACCTTGTTAGATGTTGCAGGAGGATGGCATGACTGTGGTGATGAGGATGATGAGGATGAGGACATGGGAGAAGAGGGGGAAAGGCAGAATGGGTTAAAGTACAGAATCCTTAGTGGGTCTCAGTAGTCACAGAGCAGCAGTTTGTTGAAGCAGAAACAGAGTTAACTTCAGAGCCCAGCAAGTGTACTAAACTTGCCACCCTCCACATAATGAGATCACTGCTTCATCCCTCTGGGTCTGGACCACAGCCCCTCATTTTCTTAAGGACTGTTGAGGGAGTAAAAAATGCTGTAAAGTGATTGGAGCAGCACTGGGCAGCAGAACCAGTGTGATTGCTTCCTAGAGGATGCCCACCTAGTTAAAGCCTCTTTCTCCATCATTAGAACCCTTCACTCTTCCCTTGCTCTGCCATCATGTCTCCTCAACTCTGGCCCCCACCCCCCTCTCTCTCTCTCTCTCTCTCTCTCTCTCTCTCTCTCTCTCTCTCTCTCTCTCTCTCTCTCGGGATTACACTAGTCCAATTGTGTAACCTGTGGGCAGAGCCTCCTCCCAGAGTCCTTCCGGTTGGCACTTCTGTCCTTTGACTGCAGACAGTACTTTGTCTAGAGGTTCCAGGGGTTAGATCCTGGGCATCCATGGGGGAGGGGGTAGGAAGTCTTGAGGTCACCAAACTCATTATTTATAGTATCAGAGACTGGGAACGGCTCAGACAGAAAAATGACAAACACCAGCCTGATAACGAAACAGAGACTTTTCATGGGCTCCAATGCTCCCTGGGGACGTGTTTCTTTGCCCATCAATTTGCCCTCAATCTTCAAGGGTCATACCTGCCACAAGTTAAACTTTTCAGGGCCGTAAAACAAAAGAGTGAGTGCCATAAAACCAAAAGTCAGGAGGGACCTGAGCAAGCAGCCTGACATTGAGCCCAAACGAGAATGTTTCGCCTATTACACAATAGTCGTTTCTCAGATGAGATATAGAGAGGGGCTATGCGTTCACACAACTAATGGAGGACCGATTTGCCCTCTGAAGGACCAGCATTCCTCTGCTCACCATACACGTTTAATAAACTCACTCCAGGGGCCACCCAGCCCACCCTCGGGGGAGCTTCCCATTCCCCTGTAGATTGCATGCACAATTTGTAGTCTTTCAAGATTTCACACGAAGCAAGTATCATCTTATGTTTGTGCCCATGGGATGCTGTACTATTGCTTAGTGTGACGGCGTGAGGGGCAAGGCAGCCAAGTCACTCAGATCTCACTGTGGCAGTGATTTGCATTTCCCTGGTGGTTAATGGTGTTGGGATTCCTTATATCTATTGGCTATGTGTATATCTCTCAGGAAAGAAGTGGCTATTCAACACCCCCCCCCCACTTCTTCATAGGTATTTTTCCTAACCCTGGAGCAGTCCAGCAAGATGAAACATTACCTCCATTTCACAGCAAAGTAAACTGAGGCCTAAGTGAACAAATTATTTCCAAATCCTCCAAAACCATGTACTAAGAAGGTGCTAGAGATTGTTTTAAGTCCAGGCTTCCTCCTTTTGATACTAAGCGCACCCCGGCCATCATTGCACCTTATCATGCTGACATGCTTATCTGCCCTCTCCCTACCCTACTCCATGCACAGTGCTCTGAGAGCAGAGACTGTGTCCTGGTGGCTGGCAGACACGTGACCCTGTTAAGTCTTGAAAGCATGGCGGCAAGGCCAAGGCTACTCTGAAAGGCACCTGGCATGAGTGGCTAGAACACTTGATCCAGGCTAGTGCCCTGAACTGACTTTTCTACGGTAGTGGAGTAGAAATGGGCTCCCCGTTGAGTCGTGTGGAGGATTTGAACTGAGATTCTGCAGACTGTGCTGCATGTGTCTGGCAGGAAACTACACTGCAGCGTTATTAATGCCACATTCTATGAGCTATGGGCCAACACCAGGGAAGCTTCCAACATAATTCATGCCTTCTGCTTGCTTCCCTCCTAGTTGGGGAGATAAAATATGCTAGTGAGAACTAAAGTAGAAAACTGAAGGCAACGTAGACTACAAATGTGCTGTGTGTGTGTGCCAATCATCTCAGGGCCGATTCAGGAGAATCGAAACAGGTGGGTTGCCTTGGAGGAGAACTGGGGTCAAAGCAGTCAAGGAAACGGGCTCATTCACTACAAGTGACTTAATTTGGACCACATACACTTTTGCACAGTGGAAATTGCCATGCATTTATTTTACTTCTTAACAGTGTCAAGCCAGATCAGTGTGGGCAGGAGAGTTGTCCCACAGGTAAGCTGGGGAGAAGGCACCTGCCAGCGACATCTGGCTCTTGCCTGCCAACTCATCATCTCTTGGAGATCCCACACTTAGGCATGAAGCAGACACTCCCGCAGGGACTCGCTTCATCCTGTCTCAGAAATATTTCCCGTAAAACCTGCCACAGGCTTCCTGTGTTTCCAGCACCTCATGGACTTATCGTGAGAGAGGGACTCTTTTTAATTTACCCTGGGGAGTGTGGAGGCCGGGAAACACCACCCTTCCATCTCGGTGACAACAAACTCATTCTTCACTATAATTAAAATGTCACTTTGATAAATAATTCCATCAGCCCCCTTCCACCTATGAATAGCTTCCTGCTATAATTGTTCACATTCTGCTGAATTAGAAGTATTCAACAGAGAATTTAAGAGGTATTTAGGCAACAGAGATAAATCGGGTGTGTTCTCCTTTCTCCCACAGTCCCTCATTAAGTGAGACTTCATCCCTGGCTGGGATGTCCCTCCTCCCTGAGCTCTCAATCACTTTCTCCCTGGGCAGAGAACAGTGACAGGGGTGGGGGGGGGGGGACGACTCTGTGGAAGCCTGGGCCTCTGGAGAAGGCAGGATTTGCGGATGCGTGATTGAGTCTTTCCTCTCCCAGACATTCTTATAGAAAAAAGAAAGGAGACAGGAAATAATGGAGAAAATGGTCCCTGAACCAGACATGTGGGGAAAATGGTCCCTGAACCAAGCATGTGGAACAGGCCTGTAGTCCCAGGTACACAGGAGACTGAGACAGGAAGGTTTCAAACTCTCATGGTCTGCCTGGGCTGTAGAGTGAATGCAAGGCCAGCCTGAATATCTTCATGAAGTCCTGTACCACAATAAAAACTAAAAGAGGGAATGGGGATGTAGGTGTGTGATAGACACTTGCCTAGGTTGTGAACCTAAAACATCCCATTAGCCTTTCTAGGCATCTGATCCTTAGCAGGAATCAAGGTGCCTACTGGGGAGTTTGAGTCAAAGTATCATTCCAGCCTAGTAAGGAGACATTGTAACGTTGTTTGAGGGGCTCCCCACCTAATATATCAGGGATCTAAGGCTCCTCAGAATGAATTCCCTTTGATGGGGATAGCTAAGAGCCCTTGAATACCCACCAGTAACCAGCATGGTATGGGGGAAACAGTGGGAGGCGGGTGTATACCTCGCTCCTCTCATTCCTGCTGCTTCTTCCTCCTTCCTGTTTGGTTTACACAAGATTCACAGAGCTGGCCAAAGTGCACTAAGTACCCCAGAAAGGATCACAGTCCAGTCCCTGAGTCAAGGAGAAAAAGCTGGCATTTAATCCTGAGAAGGAAAACTGTCAGAAAGCTAGGGTTCAAAGGCAGCCTGCCCCTCTGACATAATGACTGTCACCATGACTACATGTGCTAAGCTTTAGCAGGTGTTCACAATGGATGTGTCCCGAAGCATGTGGAGAGCACAGCCAGGTACCACATCATCATGGGTTCTTCTTTTTTTATATACCCTCATGCGCAGCTGGGTCAATCCTAGTACCCAGAAGTCTGTCTAAGGTATATACAAGTCAGGGGACTCTTGAAAGACTCCAAAATCCAACCAGACATAACCCTAGACCTGTGTCTTCCAAAGGCTCCTGAGTTGGAAGACGGGGGGACCAGGGTGGCAGTGAGGATGGAGGGGAGAAGCCCTGGCAGAGGAGGGAGGTGGACTAGAAAGAGTGGGATTTCTGCTTAGAGGTGGAGTACACAGGGTGGTCCCCCCACCCCGATCACATGGTCTGTGATGGGCCAGAGTGTATGGGTTTTAGAAACGGGAGGAAGAAACTAGGGTCTGTGACACAGCAGGATCAGCCAAGCCATTGCTGCAGCAACTCAGCCAGGCATTTGTATCCCGTCTTTTCAGAAGGGCAAGATGAGATGTATAGACAGAAGACAATGTTGCCAATTGACACTGCTAACCAACTAGTGGGTTGAATCAGATCTTTCTCTTCCTTCCTTCCTTCCTTCTTTCCTTCCTTCCTTCCTTCCTTCCTTCCTTCCTTCCTTCCTTCATTTGTTTTGTTTGTTTGTTTGTGTTTTGTTTTTGCTACTTGAGACAGAGTTACTCTGTATAACAACCCTCTCTGACCTGGAACTTGTTCTGTAGACCAGGCTGGCCTTGAATTCACAGAGATCCACCCACCTCTGCCTCCCGAGTGCTGGGTTTAAAGGCGTGCACCGCCACCACCCGGTGAACCAGATCTTTCATTCCATGCAACCAGGCTCTCCATGGCATCTCTGCTGGTGGTACCTCTACATTTTGCAAATTTTGCAAATTTGCACTGTGGAATTAGACAATCTATCTGACACGGGGGAGGGGGGCTGTCGCCTGACCTAAAATCAGGGTATACTAGGTGGGGAGCCCCTCCTGAGAATGAGTTGGGAGGGATGCTGCCCTTCAGTGGGCAGCTTCAGCCAAGCTCATTCAGAGCCTACCTGAGCTCCTGGGCTGCCTACAGAGTAAATGCCAAGCTCCTCCAGGCTCCCTTCCCCCAACTGAAATGGGTTGCTCCTGAGGTCCCACCGTTCTGTATGCAGGAAACGGAAGCAGCATACAAAGCTTTCGTTCATTCTCTTATGAGCAACAAAGAGCCCATAACCCACACAACTTGTTCAAGAAAATGAGGATTCCCTCTGGCCCACTTCAGGACATGTATGTTCCTCTATCCATCCGAATGCCAGCACACATCTCTGTGCAGATACCAACATACTGTGTTCTGCCTAAGCCCAACACTGGCTGCAAGGACTGCTGCCCCGGGGAGGAAATGTCACAGTTTACAGTTAACTCCTGGACCAAGGGCTGAGAGGAAAAAAGCGACCGCACCCTGCCAAACTCTTGTTGTGGTCCACTGTTGAATACGCATCCATTTCCCTCAGCTACACAAGTTTCATGGGGAAACTGAGGCCCAGAGAATTCAAGGAGTGTGCCCAGACTCATAAAGCTGCTGAAATGAAAAAGCCAGGGTTTGAACCTAGCTGAGCCAATACCAGCACCAAAGCTCCGAAGCACTGGTCCATCCCGCCTCTGTTGGGGATCCGTCGAGGTCATCATTTGGACCCCCGAGTGGGACCTGTTCAGTCCTATTTAAAGACCGGGTGCAGGACAGTCCTTTGCAGCTTGACAATACTGACTCTAACCGAGGTAGAGTGACAAATAGGGACAGTGATGCTCTGGCAGGTCTCCTGGGGAGGGTGGAGCTGTCTCTGCTGTGGGTGGAGCCAGTCATCCAGCAGACCGCCTAATTGAAACACTGCTAAGCAATGCTCCCCAAGTGAGCTCCCTTCATCTTTGTCTGCACAAAGTCTTCCCCCTGACACCAGCCCACCCCTCCACTCTTTCTCGCAGGAAAGACAATCATGGATTTTTGAAATGAGAACAATCTGGAAGATAAATGTATTCATGAGCCCATAAATGGGCCATGAATCACTGGCCCCAATTACTGCCTTCACTCCTGACAGGATGAAATCCCCCCTAGCACATTCTTCCTGTCAGAGAGACACAGGAGGCAAGGGCTCAGGCCACAGATAACATCATTATTCCACACCAGGCTGCTTTTCCGGTTCCCAAGCCACCTCCACTTCATTTGCAGCGCACGCCTAATGCTGGCAAGACGGGAAAAGGAAAGAAAGAATAAAGGAATAAAAGGGAGTGGGGAGGGGGAGACAGAAGCTTCTATGCCAAGTGGTAAAGAAACTAGATAAGCACACTGAATCTGATTTCAAAAAAATTATTTGGAAACTCTGTCCAGAATCGCCTGGAATGGCCTGGCCTCCTCAGAGACGTATCATCAACACTGGCCACGCTGCTGCTCTCGCGCCCACTCCTGCCTCCCGGTGACTTGTTTAGAAGTACTTCAGCTCGGAACAAATCACAGCCAACTACACTCTCCCTCTCTCCAGCCCTTCAATCACTCCTAATCAGACCGTGTATTTTAGCAACAGAATCTTCCCTGGCTGACGAGCTCATTCATCTGCCTTCTGCCAGCTCGACGCCCTCTGCATGGGAGATGAGGAGGAGCCACCTGCTTCTGAGGCAGCCTGGGAGAGCTGAGAGGAGGACGGAGCTGCAGCTCTCCCCTGCCCAGGACAGTGCTGGGCACTAACAGGCATTAAGAGCAGCGGGAGGCTGAGGAGAGGACGTGCTGTTGGGGGTCCCTGCGTGCTACAGTTGATGAACACTTGTCCTGCGCAGGTGCCTGCCCAGTTCTGAGTTCAGATTCTCTCCCTGACACTTTCTAGCCAAATGGCTCCAGATGACTGACCTCGTCATAGAAGTTCAAAGTCGTGACCCCAAAACAAGAAGATGGAAGATGCAAGGACCAGGAGAAGGGAAGACTTGGCTGTAAGATTTCCCCGCAGCCCATATTGACTAGTCGTATGACCTTTCCCTGGTTTTCTAATCTGTAAAATGGTAGCAAGAGCACCTGCCTGGATGGCCTCTCTCTCATGGGACTGTATGAGGATAAAAAGAGTAAAAACTGTGGAAGCTCCCACTAAGGACTTGGGATGACATTTCATGATTAGCAATCTTGTGTGCCTAGCATTCTACAGACCAGTTACGCAAATCTGGTACATACTCAGAACCGGGCTGGGGCCACCACCTGCTTCTGTCTCAAGTACCACCCGTGGTCAAAGACACCTGCGGAGAAGACAGGCTCAAGAGACTTGAAGCAAAGGCTCAAGAGGAGCTGGTTGCAGAAGTGGAGGCTCTTCTCTTGTTCAGCTAAGAGCCGGGAGATGCCCCAGGAGTGCCTCATCTCCCAAGCGCTGTCTCCAGAATAGGGGGCCACGGTGCTACGCCTGCAATCACTAGACAGAATCACTCTGCAGGCGCTGAGGCTGAAACTAGAGAAGGAAGGCAACAGCCCCAAAGAGCACCATCTGAGTGCTCCCTCTGTTACCATCCCTGTGAGCATCAGAGGCAAAAGTGAGGGAGAGAAGCAGAGAGCAGGAAGCTGCAGCGTTAGCCATGCACATGTTATCTGCAGACCCCCAGGGATGCCAGCCTCTGAGGGCTACCAACAGCTCTGAACCACCCTCAGAGGTGCCAAGGACCCCTGAGCAGGAGCCTAGTGGGACTGGGTCCCCTCCTTCTCCTGCCATACTTCTCTTCTGGATATTTGCTGAACATATGTGGGGAGAGATAAAATAGTGAAAATGAACTTGCACAAGAGCCAGGCATACAGCAAGGGTTCAACAAATGCTAACCATGATATTCACTAAACGTTCTCGCATCCATCTCTGCACTAGCTGTGGCCCAGATGCTAAGCAGGCCTTCCTCCCCAAAAATCCCTTCCACTGGTTTGCTTCTTCTACATCTCAAGGGAGATCAAGGCAACTGGTTTACCACTGTTGGCGTTTTTGCCTTGAGTAACAAATCTCCGATAATTGGAGACAACCAAGTAGAGCCTTTCTGGTCATGGGTGAAAGAGAAGGCCAAGGGCAGCTCAGAGGTGCCCACTCCAGCAGGTGCTATGCTGCTCTCCCAGCTATGGGGTAGGTTTGTGGTGGTGTTGGGAGATGAGGGCATTGGAAAGTCCCTGTGAGTGAGCACAGAAGAAACTGGCAGGCCAAGAAGGCTGAGCTCCTGAGCTCCCCATGGACATCCTCTCCAGCCTGACCTGAATGAGAACACAGAAGATTTCACCAGACACAGACTTACCGTATGAACACACATCAGCACATACCTGCCTTCGGAGCCATCTGCTTCTCCCCCAGCCTGCTCTGTCAAGGAAAAAAATAAAAGCTCTTTAACTTGGTTCTCTGGGTCCTCGGGAATTTTGGGCTGACATTTGTGGGAAGTGTACTATGTGCCAGGCATGTTACAGGCTCCAGCTCATGCCATCCTTATAAAACCACACTGTAAAGTGCTGTAATTGTCGCCACTGTAGATGAACAGACCGAGGCCCGGAGAGGCCAGTGAGCTTGCCCAGGGCCACACAACTAGTTAGTGTTAGAACTGGGCCTTGAACTCAGGATAATTAATTCCTGACCTCAGATTTTGCTTACCTTGGTCCTGGCTGAGCCCTCTTCACCCACACCTTATGCTGCTCACCCTCTGAAATTTAGGACAAATCCTATGAAGAATGACTTGTGTTTCCTTAAATGCTTTGCATACTGTATTTTGTTCCAGGGCCTAAACAGATACTGTTTCTTCTCCCTTCCCCTTTTAGATTTTGGGGCTAGTTTAGTTAGTTGAGTTGTTAAGTTTATCCAACCCAAATCCTTTAAGATCCAGCTGAAATTTCCTCTACCCTTGGGAACCATTTGGCACCCCAACCCTATAGGCTGAGTTAGCCAATCACCCATCCACTGCACACCACGCTCATACCACCCGGATAGACAGGTGAGGTCACTACACTGCCCCCGAACTCCACCACACCACCATTCTCTCACATTACACCCACTGCAGCCAGCCAAGGGCCTGGCTTGCTGCCCCGCATTCAACAGATGTGTATTATTTAAAGGACAAGGTCAGAAAATGGGTAGAGCCTACGACTTGGAACTCAAAGTGTATGTTGGAACCAGCACCATATTGGCTGGGAGAGCCAGAGAAGTTCTGCTGCTGCCCAAAGCTCTCCTCCCTTCCCGCATTCCATTTCATATTGAACAGTAACACTTTCCAAGGCCACAGTTGAGCGAGGGACAAACTATGAGCTGCCAAGTGGTCCAGGATGCAGTAGGCAGACAGTCAATGCCGGACACAGGTCCCTTCCAAATCAGACTCTAGCTTAGACTTTCTCCAACCCAGCTCTCCCTTCTCCAGCTGTGCGGCTTTACACAAGCCACTTGGTCTCTCTCTCTCTCTCTCTCTCTCTCTCTCTCTCTCTCTCTCTCTCTCTTTCTCTGTTCAATTCTTTTTCTTTATCTACAAAACAGATTTGTTGTGTTCTTAGCTTCAGTTAGCATGCGAAATAATGGGTTTTATTATCTTTATTAGGAATTGTTGATACATGGGTATCATTGTGTATTGCTTGTATTTATCCCCTCCCTTACCCTCTCTTACCCCTCTTCCTCCCTACTGGTCCCTCTTCTGCCCCACAAATAGTTCTTTCTCTCATGCAAGATAGATAGATAGATAGATAGATAGATAGATAGATAGATAGATAGATGATAGATAAGAGAGAGAGTAGATAAATGATAGTGGATAGATGGGCGGTTGATAGATTTCACATATAAGAGTAAACATTCCATATTTGACTCCCCCACCCCACTGCCTTCTCTTGATCTCCTTTCTCCCTCCCTTTGGCCTTCTTTCTGCACACAGTCCTCGTATCTACTTTCTTGTCCTGTGTGTATAGCTGCCTTACTATTTTAAAGATAACAAAGATTTATGGAAGTTGCCGAGAATAGACTTTAATTATTCCCACCACACACCGTGAATGAGAGCGCATTAGCAAGGCTGGCTCAGCCATCAGACAGTCTATGTACATCCGAGAGACATCATGGTTACCATACTATACGCCTGCTTTACCTGTCAATCAAAAGATAAATTGTAAAAGGTTACAAAGATTTTAAAGAGCACGAATATGTCAACTCCAGACATGACATAGGTGATGTCTAAAAGCCCTGCCCCGTGCACCCTGAAGATGAGCCCGTCCACATGCCCAGGCTGTACTCTGGCTACTCTGTCTTCTAAACACACCAGCTTTCGATCCTGAGCTAATGGGGCACGTGGCAGCCACGGCTGGGAGTCACAGGCGTGTGGCGAAGAATATGACTTCATGAAAATAACATTTGGAAGTAATTATGGGTGCGCTGGATCAGAACCGTGGTCAGCTGCCAGGCCTCCCCAGAGACAGAACGGGGAGGGAGGCCAAGGGGAGACCTTGTCGGGAAGCCAGCCTGAAATGGCCACAGAAAGTCGCTGCCACAGTCAGGGCCACCACTCTCGGGCCCTGTCTCCAGGCAGGACAGTTTGTCTGCTCTGGGCCTCTTTCCGTTCTCACACCCAGTAGGATGCTGGTTGCATTCAAAAGGCAAGTGAGATGGAAGGAGAGGGAATGAAATTTGAGGCGGGGACAGAAACAATAAATTCTTGAACAGTAGAAAAAGTGGAGCGGACAGCATTTACTCCTCCCTTCTGAACTGTTCTCTTAAACAGACATGGGGACCTAGCCTCTGCCCAGGAAGCTCCCTGGCACTGGCAAGGCCACAGGGATGTGAGCTTTGCCCTGGAACGAGTTTATGGTGCCTCAGAAAGGAGGCCTCAGTGATGTCAGTGGACGTGGGCAGAGGAGCTCGCTGTCTGGGGTCTGACCTTGGACTTATCCCTGGCAGAGATCAATGGAGCAGGCAGGAGATGATGGCAGCTGACATCGAGCCTCGGGTGGTACCCAGAGAACTGAGCTGAGGCCCAAACCAGGTCATCCCCAGGGCCACCTGACCTCTTGCAAGAGGCAGGAGGCTGCCTGTGTGTGCATCTCAGAGCCCCCGAGAACCCAGAAGCTCCATCACCACCTGCCCATGATCGCCTGGTGCCTTTGGTTTATGTTGCTATGTGAGCTGACGTAAGGGGAGGATCGAATGCATCGGCACCGGTCCAGGCCCATGGCAGGAGTCCTGCCCCCACTGTCCTCTGTAGCAGGAGGAATTTCAGCCCAGCATCCACTCTGGGTCATAGAAGGAGAGCAGGTACACCGCAGGGTGTCAGAGAGGAGCAGGATGGATGGGTTCCCGGACGCAGCGGATGCCCGGTGAACAGCAGTTTGGAGGTTTGATTTTGGACGGGATCTTTTAAGTTGAGCATCTACCCATCTGCTCTGCAGGCTGTGACTAGGAATGGGTGACAAAATACTTTCGAAGGGGACACAGCAGCAAGTTAGGGTTTTTTAATTTCCATCTGGTGACTGCCTGTCATTGCTATGAGTAAGCCTGACAAACAAGGCCAAATTGTCCCTAAACTCAGGGTGGCATCATACCTGGAGTGCTCGCTCTGTGACTGTAGACACACCTGCTCTGCTCCTAGGTGAGGAGCATCACCACAGAGTCCTTGCTGCCTTTATTCATCTTAAGCCCCTACAGCAAATGGGTCCTAGTATCACCCTGACCAGAGAAGATGCCAAAACATCAAGGAAAAGGGCTCTTCCTAGGCATGAAGCTGGGTACTGGTTCCGGGATGTGAGTTCTAACCTTCCTTATCCCAAAGCCAAGGTTCTACATTAGGTCCTGGGACCACTGAGCTTATGGTCCCTCAGCCCTGGAATGAGCCAGTCAGAGGGTATCTGAGGGAGACATATCCAGCACTCCAGACAGACAGCTTTTTCAGGGCCAGGGCTCAGCCCCAGACTGAAGAGGTAGGTGATGACCTGTTCTAGGAAACTCTCCCAGCATATCACACGTAGATGAGGTTCTTTGATAAGGACCAAATCCCCTCTTGTTGCTTGGCAACGTGGCTTACAAGTCATAGCAGGGAAGTAGTTTACAGGAATTCAAAGTGTCCCTGGAGGTTCTGCAGAGCAGGAATGGTGTGAAAAGGAGCTGCTATGGGCCATATCATGCCTCTGGTGGCGAGGGCCACTGAAGGAACAGCTTCTGCTTGCTGTACCTGGTAGTTGGGGCCATTGAGTCCAAGCTCAGTGATTTCCATTCATCTCTTTCCTGGTTTCACACGGAGCCCCTACAATGGAGCAGGGTCTGTGGTGCGAGCAGGGACACAATGACAAATGAAACAGGCATCAACTCACAACACACCAAACTCACAGGGACAGATATTTCATAGGGTCGCAACACACACAACGGGACAGGATGCTCATGGGGCTGAGCTGACGTGTCTAAGCCATGCAAGTGCAGAGGTCATGCAGGTGACAAGCAGCCAGGCAGAAGGAAGAGGCCGGTGTCAGGAGAGGGGAAGCTAACATGATTAGGAACAGTCCCAGCTGGCACTGGGGGGTATGTGGAACTTCAACCCAGCCCTACTTACCCTAGCCTTGAATGCCCAGCAAGCAGACACTGGGCTCAGGGACATAGCCGTGCAAGGTATTGACCAAAAGATGAGAGTAGGAAAACATTGTACTGTTGGAGGGGAGATGGGGAGATATGGAGAACAGGAAGTCAGCTGGAAAACTATTAAAGGAAGAGATGGTGAGGCTGGAAGTGAGACGGAGAGAAAAGGTCACACCAGCTGGACACAATGATGTGCTTGAATGAGGGCAGGCAGTGGCCCAGGTGGCCTGCTGTCATGGACAGGAAGGATAAATCTAGAGAAATTCCTATCAGTGATAGAAACCCACTGAGATGGAGATTGTGGGATAGGTTGATCCATGGCATTTAGTGAAGATAGACTCTGGGTTCCCTAAAGTCATCAAAGCCCAAGCTAATGCCAAAGCCCACTGGGTAGCAATGCACAGGCAAGGGCAGAATGTCCATGGAGGAGATCTGGAGCAACAGGAGAGAAAGGCACCTGCGGCTTGGAGGCCAAGCAGAATGATGAAGATCCGGGTCCAGAGCTACCTTGATCTTCATTGTACCGCATCTCTCACTTACAGAGAGAAAACAGAGAACAGCTGTGAAGGGCAAGGCATTGCATGATGGTGAGCCACTGGGGCCATTTTGTTCCTTGGAAGCCCAAGAGATGAGCATCAGCACCTTAGGGAGATGAAGGAAGCCACAGAAATAGGTACACACACACACACACACACACACACACACACACACACACACACACACACATATTCCCAGCTGCCCATCTGTGGGAATTGGATCCACAGCCCTACCTCGACAGAATGACAGGGAATTGCAACACACACAGGTTCAGCCCCAGGAAAGAACCTCTGTCTGGTCTTAGAGCCACCACAGTGATGAAGAAGTCCTTGGCAAACAAGTCTTAAAGAAAAGATGCTGTTTTCTCGTCCACCTGCAGGCCCTCCTTCCAATCACACTTGCTCCTCCTAGTCACTAGTCTCCTTCCCTCCATCTCCAGCTCCAGAAGCCACCAGGGCAGAGAGGGGGTATATGGGGCTAGGAGGAAAAGCTCAGGCATCACACAGGAAGACCTGGGTTTCATTTGAAGCTGTCGGAGGGCAGCATTAGATAGACCCATCACTCAGCTTTCCACTGGTCAAATGGGCATGAGAGTGTGCCACACCCCAGCCCTCAGCCCAGAGCTCACTCCCTCCCCCCTGCCTCTTCTCCAACTCTGGACTCTGCTTACCCAAACCCCCACATCCTCAGATGGCAGCTGGGACAAGAGGCTTCTGGGTCCATCCTCCTTCAGGACTTTTCAGTCCCTGTCCCCACATGATTTCATATTTCCCAGTTTTCAATTTATTTGAGAGAAAGAAACAGAATCTGCCACACCCAGCTTATTTTTATTTTTTTACTGTGATAAGATCACAAGACAAAATGAGCTCATTTCAGAGGGTCCCTGATTCATTGTAGTTTGGGTTCTTCTTTTCTGACTATGATGTTTGAAAGCATAACCACGCAGTCACTCCACTTTGGACATGCTTTGTAGCATCATGTCTGCGCCTCACAAGGTCTTCAGCCCTTGAAGAGGAAGGAGGTTTTGTGCTGGATGTTTTTCTACCACTGTAGGCTAGCGTAAGAGTTCCGGGTAGGTGTGTGGAGGCTGGGCTAAGCAAGGACACTTGGTAAGTCGGGCATATTGAATGTATTTTCGACCTGTGAGTTTCCAATTGCAGTGGTTTATTGAGCTGTCATCCTACTGCAAACCAAAGTACACGTGTATTTTGAGTGTCAATTTAAGTGGCACTGATGGCATCCAGTGTCCTCTAACCATTACCATGACCCATTTTCAGGACTTCGTCGCCTTGAATAGAAGCCCCATTCCCAGTAAGCTGTGATTACCCTCCCTCCCTTCCCCCAGCCTCTGTCTTTACAAATTTATCTGCTCATAATTGTTTACCTGCGTGAAATCACATGTCATGTACCTTCTGTGCCCAGCTCTTTTCACTTAACCATAATGTGTTCAAGGTTCATACGTTGTATGGCATGTGCTAATATATCATTCATTTTTTATGACTGAATAATAATAATAACCCAATGTGTGGGCATATCACATGTCTCATATTTATTAATTGATGAGCATTTGAATTGTTTTGATCTTTTCATGATTGTACACAATGCTGCTATAAATATTCATACCCATGCTTTTGTTTAACATATCTCTAGGTCTTTAGGTAAAATCCTAGAAATGGAATTGCTGGCCATATGGAAACCCTATGTCTAACCTAATGAAGACCTGCTGGACTGTTTTCCACAATAGCTGGACCATCTTGCATTCCCACTAAGAGAGCCCGAGTGCTCTTCCATAGCAAGCATGCTTGTGTTTTCATGGCCACTGTAGGTGATGTGAAGGCCAGCTCTTTGTTCTTGTTTAACTTTACCAGGTAGTGATCTCTTGAGAATCCATAAAATGAAATGATTGACAGCTTTAGCCAACCAATCAGTTTAGCTAGAGAACAGGAGCGTGGGAGGAGCTTGAATTTCCATGACCCAGAACTTGGCCATTTCAATTTCTCCCCTATTCTGGAGCTACAGGCTGGGCAGAGAGAGAAAAGTGGGTTTGGCGAGCCATGTGGCGTGTCTCATATACACACATGGCCTCACTTAGTCCTCCTAACGGCACTTAGTGAAATTAATAGTTCCTCTTGCCAGCCAACAGTGAGGTCACATTCGCTGCAGCAGCCCCAGCCTCCTGGACTCATCTGCCCATTCCTCTGCAGCACTTAGCCGGGAATCCTGCTGCATCAGCTGTTTCTACTTCCTCGCGTCCCCCACTTCCCTACGCTAAAGCATGGCTGTCCAAGAAACCGCTCCTTCCCTCCACACAGTTCCTGGACTGGACCAGGTGCCCATGTCAGCCATTTGCTGCCATATCCTGGGCTCAGATTCTTCTCTGCCCAGCTACTCTTGTTTGGTCAGGATGACCAAATCCCCCTTTAGAGTCTCCAAGGATCTTCATGACCCCCAGTGACAATGGGAGCTGGGCTCTTGTCTAGGGAAGGATCCACTTATCAGCCATGCCTGCTCAGCTTGCTTCCAGCAGTTGTGCCCCAGATTTCTCTGAGCAGAATGGGATTATGTCCCCAGTTCCCGTGTCATAGGGTAGCCACGAGGAGAGAAACAGGTCTCTCCCATTTAGTCAGCATGAGCTTGTTCATCTCAGTAGTGCATCTAAGATGGCCATTTAGGGAGTGGGCAACCGGCCAATTAGGGATGATCAGTAGTCCACCCTGTCCTGGGGTGGAGCTCCCTCTTGCAGCAGGGTCTAGAGAGGAAGACAGATTCCGTTGCGTCTAAAGTTCATGTTCATTTTACTCACGGAAAGGAAAGTCTTCTGCTGGCTCCAATCCAAAGAGCGACTCTTTTGTTCGCTGAGTAAGCTGTTTTACTTAAGATGACCGTGGAGGAACTTGCCAAGGATCCATATGGACAGAGAGAGGGTGTGCGGAGGTGAAGTGATGGCCTCCATGAGGGGAAAGGACAGAGATCCCTAACATGAAGACTTACAACTCTGCACCATCAGCAAGGGAGTCCCTCTCTCCCCAAGGAAACTTCGGGACGTTTGTCTTAGAAAAGAGGGTGCTTATGATTGCATTCACCTCTTTTATGATTAGAACCAGTTTCCACAAGGCGAATGCATTTAAAACAACAATCCGTCCAGCTGTCTCAGCAGCTGGAAGTCCTCACTGGTGTCATAGAACTGAAGCCACAGCATCTGCAGATTTGCATGTCGTCTTCAGGCCACCGGCTGCTGGAGGGTTGCGTCCTGGCTTCCTCCAGTGTCTGGTGCCAGCATCCCTGACTTGTGGCCATGTCACAGTGCTGGTACCCGCTTCTGTGGTCACAGTGCCTTCCCTCCATCCCAGTCTCCTCACGAGGACTCTTCTTACCTCCGGGGCTCGTCAAAATCATCTCTCATCTTAACTCCATCTGAAAAATCCTCGTCACTGAATGTTCTGTTAGGTAGTGCTGGATCAGGACCTGGTCCAGGGCCATAGTTCAGCCCATTATGGGGAAGGTGTAATGGAGAGAGGGTACGTGTGACATGGAGGGGCAGGCTGCCCATAGGGGCTGTGTCGGGTACAGGCCACATTCAGTACCACACCAGTACTGACGCATGGCAGAGCTAGGACCTCCCTCTGGGCCCAGAATAGAACTCTCTACTGTAACACACACACCCAAGCCAATTTGTTGACTTTCCACAGCAATGGCCTATCATGTGGGACCAGATGTTTCATCTGGATGCTTTCTGAGGGCTTTTACCCCAAAGTGTATGCCGTAATGAGCAGGATGTCTTAGTCTTCCGTGGGTTTCTATGACGAAATGCCTGATACGCGGTGAAGTACAGAGAGAGGAGGGGGTTAACTTGGCTCATGGTCTGGTAACCGGAAATATCACAATATCACACAGGGTAGCATTACTAAGTGGCCCCGGCTGCTGTAACGTGGTAGATGACAGCATATGATGGGGTGTAAGGACAAGTGATCACAAGATACATGAAGGAAGAGAAGCCAGGAAGGCCAAGCATCTTGGGGAATGGGTTAGGTCTCCGGGGTCTCATTGATTGCCAGTCTTGGACCTAACCCAGTCCCATGAGGGGGCTGTCCATCCCTTCTGCAGGTGATACCTGCCCTAGGCCTACCTCCTCGCATTGTCCCACTGAGGCATTAAGGCCCAGCCTGAGCTTTCCGGGGTTACAAACCATATGTGAGCCACAGTAAGACATAAAACAGAGACAGGACTGACAGGGGCTGGGGAGAAGTTGTAAAGAATGACACACTTGGGGAAGTTTCATGGGTCCCTCTGAAGGGGCCTCTCACCTCCAGGCTGAAGAACTATGTTCACACCACCATGGCTGGGGATCATCACATGTTCACACCACCACGGCTGGGGATCACCACATGTTCACACCACCACAGCTGGGGATCACCACATGTTCACACCACCACAGCTGGGGATCACCACATGTTCACACCACCACAGCTGGGGATCACCACATGTTCACACCACCACAGCTAGAGGGTTACTGTGTACTTACACCACCACAGCTGAGGGTCACTGCGTGCTCACACCGCCACTGCTGGGGGTCACCATGTGCTCATACCACATGGCTAGGGGTTTCTGTGTACTCAAACCTCAACTGTCTTGCCCAGTGATAGTGTCTCTCTGTGGATCCAAGTGGATGGACAGGGTTTGTGCTCTGGGCAGTGTTAATCACTGGGCCATCTGAGGTTTCTGAGGTTGCCCATCCCGTGATTCCATCTCACCTGTGGAGCCTTCCACCCCTCCTCTCTCACGCCCCAGTCACACTAAACCAAGAAGTCAGGCGTGTCTCAGCAGAGGGGTCCTATTTGTGGGTCAGATCCCTTTCTGTGCCTCAGTGACTAGGGGGGGGACGATGTTTAGCAGTGCATAGTCAAACCTCCTCTCCCTAGACAAAGTATAAAAGTTTGTTCCTCTCACACATAAAAGGGGCTCGGAGACAGTTGGTCCTGTTCTGCTGGGGGCCGCTGTGTCATGCTGTAAGAATGGACATGAAGTCCATTGGCATAGTTGTGTGACCTCAGAAATTTACTGTACTCTGCTCCTCAGTTTACCCATCCATAAAATGAAAAGAATTGTCCCCCTGATTGGCTCCCAGTGAGATGGGATTCGTATACAGATGAAATTGGTATGAGGGAAAATTTTGCTCTGAGCAATGACGGCTGCAGCCGCGCTGCCCACGCTGCCCACACTGCCCACGCTGCCCACGCTGCCAGCTGATGTAAATGTGCCCTGCTGAAGGAAGCGGTTACATTTCAATGGGGACGTGCCATTGCTGTGTTCCATCCTGGGTAGAGGCAGGGCAGCTTGCTCTGTGTACATGAATTTTTATATTTAACATTCTTCATCTTTCCTCATCCACACGGAAGATGCCTGCATCCTCCAGTGCGGTGGCAATGTAACGGGGTATCCTGGGGATCCCCACAATGCCACGGTCTGGGCAGGAGGTGGTTCACTGAGGTGTGTATTGTTCGCTGTATCACCTGCTGAATCTGATACAGCCAAGACTGGAAGAGACAGCTGTCATCCCCACTGTAGCTCTCATCACGCAAAGCCAGAAAGAGCTCCCTCCCTCCCCGTCACGTGGGGAGTCGACAAGCCGCAGGAACAGCACGAGGCCGTTTGTTTACTCTCTGCCTGGTAGCAGCTGAAATGCTTGCTCCTGTGAATTACGCTGCCTGTTGCAGGCACAGGACAGGCATGTCGCTGAGTGGCTATCTAGACACCCCTCAGGGGCCTGCGGAGCAGCCATTGGCATGTCACCTATGCAAAGAGCAGTCACACTGGCACCCTGTGTCACTGTCATCAGAACTAAGGAGCCCAACTACTTGCTGGATTTCATCAGCTCCTTCCGGTGCCATTTCACAGATGTGGGATGATGTGTTTGCATTTAAGACAGTAGCTTCTTTTTATTTGAATGGAAAAAAAAAAACTGTGACAAGAAGAAGAAAACGAGTCACAAGTTCTCGCCGCAGTAGCTTCCTCTTGTGCAACTCTGTTGCAGTCTTGGCAAAGCGGCAAGCAGATCTGCATTGCAAAGCTCTGTAGGAGTGCTCCTCAAGATGTGCTCCTCAAGGAGTGCTCCTCAAGATGTGCTCCTCAGATGCTTCTGGAGTTTGCCCTCAGCATGGACCTGCAGGACCTGTCAAGGCACCGTTTACTGAAAGCCGTTCCAGAGAAGTCGACGGCATCCTCCAGACATGCAGTGCGCTGGCCCAAGCAGCAACAGGACTGTAGGACAGTCTTGCAGAGTCACTGGGAGCCAGGCTTTGCGGAGCCCATCAGACACTAATCAGTGGCCTGTGATTACACACTGGCTATCAACAGCTACAGGTGAATCCCAAGCCCCACCATGTTGACATCATCCCACCTCTCCAGAGGGGATGTTCTGAATTCCTGGGCAGGCTCATTACCAAACATCTCTCCTCTTCTCCACATCTTTGCCTGCCTGTGGTTCTTGTCTCCTGTGTCAGGAAAGCCCCCCACCCCCGTGAGTCGCCCACCCCCGTGAGTCGACATCTCTAAAGTCTCTCTCTCTCTCTCTCTCTCTCTCTCTCTCTCTCACACACACACACACACACACACACACACACACACACACACACACACGTATTAGGTCACAAAGTCGGGTTTGATTCCAGGACTTCTGACCTTCAGTACCTCATTACCAACCATGGCTCGAAGGTCTCTCTACAACAGCAATGTCAGCCTTTGCTTTGGGGGAGGTCATTCTTATACCTACTAGCAGAACTGGGGTGACAGAGGAATGGGGGTAGAAAGGGAGGTCCAGTTTTTGGAACAGTCACCCTTAAACTTGCAGCATGAAAGTCCAGATTCCAAGACGGCTGCTCCATCCAGGCTAACTCACTGGTACTCATTCTCTGTCCCAAGCCCTAGGACATGAGTGAAAGGTGAGGTTAGTCTCCATGGAAAACAGTACCACAGAGTATGGAGAAACTGGGCGGGGCAGAAAGCTTGGGTCCAGTTGCTAGGGGCAGGGTGAGTGAGAATCACACATCTAACCCTTTCAAGCAGGACCGTTTGCCACCAAAGGACGACAGCTGGCCCCTCCCTTCTCTCCTGGAGCCCTTAGCCGTGGCTGTCTCTCTTGAACCTTACCCACTCGCCTCCCCAGCTTCCTCGCCATTTCATCCCTCAACCCTAGTGTAAGTCCTTTAGTGATTAGCCACTTTCAGAGAAAAGAGATGCAACTTTGAGGCTAGGCTTTCTCAATTATATTGGCCAAAGCAAGTCATGTGACCAAGCACAAATTCACTGGGGCTTGCAAGGGGCAAGAGGGAATAACTGATGACCCGTGGGTATATGCCCGTCTTAGGACTATTGGGAAGATCAGTATGGTGATCCATTGAGCGTGTAGTCGCTGCCCCAGCTGCTATCAAACTAAATCCCTCAGAAGGCTCAGTCCAGGGAACTAACAAACCCTGAGCCAGCCACGGGCCTGGACTGAGTGGCTGCCCTGGCTTTGTCAAGCACAGAGACTAAGATACAGAGAGATCTCTGCACCGCAAGCTCAGGTAGCTAGGCAGAAGCAGAGCCACGGTGTGGATGGGGAGGGAGGGAGGAAGTACTGGCTGTCCCTGGAAAGCACCTCATACAATAGGCCCTCAACTGCACCACCCCCTGCCTCCTTTCCTGTCTCCCAATCTCCTACTCAGTGGCAAGCTCAGGTCTTGAGTAGCCTGGGCCAGCTAGCTTTGCAGAGTACCCAGTGAGCTCTCCCTGGGCTCCTGCTGGGCACAGCACAGGAAAATTAAGTGCAATTAGTGGAATGCAGCCATCACAAGCCAGAAGCGCCATTCTCCCAGCCGGGCTCCATTTCAGGGACTAATGGAGAGCTAGGAGGAAGATGCGCATAGCAGGCTTGATTCACACGTCCCAGGCTGCAGAGCTGGGAGCCAGGGACAGCAAATGTATCTTCTGCACGGAGCTGAAGATGCACAGCTCCCCCGGGGAGCCCAAGGTCAGGGACAGGACAGGTCTCCCCAGAAATCACTCCCATTTTCCCGAGTCTGAGAAGATGGAGACAGTTGGTTTAATGGAGGGGAGTTCTGTTGTCATGGTGGCAGGAGAGGAGCGGGTGAATACCCAGACCCACATAACAACGTTAGCTTTGACTCTGAGCAAATGTGGCCTGTGTCACCGCTCGATCTGATTCTCACTGCCTCTTCGTTCAAATTATAGCTGTAAGTTTTGCCTGGCCAGCTACAAACACATAGTTGGCTCTCCTTCCCCAAAGGTTCACCAAACTGCAGGACCTGCCAAGCTCCTCCCGCTGGATTGTTGAAGGAACCTTGGTCTCCTCCAGGTTCCTCTCCCCCCAGGCTGAGTTCAGGTCCACCCATTCTCCAAACTACGTAGAGATTTCTCTAAAATCTCACAGCCGAACATGTTTCTTCCCTGCTGAAGACTTCAGGGCCCCATCGAGTTCTCATTTCGCTGTGACAAAGTGTCTGGCCCCTTCCATCCTGTCCATATCTGGAAAATCCCGAAATTATCCCTTGTCCCACCTGCCCCGAGCCAACACCTATTACTCCCTCCCCAATAGGCATCTCAGACTGGGGACATGAAACCCATTTAGTTCATTTTTGTGTCTCTCCTGCAAAGTCATAATATTCTAGCTAATAATTAGACAAAACACTAATTATGCATCTATTTTATGTCAGGTGTGATTTGAGGACTCTCTATGTGCTAATTTGTTTAATTTCTCAACATCCCATTAAGCAGATACTATTATTGTCCCCCACTTCAGACAAGCAAGGCGGGAAGTCAAGTAACAAGCACAGAGCTACCAGCTGTGAGAGCTGGCCTTGAACCCCACAGGGATGGGGAAGACGAAAGACTAAGGGACTGGAGGAAGGAAGAGGGCTAGAAATGACCCTTTGCTACTTTGGGTTATTGAGGTTGGGGACTCGTGTCCCTACAGAAAATTCCAGCACATCTCTCTAAAAAAAATAGCAAATTTGTACAGTAATTCATAGATACATAGCAAGATGTTCCTGTTAGATTAGGAACTAGGAGAAGGCTCAGTGGACAAAGAACCTGCTCGGAATGTGTGAGGTTCTGGGTTTGGGTCCCCAGCACTCACATGAAGGCTAACTATGGCGGCATGCATCTGGAACCCCAGTGCTCAGGAGGCAGAGACAGGCTGATAGGGTCCAGCTAGTCAGCCAGTCTAGCTAGCCCAGGGAGCTCAAGGTTCAATGAGAAACCCCTGTAGAAAAAACAGAAGGTGAAGAACAATGTAGGAAGGCCCCCAACATTGACCTCTGACGTTCACATATGCAGATACAGAATAGAACACACACAGAGATATACATACCCTCCGCACACACAGATGTATGCTTATACACAGAGATGCATACCCATCCAACCACATAAACAGATGTATCTCTCCACACATACATACAGAAGCATACCTACACACACACACAGATGCATACCCCCACCCATACAAATAGATCCATACCCCCACACACAAACAGATGCATACCCCCACTCATACAAACAGATGCATACCCCACCCCTACAAATAGATCCATACCCCCCCACACAAACAGATTCATACCCCCACTCATACAAGCAGATGTGTATCTCCACACATACACAGAGATGCATATCCCACCTACACAAAACAGATGCATACGCACATACACACAGGTACATATCCCCACATACACAGAGATGCATATCTGTACACACACACAAAGAGATGCATACCCCAACATACAAACAGATGCATATCTTCCACACAAGCAATGCATATCCTCCACATAAACAGATACATTCCTGCACACACACATACACAGATGCATATCCCCCCACTCGCAGATACGCATACCTACACACACATACACACACACACACAAACAGATGAATACCTATACACACACACAAACAGATGTGCACACACCCCCACAGACACACACAAATGAAGGAAGGAGGAGGAATAAAGGTGACAGACAAGCTCTGTGAAAGATGTCTTGGGGGAGGAATGAGGAATATGCCAAGTCAGCCCTTATCAGGGTCACTTATTGGTGTCGCTGGCTCTTGGTGGCCCCCGAAAGAAAATAAACTCCGTGCCTGAACAAAAAAAAGCACACTCCACCTGCCCACTGGCCAGATGAGTTGTCAGGTTCCTTCGCCATCACCAAATCCCCAGACAGCAGGCTTGGGTGCGTGACTCATCTGGCTGGGTCACAGCAGATGGTGGCAGGTGCTGACAGAGGCAACTCATCCCAGGAATTGCCACAACCAAGAGGAAGGCTGCTTGTGGGGGCCTCAGACCCCATGGACACACTGTAGAGGGAGGAACTGGATTCCATGGGTCCAGCAGCAACACTGTGGTAGCCTCGAGTCCTTTTCCACTGAGGCTGTAACAACCACGCTATCCATGTTCACCTCATACAGCTGGGCGTCGTCATCGTCATTGTCATCATCATCATCATCATCATCATTTATGCCCCAGCAATAAAACATGCATGGGCAGCTGTTTATGGCGATTCTCCAGTTGATCTTATCCTGGGCAGTCATAGATGCTTGTGCTATTGTCATACCCAAGGTCCCACAGTCTTCCTTTACGCTGTCTATGCTGCGTTTTGGGGGCCTTCCTCTTTGCTTTATCCCGCGCACTCCTCCAAGCAGTGCTATCTTCAGGCATCTGCTGTCAGTCATTCTAGTAACACGGCCGGAATATCTCATGCGCCATCGCCGTATCCTGTAGTTTACTTCCTTCTGTAAACATCTCCATTTACAGAAGGAAATAAGGAGCAGGCTACATACCACACTGGAAACCTAGTGCTCATTACTGCCTTTCTGGCCACTTTCCCTAATCCCAGCCTCTGTTAAAGGACCAGATACATATTCCACACCTACTTACGCCCTGTATACATATCTGTGCTTAAACATAAGGCTTTCCCATGCTTGGTGTCTCCCCCACTGGGAGGTTCCTGTCCTTATTCAGAATGGTGGTGGACACTAGGCCTTCAGATAGCTGGCTTCTTCTTCAGATTGGAGGGCAAGAAGCAGCTCAGCAGGGAGGAACTTATTTTGTGATCACCCCCACACACCCAGGAAGCCTTCTGTGCATCATCGGTCAGAGCTAGTCTTTCTGATTCCTCTGCACGCGTGCTCTCCTGGTCACATCTGTACCATATGTGGTCCCTCTGGAAGTTTCTTAGCCCCTCGAGGGCAGAGCCTGTGTCTCTGTTGGTTGTGTCTCCTCTCTGTGCCTGGTGGAACCCTCTGGGCACCAGCCTGGGCACACAGTCGTGGTCAGTCGCCCTTCCCGGCAGGACGCACCAGACTTCATCTGTTTAGAGAGCACTAAACAATTGCACTCCGGCATGGCTCTTCGCTGACAAGCCTATAATGACATTTTAATGGCCGGAGCTCAATTCCCAATAAATTACTTAAGTTTCTGCAATCGCGGAGCTGGCGTTTTCATTAATACTCCTGATTAATTGCCTGTCCTAGAAAAGACCCATCGCTGTCCCAGCCGGGATCTCATGAGTTCCTGGCACAGGGAATCCCAGTGGCCTGGAGTTTTCTACCAAGTTCAAATTTATCCAGTGTCACCTGGTGCCCTCTGCTTGCTGTGACAACAGGGAAGATCAAGGTCGAAGCCCAAATGCCATTCTGGAATTCAGACCTTGCCCTGCACATGCAAGGGCCTTGAGCTTGCCCAGGGGACCAGAGCGTCCATCTGTTGCAGTGCTGAGTACCACGTTGGCACAAGCCCTTCCATGCAACCTCGCAGAGCAAGTGCCTCACGCGTGGCATCCTCGTTGAGCTTGCTGCACTCTTACTCTAAGAGCTTCCTCGGCCCTAAAAGAGACAAGACCGGGGTGTTTGGGGACAGGAATGGAGCAGTGGAGAGCTTCGGGTCTGCACTTGAACCTAGTCCTGCCAATGGCTGGAAATGGAAGCTTTATGAGCCACTCACTTCTCTGAGCCTTCCTCCCAAAGAGGACAATATACAGGGTTCTGTCGGGTAGTCTGGGAAGCTCCCAGGACTCTTCAGTGTCCTTTTGTTTATTTATTCAGTCAACGCCCTCTTCAGGTCCCTGCCCGGCAGGGACAGAGCTGGCACTGGGAGTCTGTGGCAGTGAAGGCAAGGCCCAGTTTCCTCAGAGCTGAGCATGGTAGCGGTTCCAGCCAGTGGGGACAGAAAGGAGAGAGGACAGACACGCGTAGAAAGTCGATCAGCATGAGCACAGGGCACAGTAGGGGCTGCTGGCTTAGCGGGGAGGGGGGACGTCTTGACAGGGTGCCCTCTGAGCTCTGAATGCTTAGACCAAAGTGACAGAGTAGACCAGGATGATCCCTGACGCGGGAATGGCAGAGGCAGCTCTTCAGCAACAGTGTGTTCCCACCCCTGGCCGTTTTCTTGTGGTGATAATTTAAAAGTTGGAGTAATTTCAGGTGGCTTCACACTCATACTCAGGGTAAGGGAAGACACCCCTCCCTCCTTTCTGTTCTGCGCACGCGTGAGTGCTCCTCCCAGGAGGTCCGAGTACGTGTCTCTGTGTGAAATCAGCAGGGCTTGGTACCCTCTCTTCAGCAGGACCTTGTCTCCATGCTCGCCCGGGGTCATGCTACATCTTCATCCGTCATCTTAAGCCAGCCTGATTCCCATGGCCTCTCTCTTCACCTATACTCTTCCATCTGATTGGAACATGTTTCCGTACTCCTGTCCTCAGTTCACTGATCTCCTATCCGCAATGCCACCGTATATGAGAGATGTCCTTAGACGCCACCTTTCCAGGTGACCAGACTCCCCTGCCTCTGCATGTTCTCCTTGGTCATCCTCTCTCTAAGGATTTGTAGCTACAAATCTGCTTTAATGGTGGGCTTTTTTTTTTCTTTTTTGAGGCTAAGTCTCATGTAACCTAAGCTGGTCTTGAACTCCTCATCCTCCTGCCCCCACTTCTGACTGCTGAAATCACAGGTGTACACCACCCTGCCTGGGTACTGTGCCTGATTCTTGTCTCTCATCTCCATTAAGAACACACTCTTTTCTTTTTTTTAATTGATAAAAGGAGAATAATAAAGAAAAAAAAAACAAATTTCCACCTCCTCCCACTCTTCTCCCCCTCCTCCCACCCCTTTCCCCTTCTCCCCACTCCTCTTCCCCTCCCTCTCCAGTCCAAAGAGCAGTCAGGGTTCCCTGCTCTGTGGTAAGTCCTAGGTCCTCCCCTCTCCGTCCATATCTAGGAAGGTGAACATCAAAAAAAGAAAAGAAAAAAAAAGACACAGGCTGAAAGAATGGATACAAAAACAGAATCCATGCTTCTGCTGCATACAAGAAGCACACCTCAACTACAAAGACAGACATTACCTCAGAGTGAAGGGTTGGGAAAGATTCTCCAATCAAATGTATCTAAGAAACAAGCTGGGGTAACTTACTAATATCAAATAAAATAGACTTCAAGTTAAAAAAAAAAAAGAACACACTCTTTCTGGTCTCTATGACGACCCCAGGCCTGTGTGGGACACAGAGAACAGACAACAAGCTGAACCAATGGCTTCTAAGGTCAACACCCTGCCTGGGCCTCTGTAGCCACAACAGTGTCCAGGGAGTAAGGATGTCCCAGACAGAGGGTGCAGCCAGAGTCACACGAGATGTCTCATGAATTGGTTCTTCTGAAGTCAGCAGGTCAGGGGAAGTGGAAAATATGACCGAGGTCAAATGGTAGCATCCCAGGCCTCCTGAACACCCCGACCCTCTGGGTGCCATACACCCCATGGGGTGCTGACTGCCTGCTCAGGAACTGTATCCTCCACAGCCTGAGCTACAGCAGCCAGCCTCCATATTGTATGGGCCAGAGGGGCTCCTAGTTCTGCTGGAGACAGTGCTTGTCTTACTTCTCCACAGCTTCTGGAGAGAACCCCGTGTTCCATGGTCCTATCAACCAAAGAGGCTGTAGAAGGGCATTATGGCTCCTTAACCTACCCCAGACTCTGAAAAGTCCTGGAAGGAAGGCTGTGTTAACCGTTGTGGCCCCCATCCCTAAGCTTAACCAAGAAAAGAATCCTTGCTTTGACTCATTGAGCAATGCACTCTGGGAAATGCAGAGCGAATCGGTTTCTAGGCAGGGAACAATGGGAGGAGAGAGGGTCTCTAGAATATAAAGTCCTTCCTACTCGGAGTGGCCCCTGGGGAGAAAAGGGAAGTGAAAACAAAGATGAGCTTGGGCCGGCAGAAGAAAAGCGAACATCTCTGCTGGTTTCATTTACATAAGTGTCCTTGGCAATTTGTCCCAATTTGTCTCATTACAAATGATGTAAACATCCGGCATAATCACAGACAAAACAGGACCAGTCAGTGCTGTCTAACTGTAAGCCCTGTGGCTGCGGGGACACGCATGCAAACCCTTTCCCCAAGGACCCCTAGTCCCAGGAGCAGGAGGACCCCAGGTCCACCCCCACTATTCCACCACTGTCTGTGTAGTCACGGAGGAGTGTGTTGAAGAAAGGAAAAGAAGGGAGAAGGGGGCAGGGTAGGGAGCTGGTGACATCCTCTCTGTGTCTCCTTGGCCTCTGGCGCAATGTGGCCCAGACACTGGCAATTGAAGTTCTAATCCTAGCAATGTCACTCAATCTGTGTGATCTCAGCCCTGCGCTGTCTTTTGGCTGAACCTGTTTCCCGGTCTGTGTGACATGGCGTCTGGCCTGCCTCATACAACTGAGACATTACAAAACTGTTTTATTGGGACGGAAAACCTGTCCTGTCTCTCTTTGTAATCTCGGTTCCTGGCACACAGTAGGTGCTCAATAATTAGCTGCTGACAGCAAGGATGGATGACAGAATTAGCAATTGATTCTGTGGGCAGTGACAGCTACCTACATCTCCTCTGTCCATAGGGAGACTGGAATCTCATCCTTTAGAGCAGAGGGAAGCCTTTGCCCCTGCAAACCCAGTCCCAGTGCCATGACCAGAAGAAGCATACTAGGAGCAAGCTGCTGGAGTGGTTTATAGCCTGGCTCTGATTATGGGTCATGTGACCTACCCAGGTGGCCAAATTCTCAAAGGTCCCCACTCCTTCCTCATCGGTAGCCACCAGGCAGAAAGAGCCTGCAGGTCAGCGGCATGTCAGGACACCCGTCAGATTCTGATGGGAACCACTGAGCCCGCAGCCAGCTGTGAGGTTGAGAGAATCAGCCAAGGCTGGCTCTGCCTGAGATGCCAGCTGAGGGTCCGAGCCCTGAGCACAGCATTGCCAGGTGAACACGGTGCCGTAGCCAGCTCACCAGGCAATCCTCCCAGGCTCCGAGAGACCGTGGGAACATATCGCATAGGATTCCCTTGCTCCTCAGTTGCTCGCTCTGCGGTCTCAGGAGATGCCATGCCTCTTTGCATTTGCTGAGGGATCTCTGAGAAGAGTTTCAGGCTGTGGTACTGACAACAGAAGAAAATTCTGCAAGCATTTGACAACACCCCATTAATACTGGCTTCTGCCCTTTATTTATTTACCTGTAAATCTTCGGCCCTCTATGTCAGTGGCCTCATTTCATAGTCCTCTAATGGGGAGAGGGGCTGAGGGGTCTGGGAGGGACAAAGAGGAGGGGTGACCACAGGACCAGAAATATATCTTCAGAGAGCACAGCAAGCAGTCAAATTCTTCCACCACTTGCAAGGCCTCATGAGCTGAGGTCTCCCTGCCTCTGTTTACTCCTCTCTAAGATGGAACCAACACGCTCACGTTAGCACGGGATCTGCATCTTCACTGGCACATGAAGAATATGACTGCATTGTCCTTGGCCTCTTCTGACGCCCACGCCACCCGTCTCCCATCCTACAGCAGCTGGGATGGAAGGTCCCACTCATGGCTCCATGAGTGGGCTCTGGACTCTGGTGGATGGTGCTTCCTTGACACTGTTAGCACAGGAAGGATACATTGTCTAAATTGATTCCATGAGACTTAAGCTCGGAAAGCTGGCTCCTTCATTGGCTGTAGGAAAAGCTTTCTCTTTTCTTGCTGAGACCATACTGCTGTGCTAGTCATTATGGTGGAGAGGAATCGGTCATCCCAGAAGAACACCAAAGTCCTGATCAAACTGTGCCTGAAGCCTTCCTTATCTATGCCTAAACTGCCTGGTTCCAGGAGCTCATGAATTCTCTCCTGATCAGATGAATCGTCCAGAGATATAAAACAAATCATTATTACTAATACTAAAATCGACAAGAATTCAGCCTCCTGAACCCACTCCTTTGTCCACTGGGAGTTTGCCACAATCTTTCAAAAACTCGTTTACATATGTAAATTTCCTGGCATAAGTTGACTCTCCAGGAAATATCTCTGACTCTCTCAAGACATTTAAAACTCAGAAATCAAGGTGCATCAACGTGCATCCAGGGAACCAGCAACCTGCATACTCTACTGCCTATAGCCTTCTGCTCCATCCATCCATACACCGCCCCTCCCCCACTTATCCAAGGGAGCTACAAGGGTGCAGGGAGAAAACAGATGTAAGCTGTGTTGCCACCCTGCATGGTTTGAGTAGGTGCTAACCACCTGGCCAGCAGCCATGAGGTGACCGGTGACACTCCTCCCCACTTCCTTGTCATGAGTTCACTGAACACGCACTAGGCTCCTGATGAACAGCCCAAGGGCAAATGTGAACAAGACAGCAGCTCCTGTCCCCACTCTGCTCCTAAGCCAGGGACTTGGGGTCTGAATCCAAAACTTCTACCTCTGGCCCCTGCAAAGGTCGGTTCCCCACATCTCTCCTGGGGCATGATGGAGAGCAGAGAGGCCCTCGAACTGAGTCCACTCAGAACCTCAGAATGCAACCCGGTTTAGAAGCAGAGCATGGCAGCAGGTGTGAGCGATTGAGGATCTCGGGAAGCATTCCTACTGGATGATGGTGGGCTCCGATCCAGTGAACGGTGACTGTACAAGACGTGAAGACATGGGACAGCCGAGAAAATGAATGCAGAGACTGCGGTGACAACATCATCGAGCCGAGGATCACTTGAGGCCACCAGCTGGACAAGGCAAGCGTGCCTCTCCCCAGAGCGGGCAGAGAGGGAACAGAGTCCTGCCAACACTCTGGTTTCAAACTCCTGATCCCCAAGACTGAGCATCAGTGGATTTGTTGTTTGGCAACTTTGTTTTGGTTATTGATAGTGGTGGTATTGTTTGTTTGTGTATTCGTTTGTTTGCTTTTTAATTGGTGATGCTGGGACTTGAACCCAGGTCTCCATCCATGAACAAGAAAGAGGAACTTTGCCAGGGAACCACAATTCTCAAGTCCAAATGACTGTCGTTTGAAGTTTGTGGTACTCAGGTTTCTGCACCAGAAGCCAGCGCACTCCTCTTTCCCCAGGTCTCTCAAAGCCAGTAAAAAGACTGAGACCTAAACAGCTACCAAGGTTACAGGAGGGCTAAACTTTGGACCAGCGCTGCAGGGTCCTCCAAACTGGAACGAGAGCGCCACCTGCTGGTGACATGCCAACTAACACCGACCAAATGCCACAGGTTCTTGGCATAAGGATTCCCGACAAGGGCTCTGAGCCTCTGTTTCCAGCTCGCCTGGATCTCCAGCCTGAGGCCTAGCCAGCTTTCACTATGCACTGGTCTCAAGGGACTGACTCCCTGAAGCTCGTGCTGCCTGCCTCCATGACCCAGGTCCTAGGAACAGCAGCCCAGACCTAAGGCCTATGACTGGAGTACGTTCGAGCAGCTCTGGTTCCCTGGCTGCAGTGTAGAGTCCCTGCCTCTGCTTCATGGGGAATTCTGCTCACTGACTCCTTGTCCTGGGCTGTACCTTCCATGCAAGGAAGAAGAAAATTTCAGAATGTTTCCTCACTCCTGCCTGTGCTCACTTGGCAACTCTAGTTTTAGCCTGCAAAGCTGTGACAAGGTGATGGTCCATCCATCGGATCCCACTTTTGCTTAGCACTTAGCCATTCTTCTTAGCCTGCAAGGCTGGGGTTGGGAGTGGGACTCAGAGGCAGAGCACACGCCTACTGTGCACAAGCACCTGGGTTTCATACATGGTGCCTCAAAGTGAACATAAAGCTATTATTCCCATACTGCCCCTAGATTCCACCCTTTAGCCCAAATCCCAAAGTAATGGGGTGTTTGGATTTGTCTTCAATTACAATGACTTCAGAGAACACCCAGGATTTGGAAGGCAACGGAACAAGGTCATGCACTGGTGCACACTGGGCAGGAACCCGGCTGCAGATGCTGTTGTGGGATGAACATTAAGGAAGTGATACCCAAGCTGAAGTGGTGGCAGACAGAGCCCCTGACCCATGGTAGGAATGAGCTCTGTTGTCAAGAATGAGCAGAGCAGTCCAGGATGGAAATAGATGATACCCTTAGCTCTGCAAGCAAAGCAGACTAAGTGTGTGTCGCGCCGCTGCCTCCGTGGTGTTCAGGGGAGACAGAGCAGTCCCTGCAGGACCTTGGGGTTGTAGTAAGGACTTTGGAGGGCACTGGAATGTGTGGGCCACTGCGGAACATGGCTGCTGTGTGGCTCCTGGAGAAAGGGCTGTAACATTGTCGCCAAGCTAAACATGCCCCAGCCAACACCTTCTTTAACCTCCACCTCTGCAAAGTGAAAAAGCGAGGCTCCGGGGCATCATCCTCTGTCTGAGCCCCCAGAGGTCATCAGTGCAGGGACTGAAATTCAATCCCACTCCCTTGGCTTCTCTACTGACAGTATTCTGGCTTTCCAATGGGTAGGCTGGATGCTGGTCCGTCCCCATACACACCACCTGGACAGCATCACTGCTCTAGCTAGGGCACCTAGGCACAAGCTACTTCTCTGAGATGGGAGCAGCTATGGGGGATGACTGGGTGGATTAACTATTTCTAGATAAAATTTCCTATAGGAAAACTCCTGGGTACCCATAGGTACAGATGTTACCTTTAATAGACATGTCTCTGCCTTAGTCAGTCATTGGCTGCTGTAACAGAGTCCTTCCTATCTTTTGGGTATTTGTACTTAATGAAGTGTATTTGGATTATGGTTCTGAAGGTTCGGGAGTGTAAAAGCATGGTGATGGATCTAGCAAGAAAACTTTCCTTGCTGCTGCTGCTGCTGCTGCTGCTGCTGCTGCTGCTGCTGCTGCTGCTTCTTCTTCTTCTTCTTCTTCTTCTTCTTCTTCTTCTTCTTCTTCTTCTTCTTCTTCTTCTTCTTCTTCTTCCTCCTCCTCCTCCTCCTCCTCCTCCTCCTCTCCTTCTCCTTCTCCTCTTCCTCCTCCTCCTTCTTCTGTTTTTTTGCTCTTTTTAAGACAGAGTTTCTCTGTAGCTTTGGAACCTGTCTTGGAACTAGCTCTTGTAGACTAGGCTGGCCTCAAACTCAGAGAAATCCACCTGCCTCTGCCTCTTGAGTGCTGTCACCACCCAGCTTTTTGCTATGTCTTAACCTCAGAAGGCATCACAGGAACACACAAAGCTAGAGTCCCAAGTCAGGTCTCGATTCCTGTTCTTACCAAGCTACTCTTGTCATGGAAACCCCACCTTAATGACTGCATCTAACTCTAATTATCTCTCAAAGACCCTTTCTCCAAGGTATGAATTTGGAAATTAAGTTTACAACACATGAGATTTAAGAGGCACATGCAAACTTTCTTAGTGAGTGTAGGAATGAGGACACTGCTGGAAACTAATCCACTGGTCTCAGTTCCCAGTTGCTGCCCTGGAAGGAGGAATCACTATTCCTATATAGTCTTAGACTGAGAAGTCTGGATGGGCACTGCAGTAAGGTAGCCACAACATTGCATGTGGTGACATTTACGTTTGAGGGGCAATCCAGTGACCACTGCAGAACACCGGCCTGACCTTCTGAGGATAGGTGGGAACAGGCCCACCTGCCTTCTTAGCAGACAAGGAGGCCAGACATTCCTCACCAGCCTCCCTCATAGGCAGCCATTTTGCCAGCCTCTCTTGCAGATAGGATGTCAGTGTGTGTCTGAGACGTGAGGGCTTAGATACTGGTAGCATAGAATGGCAGGAGCAGGGAAATGGTAACCACAGCCTTCCTGGGGGTAATATGGGCTGCATTCCTGACTCTGGGCTTTGTTTCTGGTTTTATCTGCTGCTGGCAAGAACAGCAGCTGAGTCTCTGTCATTTCCCCACCACCCACTTTTATTTGTTCAAAGAAGGTAGTTGTTTCAAAGAAGGTAGTTGGGACCCAGCTGCCATTGCCTCTGAACAGAATGGATGAGCAATTTATTTTATCACTGAGCAAGGTCCCTGCTGGGTTCCTCCCATCCAACACTATTTAGACAATAGCAGAGACTCTGTAGACGCAGCTGATCCCACCTCATGCAGCCCACCCCGGTACCTTGTGTTTGTTCCTCCTAACAGGGGTGGGGGGGGTCTCAAGAGCAAGTGATTATCAATGTTGCTCTGTATGGGCCCAGGAAGGGGCTGGGAGCCAGGAGCCAGAGTAGGTGGGATCCTTTGCAAAGAACATGAAATGGTCCATGGGATTATTAGGGTGACAGGCTTTGATGGGTAGGTCGCCATTTCTAGGGAACAGGAATGGTTTAGACAATGTCACTTCCTAATAGGAAGCTCATCACTGCAGAGAAAATAACGAGTGTGTGACTTGCAAGAAGGCTTACTCAGTACTGTTTGACTAGAGGGACTTGGATGGATGGATGGATGGATGGATGGATGGATGGATGGATGGATGGATGGATGGTTGGATGGATGAATTGATGGATGGATAGGTGAATTGATGGATAGATATATGGATGTGATGGATGGACAGATAATGGATGGATGGATGGATGGATGGATGGATGGATGGATGGATGGATGATGGATGGAAGGCAAATGGTCAGATAGAGTGCTGAGTGCTCATCAGTATGTTCTTGTTGTCCTCTTCGGTGCAGTGAGACTTATGGACTGGTTTAAGTCCTGTAAGTACCTCCATTCAGCTCAGGTTAAAGAAGCAGGGGGCAGGTGAAAACTTCCTAGCTTAGAGCTACTGTAAGTCTTGAAACCTAGATGAGATATGGCCTAGGAGACAAGAAGTCTCTAATCAGAGGGGCAAGTGTGAAGTATGAACAGGCTCACAGGAGAGGGGAGGCATGTCCCAAGGTCAGGGGACCCATCCTGGAAAATATCTGGACTCTGAAGGGGCAAACAGCTTCACGGTAAGGAAGGAAGCATGGTGAGGAGGTAGGAGGAGAGCAAAAGACTCCAAGACTGCCTTAAAATGTCATTCCTGAGTCTGATCTTGCCCCCATCTCACAGGCCCAGAAACTTGGAGGACGCCATTCTGATTGGTGCTGGGGTCAGACAAGAGTGTCCCTGGAGACGGCTTCCTTTCCCTGTCCAGGGTAGGACATGAGCAAAGTCTAGTGTGGGTGAGAGGATGAGCCACTGAGTTAGGATCAAATGTGGGCTCCAGTAGTGTGTGACCGCAGGCAGATGGCTTCCCTCTGTGAGCTTCTCATCTATGAGCAGGGCAGGTGCTCGGCTTGGTGCGACAATGGCTGTCAACTCGCACATACAGAAGACAGCAACTCAGTCTATAGCAGACTCCAGTCCTAGCCGGCCAGCAACCTAGCTAAACAGCTGCGTCATGTGCAGTGAGGTTAGAGCTCCCAGAAGGGACATCAAGTCCCCGGTACACAGCAGGCACTTAGGAGATAGTAAGGGGGGTGCTGCTGTCCCTACACAAAACCCTATGACACCATAATGGTCACCAGGTCTTGATGACTGACCTTTGACATTCTCTCATCAAAACTTTCAGCAAAACTGCTGTTGGGTAGCATGTACTGTGCATTCATTAGCCTGTCTTAGTGTGGTACTCAGAACATGACCGGAGGGTGCGCAGGTTCCGTTTACCCTCCATTCATGTGCCCTGTTCCTGCCTCCAGTAACTACTCCCCTCTGCTCAGGTGGATGGGCTACCTCTTTTTAGTCTGCACAGGTAAGCAAAGGCAGACGGCATTATACTTACCTTTCCTCATCTGCGCAGGCTAAAGGAGCGAGCAGCAGAGATTAGCAGAAGTAGATGACTCCACCTCCAGTTCTACCCACTTGGCTCCAATGAGATAATTGCATTCCTCTTTATGTACATATAGCACGTTGTCTTTACCTCCCCCCCAAGGGTTGGCAGGCACTTGGGCTGGTAACATTGCCTAAGCTGTGAAGTATAGGCATGCGCACGGGCACCCTTCATAAGTGCTGACTTTCCTCAGGATGCAGCTCGTAGTGGGGTAGCTGAGTCATGGTAGATGCACCTTTAGGTTTTGCAGGAATCTTCAGCTCGTCCTCCGGGATGGCTGTGTCCACTTCCATTCCATTCACCAGTGTGTGGGGTTTCCCAGACACAGCTCCAGTTCCAGAGAGAAGGCCGAGGAGACACAGGGCTTCCCCACTAGAACAAACAGAACCATCTCCACAGATGTCATTGTCCTCCTGCAGCACTCCAGGCCCCCACCTTGTGCTTCACGGGGCTGATTACAGAGCAGCCAGGAAGCAAAGAGCAGGCTCCCATTAGGGATGCAGTTCCTCCATCTTCCTCCAGTGCTCAGGGCAGTCTGATGCCGTGCTCTATGCTCCAGAACGTCCCCTCCTGGGCCTGGAGACCACCTCTCCATCATCTGGGCAATTCCAGTGATAGCAAAGGCTAGAGCTGGTACCTCTGCAGCTGGCCACAGCTGTGTGTCCTACCCATCATCTTTTGGGACATTCCAACAGGCCACAGTGTGCTGCCCCTTCCCAGCCCACCCTCAGGGCACTGGCTAGTCAGCAGTGCAGTACAGTGGAGGCAGCCAGCCCCACTCCATTGGGGTCCAGCCCAGCTCAGAGCCCACCCCTGCCTCACAAGAGCAACTACATTGAGAGCACATACCTGTATCAGGGGTTCTGGAGCTTCTAGACAGGGAGGGAAATAAATTCTTGGGGTACAGACTCATGTTTTCCAAATCCCTGGCTGCAGACCACAGTGACCAGTACTTTCCCTTCTCTGTGTCTCCCCTGAGTCTCTCCCTGTGTCTGCCCTGTCTTGCAAAGCTTAAGGCCTGGCCCGCAGGGAGGCCTGGGAAGTTTGAGGAGGCAGAAGCCGGTTCTGTTCTATTGCAGCCTGGGTAAGCTCCCTCTCCCATTGGGCTCCTCTCATCATATGCAAAGACTCTGTCTGTTACACTAACACCCCGGATGTGACCTGAAGTAATGACCACACCTGAGTGACAGAAACCAAAACTAGCTAACGTCAAGCCCCTCCCTCGAGCCCTAGCCCACAGAGGGGCCAGCTTCAGAGATGCTTTCCCTCCAGATCACCAGGGTGGTGATGGTAGGCGGTCCCGGGGGACGACAAGCGGCTACAGAGGAAGACATCCCTCCGGCTGATGTTAGAACCCCATCTCTGCACTTCACAGCTCTGTGGCCTCAGGCAGGTCACATGACCTCTGTGAACCGACAAATGGAAACCGTGTACCTGATGCCACGGTGACGGCCACAATGGCGGTCCAGTGGGTCAACCAAAGAAGCAGCAGCTGCACAGGACAGCCCTCCACAGCGTCCCTGGCATGGGATGGAAGCTGCTTGGGGTTTGTGCCCGGAATTCAGTCTGGTAGTGGCCATTCTGCCCCTCTTCTTCTGTGAGTTCTGTGGAGTCATTCTCCATTGAAATCAGGAAAGCCAAAGCCGTCCTCCTGGAGGGGAAGCCACTTGCAGATCAGCCTCTCCCCCCCCCCCCAAGTTCTAACAAGGAAAAAAAGGGAACAAGGAACTTGGGGCGGTGTGGGGCGCCACCTGGTGTCCAAAGAGGGCATGACAGCTTTGAGCAGACTGAGTCTAAACTTTTGGAAAGGTTATAGCGTCCCCTCTACCCTGGGGAGGGAGCACTACTGGCTGTGCAGATAATACATAGACAAGAAAACAAGAGTGTAACTGAGTCTGTCAGGGACCCCGTCAAGCAGGGCCAGCAGAAGCCCAAAGACGCCGGGTTCCATAGTCAGGTCTTCAGGAGAGTGCTTCGGATTTTAGGGAGTGAGCATTTCAGGCAGATCAGCCAGTGCAGAGGCCGGAACAGCATCACCATCTCCTCAAGAATGCAGCCATTACTGCTGATGGAGCATGCCCGTTCTGTCCTGAGTGACCAGTTAGCCTAGGTCATGTGTGAGCACCATGCCGCTACTGCCTTGGATACTGAGGGAAACAGTGTGTGTGTGGATGTGGGTGTGGGTGGTGTGGGTGTGGTGTGTGCTGTGTATGTGTGTGGTGTGTTTATGGTGTGACTGTAGTGTGTGTGTGTGTGTGTGTGTGTGGTGTATTGTGGTGAGTGTGTGTGTGCCTGTGTAGGTATATGGTGTGCGTGTGTCTATGTGGTTTGTGTGGTGTGTGTGTGTTTATGTGGTGTGTACGTGTGCATGTGTCTATGTGGTTTGTGTGGTGTGTGTGTGTGTTTATGTGGTGTGTGTGTGTGTTTAGGTGGTTTATGTGTGGTGTGTGTTACTTCCTCGGGCATCCCTGTTAGGAGTTGCAGCACTGGCCAGTCATCAGTAAACCACAAAATAGACTGTCAGATAATCTGCTTGGAATCCAGCTCTGTGATATGCTGTGTGGCCTTAAGCATGTTGCTTCATCCCTCTGACATTATTATTATTATTGTTGTTTTCTTTCTTCTCCTTCTGCTGCTGTTTCTGCTTTTGCTTCTGCTTCCTCTTTTTTAGTATAAGAGGATCTGGAAGACTTATTAAGGTTGATAGTTCAAGAGCTCAAGTCTCTTAGATATCTTCACACAACCTCTTCAGAGGTGACTCCCTTACCTTCTGTGCAAACAGGCAATGCCCATGTCAGCACCTGGAACACCCCCTGCACACAGCCATTTTCCTCCTTGTAGTCTGAACCCTCCAAGAGGTAGAAGGGGCACCCCAGCTTCTCAACTTGGAAAAGGAGCTATCCCCAATGCTCCCCTAATATGGTGGCTCCAGGGTCATGCTGGCAGGGTCTCTAACACACATTCCAGACCCCCAAGTGAGTGTTTTCCATCTTGGGTTTATCTGTATTTGTTTGAGAGGACCAACTGCCGGTCCTTCCGTGTCCTATGCTAGCCAGAGCGCAGGCAAGAGGAGAAAACAGTGTTTAGGGGGCAGAAGGTGAGGTGTGAGCGTTTTCCCAGAGTTTTACTGCTCTGCAAACATTCTTGACACACACGCCCCATCACCTCACTTTGTCCATAAGAAGACTGAGGCTCACAGGCATGCGGCCACCCATCTGACATCAAGGCTTAAAGGGTCAGAGCCAGGATGGCACAAGCACCACATATACTCGGAGTGAATGAGCAGAAAAGGAAACACAGTGAGTCAGAACCTTTTACGTGCGTCCCAGCCACATCCCATGCACACGTTCTTAGTGAAAACGGGCGTTGTTCTCTCGGGAGCCACCAGCCCAGCAGTGACACCCCAGAGCTGTCCCTTCCTCCCAGCTCTCAGCACCCAGCAAGGTTGCCCATCCAGAAGCAACCACCACAGTGCACACGCCCCCTGACCCTCCCCCTAGATCACTTTCTCTGCCCTGGTGCCTATCCGATCCCTTTCAGCCTGGGGCTTCTTGAAATACTTCAAGCATTACTCCTTTTCACCCAAGAGTTTCACAATCACACTATGACATCGCTATAGAACTCATTTACTGATAATCATACATTTCTTCCCAAAACAAATCTCTGCTATACATTTCACTTCACCATGTATTAAAAAGGGAAATCAAGTTTGCATGCTAATGAGATGGACGTGTGTCTTTGTTTTTACATGAAGAATTGAATCAGGGCTGGGTAGTCAATACTGCAGGACACTGCACTGGAGATTTGACAGACACATTTTATTTTAGAATCGTGAGTGCAGAGGACATCCTTTAGCGTAAACAGTGGAGAAGTCTGTGTAGGGTCCTTTCGGAAAACTGTTGAGAATTCTCTCCTAAGCATAAATCAAGATTCACTGAATGCTTTTTGTTTTAGATACTCCGGCTGGAACTCGCACAGCCAAGTTTTGAAATCAAGCACTCTAGCACCGCACAGTCCAAAGATAATACCAAATTGATACTTAGATGCTAAGAAATGACAGTAGGAAAATATTAGGACTTTTTTCCTGTAATCAAACAATTATGTTTCTAGGAAGCAGAAACTGCACATGAAAAAAAAACCCCATTGCAATTCGCAGCAGGCAGTAATCTCGAAGCATGCAGCACGCGCAGAGCAAGCGTGTGTTCAGAACACAAGCCTCTACATAGCTCCTGCTTCTCCCTGCAGCACACATGGGCGAGGTCTGCTGGGAATAACCAGATCCATTACCTGTTGGATTTTGAATTTGTCTTTGGTCATTCTGTGCTCAGAAACTTATATATATGGGTGATTCCCTCACTCACCAATAGCACTCCACATGGGGCCACAAGTCACAGTTTAAGAAACTCGGGTGTAGTCTAACTTCAGTCAGTAGACAATGGGGTGCCTGCCAAGCAAGAAAGCCCATGCCCACCTTTGCTCAGGATCCTTCTATTGCTTTCTCTCTCGCTCAGAGTGAAAGGCACAGGCCCCATGCTCTCCTCGACAGCCACACTCCCCTGATCTCCTCTCCATGGCTCTCTGTTTTCACCCCATCCACCTTGGCCTCCTTGACAGCCCAGAAATGTGAATCCATACACTTACCACGGGGCCTCTTCAGATGCTGGAGCCATGACCAGTGCAGTCTTCAAGGAGGCGGACTCCTCTCCCCTCACTCTAATGCCCCGACTTTCACATTATTTAACGTAATATCTCCTCCCCCTCCCTTGCCCTTTCAGCCCCCTCCCTTGCCCTTTCCTGGATGAACACACTCTGCCAGGGCTATCAGGCCACCCAGTTTGTCCTCCTGACTGTCAGCCCCTGAATGGTGGGCTCAGAACAGGCATCCTGAGTATTTGTTGAACACATCGATCCTCATATACCAGCCTGGGACTCTGGAAAAGAGCTACGTGTTCTCGCTCATCTTGGTTGAACTCAAAGCTGAGAGAAATATCCAGGAGGTGAAGAGGGCTCCAGGGGTAGAAGTGCTTCTCTGAGAGATGCAGGCTGGGCTCAGAGGTCTCCCAGATTCCAGCATGCACATCATAGAGCAGACAACCGCTAACAGGCCTCAAAGACCAAGGCAGCCAGGTGACTTCAGGTCAGGAGAGTGGGGAGGAGGGTCTAGGCATCCCTGGTCTACTGGTGGCTTTGTGCAATCCCGGTGCCGATGCTCGATTGTGCCTTAGCCCACATGCCCAGTGTCCTGGAGTCCTCCCTCCACAGCTGCCAGCTGGCGTGGTCCAAATGCACACGGGATGAGCGGCGCCTCCAGAAGTACCTGGTAGCTTTCCCAAACTCACACCTTTGATGTTAGAGGCCCAGATCCATCAGGCAGTTTGGCTTGACAGCAATGGGGAAAAGGCTATTTTGCTATTCTGAGTGGCAGATTCTGAAACCCTTATTAGCAACCATTGCTCTGGGTGTAGAGGCTGAGGTTAAAGGTGACAATGAAGTGCTCTGGGTGCCTCTCCTTCGCCGTCCTTCTCCTCCTGTTGGTCAACCCCTCCAGGTTCCTTTCATCCCAGTCCTTGCGCCCAAAGTAGTAGTTCCTGGAGACAGACCTTACATAATCGCCCTCTTCCTTCAACCCCTGACAGCTCACGCAACTGTTCGTCATACTAGGATGACAGGGCCTGTAGGTGTCATGTCCCCTAAGGAAGCATCCAGGCTACAAGAAACCCGTCCCTTGGCTTCCAACGCCCTGCTCTGCTAGACATGCGCCAAGTCCAGTAATGACCAGCAGAGGGCAGCAGCAGCCTGGAGAAGGCGCTGAGGCTCGGGCATAGAGGATCATTGTCTGGACCAAGCCGGGTTTCTCTGGGGTCCAACACCTATGCTGCAGCTGCAGGCTCCCGTCCTTCTGTTTCTTCTAAGGGTTCCACCCGAGTTCTCTTCAGATGAGGTCTGTGTCCATGGTTGATGCTGCTACTGACATCATAAGAAACCCAGAGCCTTCTGCTCAGACAATCTTTAATTCCTTCCAAACTGCCAGCCAACTGTGTTTCTCCAGCAATGACTGGTGACAGCCGTCTAGGGTCCACTTGAGTAACCTCATCCACACTACACCAAAAACAAAAGTGTAAGAGTTGGCCCTATTAGGCGTTCTGTCTTGTAAATGAGAGTCAGTTTTGAAATAGAATTGGCACTTCATAAATCACTGCTACATATAAAACATCCATCTGTTGGAGTCCTCTTAAATGTTTGGCTGTTATTAGTGAGGGAGAGCTGTTGCCATGGCACCCATATGGAGACCAGAGCACAAATTTTGACAGCTTTTTCTCTCCTTCCACAGTGAGTTCTGGGGCTTAAACTCAGATGCTCAGGCACACATCGCAAGTGCTTTTACACACGGAACCATCTCCCAGGCCCCAAAAGAAAAAAAATAATTAAAAAAACACACACACTCCCAGGTTGTTAGCAGTTGAAGGCAGGACTCGGGAGCCAGACTTCTTCCTGCGTGCGGATCCTATCTCCTCCACTATCTAAGCTGCTGTCTTCATCTGTGTTCTGTATGAAGAGACACCATGACTAAGGCAACTCTTATAAAGGAAAACAGCTATTTGGGGCTAGCTTACAGGTTCAGTTCATTATCATCATGGTCGGGAGCATGGCAGCGTGCAGGCAGACATGGTGCTGGAGAAGTAGCTGAGAGTTCTACATCTAGATCCATAAGCAGCAGGAAAAGAAATGGACTGACTTTTCACCCACCCCCAGTGACATACTTCCTCTATCAAGGCCGCACCTCTTCATCATCTCAGGAGTGCTACTCCCCAATGACTAAGCATTCAAATCTGTCTGAGCCTATGGGGGCCATTCTTACTCAAACCCCCTCAGTTGCCTTGGGCAGTGATGGAACCTCTCTAAGCATCCAGGCCAATGGACAGGGTTTGTGTTCTGGGCAGTGTTAACCACTGGGCCACCTGAGGCTTCTGAGGTTTCCCATCCTGTGGTTCTATCTCACCTGTGGAGCCTTCCACCCCTCCTCTCTCAGGCCTCCAGTCACACTAAACCAAGAAGTCAGGCATGTCTTAGCAGAGGGCTCCTATTTGTGGGTCAGATCCCTTTCTGTGCCTCAGTGACTCAGGGAAACGATGTTTAGCAGTGCATAGTCAAACCTCCTCTCCCGTCTATAGACAAAGTTGTTTTGGGGAATATAGAAGTTTATTCCTCTCACGCATTAAAAAGGTTAGGAGGTGGTCGGTACTGATCTGGTGCAGCAACTTCTTGAGATCTTGGGTTCTTCCGTCATCTGCTGGCATCAACCATGGCTGTCTTTCATGGTCCAAGATGGTTGCTAGGCAGCCATTTCCCCAGTCAGGAGCTGGAGTAAAGCTAGGAGCAGTCCATTCCAGAGAATTCCAGGAAATGGGATCAACATGACTTGTTATGGAACTGGGGGACAGAGCGGTGTCAAAAGAGACTCATGTTGTTGGTATGAGAACCAGGTTCATCACATGAGACACAGACCATGGTCCAATAGCCAGGGTGTGGTGGGCAAGAGACTCATGATGCTTACTAGCGTATCAACAGTGTAAGGAGGCATTCAGGGAAGAGCACTGCCTAAGCCAGCATGGTGTAAGAGAGACATTGACAAGTTGTGGGACCGTGATTAAATCTAAGCGACTCTGTGTACCAGACCCGCCATCTTGAATTGAGAACATTTGTCTTACAGTTTTGACTCTGTGTTGCTGCATGAGGGATGGTGTTCCCAAATTCCAGGCAGCCATGTTGACTTAAAGTAAGTCCATAGAGCAGGCTGTGGGCAGAGAACTTTTTCTACCAGCTCTCAGAGGTTGAGAGAATAATAACAGAAGAGTCATTATTCCATATACACAGAAGGAATGGACTTAACATGAGGGGCACAGTTTGCTAAAATCTCCCAGTGTGCACCAGGCATGTCTGTATACTGGGAGAGGTTTGTTATGGAGAATCTCCAGCTCTGTCTTTTGTAGCATCCCAACACACTCTCTAAGCTGGAGAACTGTGAAGCTCATCCTGAGGACCTCAGACAAGAGGAAACAGGGGAAAAGGTAAACCTGGAGTAGGATGGACTGAGACTGTTTCTGAGCAAGTGGGGCAAGGATTGTCTTTCAAAGGAAGGCTAAATGCCACCCGGTGATGCTCATTCCTTTTGGCTGGTACTTATGCAGAGGATTTTTAAAACTCAGCAATGGCTTGTTACTAAAAAGTGAATATACCTTGATATTGATAGTACCCCCCCCCCCAAAAAAAAACAATCAAACCAGATGCATCCCTACCTCTTAGCTCTCCAGAAATACCATCTTGCTATGGTATTTGGTTCCTTCTACCCATTGACCGTTGCCCTGTACCCTGGGAAGAGCCCCTTCTCCAACCCTGCCCTGGTGTCTCATGATATCTCTCAGGCTGTTGACTTGGTCAAGGTCAGGACTTAGAGAAACATGAGACAGCCCCTGCGTGGCCCCTGCCCTGATGGGGAGAGTTCTATCAGATCCAAATTAACTTAGATTCAAGGGGTTGCACCAACTCAACTCCAGAGGCTGGGCTGGTCCCAGAGGGATGTGGCTGTCACCCTTCTGTGTTCTCTCTTGCAGGTAAGTCAGGTTCGAGCAGTCGAGAGGGCTGTGCGATGCCACATTTGGCGGTGTGGGAGCCCAAGTCGCCACAGTAAGACACCATGGCTTCATAGTATCTCAACTTTGCTGGGCCGAGTGTCTGTATGGGCTTCTGTCCCAGGGGAGATTTCGCTGGATCTGGAAGGTGATGCTGAGCCTAGGGGGTCCCACTGAGGGTCCCTGGCCTTGGCTTGGGGAGACAGAGGGATGGCTGGTGGCCTCTAGTACTTGGCCCCGATGTCTGTGCATGTGGCTTGCCCTGGGCTGCCTGCTCCACTGGGGGTATGGCATCTACTCACAATCCACCACATTGACTCTGAGGAGCTTCTTCGGGCAGCTGCAGGTGGCTGAGGCCTCCTGGCATGGGACGGAGGGGACAGGACATTGTCTGAGGCCTCATCAGCCCTGCTCCGGAAGGCCCTCATCCTCAATGGCATGCAGCCTCCGCCGTTTCCAAGCTCATGGCATCTCACCAGCCATGTCACTCCCTCCGGGTTCTGTCTCCCTCTCCACCACCTCTCTCACCCATCACCTCACGCCAAGGTTCCGACCAGTCGGGACAAGCTTTAGGCTCCGGTTACCAGTGTGGAAGGGGGGAGAGCGTTGAAGTATGGCGTATTTTGTAGGGCCAAGTTTCCGTGTGACATTTGATCGCTGACACAGAAATGTCAGAGGCATAAGATGTGCTTTCTAGACACAAGGAATATCCAGGTGTGTGTGTGTGTGTGTGTGTGTGTGTGACACTCAGCCTTTCTTCAACTTTCCAGAAGTGGCTTTAACTCATCTTTCAACCTATGTTCTCTGTGAACAACAGGTTCGTGACCCTGGTGTGAACCAGAGGCAGACCAGAGATGCATTTTGCGTAAAAGGGAAGAGAAACTTCCTTAAAGCACTGTGCAGATTCTTTTCCTCATATTTTAAGGGAAGAGGACACGTCCATCACTGTTCCCAAGGGCTCTTTAAAGTGTACAGCTTGGGGTGTTGCCCTTAAACGTTAAACAGTTCTTTGGGAGCCTCTCGGCAGTGATTATAGATTAACAGGATCCAGCACTGGGGGAAGGGGGAGGAAGAGCTCAGGCCTCAGGTGTGAACAGGGTCTCCAAGTATTAGGGGTTGGCTATGTAGATCTGAGCCAAGCCCAGCCCTTCTGCGCAGCTCCCTTAGGAATAAGCAGCAGTGGTCTTTCCTGCTGCCATTGCAATTGTTATGTTAGACCCAAGGCTTCTATCATTGACTCTAGTGACATGAAGCCATGGGCCAGCATTCCTCAGGTGTGGGCATTAGACCATCAAACATTAGACCCTTGGGTCCTCCTGGGACATCCAGAGCTCTGAGAGCATGTTAAGGAGGACCCTCTCTATTACCACGTCACAAACAAGCCTCCAACCTGGCTTTGAATGGAGATCGAAGAGGACAAAGAACATCCTGTCAACAGTGGTCCAAGAAAGCAGTGGTGGCTAACGGAAATTTCAGACCAATTAGGGGAAGTTATCAGAGATCAAAGGCAGCGTGCCACAATGATGGTGGCTCGGCAGACAAGGACGACAAAGACAGATGCTCACCGAGGAAGCGTGCCTAACAACAGAGCACCAAAAAGCATGAGGTGGAAGTAGATAACGTGAGAAGCAGCAAACCCACTATTCCAGTCGGAAACTTTAACACCTGTCTCCCACAAACGGCCAGATCCCTTAAGAGAAACCAGAGAAGGGTGAAGTTGAATTGAAGGATGCTCTCACCCTGCTGGGTGCAATGGACTGCCGGGGACCACTCGCCTCACGCAAACAGACTTCACGCTCTTCCCACTCACATGAAACAGGCACAAGGTCACATTCTGGGCCTTAAGACACATCTTGACACATTTAAAAGAATATAAATCATATCACGTCTGTTCCCAAACCAGCCTAGAATTAAACTAAAAATCAATAGCAGAGAAATCCTGGAAGATCCCTAAATGCTCAGAGATTAAACAACACTTCTCTGAATAACACACGGGTCCAAAAGCAAAGTCTCAAGAGAAATCTATGGCTGTTTTGAACTAAAGTGAGATGAAAACACAAGTTATAAAATGCTCACGGCACAGCAAAGGCGATGATTTGAAGAGAATTTGTAACATTGAGTGTGGCTTAGGAAAAATAATTAAATATCAATAATCTAAAAAAGCAGAAAGAGATAATAAAAATTAGATCATACATCAGGTAGATTGGAAACAAGAAGTCAACATGAGAAAAATTAATAATATCTAAAGCTGATTCTTTGAAGAGGTTAGTAAAATCAGTAAGCCGACAGCCCGGGAAGCAGGGAAGAAGAGAGGAAAGACACTGGTTGATAACATCAGAAGTGATTCCCTACAGATCGCATCATATACTAAAGATGAAAGCATTGTAAATAACTCCATGCCCACAGATTGTATAAGCTATCTGAAATGGACTGCTTCTTTAAAAGATACAAGTCAAAACTCGTGTACAAAGATAAGCACAGTATGAATTAACATTTAACTGTCAAGAAATTAAATCAAAAAGCAACCTTGCAAAACAGAAAACAGCCAGCCTAGATGGGTTGTCTGACTAATTCCACTGCTTAAGGGAGAACTTAAGCTCCTCTATTCCTTTTCAAAATATGAAATAAAGGAAAAACCATTGCTTGTTATCACCGTCACTTTAACATCAAAACCAGACAGGGACATTAGCAGAAAACTACAGTCCAGTATCTTTCAGGCAGGTAGATAACAAAACATTAATGAAATAAATCTAAAAAAGTGTAAGAAATATAAACTTCAATAAAATGAGACTTACTCCTGATGTGTAAAAATGATTCAACTATCAAAAATCATTAATACAATCCGTCACATCTACATAATAAAAATATATCAATAGATGTGAAAAAAGTATTTGGCAAAAATTCAACGTCTATTCATGATAAACCCCAACAGGCTAGGAATAGAAGGAAGATAAAGAAAATCTATTTAAAAATTATAACATGATTAATGTCATATTCATATTGAGAAGCTATACGCTCTTCTGCCAAGGTTGAGAGCGACCTAAAAATGTCCCCTCTCACCACTCCTTTCCCACGCTATGTTGGAAACCTGGCCAATGCAATGGGGGAGGGGATAAGAAAAGGGAGGGTGCAAAGGAGAAGGCGCAACCATCACTACTCACAGAGGACGTGGTTATCTTGAAACAAAATCTGAAGGAAGAAACAAAAATGGTGATAGCAAAGTTGCAAGTCAACAGATGAAGACCTCAAAGACAATTTGCTTGTCTGTGCACCAAGAATGAACATGTGGGACCCCTGACCACTTATAGCAGCACCCCGAAAAATGGAAGTGTAAATCTGACACAGTCTACATGAGGAAAGCCCTCAAATGCTGAATTAATGAGGAGACATGCTGTGCTTATTAGTGAGAAGATGTTAATTCTTCACAGCTGAGTGGGTAGGCTCTGTCCAAACCCCGCAAGCTATTCTGTGAACATCAACAGACTTCTGAAGGTTTTTGTGTAAAAATAAAAGACTCAGAGCTCTCAACTCAGTATTAAAGAGCAACGGAATTGGAGAGTGGCCCTAAGAGGGGCCAGGATGTACTACAAAGCTTCAATAATGAAGACACTAACGTACTGGTGAGAGATAAAAATGAGAACTAGCTCAATAGACAGAAGAGAACACCAAGAAAAAAAAAAGTACATAAATGTCTATGCAGCAAGGGCAATGGGTGGAAAAGAGTCAGTCATTTCTGCAAATAATACTGGAGCCATTGAACTTCTGCGTGCAGAAAAAAAATGAATCTAAACACAGATTTCACTCACTCCACAACAATTAACTCCAAATGGATCACAGACTTAGAGACCTAAAGGTGAAGTTCAGAACGAAAATCGCCCAGAAGGAAACAACAGAGGAAATGTTAGTGACCTTGAGCAGAGCAGTGTCTTTCTAGCTACAAAACCAGAGCAAAATCTAAGAAAGGGTTTGTAAGTGGGACGCTATTAACATTGAAGAGCTTCTGAGAAGACACAAGAAGACCAAGTGTAGATTGGGAGAAAGACATTTGCAGAAAACACATCTAATTAAAAGCCATTTCCAACATACAAAGAACTCTTCAAACTCAACAACAGTAAGAGTCACTTAATTCAAATGCAAAAGAAAAATCTAGACAGCTTGCCAGAGGAGATATACAGATTAGAGAAAGCATGAGACAAGAGTTTCAATCTCTTACATCACCAAGGGATTCACCGAGGCAACTGAGGTCCCAACACAGTTCTTAGGATGCCCGAACCTCTGACAGTGTCTCTGACGAGAATGTGAGGAGATAGGGAGTCAATCACTGACAGAGATGCAGACCTGCATAGCTACTTTGGAAGGCAGTTTCCAGTTCCCTACAAGGTTTAACACCCGCTTCCCACACATCCCAGCAAACCAGCTCCTTCATGTTTACCCCAGTGAACTTCAAACATGTAACACCGCCTCGACCATGAATAAAGCCTGCACATGTAGCTACTTAGAGCAGCTTTATATATAACTGAAACCAGCTAGGCAGTGGTGGTACATGCCTTTAATCCCAGCACTCTGGAGGCAGAGGCAAGAGAATCTCTGTGAGTTCGAGGCCAGCCTGGTCTATAAGAGCTACTTTCAGGACAGGCTTCAAAGCTACAGAGAAACTCTGTCTTGAAAAACAAAACAAAAAATATATAACTGAAACCCTTTGAAAGTCCCCAAACGTCCTTCTGTGAGTGGATGGATGGACTATGGGCGACCCCGACACAGGAACATTCAGCACAAAAGGATATGAGCTGCTGAGCCTGAAAAGATGTAGAAGACTCTTAACTGCACGTTGTAAAGGGAGCCAGTCAGAAGAGACACACCCTCTTTGATCCAACTACAACTACACAGCAGCCTGAAAAAGACAAGACAGAGACAATAGAAAGACTAGATCATCAGAGTATTGGGAAGGAGGGGAGAATAGGCAGAGTGTGAGAGATGCAGAGGCAAGAAAACTCGGCTCTGTGTCATCACAGTGGTGGTCCAGAGAGTGTGACACACTGAGAAAGAGCTGCTGCAAACCACGACTTTTGTGGGGGTGCTCATAGGCTCAATTATAGCAGAAGCTCCTCTCTGATACAGAGTGCAATGTGGGGGAGTGTGTGCAGGGACTAGGGAACAGGGCACTTGATGCTCAGTTTTACTACAAACCTAAAAATACTCTAAAAATATTATAGTGAGTCACAATTTTACAGTCATCCTCCTGACAAGAACTAAGAAATTTAATGAAGAGTCATTAAGAATATAGAATAAGAACATAAACATGCATACATACATACATACACACATATACATATATGTAATGGAAAGTACATTGGTAAAATATTTTGCAAAATATTTTAACAATGCCTAGAAAAGTTGAACATGACCCAAGGTGAGCCAACAATATCACTGTCAAATACTTACTGCAGGTAAATTCCTGAGAATATACATTAAGAAGCAGTAGTAGCTGAGGGAGTGGTTTAGTGGTAGAGCACTTGCCTGGTGTGTGGGTGACCCCGGGTTCAAAGTGGGCAAAGAGCATCAGAGGGGAAGAAGAATGGAGAGGGGAAGGAAGTCTCAGTACCAGAGAATCCATACTATGACACTGATTGTGTTTGAATGCCCTGCCTTGCTGAGCATACACCCCTCATCCCAGTAGGATCCTGTCATAACTGGCAGGTACAACTGCTTTCAGGAAGCAGGGAAGTTAGAGAGAGCCAGGAGGAAGGTGAGGATGTTGATGGCAATGGTGATGATGATGATAATGATGGTGATGGTTATGATGAAGATGATGGTGGTGATAATGATAGTGATGATTATGATGGTATTGTTGCTGGTGGTGCTGGTGGTGATAATGATGGCGATGATTATGATGATGATGCTGGTGGTGATGATGATAGTGATGATTATGATGGTACTGTTGCTGCTGGTGGTGGTGGTGATGGCGATGATTATAATGATGGTGGTGATGATGGTAGTGATGCTTATGATGGTACTGTTGCTGGTGGTAGTGGTGGTGGTGGTGGTGGTGATGATGGTGATGGTGGTGATCATGATAATGATGATTATGAAGGTATTGTTGCTGCTGCTGCTGGTGATGATGATGGTGATAATAATGATGGTGATGATGATGATGCTGGTGGTGATGATGATAGTGATGATTATGATGGTACTGTTGCTGGTGATGTTGCTGGTGATAGTGGTGGTGGTGATAAGGATGGTGATTATTATGATGAAGATGCTGGTGCTGCTGATGGTGGTGGTGGTCATGGTGGCCTTGATGACGGTATTGGCGGGAGGACATGAGAGCGAGGGGAAGAGCCAGAAGAGGCTCAGAGGCTGAGAATTTGGAGCACACTTTGTGCTCATGGATCCATGGTAGCTGGAAAATAGACTAAAATAAAATGATAGAAAATGGGATTTTAAGAACTCCTAAAGGTTATAAATTGAAGAACCTTTTCTGTTAAGATTCAAAGTCCTAGGGCTAGAGAGTGGCTTTGAGATTAACAGCCCTTACTGCTCTGTTGGGGACTGGAATCCACCTACCAGTGCCACATCAGGCAGCTCATAAATGCTGTAACTTCAACTCGAAGGCACTCAATGCACTCTCTGGCCTCCGTGGACACCTGCACACATGTGTGCATTGGTGCAAATATTCCTAGAGTTATATGGGCACATAAATAATAAAGAAAACAGATTTTAAAAGCAATCAAAAAATCAAACTCCTATTAAAAAAGAAATATATGAGATCTAATTGAATTGTTGTAAACCTGTACTTGCTAAAGTATACAATGTTACTTGTTTTGTCATAAGACCAAATTCATGACAAGAAAACAGTTATTACCCCCAAAGTTTCTTCCCGCCCATTTCTACTACCTCCATCCCTCCCACCACAAGTAAATGCTGCTGTTTCTGTTGTCACTGTAGACCTGGCAATCTCTAGAGTTTTGTATGTCTCCGTTGCTCCAATCCTCCCAGCCAGCTAACTTACTAACATGTTCTGGGATAAGTCTTACATGTGGCTGTTTCCCGCAGTGCACCATTGTGTGGACACACCATAGTTCCTCTGCCCATTCACCCCATCATGGACATTCAGGCTTTACCATTTTGGACCACTACAGACAGAGCTACTGTGACATTTGTGCATGAGGCTTCCGTGGACAAGTACCTTTTCACTCCTCTCGGACAAACGCTTTGGAGTGCAGTGTGTGGATCGTACACTCAGAGAAGGCTAACTTTAGAAACAAATGTCAACAACATGTTTTCTTAAATACTCGCATCCTTTGGTAGCCCCCCAAGACAACTTAAAAAATCAGATTTCATCCAAACTTTAAACTTATGCTCCCAAAACATCATTAATAAAAAGAAAAGTCACAGCGACTCAGGAAACGGCTCAGTCAATAAAGTGTTGGTGACACAAGCATGAGGTCCTGGGTTGGGATCCCCAATACCTATGTAAGAAGCCAGGCACAACTGCATGCAGTCGCATTCCCATGGCTGGGGAGGCAGAAACTGGAAAATCCCTGCAGCTTGCTGACTGAATCCAGCTGAATTCATGAGCTCCAGGTTCAGTGAAAACCCTGCTCAGAAAGGTGTGAAGTGACTGAGGAACACACCTGGACATCCACCACTGGCCTGCACATGTGTGCGTTTGTTCATGTGTGTGCATGTGCGCACATACACAGAGAGAAAGAGCAGCAGCAGCCGCTGCAAAACGTATGTATCTGCTTCTTTTCAATGTGGAGCTGAAATATACAAAGAAAAAAGCGATCATATCTCTCACTAAGGTGAACATGACTGGCCCAAGAAGCTTGGTTGGATGCTGTTGAATAGAAACTTACATCACTGGTATTTAGGACATGTAGAGAAGGGAGGAGGGAGAGTTGAACTCCATCTAATGCATCTGAAGGACACATTAGAAGAAGGGCTTAAGTTGGTCTGTGTGTGTGAGAGAGAGACAGAGACAGAGAGACAGAAACAGAGAGACAGAGACAGAGAGACAGAGACAGAGAGAGAATAGAGAAAAAAACATAAGTCTCGGATATTGTTAGAGACTGTGGGCTACAGTTTCTTCTAGGACTTACAGGACAGGACCATCTAACAGGACTGAGGAGACAAAAGTGACTCACTTGCAGAGGCAGTAAGTGCCTGTCACAGAGAGGGGTACAAATCTAAACCAAAGTATGACCTGGGTCACAATAAATCCTAGTCTTATCCCAAGTTGCTCCAAGATCCATTTCCTCAGGGGTAGGGATATGGGTTCTAGAACATTATGAAAACATCCCCAGAGGTTTGTCTTTCTCCAGCTCCATACAGAGTTGGGTCCAGGTAAGCAGGATGCCAAGTGCTCAGATCAGTCTCCAATCCAACGCTCTCCCCTTAACAAGACTTCCTTCCTCTCCCCACCTCGCCTCCTTAGCAAATGGCATCCGTGGATGCTACAGGAGTCTCAGAGCCCTCGCCATCTATAATCTTCTACCTCCCCCCACTGACTTTTTTCGTTTTATGTCTCCTTCCTGGACATTACTTATTCTTCACTTTTAAATATTTGCTTCCGTAAAAAAACAAATGAACGCCGGGGACAGATTTATAAAGAACGTTCCTGGAGAGGCGGCGGATTAATTATTCAGCATCCTCTCCCTTTGTAGCTATTTATTGTCTCATATGCATTTATATGGCACCTATCACTGTGATCTCCCTCCATGCCAGAGACATAATTCCCAGGGACTGACTACTTGTCTTGAGATGGGTATGTACTTTTTTTATTCCTGCCCGTAGCAGCACGTGCCATTGTTGGGTAAGTGTGTTCATGTTTTTAAATGTGAAAAATAATCAAATATAACTCGAAAGAGATTGTACAGTAATTCAAGGGGATATTAAACCACCAGGAAGTTAGTCGACAAATAAATAGGCGTTTGTGGCTGTCAGGGTGAGCGATGGGAGCAGGCTGGCAGCGGGGGAGGAAGGGCAAAAGCAAGGCACAAAGAACAGGGTGAAGCCTCTGCCTTTCACTGCTGAGCTGGTTGTGCTGGGAGAAGGGAGATTCTGGAGGACCAAGCATAGAAGACCTGATACCACTAGATTCTACACGAGGTAGCCAGACATGGGGAAGAGCAACCTAAGATGAAAAGCGGTGGGCTGGGCAGGAGGTTAAAGGTCCTGTGGGTCCTGTGTGCTGACCTTTAATGTCAGACTCAATGGTGCCCTGCTGGGACACTAACATCACTCACACCTCTATGACCTGCCTGGCATGCGTCACTTCCCTTATGTACCTCAGCTCTGCTCACTCCACTAAAATACCCTGTGGAAAAACCAATCTGATTGGCCCATTTTACAGATGAGAGAACAGGGTTATACAACTTCCAGGTGCCCTCCCTGACACCATTCTGAAAGACTCCACCTCACCTCTGTGCAGTCCCTGCCTTCCTAAAGCTTCCAGACATGGGTGTGGATTCTGGAGAGCCAATCTGCCAGAATTTTAGACCTTATTAGGCTTTGGGGGACTGGAGCGCACACAGCTGAGGCAGTGAAGGAATGAAGAGTGAGGCTTGCCTCCACCCACCTCCAGGGGCCGCTCATGGGAGTGTAGAGGTGGAGCTCCAGAAAGGCAGAATTAGGAAGGGCATGGGAGAACTGCCGTGAGAGATGGAGAGGAAAGATCTGGGCCCATGATTTTCCCACACTACCCAAGAGGGATGGGAACTGGACTAGGAATTTGGCATCTTGTCATGGGCCACCATTATCCCATGGCATCACCTGAGCTCCATTATCCCATGGTGGCTCCAGGTATCACCTGAGCACCATATCCCATGGTGGCTTCAGGTATGATCTGAGCTCCATTATCCGATGGTAGCTCCATGTATCACCTGAGCACCATATCCCATGGTTGCTTCAGGCATCACCTGAGCACCATACCCCATTCTGAACATTGCTGAGCATCAACCATGTGCCAGGTACTGTGCTTCAAATCTATGGTAACACCCCAGAGGGCAAAAGATAGCTAAGACTCAGCTGGAACTCAGATCACAGGCTCGTGAAGAGGTAATACGTTCATAAATTGCACAGCACCCTATTCTAGTCATAATAAAATCAAGCTGTATACTGATGATGAGTATCTATTAGAAAAGGGGAGGGCTAGCTGGATCTGGGTCATTACAGTAGGAAATTTATATGTATATAACCCTTTACTCATGAATATTAATGCATTTAATGAGGGTAAAACATATTACTTAAAACAAAGCACTCGCTCCAGCTGCTGCTGGGTTCCTTCATTACTCTTTCCTCTGCAGATACTGTCCACAGTTTACCTGTATGTCCAGGGTCTGCACATAGTTCAAGTCCATCTGTGGCCAAGCTAGCTTAGCCCTTAGTTGGCGGAGACTGCAGCGGTAACTAAATTGCATGGTGATCTATGAGTCTGTGATTTCACATTGAGGCCCATGGCTTGCACTAAGAATACCTGGTTAATGGTGTAAAAAGAACTTTCCCTTGTGCGTTTTCAGAGTACAGTAAGAAAGTGTCCCTTTGATACATGGTCATAACTTTCTGCTTTTGGAACTCCAGTCACCACGTGCTCATAAAGTCCTGTCTCCTGAGCGTGTCCAAAGGAAGCTCAGAACAATTCAAGCATGAGCAGCTGAGATCAACTTTATTTCGGTGATATTCACAAAAACAAGAATCCTTAAGTTAGCTGAGTAAAAGATTATTGAATAATGAGTTTGGTAACTGCAGTCAACACAAAAGTTGAGTGTAGTGGAAATTACCCTCATTATTTTTTAAATCACCCTTAAAATATGATATATGTAAATAAACCAACTCAAAACACACCCAACCAAACCATTTTCTTTCCTCCAGCACTAATCAAAAACAAAATTCTTTTTTAAAAAATTGCACATAAGCTGATGTTGGGGGTTTTGAGGGGATTATATCATAGAGAAACGGCGTACATTCAGTACACAGACATGTGGATATGCAAGTCACACTCAGCCCAGTGAGAAGCTGTAGACAAGAGGCCAGAGAAGCCTAGCAAGGCAGGTGGCAATTCCCTGGGAGCCTGGCTTCAGATACCGGAGTCAGTCTGTCCCCGGCTCCCACTGCACTCTGGTTAAAGTCACACATGCTCAACCAACACCAAAGCGGTCCGGGGCCATGTAACAGCAGTTCTTACATCCATGGGCAGAAGAGCAGCTTCTACAGGAAAAGACAGGCTATCGGGAACACTGGAAGCTCTGTAGATGATTTCCTCCCCCAGGTGCTGGTGCCCAGCCCGGTCTCAGTATGTCTGAGTAGAAGGGAGACTTAGCTTTCCCTTTGAGAAGAGCTGGCATGATACATGCTTGGGACTGTGACCTTATTTCCACTCTAGTATTGATTACACTGTGCTCGGAACCGACAGTCTGCTTGGGGAAACTTTGTTCTCCCAACTGTAACAAAGTTTAATTACCGCGTTCCTGCTGTGGGGAAAGATCTTATTCTAGAAACATCCCTCACAGACCCATCAGTCATCTTGCTCATTGACCGATGGTTTTGCCACAGGGCAGGAGATTTTTTTTTAAACATCTGCCCTCAGAAGAAAGAGTGGGGGTAAGGTCTGGTGTGAGAGACAGGAAGAAGAGGGCAGAGCGGGTCTGGCCCTAATGGTCCTCATCCGACAAGGCTGAGACCTCAGCCATCTTGCCTTCCTGGAGCCCCTGAGCAGCATCGCCCTGAGTGGCGTGGCCAGTTCAGGTCTTGCAGTCACCAGGAACCTAGTCATGGGCCACGACTGTAGTGAATGTGTGCATACAAGAAGAGCATCTTGTCTGTTTCCCCAGAAGGAATCTCCATGCATGAACTAAGTATGTGAGAAATTAACTGGAGGCTGCGTAGAAAAACACATGACTGTAATCTTAGTCCTTCGGCTATCGTGTGTTCCAAACCACCCTGGGATATGTAAGAAGAGCCATCTCCAATTTCTCCGCAACTTACCTCCAAGAAAGGGTAGAACTGACTACATTTCGGGTAGTTATATCCTGTGCTGTTCCTAGAGCCTAGATTTTCCACGTTCCCTTTCAGCTGGTGTCTGCTCAGGGACTACCCATGGGAGATAGTCTCAATTCCTTGTCACTGTCAGCTCAAATGCCTCTGAAGAATGTCTATTGTAGAAGAGAGGTCAGAACTGTGGGCAGAGCACAGTTGAGTGATGCCTCTGGTCCATGCGACATTATTGGTGTCGCACAGGGAGAAAGAGTTGAGCCTCACCTACGCTACACTGTGCAAGACGGTCACATGTCTGATACCTTGCCAGGGACAGCCAAGAAGCTGTATTGCCCAGTCGCCAAGGAATTGCTCCAGTTTTAGAGTCTGGCATTTTATGTAGCAATTCTGGACTCCAAGAGACCAGCACAGAAGTCACTAATCCCCTTTAAATGACCAAACCCATAACCAGTGTGTTTTCTCAATGCTATAACCAAATACATGGCAAGAAGCAAGTTGAGGGTGGAAGAGTTGTTTTGACCCATTGTTTAGTAGGGCACAGTCACTGTGCTTGGGAAGGAGAGGTAGTGCAGACAGGAAGTGACTGGTCACTTGTGTGCCCAATCAGGAAACAGAGAGAGATGAATGCCGGGGCCCTGTTCACGTTCTTCTTGGTCCTTTCCCAGTCCAGGATCCTAGCCTATGGGATGGTGCTGCCCACGGTCAGGGCAGGACTCCCCCGCTTAATTAAAAGGGTCTGGATACACCCCCCCCCAAACATACACTCAACAGTGTGTCTCCTAAATCCACTTAGTGGTCGACAAAGATGTCACAGGCGGCCACACACTATGTCACTGTAACCTATGGTCCAAGGCAGCCATAGCAGCCCAGATTCCAGAGGGGCAGAGACTTAACCTTGGAGTCTATAGCACCATGGGGTCTTGATCATGAGCTGGAGGCTGGGAAGTAGGACAAAGAAGAGCTCCTTTCCTCTTGTGTCTGCCTGGAGTGGCAGGTAAGGACAGTACAGGTGTCCCTTGGCTCCAGCGCTCTCTAGAATAGACATGACCACAGCTTCCTTGGGGCCACCCTTATATCCAATTTGGTAAAAAAATCATCGGGTGATGCCAAGGTTCTGAGAAGTTCCCATAGGAGCAAGTCATTTCCATCCAATGCTGGGTTACCCACCCCACCCCATTCACCCACACCCACCTCCTACCTAGCACACTGTTGGGAGACTTACTATTCTCTGAGCACAGCCACTCACAAGTGACCACTCTGTTCTCTGCCTGCTGCCCCACCCGGAAAGTGTGAAGTCTAAGGCTGCCTAAACCCCCAGCCCCTCGGCACCCTGTGTTTTTATTTTCCATTGGAGGTCTTCCCAACTCTCTTGGTCCACTGAGAAACCCAAGAGCTTCCCCTTGGCTCTCCGTCTTTCTATCTCGTTCCCTCTTTTCATTGATCTCCATTTCTCAGGAAAGGTGATAGGTAACCTTCCCACCGTCCCATGCCTGTACTTAAGGGTTTTTTTTTTTTTCTTTTTTTGTCTTGACTTCACATCCTTCCCCATTTCTGAGTTCTGAGGCTTTGGAAAACAAAAGCCAGTCACACTTGCTGGTGTTTGTGCATTCTGCCTGTCAGATTCCCTGCCTGGGATACTCTGTGTTTTGAACTGGCCCAACTGAAGAGGGGAAGTAAAGATAGGGAAAAGACTATCTTTTTTTTAAAGATTTATTTATTTATTATGTATACAATGTTCTGCCTCCATGTATGCCCGCATGCCAGAGGAGGGCGCCAGACCTCATTACAGATGGTTGTGAGCCACCATGTGGTTGCTGGGAATTGAACTCAGGACCTTTGGAAGATCAGCCAGTGCTCTTAACCACTGAGTCATCTCTCCAGCCCTGGGAAAAGTTTATCTTAATAGGAGTCAGGATCCAGGAGCAATGACAAACAGCAACGGGTTTTTTTTATGATAGGGCTGTGCACATAGGTAGGGTAAAGGTTTAGAGACATAGGCAGAGAGGATAGGCTGCTCTAACCAAAAAGCCACAGCTGTCCTGAGACTGAGGGCCAGAGCCCAGAGCATCATACTGCTGAATGCCAAGGCTGCCCAGCAAGTTCTGAGGCCTCAGTGGAATACTGTTCTTTAGTACCAGATTCTAACAAGGAGCGAGCCAAATAGCACATTTCCTACCAGGTCTTGGCAGGGATTCCCAGAGACTACGTCCCCTTAGAATTCTAGAGGTCATGGGAGCTGGGGGACTCGGAAGTTTCTCAGAACTCTGAAGAGCTGGCGGGAGTGGAGAAGAAAGTTTAAGCTGAAGATTCCAAAGCCTGACAAGAAACATGCAGGGTATCGTAAAGCGATTCGGGACAAAGGTGTGGGCAGGCAGAGGGGGACCCAAGGGAGATGTGAGGGAGAAGGCAAGACCTGGGTCTTGATGTGAGCACCGAGTGTGATTCCTGGGGGAACGAGAGGGACAGAGAACTGTCAAGAAGCAAAACACATCTGGAATCCTGCTTTAGAGAGAGGAGGGCCATGCCACTTTCTGGAGAGGTCTCTTCTCTCTTTCCCCCACTTTCTATAGCAAGATGTCTCCTAAAAGCTTACAGGTTTGAAATTTTAAAACTTTATCAAGGTGAGGGCAGTAAGTACCAACAATTCAGGGAACGTTTGCCTTTTATTCAGAACTGGCTGTGAACAAGACATCTGGCTTTTCCTGTCCTCTCTTCAGAACTGTGATTTTGAGAGAAACATTGTCCTGTAAGGATCGCTTCCATTTTCTCACTTACCAGCCCGTCTCCCAGACATACCTTAGGGCTCCCAAGTCTCTCTCTCTCTCTCTCTCTCTCTCTCTCTCTCTCTCTCTCTCTCTCTCTCTCTCTCTCTCCCTCCCCCACCCCCCTCGCTTGAGCTAAGTTCATTCATTCTTCACCACAAGTCACAGACGTGGTTACACCGAAATGTGTTTATCTCAAGATGTCTCTGTCCTCACGAAGCTGTGGCCCCTCTGCTGTGAGGGAATACAGGCTTCAGTGAGCTCGGGAAAGTCAGCGTGTGTGGTGGAGATAGATAAACACAGCCTTTGGAATTCCAGACGCAGTTCAAAACTGTGGGCTCTAACACCGTGTTTCCGAAATTCGATCATGTTTCTCATTGATTTCCATCCTGAAATTGGAAGTCTTTGCCCTCAAGACATAATAAAAGTCACATGGAGGAAAATGGAAAAGCCCCCACCCCCTTAATATTTAAAGGAGAATGATTTTTATACAAAATACTCATTTGTCTGCTTAAAAGTAAATGACATTGTGGTGCCGGTTGGGGTTGAGACCATAACACTTTGATTTATGGCTTCTGGAAGGGGAGGCCCAGCTAATGAGATTCTCCTCAGCCTAGACTAGCTGGATGGCAGCTAAGGACCTCAGGCAAGGGGAACAGGTTACTAGTGCCGGCTCCTGTCCCTGATCTAGTGCTATTATTCCACACGGACCCAGATTTCAGACCTTATTTGGTGTCTGTCTGCAGATGAGAGGCACCAAGGAAATGGGGGAAGACAGAAGAGGGGATTCCTCCTCACGTGGTCCCACCAAGGTGCAACCCCATGCTCTTGATCAGTCCTCCAGCCCACCCCACAGCTCCCTGTCTTCATGCCCAGCAGAGGGGCGTGCTGACTCCACCTTTGCTTGATGTTCTAGACACAGAGGCAGCACAGTCAGTGATACACAAGGGGATATGCACTTAGCAAAAGAACCAAGTGAGAGCCACACAGAGACTCCTCAGAGCCAGGTCCAATGAGGGTTCCCACGGCAACTAGGAGGTAGAGAAAAGAGACAGTATGTAGTTGACTTTCAGGGTGGCAGTCAGCTAACGCTAGAGTCACACATGTGAGGCATGTGGGAGTCACCTATATGAACCACACTGTGAGCTACATATGAGTCTTGTGTGTGATGTGTGGTTGCACTTAAGTATGTTGCATGTCCATGAACATGGAAACACATGAGTATTTATCCACACATGCACACAGACTCAGGTAACTTACAATGTCATGTTGTGGGAGCTGCGGGCCTCTTCCCACAGCCCAGCTCCTGGCCGCTTGGCTAGCTTATACCCAGAAATAACAACACACAAATTGTATTCTTTTAAACACTGCCTGGCCCATTAGTTTCAGCCTCTTAACCCATTTCTAATAATCTATGTAGCACCACGAGGTGCGCTTACCAGGAAAGATTCAGCATGTCTGACCTGGTGGCTGGCTGCATTGCGTCTGCCCTGGAGAGAGCTGCATGGTGTCTGTCTCAGAGAGCAGAAGCCTGCCATCTGAGCTCACTTCCTCTTCCTCCCAGCATTCTGTTCTGTTTACTCCACCCACCTATGTTTTAACCTATGAGGGCCAAGCAGTTTCTTTATTTTTTAACCAATGACCTTCCTCCATCAATGTCACATCTATCATAACTTCCTGTCTGTCCTAAACCAAGATGTCTGCCTTCCCCTGCCCCGAATGTAAATAAGGAGATACCAGCTAGCATCAAGGTTCTAGGAACTGGAGAATCATGAAGACACAGCCGTCCATGGTTTCTTGAGATATGTACGAGTAGAGAAGTCTTGGACTACATGTCATGCAGTTGAATATAGGCATCTCCTCATCAGGGTCCTCCCCCAGTTTCACACCCTAACCTAACTGAAGACATTCCTGAGCTTTAGGATAAGACCCCCAAGTCTAGTCAGGAGAAGACTCAACTCTACCATCAAATGACAACAGCCACCACTGGGCAAACACAGATCATGGGTCAGATGTCACAGCCCTGTCACAAGTGCTCTAGAAGGGCCACTTCTATTCTTTTATAATTCAACTTGACTTTTTTCCTGAGCCTCTATTCTGTGGATATTTTAATTCTAGCATACTTGGGATAATCCAAGCAGGAATTTTGTGACTTGCTCAGTGCTTTCTTTCCATGCTCTTCTCCCAGAGAACTTGCTGGTGCCCTGGCATTGGCATCCATGGGAAGATGCAGCCGTGCACATCACTGTCAGAATTGGAGCATCACTCCCTCCATCCCCCTCTGTGTTTAATGGCAAGGCCTTTACAGACCTGGATGCTCTCTCTGCTCTCTTCTGACCCCTTTGCAGAAGCTCCTTAGCTGCCAGAGGCATCTCCTCTCCAACACGGGTGATAGGACCACCTCTTCTCACCACAGAACCCCCTGAACAGAGGAGAGAGAAAGGAGAATTATCACTACCAAGGTGTACAGGAGAGAGGATTTGGTATGCACATCCTGAATTCCAAAGGCCAAGGGAGGGTTCCATTGTCTGAAGGCCACGTATGTGAGCCTTACGGTAACCTAGGGAAAGCAGGTCCAAAAACATACTCCAGCATGCCTCTCTCGCTCCTCTTTTGTCCAGACCCCCTCTTCCTCAGCCTTCAAAGAAGGGGAGCCTGTCACACGTGTCCTCGACTGCTCTCAGGAGCTCTGGTTAAGACATGTGCCTTACAAGTTGAGCAGTTCGGGAACTTGGTTTGGAAAACCAAGAACACGGGTTGCAAAGTCCATTCCAAAGTTCAGAATTTGGGTCTCGATCAGTGTTCTTTCCTTTTCTTGGTGTTTGTCCTAATAATCTTGTCCTCCCCTGAAGCACCGTCACTACTGCAGGCCCCAGAAAGGTCAAAGGATGAGAAAACACCAAGCAAAGGCACTCTGGTGAGCTTCCGAATGTCATCCTGCCTCATCCTGTCTGAGCCTTGGAAAGCCATGCCAGCAGGATGCTGCTAACCACGCTCTCCAGGAGGACATGTAAATCTAGAAGCCATGCAGATTGGACCCTGCAATAATGGATTTTTAGATCTCAGCCTTTAGGTTGGTGTGGTGACAGCTCACACTTGTAGTGCCAACACTCAGGAGGTTACGGCCAGAGGATTACTATGAGTTCAAGGCCTGCCTGGGCCTCTATCTCAACAACAACAACAACAACAACAAAATTTTAGTATTTAAACCACCTCCTTGAGTCACTGCAACTTGAACTTGTCAGGGTCACATGGACAGATTAACCTCCCACCACGTCAACCAAGGGGAAGAATGAAGCCAAGTAATGTTGACATCAGGACTTACCCTGACCCCTCTCACCTCCCACTGGACACCCTCTCATATGTCTGTACACTAGGCAGCCATTGGGGGGGGGTCTTAGCCCATCTCTAGGGTTTCTCCTGCAGAGGGCAAGGCATTGAGGAAATTCTCAGCATTTGAAGGACTTTCCAGTTCACACACCACTCTAGATTTCCTCCTTAGGATATGTGACTACCCCATCACCTGGCTTCAGGTCATCTTCTACGTCATCTCTTTTCCTGACTGTTCCCAGCTCTGGTGAACTTCTCCGCTGAGATCCTGGTACCCGAGCTCCATCAGTCCTCTTGATGTTGCTCCTTGCTTTGCGCACACCCAGACAGTTGAAATGGCTAGTCTGCCTTTCAAGAGTCTGTGACAACCCTCTAATCTGCTCCTTCCCACCTGTCCAGGTCACTTTGCTGTCACTGTCACAGCTGCCCAGATCACTGAGCTGATTAGTTCTTGCTCTTCTGTATCCTGTCTCCACACCCTTCTTATCCCTTTCTCGTCTCTGCTCCAGCCCTGTCTAAGTCTTCCGGAGACATCAGGGTTGGAGTCAAGCCTCTCACACTACTCTGGTCCAGGACCTAGCCACCCCCTAGCACTCTTTTATTCAGAAGCATTTGGTGTGCATCTCATATGATGAAGAAAAGTAAAGCAGTGGCCAGATCATGTGCCATCCTAGACTGGGGGAGTCTTTCTGAGGGATGTCACTTTAGCAGTGGCTGGAACACATGGCATGTCCTCGGTAACATTTCCTTAACTTATTCACTTCAGTAGTCATATCAGAACCACTGTAGTAAAATACATGAGGCAAGGCACTTACAAAGATAGACAGGGCTTTGGGCTTGCGGCTTCACACTTCCCGATCCTAAGTTAGGTGGTCCTTGCACTGGGAACCTCTGGCTGGAATCACACATCACACAGAGGAAGTGACAGACCAAACCACTCAAGCCAGGAAGCAATGAGGAAGAGAACGATCAGAGTTGTGAAAGATTCTGACTCTGTGGCCACAACTCACTTCAAGGGCACATCTCCAATGATTTAGGGACCTCCCATTCAATCCCATCTCTCAAAAGCTTCCCTACTTCTCAGTAATGCCACCCCAGGGACAAGCATTGATACACCTGACATCAGTGGACATTCATCCACCTATAGCATTGAGAGTCTCACTAAGAGAAATCCCAGACCATTTCCTAGAAATCTTTCCCTACAGTTTCTGATCTTGGGCACATGGCTTGAGAGAGCAAGCATGTATTTAAATTATCCTATGCAGCAAAGGGAACAGAAGCCTCAAACCCCCAGAAGCCTTTTCTGCAAAAGGTCCTGGACTCCGATAATAAAATGGCCCTTTCATTCTCATTAATGGGCAATTGATTTAAGGACCAGACCCAGTGGGTTATTGATCAGTGTTAATCATTAGAAAATGCCAAGTTAATGAATCTAACTGCCAGGAGATGCCGGTGGTACTTGGGGAGAGCCAGTTAGACACATAACCTTGCCTGCTTCCAGTTATGCAGAAATCTGGATTTTTCCCGGGGAGGTGGGGTATAGGTTGGAACAGGCTGAGCAGGGCCAGACAAGTCCTAAGCCTTTGAGGTGTGCTTCAGATTCTACTACAAGACTATTACTATATCATTTCTCAATCTAAATTTCATTTGAAAGTATCTTTGTATTTACAGTAAAACTGCAGGCTCTCGTGCCCTGCCTAGGTTAGCCCTGCCACAGTGACGGATTAATGCTATACTAGTATCATTAACTAACATTTAGATCTAATTTATAACACCTTCATTTTCAACTTCTGTCCTTTCTCTACTTCACAGTCAGGGGTCAAGCCTTGGGCTTCTCCTGGATGAGTTTCTTTGCCCTTTCTTCATTTTTGCGACCTTGACAGTTTTCTCATTTTCTTTTTAGTGTGTAAGGATGTTTTGCCTGCATGTGTGTGTGCTTGTGCACCAAATATGTGCCTAGTATCCACAGAAGCTGGAAGAAGGCATCAGATCCCCTGGGATTGCAGTTACAGAGGGTTGGGAACTGTCCTATCAGTGCTGGGAGTTAAACCCAGATCCCCTGGAAAAGCAGCCAGTGCTTTTAACCACTGAGCCATCTCTCCACTCCAGAGCTTGACAGTTGTAAGGAGGCATTCTATAGATATTTGGCTTTGGTTGTTCTTTTGTCTCAAAGTACATTTCTTGATTTCTTAAGGTGTCCATGAATATGTTTTGTTTGTTTAGTTTGGTTTGTTTTGTTTTTTTGAGACAGGGTTTCTCGGTAGCATTGGAACTTGTCCTGGAACTAGCTCTTGTAAACCAGGATGACCTCGAACTCACAGAGATCCACCTGCCTCTGGCTCCCAAGTGCTGGGATTAAAGGTGTGCACCACCAATGCCTGGCACTGAATATGTTTTTTAAAGCATATATCACTGTATACATTAATGGGATTCACACTAATGTTTCAACATATACTACAGCATAAGATCAAATCTACCCTCTCTCTATCTGCCTTCTAACTCCCTTACACTTTTCCCAACCTCTGTCACTTCTAGTCTACAACCAGGTTCTGGGTTTTAGCTACATATGCTAGACAGACAGATACAGACATCATATACAGACACATACTGACATTGTACATAGACAGATATGGACATTATACACAAACAGATATGGACATTATACATAGACTGATACATACATCATGCATATACATATACAGAGATCATACACAGATACAAACATACAGGCATCCTACACAGATAGATACAGACATCGTGCACAGACAGATACAGACCTCATAAACAGACAGATACAGACATTATACATAGACATATATATATATATATCTCATACACATACATATACAGAGATCATACACAGATAAAAACATATAGACATCATACACAGATAGATACAGAGATCATACATAGATACAGACATTATACCTAGATAGACACAGACATCATATACAGGCATCATATACATACATATACAGAGATCATATACAGATACAGACCATGCACAGACAGATAAAGACATCATACACAGACAGACACAGAGATCATACAAGGATACAGACATTATTCCCAGACAGACACAGGCATCATATACAGACATATAATCTTTGTTTTGCTGGGTCTGTGTGATTTCACTTAACACGATGTCCTCTAATTCCATTAATATTGCTGCAAATGCCAATTTTTAATGGCTGACTGGTATCCTGGCATGCATGTATGCGTGCGTATGAGTGTGTGTGAGAGAAACACCTTCTTTATTCCCTCACACACACTCATTTCTGAGTCTCTAGAATGATCCCATATTGCGAATAACCCTGCCATAAACGTGCACATGCCAGGAATTCTCTGCTATGCTACTTCATTTCCTTGGTGGTTGCACCCAGGAGGAATTCTGTAGATGGTTTTCAGAACGTCTCTCCTCTGAGTTTTCTCTGAAATACCCATCTTGATTAATCTGAGATTTGGGAAGGAAGAACACAGGGGCAAAATGCCATTCATCTCCCACAGTTTGCCAGGCTCACACTCTTGATATTGACTCCCCTCTGCTGATGGTGACCTTGGACCCTGGTGAGGTAATACGTTCCAGTCAGTCTCCAAGGAAGCCTTTCTACACAGCTCACAGGGCAGGAGTGAGGCTTCATTACCCACCTCATTGAGGGCAGAGCATCTACCTAAGTTTCTGGACTTCTGTTTGATGGCTTTCTTATGTTGCTATAGGCACATGGATGTTTACATTAATACTTAGGGCCATGATATAATACTGTTTTACGTTGTTTGAATTATCCCACTGTAGACTATAAAGAGCTCTTTCAGTTTGCACTTATGTCATTTTGGGTAACCCTGCCACTGAGGGATTTGTGTGTGTGTCTGTCTGTCTGTCTGTCTGTCTGTCTGTCTGAGCACTTCCTTGCTTTCTTGTGCCACACAATGCTCTAGGCACCTCTTGCAAATTTTCTGCCTAATCCCTGGAGTCAGTCTTTTCTCCAAGGAACCTAATCCTGCGTTAATTTTCATCATGGACTGTTATTTGTTTTGCTTCCTTTATTAGGTAAGACGCTAAGCCATATTCATTGTGGAAAATTCTTTTGCAAGTATGTAGAGGAATACAGATGGAAATATTGGAAATATCCCTCATAACTCGAGGCAGGGAAAGCTATCATTGACATCTTGGAGTATTTCCCCCAAGGTCCTTCTCTCTCTCTCTCTCTCTCTCTCTCTCTCTCTCTCTCTCTCTCTCTCTCATACACACACACTTTATGTGTGTGAGTGTTTTGCCTACATATATAGAAGTGCATTGCATATGTGCCTGGTGCCTACAGAGGCCAGAAGACGACACTGGACCTCCTGGAACTGGGTTACAATGTGATGAGCTGCTACGTGGTGTTGGGAACTGAACTCAGATCCCTCTTAAGAACAACAAGTGCTCCTAATCATTGAGCAATCTCTCCAGCCCCTAGATGCTGGCTCTTGAGAAGTCCTTTCGTGTTTTCCTACCTGATCTCAGCCAGAGCTAAGTGTATCCCAGGAATGATGAGATGTCCAGCTTCTGCCCCAGTAGCTGAGGCTGAAGGAGTCAGGTGGGTCTTTCTGTTTCCGGGTTCTGGACGCCTCCCTCACAGGCCCAAGAGGCCAAAAGTCAGGAAGAGTCCATCGGACTCTGAAGACAAGTGAATACACTTGCTTGTGACCCATAGCTGACCTGGCCTTCCTGGTCTCCAAGGATTAAGTAAGATAATGTCCATAAAGAGTGGACAAGAGCAGCTGGTAAGTAAAGGCTGTTCTTGTTATAATATTGTTAGTAGTAGCCAAAGAACCCAAGCACTTAATAGCTGAAGTTCAAGCTTAAGAAGAAGGGTGGCCCTCTGTGCAGGAGACTCTCTGCAGAGTGTTTTCCAGATGCTGGCTAGGAACGGGGAATAGACCAGGTAAGAATCTTGAGCCCAGGTGACGTCTCTACCGTCTGGCACTTGTCAGTCAGCGGGCTGATATCTAAGCACCTAGTCAGTCCTAAGGAATCTCCTCATTCCTGCTCATATCAGAAATCATTGCTTGCCTCCAGTACTGAGACTGTGGACTGTGGACAGACAGGAGAGCAGTGCCACTGTCGTACTTGGCTCTAGAACCTACAGGGGGAGGATAGGACGTAAACATGCAGCGTTATCTGCAGAGTCAGTGGCAGACAGCCAAGGGCTAGGGTCAGTCTTTGCTGTGCTGTGAGGGCTGGGTGTCCAAGTGATTCCTGGAGTCTAGCTAGAAACGCCCTGCTGATGCTGGTAACTCTGGAGAAGCATAAAACTACTTTCTGGCTAGATCGTCACTAGGAATTCTAGACAAAGTTATTTTACTAGTCCTCCCTCTAAAGAGTACATTTCCTGTGTCCCCCAAATTGGGTCTTGTGACCTCAGCATCACAGCCCACAACCACCCTGAAGAATCCACTATATCATCCAATTGACCAGACCACTCATCTGAACCTGGGAGCACTGGGAATAAGTGGTCCCAGACCTTAGTGCAGGCCCTAGCACACAGGAAAGAGGTATGTGTTTGTGGAATAAATGAATTTAGGTAGTCCTGAATAATCTTCCCAGCTCAGTATTTGTTTTTGTTTTTTGTTTTTTTTCGGTTTTTCGAGACAGGGTTTCTCTGTGGTTTTGGAGCCTGTCCTGGAACTAGCTCTTGTAGACCAGGCTGGTCTCGAACTCACAGAGATCCGCCTGCCTCTGCCTCCCAAGTGCTGGGATTAAAGGCGTGCCCCACCACCACCCGGCTCCCCAGCTCAGTATTGTAAAAGAGATAAACATGGAACCAATATGATTTGTGGTAAATTGTCTCGCCTCTCTGAGTCCCGGTTTCACTTCCTGCAGAGTAAATACAATGACAATTTCCCCTCACTTCAGAGGATTAAATGAGATTGTCTAAGTATGTTAAATAAGGTAACATATGCACTATTGCTGTCTACCACTTGAATGTTTCCTATGTTCTGGGGTTGTATTGGGCTGCACCTGATGTGTTTGAACTGATAAATATAGTAGGCACTGAACAAATACTCGTTTCCTTTCCCCAGAACTCACTGAAGGTTTATTCGTTGAAAAGATGGGTGGATGGATGCATGCTCGATGATGGATGGTGGTGGTGGATAATGGGTGGATGATGAATGGATAAAGGCTAGACGGAGGGAGCATCCCTCCAGTAGCAGGGGATAGAGTAAGTGTGGGGATCCCACTGGCAGGGCAGAAGGTTGCACCACTTTGGGATAACTATCTTGGACTTCAGAGAGCTCCTGGGTAGGAAGGTTTAGCTTTAATTAAAGTCTCAGCACAGTGTTAAATGCCATTTTATTTTAGTTCATAATTAACACTAATGAGATGAGCAGATCACAAGCTGCACACGTTTTGGGAAAGTGAAAAACAGCATCCGCTGTTGCCCACCCCACCGCGCATGCTATGTTCAATTAAAAGTTTCGAGAAAATATTGCAACTGTGCTCCTTGTCTTTGTGGTAATGAAGCATATTAATTTGAGTGTGATGAATACAATATTCCACTGACTTTTTATTCCCTTATCTACAAAAGTTTAAAATAATGGGCCAATTAAACCAGGGGAAAAGAATGCAGGGTTTTGCTGGGGCTCCAATTCAGCAATTCAACAACTGAAGGAGCAGAACTGTGAGGTTGCAACTGAGCCTGATTCCACCCCAGGACCACAGCTAACAGATACTAACCTGTATGGACAGATGTGGACCAGGACAAAATACGTACTGTATCTGGATTGAAGAAACTGCTTCTAGGCTACCTTACAGTCTTGTTTTCTCTGAATAGCAGTTGGATGGATGGGTGAGTGCATGGATGGATGGATGCATGCATGGATGCATGGATGGATGGGTGAGTGCATGGATGGATGGATGGATGCATGCATGCATGCATGCATGGATGGGTGAGTGCATGGATGGATGGATGCATGCATGGATGCATGGATGGATGGATGCATGGATGCATGCATGGATGGATGCATGGATACATGGATGGATGCATGGATGGATGCATGGATGGATAGATGGATAGAGAGTTGAACCAGATGACCTGCCAAGCTCCCCTGGTTCCCAAAGTAGTAAATCAATTATCTATGTATCTCAACTGACTTCCAAAACAAGGAAGTTAGAGACAGAATGTACAGATAAGGGTTGGCTCCCCAACTCTAGAAGTTAGAGGCAGCATCTTCAATGCCGGCACGTTCTCCATCTCTTTACTCTAGGGCACATCTATTTGTTTCAGAGTCAGTTTGAGCCTGGCTGTGGCCCACGGGATCTTCCCTCTCTGAAGTAGAGGTTTTCTGAGTGCAGCTGGCTTCTGTGAAAGGCTGACCCTCCCTTCCACACCTTGCATTAGAAGTGAGTGTCTTAGAGAAGACCTGTGAACCTGGCACATAGCCCAGGTATGTCTTTACTGACCTCTGGAAGGCTGCCCACTTCCACGTGTTCCTGTAGTCACTAACTGGACCTTGCCACTGTGACATTTGAGGCTGTCTGTATTATATACTATCAAATCTCTGTGTGCCCTGGCTCCCTATACTCTGTTCTCTGTCTTGTGGACATTCTACACACACACACACACACACACACACACAGAGCTACAAACCCATTTTCTCAGCCTAAAAATAAAAATCCTTTGTATGGTCCACAGTGCTCCATACATCCGACCCTGCATGCAAAATCCCCCACAGTTCTATCTGTTGCCATGGCTCCTCTTATCTCCATCCACTCCTAAACACCATTTCAACTTCAGCTCCCACCTTCCTCGGGTCCTTTACATGTGTGTTTGGCTGAATGTCCTTGCAACACCTCTCATCTAGTTAAAGCTTATTTATCCGCCATTCTTAACTCAAAACATCACTTCAAGGAAGACATCTGGATTTAAACTCTACACCAATTCCTTCCAGCCTGTGTTTGTCCCGAGGTTTCTATCGTCCCTGCTCTGAGTATCTTTCCTTCACAGTATCTTTCTTGTCACAGCCGGTTATCATATTGCTGTGCTATTACTTGAGTCATGGATGGCTCCCCCACTAGGCCATTTGCATTAAACCATGTATCTCTGGTGCTTAACACAGAGTCTGGTTCATAAAAGATGCTCAGTACATAGGCACTACATGTGTGGATTAATTAATTAGTTAATGCCCTATTCAAAAGCTTGGCCAGAGAGATGGCTTGGCAGTTTGGAGCATTCTTTGTTCTTCCAGAGGACCAGAGTTTGGTTCCTACTACCCACATAAAGCGCCTTAAAACCACCAGTTGTCACAGTCCAGCTCTTATGCATTGGACAACCTCTCCTGGCCTTCACAGAAACCTACACACACACACACACACACACACACACACTCACACACACACACGTACATACATACATACACATAAATTTTAAAAATAAATCTAATTTTAGAAAAAAGTTCTTCTCTTCCTACTTCCCCACACTGATTTTAGTGTGGGACTTCTTCATCTCAGAAGCACTTACTCTGTGTTAGGCTCCATGCTGGGAACTTAAACACCTTTGCTCTATCTCGCTCTCAATCAGCTGACCATATAACAAGAGTCACCTGACTACTCACCAACAGAACAGTATGTCATAAGTTCACAATGTTCACAATTGGCATAAGTTTGGGGCTTCCTGGAAGCAAAAGGGAACCTCCTGTACCTGACTGGGAGGCTTCACAAAGAACACAGCCCCTAAGCTGAGCCTGAAAGGAAAAGGGGTTGGTTGAGAAAATCCAGGCAGACTTAGTGCTCTGGCTAATAAACCCATGCGGGAAACTTGGAAGAAAGACAGGGACCAGTGCTGGGAGAAAAGCAGTCGAGGTGACGACAGAACCCAGGAGATAGGGGCTGGGCTGGAGAAGGGAGGCAAGAAGAAACAAGAACCAAGAAGCAGCAGCAGCAGCAGCTAGAGATGGCAGTGACAGAGACTAGGTAAAAGGACCTGCCCGTGAGACCTCAAATTTGAGGAGTTTCTTCTGGAGACACTGAGAGAAGACTGTTCGCATGTGAAGTGGGGGACTCCAGCTCTGGGGAGACCAAGGTGGACTCACACCTCTTCCCAGAACCTAAGCTGTCTTTTCCTCAGGGGGTCTCAGTGTGGCTGACCTTGCTCATTCATTGCAGGGAGAATTCATTTCAGGGTGGGAAATTTTTTAAAAAGTGCAAGATTAAGCAGTATAATCAGCTGCTGCTGAGAATTGGAAATGCAATAAATAATAATAGCGTTGAGAGCTGTTTTTAATAACTCACCAGCGTAATTTAGCCTCTGCTTCTCGGAGCATATGTAAAATATGTCAGATTGGGTGTACTGGCAAATGCCTCATTGCCAGCCTCTGAAGACAAATGTCTTCCCAGGAGGGAGGGGGATGGAGGGAGAACTCGGAGGATGTTGTTGGAAAAGAGATGCGGGAAGGCAGGCATTGTTCATTTGGACTCTGCTAACTCCACACTGTGACCTTCTGTTCAGGTGACAGGTCTCGATGGGCTGTCTTCAAAGGTGGATAGCAGCAATACCTCTAGAGGACAGTACTTCTGATCTGAGGGACAATGAGTTGTTTGCCAACCATAGGGTCCCTGTTTGCACGCCGTTGGCATTCTGATGAATGGTCATCCTGGCTTGTCTAGTACAGCAGATCCCTAGGGATGGGCTACCATGGCAGTACTTGTCTTACTTCCTTGAGTTAGTGAATGCTTCTGCAGCCACTGAAATTGGTTGTTCCAAATGCTTGAATTCTAACTGCCAGCAATTCCCGTGGACTGTCCTATTCTCTGGGGTCCAAACTGTCATCATGGAACTATCTAGGAGTCTTCAACTCTTAGGGAGACAACTTGACACCCTTGAAATGAAACGGTCATTGTCAGGCAATGATCAAACTTAAATCTGGCTGCCTGACTACCCTACGGGGGGAGGAAGTTTAGTGTGACACCTGTCACTTTGTCCCCTTCACAATACTGTGACTTTGCTTATCAGGGACTTCATTCTCCAGGGGAGAAAACTGGAACTTAGGTAACTTTTGCAAGAGCTAGAAAATAATTGTGCTTGGGGCCTGACTTCAGTTCCGTCTGCCTTTCGGAGCCTAGGCTATCCAGCTATGCCACCCTCTGCTGCCAGTTTGTACAGTCAATGCATTATCAGTGGCCTGTCACTGGCTGTCCTGGTCTGGAACACCCTATGTTCCTCCGAAGCTGCAGGTTTGTGATGTACAAAGTGTGGTTTACTCATTGATGTGTACATTAGGTAAATGGCTTTGGAGGGTTAATTGGTAATATCAAATGAATCAGAACGCTCACCTGGGAGGCAGTCACCCTCCTGGGCGAGCTCCGCAAGGCAAGTTCTCCCACCTCTGTCCATGTTTGGGGGCAGATATTCTGTGTTATGGTGCAGGGATGCTGTGTGCATCTGGGAACTGCAGCGTCTCTGGCAATTCCTTCCTATGAAGAAACGAGGGAGAAGGAAGAAATGCAAAAAACAAGGAGACAGAGAAGAGGCTCGAAGTTAATTAGCTTAAGCCAGATCGTAAGGATAGGCTACAAATGTGTGCCCTGCCGTGGAATTTCTGCTGAAATTCTGACAGAGTCCAGAGCCCCAAGCCAGTGGGTATGTAAACACCTTTACCGGCTGGTGCTATTTCAACTGACAGCACCAAGCTGTGCTCAGACTCACACAGTGACGAGCGGCTGATGAGTCATACGAAGGCTGGGCACTCGGTGATGGTTGTGCCCAGTGCCCTTCCACTGTCAGTGAAGCAGAACTCTGCTCTCTAGCCTGTTTTAATCCAGACCCCACAGCTTTGCTTCTGGGCCTGGAGCCAAGGCAGGAGAAGCAGATGTTGAGGAAATCAAGAAGGGAGATGTGTTACAAGCTACAAGTTTGGAGAACTGGATCCTGACAACCCATTTCAGGGTTCACAGAACCCTGAAAACAAGGCCAGGGGTCCTTCCAATTTGACATCCCCAGTGCATGCAATGAGGTTTTCCCAGGGATTATTTTTAACTCCAAGGGCAGAAACCAGCAGGTTTCTCTACAGTGGCCCCCCTTCTCTCTCCTCGGTCTCCATGGAGCCAATTATCAAACAAGAAGATCCTAGCTGAGAACTGGCTAGCCAGGCCTGGGATGGGAATGGAGGGCAGGAATCAGGTTGTGGAAGAGTGCGGAGGGAATGAGAGAGGAGATGGGGGTGGAAAGCCAGGCCAGCCAGACTCAGGGAAAACTGCCTATAGCAAGGCACCTCTTCTCAGAGACAGGATTCTGAAAAGAGGGCTACTAGCTAGGTGCAGCCTCTGTCTAAATTGTAACGTTGCGTTGACACCAATGAGATCCACCTTGATTGCTGCAATAATTAAGGCAACGGAGGAAACCTGAGTAGAGTCAAGCATGCTGCCTGCTGCATGGAAACCCTGCACAGGTAGCTTCCCTCCCGTGCCCTCGCTTTCTTATCTCAACAGCAGATCATGTTGTATCCTAACTGAAAACTCGATTAGGAACCATGTTCTCAACAAGGACTTATTGAAATCCAGAAATATACAAACAGTTTTAAAGAGTTAAGCAGTAATTTACAAATAAAAAATAAATAAAACCTCCTAATGGGACTTTCTGACATTGGGGACCTTCTGGTAGATGTAAGGCTTCTCTTTCAGCCTAGCCACAGTGTAAAAGAGGTACCCCAGAACTTAGGGAGACAGGGAACAACTGAGATAGGGAAGAAAAAGAGAGGAGGGAGAAGGAGGTAGGGAAAAAGATAGGCATCATTACTGTCTTATTGTACGATTACCACCATCATTAGAAAACTAATTTGAACAAGCTCAGCCTGTGCCCCCAAAAGGGCACCAAACGAGGAGCTAGGCTCAAGAACATAGAAATAGTTTTCTCATTTTGACTGGTGATGGGAATAATAATTATTTTTTTTCTCTGAACCATAACCACTTTGCAGTTAAACAATTTGCTTTCGGGTCGGATCAGGAGCTCTCTCTCGGGTGGTGCTCCGAGGAATTCTTTCATTTCTTTCGCACCTTTTAAAGAAAAGAAAACTGCAGGTGCAATTATTGGCATTATATTTATACCAACTGCAACACAACATTCCAGAAAATGAGGCTCCTAGCAAATTAGTTTATCCAAATGAAGTTTAGACAGTACCCTAGCAGGGAGCAGCAACTGGACAATTTGTCTCAGTGGCCCAAGAGCTGGGGAACCACTCAGAGAAGCCACATGCTAGCTGCAAGCCTTGTTGAGTCAAGAGCATACAGGTTGAGTAGTGCGTGTGTTTTCAGTTACCCGGATGGATGGCTCCCTCCTGTGGGTCACTGAACCACAGGGTCCCTACATTAGCTTCAGCTCACACAGCAGCAAGCTGGCTGGGGGGATGCAGATGTAACTTGCTAAAATAGAATTTGATTTCAAGACTGCTTGGGGCAGCCACTCAGCAGAGTTTAAGCAACAAATTATTCTCAGCTGAGAACATCTGCCTGGAAGGAAGAGTTGTGGCTAAAGAATGGAAACTCAACAAGCCAGAGATTTCCAGAAGATGTCTGAAATATACCCTTTAAGTTCCCCAGATCAAAACCTGCCAAGTCTACAACTATGACTCGTCGATTCCGTTTTATGGATGAGGAAACTCAGGGACTGAAAAACAGGTGAGAGAGGATGTAATTCAGTCAGTCTGGCATCCTCTGCCTTGCACTGTGATTCACTGGGGACTGTGCCAGGTGCCCTCTGGCGCTGCCTTGCTTCATTGTTGCAATGGCCTAAAAGAGTTACTGTTCCTAGTGAGGACAATGGATCCAAAAGTTTAAGTGAGATAGAGCTCAGTGGTACAGTGTGCACTCAGACTGTGTAAGGCCATATGATTGATCCGTGACATGGAAATAAGCAAGAGGAGAGATTAAAACAACTTGACCAGGTCGCCCATCCACAAGGAGACGGAGTTAAAATTCAAACCCAGGGGCTCGATTATTTGGCAGAAATTCACCCCCTGTAAGTAGGTGCATCTTGGTTCCCAGGATTCCTGAGAGACCTCACAAAACATGACAGGACTCACATGTCAGAGTGTGAGAACCATATCAGATCCTGGTCTTTTGTGGTATTAGAGGGGAAAAAAAGTCAAAAGTCAAAGGTCTATTACCTACAATTCATTGTCACCAGAGAGCTTTTCTTATGGGATCAAGCCTTTGTTTCTTATGGCAAATGCCTGCTAGTGTTGGTGAAGGGTTGAAGAAGGCCAGCAAGGTGAAAATTTTTCTCTAAAAATAGTAATTTGGAATAAACTAATGAGAAAAGTGTCAAGTTCTGTGCATGCTTAGATCACCAGTGTAAACAGATTTACTTTATGATCCACTGGAAATAAGAGGTAGCAATTTGCAAAAACGGAATTTCCCAAGTGGTCCAATGAGAGGGGAGTTTTCTCATCAAGTGAAAGGTGGCACCCTAAAAGGGGTGTGGGGGGGAAGCTCTGCACACAGTCATGCACGGTAGCGAGACTGCGAAGTGAAGAGGTGGTTCCTAGAGTCAGTGAGTCATGACGATCTCACAAATGCCAGGCCACAGGCGCCACTTTCACCTGCTGGGGATGCTGCAGTCTCGGACTCACGTGGGTGGAGCACCATCCAGGAGATCTGAGATGCACTCTGCTCTTCCTGGGCTTGAAGAAGAGTGCTGTGTGCACCTTGTAGTTTCTTGGAAGTTAATAGTTTGAGGTTTCTGTCATTCCTAAAATTTAGAATTATGAGACAATCAACTTTTAAACATTTACATGATGACACTAGAGCAGAAAGTGGAGCCACCAAGTCCCCTTTGCACCATTCGTTCCCAGAGGATCGTGACAAGCAATTAAATCTTGTTCCACGCATCTTGTAAATACTAAAAAAAAAATGCCTAGTGGGGGAATGGAGTGGAAATGTGTGTGAAGTCAAACAGGGAAAGAAGTGAAAGTGGGGGTGGGGCAGAACCCCAAGAGAGAAGGTAAGATGGAGCTATCTGCTCAGAGCTGGCATCTGAAGCAATAAACAGATGTACATGTCTGCAAAGATGAAGAAGGCAGAGACAAGAGGGTCCCCAGAGCAGCACAGTCTTAGGGGGCTGAGAGTTACCAGAAAGGAAGCAATAAAGAGAGGGAAAGAGACAGGTGTAGACAAGGCTCAGGCTAGAGAAGCCAGAGCAAGAGGCTGGCTTACTGGAGACTTGGGGGTCTCCCACACTATTGTCATCTCACGTGCCTGGGCACCCTGATCCTTGTGGGGTCACAGATGCTAGCCCTCAGAGTGTAGAAAACATACTTCATCAAGAAGACTCTGCACAGGTGGATTGGCTAAATTTCTGTCTGGATAGGTAGGATCTGGAAGAGAATTGTGGTGTCTCATAAACCAGAAGTAGTAAGGAGAAATGCTCATTTATAACTCTTGCTGTTTTTGAAGTATTGATGTTTCTTCCATGCCAATGACTGACTTTGTAATTTACGAAAAAATAGCTTTCACGGCTGGTACAGGCAGACTCCAGGGGCTGTGTTTGGACATGGTTTGGCTCCCAGACATTCAGGTACAAAAGGACAATGTTGAGGGGATGGAACCTTTAACAGTTGGGGTCTAAGAGGCAGTAATTAGGTCACTGAGGGCTCCCCCTCCTGAATGGATTAATGCTGTCTGAAGAGCCTGAGTCAGCTCTGGTCATAAAGGATTCTGAAACATTTTATTATATCAAAAGCAAACCTGGCTGTCCAGTCTCTTGGCCCAGGTCTTGCCATGTGGCCTTCTTTGTTTGCACACAGGCTCCCTGTCTGCTCTGGTTCCCTCACCGGAGTCACAGATGCAAATGACCAGAACTGTGAGCTACACAAAGCCTTTTATTCATAAAATGCCCCAGTTATTTTGTTAGAACAACAGAAAATTGAACAGTACTCCACAATGTCTTTGTCCAGACACCAATGAGACCAAACGCAGACACATAAAACTGAGATATGTAGATTATTTTCCCTTTTAAAATAAAAAACGAGCTGGGCAGTGGTGGCACATGCATTTAATCCCAACACTCGGGGGCAGAGGCAGGCAGATCTCTGTGAGTTCAAGGCCAGCCAGGTTTACAGAGCTAGTTTCAGGACAGCCAGGACTACACAGAGAAACTCTGTCTCAGAGAGAGAGAGAGAGAGAGAGAGAGAGAGAGAGAGAGAGAGAGAGAGATTGTTGCTCACACTTAGTTCTTGCTAATACTTTAAGTCCATTCTACAGGTATGTGAAGAAAAACTTCAATAATGGGTCATTCTTTAACCCAATCCCTGAATTCTCTACAGAGGCAACCAAACTTGTCAGTGATCCATTATATCTGTCTAGAAATATTTTATGTATCTGCCAGGAGATGTATATCTCTTTTCCACATTAAAATGGTAATGTGAAACAACTTTATTTTTCATGTAATAATATATTTTAGAGCCCCCACCCAAAGATTCATAAGTGTGTCATATTGTCTTAATGGCTACAAAGTATACTTTTTCCTTGTGGCCTATAGTGATAAGCATAGAAGATTTTTCAGTCGTATATATATGTATACATATATATGTATATGTTATATGTATGTATACATATTATACATATATACATATACATATATATACATATATATATATATCACCAAGTGAGCAAAGATTATGTCCGTCCATACTGGTGCATGCAAGTATGCATCCCTACAAGTAAAATCTCTGGAGGAAAGAAATGTGTTGTTTTATTGAAATGTTTGCATTTCTGCTGACTATCCAAGAGAGTGCCCTTCCTCAAACAGTTGCCAGCACAGTGTGTCTCCAAGATATGGCCTAGTGTTGCTTAGTACAGCCCTGCCCTCACTCTGTTTTCTCAGAGGAGGTCAGCTGATCCACAGAAGAGGAGAGTGCCCCCCATGGAGGTTCAGGATCTTGCCAGAGGTCAGATGTCTGTGACTCTAAGTCTCCAGTCTTCCCCCTTCAATGTGCTGGGTACTTTCCCCCAGCAAGCTTGCTGCTGGCATTCTGTGCAAGAAGAGACTGAAGTCTGCACAGAAACTGAACATTTAGAACATCCCTTTTTTTGCTTTCCCATATTCTACCTCTGAATTGTCTCTTTCACTTCAGCCCCGGGATTACACGTTCAACCTGGCCCCCTTAACTCCTGACACAGTTAAGAGACTGTTAGGAGACAGATGGGACTGGGTGTGCCGGTTTATAACTTTCTTGGTGGTTGTTACCAGAGCCACTTCATAATGTCAGGCTTAGAATCAGCTGCATTCCAGGACCAGCTTGTCTGATTTCTGCACTGGAAAAGTAAAGACAAATTGTTAGGGGGGCAAAATGAGTTTTTACCTCTGGGTCTGGGATCTGAAGCAATCAACGTCTTTGTCTTTAAAACGGTTTACACTGGCACACAAACCCCTGAATCCTTCAGAGAGTATGCTGCGAAGGGTTGCCAATTATTGTTTCTCTCTGCTAGCAGATGTTTAGGGGCTGGTTAAACCTTAGGAGAAATTACCTTAGGAAATGGGGAAATAAAAGCAAAGATTACCAAGAAACGTAGAGATTGCAAGGTAGGAGGAGAGAGGTGGAGGGAGGAGTGGAAAGGAGGGAGGGAGAAAGTGAGAGGAAGCGAGGCTGGTGGAAATAACCTTACACTTGTAACAGCGGGAAAGAAGGTCGATTTTCCAGCTTTAAATGCCTGTCCGCGCCCTGCTTGCCCACCCCAGATCGGAGATGTTGACAGAGGGCGAGTCAGAAGGGCTCCAGACCTTGGGAATAGTGGTGGTCGTGTGTTCCTCTCTGAAACTGTTGCACTACCTCGGGCTGATTGACTTGTCAGACGGTAAGCGAGCCCCGGAGCTTCCCCGTTTTATACGAACGTGTTATCCGGCTTCGATAGTTGTAAAAGTAGTTCAGGGGGGAAAAAATAAGCAGGAAGTGCGCGAGAGTCTCAGAGGATCTGATGGCGCCGGCTGCACCAATCTTCCCTTAGCTGCTTTAGCGCTGTCCGTGGTGCTGAACTGTGCCGCGCCAGCGGAGCGCTTGTGGGTCCTAGTGTTCCCTGAATGAGCAGAGCGTAAGGCATACTTCTCCCGGAAAGTGTCTGATAAATATGCATATTTTGGTAGAAGCCAGAGACTTTTAGAAGTCATTATGTTGTTGATTAACTTGCAGTAGCTGAAAAGATTATAGGAAGGTAAAATGCTAATCACAGCCCAACAATTAACTAACAAACGCTGGCTCCTTCCCTAACCCTCAACCTTCATAAAGACTCTTGTTCTAGAGCCACTTCATCAGCTGTGGCTTTAATTCCAGTTCTTAATGAGAATGTAGCTATAAATCCGGTCACCGGCATTGTTTATGATTGCGAAAGTGGTAGTGGTTTGGAGCTCTTGAGTGCCTCTCTTCTAGTTATACATAAAATACATAATAGGTTGTTTTTCAAACTGCAGTCTCTTGCATTGCTCTGCAGAATGCAAGAACTTGCTTATATGTGACTGTTTGAGTAATGACAGGGAGGTGAAAGTGTTGATTACCCTGATGCTGCTGGTATAATGTGTGTGTGTGTGTGTGTGTGTGTGTGTGTGTGTGTGTGTGTGTTAAAGCACCAGACCATAGTCCTCAGACATGTGTCATTATTATGGTGTAACCAAAATTTTTTAATGTTGAAGAAGATGAAATTTTAAAATACCTGGATTCGATTATCATATACTACATACTTGTACCAAGTTGTCACATGCTTACAAACATGTACAATTGAACTAAGAAGTTTTAAAAATAAAAGAATTAAATACCACATGAAGAAAAGTTAGCAGCAAGTTTTTCAAACTTGAGAGATATACCCAAAGTATCTGCAAATGTATTCAACATACATTCTCTGATAACTGCATAGCATGGGCAGAAGTTCTCTTCCAACAGGTATTGTATGACTGAACTCTATACAATAATGAAATATCAGTTGTATACCAATCACTTCTAAAGGATCTGGGTCTCTGTTTTTGGGGTGGTGTTTTTAAGACAGGGTTTTCTGTGTAGCCTTGACTATCATGGAACTCCCTCTGTAGACCAGGCTGACCTCAAACTCACAGAGATCTGCCTGCCTCTGCCTCCCAAGTACAGGAATCGAAGGCCTAATACCACCATGCCCAGCCCTTCCTTTAGGCTGGATATGGTGGTGCATGCCCTTGATCCAAGCACTGTAGAGGCATCTGCAGATGGATGTCTGTAAGTCTGAGGCTAGCCCTGTCATGAGTTCCAAGCCAGGCAGGGCTGTAGAGTGAGACCTTGTCTGAACAGAAAAAAAGAAAGAAAAAAAATCTTCCTAGTTTGTTTTAATCTCTCCTCCAAGGAATTTTAGAGCTAATCCTCTTAACTGAGTTTTGTGGATTGAGATGGTAACTAGACTCTGAGTCTCTTGTCTCTGCTTCAGCCAGCCCAGACGACTGGACTGTGTTAGGCCTGGATGTGGGAGTTGTTTTAGCTCTAGCTAAAACGTAGTGAATCGATGGTTTTATAACCCTAGTTTCCTGAGATGCCAGAAACAAAAGCACATTTAGAAATATTTTCTTCCTCCTTAAAACACACGTGAAATCTAAATATCTGTACGAGCAGTTCTGTGTACATAGAGAGAGGTAGCCACTTATGTGTGCCCTGTCTACGACCCAAGCTCAGCTGGCCCACCCGTGTTAACAGACACTTAATCCTTCTGTTGCACAGCATATTCCAGGAGAACATGTTTCAGCCATGTTCAGAGCTCCAGAGTAGCTACTGACTGATACTGTGATTGCAGGCATTACTCCCCACGTCCTCATGAGGGTAAGTGAGGGTGATGTCAAAACATCCTGCTCTTCCCTTCTTGTATCCAGAAGTGTCCGTCTACCTCCCCACCCCCACGAGTGCTTCTGAAGATTGTAGCTTTCTACTTTGCTGCTAGGGAGGATGTCACTCATCCATCTGACGTTATAGAAATGGGGAAAGGGTAAAGCTTAAAAAAAAGTAGGGATATTGCATTTAGCACTATTGCTAGAAGCCCCACATGAAGGAAAAGAAGGGGGTAAGCATTTATTCAGCACCTATGAGGCACCAAGAACAGTTAGGTGGATTTATGTGCAAGAATGAGTGCACCCTGCAGAGTAACACTCTGAGGAAAATAAATAAATAGTTCTAGAAAGCAGATGTCATCGTTCCTTTTATATAAGAAGACAGATTGAGGAAAGTTAAATAAAATCTCCAGAGCTGCAACAACTGTGTGGTGGAAGTGCCTGCCTCTGGAGTTCCACATTCTGCTTTATGCACCATCAGGGAGCTGGGCCAGATGAGGTCTGCAATATGTCCCTAAGCCTATAGCACATATGGGTGCGTAGGTTAGAGCCCTCACAATAAGGCGTGGAATGTCGTTTTCAACATGTATACCACATTAGAAGCTCTGTTAACTTATTGGAGAGAGTGCTGAGAGAGAAGTCTACTTTCAGGAAAGGCTCTGGTATCCACATAACATAGTCACTCCAAGGAGAGTGGAACGCCTTTATAGGACCCTGGGATCTTAGTCTTGTTCTTAATATAGTATCTTATGGGCAATGTGAGATGGTACAGAAATGTCAGGTACAGCATCAGAAGAGCTTGGATCCAGTCCTGGGCATGTCTTGCATTATTTGCCAGTTCCAACAAGCCCCTTCTTCTCTCTTTCATTTTCCTCACATTCCTCACAAGAAAGAGAAACTATTAACAATCATTCTATTAATTTCCTGATGCTGCATGCCATGTTGCTACAAATTAGGTATTTTGAAATAACAGACATGTTCTCTTTCATGGTTCTGGAGGCTAAATGTCCAAAGTCAAGGTGCTGGCAAACTCTGGAGTCTGGGGCATCTTGGAAAAGATCCTTCCTGGCCTCTTCTACCTTATGGCACTCCAGGTGATTTTAGCTTCTGGCAGCATGACCCCAATCTCAGAATCCACCTAACCTCTTCTCCCTGTGTGCGTCTAGCTTTGCGTGGTGATTCCCCGCCCCCCTTGTAAGGACAGCAGCCATGTTGTGTCGGGGCCCACTCTAATAATTTGATTTTTAACTTCATTACATCTGCAAAGACCTTATTTCCAAATAAGGGTTGGAGTTAGAACTTCAATAAGCCTTTTGGGAAGATACAATTCAATTTATAACAATTGGGGGTGTGTAATTTGATTCATAACAGCAGCAGTCATGTTCCTATAGCTGCATAAAGAATTAAATGAAAAACACATGGGGAAAGGCCAACCTTCCTACCTACAGCTGTGCTTCATCGTGCTTAACACTGCTTTGACCTGAAAGCATCCCCCACCCCAGAAGAATATAGTATTTATTAGGGGGAAAACATGCATTGCTATGGCCAAGTCCTTGGGCAGTATAATCATTTCCTTTGGATTTGAAAGGGAAGAATTGTTGGCATAGAAGTTTTCCAAATAAGAATCCTAGAAACACCCTTCACCCGGCATCCCGTGTCATCATACACACTCCAGCTTCTACTGCAGTTCCTGCTAATCAGCTGAACTGGGCACTGCTTCTACCTGAGGATTAGCAAGTGCTTCCTGGGGTGAGGTGAAGGCAGGCGAGCAGATTCTAAGTTCAGAGAACTTCACCAGTTCATTAGCTGTCTCTCTGCTCGCCTGCTGCTCGGAGGGCCAGCCCTCCAAGCAGTCTCAGCTCTACTAGGTAAGACCACTATTTTCCCTCAGAGTCGTGTCTAGCCATACCTATAAACCCTGCCATAGCAACTTCAAAAGGCATTAGCTATTTCAGGTCGAGTCACCGATTAAGACAGCAAGGCATACATCAGTGTCTCTCAACAGGGTTCTCCTATACCTGTATCTTACATACCTTACATCTGTCTGAGTTGCTCTGGAGGCCTGCTAAATCCATTTGTTAGTGAAAAGATTGAACACAGCTCTTAAGAAACTCACTAACATATGTGCCTGGATTCAACCATTATTTATAGGTTTATCATATGTCTGATATTTCATAGACTAAAATACAATGTTTGACCTGGACCTCAGAACAGTTTTGATATTAAAAAGCTATATATTGTTGATGGATCAAATTCATAGATCTAAAAAACATTGAGACCTGAGCTCTCATTTCAAACAGAATGACCATGAAGTAACTATTTCAAAACTTTGGATCTCTTCTGTCTAAACATACACAGCCTTATGCTTAAATTGTGCCTGGAACATGCAGAGATTCACTAGTCCTCTTAGTGTGCATCTAGGCTATTCTTCTTGGTGAAGTCCTCTTGACCTACTACAGCCAGGTTTATAGAAAGCTGGATAATGGCTGCAGAAAGAGACCAGATGTGAGCTGCTGGAATGTGTAGCAGTTACCCTAACAGAAAAAGTTCTTTGTGGATGTAATGAAGTCAAAGGGCCTGAGATGAGATTCTCCTGGATTATGTGAGCCCTAGATGTCATCACAGATGGTTTAAGAGGCAGATAGAGACGAGACACAGACGGGTGAGACAAAGATGGGAGACAGAAACGGGGATTGGAGTGATGTATCGGTAAGCCAAGGGGTGCTGGCAGTCCCCTGGGACCTAAGTTGGAGAAGGCAAAGAATTCGCTTCCTGTGGAGACTTTCAAAGCTGTGGTCTTGCCAGCTTTCATTTCAGCATAAGACATTGAAGTTCTGACCTCTGCTGCTGAGTATCAATTTTTACTAGTTTAGCCATCAGCTTGCAGTAGTCTGTTGTGGCAGCCTCAGGAAAACAACGCATAGCCTTTTAAAGTATTTCTTCATTCATTATAATAGAATATGAAATAAAATACATATACTTAAAAGCTCAGGAACAGATAGACCTATTGATCGGGAATGCTAGTAATATAAGGACTCAGGTTACATTTTCTCAGCAGTTAGAAGAAAGACGAGAAGTAGCAAGCCCAACCGCCTATCAGCACCAACGTGGGGGACTGGAGAGATTTACATTAGTGGTGAAGGGCAGCAATAAGAGCATATTCAGCGTGTGCCAAGCAAAACTCCTCATAATAAAAACTTATCCTTTCCCTGGACTGGAGGTGGTTAAAAGTACATACTGAGTTTGGCTCTCAGCACATACACCAGGCAGTTCACAACTGCCTATGACTCCAGCTTCTAGGGACCCAACACCCTCTTCTGGACGCTGCTAGCACACACACTGACACATGCACACACCACACATAGGCACATGCATACACACGTCATTTTTAAACAATAAAAATAAATCTTATAAAAACTCTCATGGACAAACAAACAGAAATGCATTTCCCTTCTGCAATCTCAGCCCAGATTTCCTCTTTTCTCTTCTTTCTCTTCCTCTTCCTTTTGCTCATTTTTAGGGCTTCTGTAAATGTAGTCATACTTTAATTGGTGTGTTTAACCTTGATTGCTTGTCTGCTTGCTTTAAGCAGTGTCTATGACCCACCTTCTCCAAGATATGAGAGACAGGACACCTTCACTTCCTTCTGCATTTCCCACCCTGTCTGCCAACTCTATTCATTATTTTGTCCTTTCACACGGTCAGCATTTTGATGCACCCCAAAGCATCCCCATTCCAAGGCAAATAGGAAGTTCTTCCTGTATCTCATTCAGCTTGAGGGCAACCCCGGCTCCTGTTTTGGAGGGTTCCCAGTTCTGTCTGCCAGCGTCTCTTCTTATATGATCAGGAGACATCTCCCCATCTCCTTCAGCAGCAGAACTTCCTGTGTTCAGAGTCCTTCCAGCCCTTCCCATCTCCAAAAGATACTGAGAACTGCCCAAGGCCAGGCCTTCTATCCTCCATCCCAATATAACCAACGTGCTGTCTCTTTGTTTGCCCACAGACTCACCCTACAGCTGAGAATCCCCTGAAACCAGAGCAAATTACACTGTGTTTGGAGAACCAGGATAGCTAGTACTTCACCGTATACTCTAGCAAACACCAACGAACCTTGTGAATTTTAATTTTCTGTTCACGATAGTAAACCCCGAGGGGGAAAAGAGAAAGGTGCATGCAAGTGGAGGTATCTGAATTGGACCAGACTGACTTTCCTCAAAGAAATAAAAATCATTCAGTTCATCTGTTTTAAGTCCCATACACACACACACACACACACACACACACACACACACACACACACACACACATTTGCACAAGCAATACATGAATGAATCTTTTGGGGAACTCCTCAGCATACAAAGTGAGATGTCCACTACACCCCTGTGTGTGTCTGTCCCCTTTTTGTTTCCAGACCCATGACATATGCAGCCTGTATGCCCATCCTATTATTATCCTCAAGACAAAGTGATATTAAGATACTTGAGTTCAGATGCTAGAAATCATGGGGCAGATAGTTGTTGGCATGGGATTGACACCTGACTTTTACATCAAGAAAAATGGATATAACTGTAGTAAAGGAAGAGAAAGAAAGCCACTGGGTAAGTTCATAATAATCTGAGAGAGAGAGAGAGAGAGAGAGAGAGAGAGAGAGAGAGAGAGAGAGAGAGAGAGAGAGAGAGAGGGAGTAGAAATAAAACATGGCAGGGATGAAAGAGACACATAGGTAAAAGTGAGAGAGGAATGGAGAGGGTAACAGGAAGGAGATCCTCCCAATTCTCAAGCAAGCATGTGGCTCTCAGGTTCACTTAATGCTTAGGTAATTCTCTGTAATCATCACCCATCTGGAGTTAGCCTTCATTCTCCAGGAACTCCGCATGGCATAGCAAAATCACAGCAGCCTGCCCTGTGCTTGAGGGGTGACCAGGATACAGTTCCCATCAGACAAACCAGCTCTGCAGCTGAAGCCGAATGCACACAAAGAAACTCTGGCGGGTCCCTTGGGGCTTTCGTTTGTTTAGTTTGTTCAACACTGAACACCACTGATCTGCTGTCCTTGACAATGAGCATGTCATATCGCCATTCTTTTACTTCCCTCAAGGCAACACGCAAACATTAGGCTGTGCGTAGGCTGCTCCTCGTCAACTCATCTCACCTCCCTGTGTCTGTTCTCTTCCTGGTCTCCAGCCCAAACACGTCACGTCTCTGTCCTCTCCTAGGGTCCCCTATTGTGGTGGCCCTGGAGCTGGCCTACCATTTACCCTTTCCTTGGCTTCTCTTTTAGTCTGTTGGCATCAACACTTGCCCAGCCTATGTCCTTTTTTTTTTTCTGGATTCCGACTACTCTTGAGTTTCACACACACACACACACACACACACACACACACACACACACACACACACACACGATTCCATTTGGTCACTGAATGAGCCTAACATGTGAAATGTAATTTTCATGGTTTATTGTTTCTTTGTTTAAATTATAGCATCATGGCTTGAAGCCATGGGCTGCCTTCACTTTTGCCTGTTTTTAAAGTTAGAATGAAGATGGCTAGAATGTCCTTTTCAGGAGTCAGCGTGAGCTGACTAGAAGAATGCCACACACAGCGCCACGTGCCCACTCCTTGAGTTAAAAGGCAGGGTTTGCGTCCCAAAATTGATTTTCACAGTGCTACCATACAAAGTGGATTTCATCTCCTTGACACTCACTTTTTATATCTGCAAAATGGGTAGAAAGTTATTGTCTCATGGATGTTGTGAGATGGGTGTGAGAGGGTGTGCCCTGCGCACAGAATAATGTGCACTAAATGTCACCTCTGAATCTGAGTGACAGTGATCTCCTTGAGATCCCAAGTCATCCGACTGAAAGCAGAAAAAGCAGATGGTGCCCAGCAGAAGAGGGATGCAAAGACAGCAATGCCAAGGTTAGAGGAAAGGGCCTTAGAGGGTTTACAAGAGAAAAACAATGTGACTTTATTCTAACAGGTACAATTACTGAGATTTCCTGTGTGTCAAGAAATGTTTTTAAACACATTATACATTTCACAGAGAGTTGCCTCCATATCTTCAGGGGGTTGTGTCTGGACCCCCAGGGGTAGCAAAACCCTTAGATGCTCAGATCCCTTCTGTAAAATGGTGCTGGGTTTGCACAGAGCCTCCTTACAGCCTCCTGTGTGCTGTGAAACTTCTCAAGATGACTGACACTCTATCACAATGCGAGTGCTATATAAAAAATATTCTATTATATCACCCAAGGAAGAACACTGGGGAACATGTCTGCACATTCTCAGGCAGGTGCATGAATTTTTTCAGATAATCTTGGCCTGTGATCGTCTGAACTACGGAGGACTGTTACTTCATTTGGTCTTCGAGACCGTAAAGCGAACACCATCACTTCCCCCATTTCTCACACGAAGCACCAAGAAGTGAAGCCACAGGCTTAGGGCCACACAGTTAAGGAGGCAGGACGCTGGGACTCAAACTTAGAGGTTGGGTTGCCGAACTCAGCCTTTCTAAAGAGAAGTACAATGAGCCTAGTCCCCATCTCAGGCAGAATACGGCTGAGTTAGAGCTGAGATGTCGGAGCCCTTGCTGTGGGGTCTTTACGTTGGTTTGACATGTTTATGTCACTCTGCATTCTGCCCAGTGGCTTCCTCTGGAAGGAAACCTGCAAGCCTGCTTTATCCTGTAGACAGAAGGAACAGTTAACTCAGAAGACTCATGAATGCAACTAGCACATAGTAGCTGGTCTGTAAGCGCTAGGGCTTATGCAGTGGACCCAGATCTTAACCTCCGTAATATAGGAGTCAGAAGCAGCCTCAAAGTGAAGAACGAATGAGGAAGACTTCTGCTCCTAGGATTTTATCATTTAAATAAGTAAAAGAGGTACCGAAAACCTAAAAGGAGACCCTCAAGTTTCTTGTGTGGACAAGGTATGGTTCATAGAATGCCTACCCACACACGACCTTAAAAAGTATAAATTGTCTGATGATACAGAAATAACCCTAGAATGAGAATTTAATAAAGAAAAACAAATAGAATTAGACTAAGCTCTGCCATCTGTCTCTAGTGACTCTGTCTTCTGTGAATGGGGAAATAGGGCCCATGTTCAGCATGTTGGAAGATATAGTTGAGATACATTGACTGGATCTAGAGCTGTCTACAAATACTCCACAAGGATACAAAGAGAAGGATGCCCATACCACTTTCAAGACGTCTCCCAGTGGCCATTGCCATCACATGGGTCATGGGCAGCCCCTGGGCACAACCAGACTGGCTCAGCTTTGCCAGAGTCTGAGAGGCCCCTGGAACCCAGAAAGCTTGTGCTCCCACTCCCCAGTCTCCTCTTCAGCCCCCCAAACTGCCCCCAAGCTCCAGTGTGCAGGGGCGAGGCCCTGGAGGGGGCGCTGGAATGCCACAAGACCTCACTCTCAGGAATTCAATATAGAAAACACATTAAGACCTGTTTACATGGAACTGCTGTTTATAATTATTGTTCCCTATGGGATATTCCCCCACTGCTTCCTCCAATCCTGCTTTAAACTGCTCAACTAATAGAGCTTTCCTGGCTTCCCCAGGGAGACATTCACAGGCACTAATAGAGCCATAATTCAAAAATTGCTTGATATACATGCCCTCAATTTTCCCCCCAGAACAACCTAAGTGAAGATCCTCAAACATGCAGCTTGCTCATTGGCCAGAGGCAAATAAACATGCCTGGTATTAAATATACAGCCTCCTGTTCATCCAGGTCGCCACCAAGCCACAACAGCTACCATGCCTGGCATTAAATATACAGCCTCCTGTTCATCCAGGTCGCCACCAAGCCACAACAGCTACCATGCTTGATCCTAAGAGAACCCTCTGCCACCAAGTGCAACTGGGAAGAAGCCAGCTGCTGGGTGGGACCTCCAAAGACCTCTAAAGTCTGCAAACCTTTTCTAAAATACTTCAGGTAGAGCAAGAAGGTCAGGGTAGGCACCCTCCGTGCCCCCAGAGAAGCAGGGACTCAATGGTTAGCAGCTCCAGAGAAAATGGCTTCGTCTTTCTGATGCATGAAGAACAGGACAGAAAAAGAAGTGCATCTCAGTGTTGCATCAATACACCGCCACGATGCATCAACGCCATCACCATGCACAGTTACTAAAAAGTGTAATCCGCCTTCAGATGCCAGCGTGAATAATTACTCTGGTGAGTCTCTGCATCCCTTCAGCTTTGTGAGTGCTGGCTTACCGAATGGCAAGATGGAGGTACCACATCACCACTCAGGATCACCGGGCAGTAAAGGAGGATTAGCAAGCACAAATGCATCTAATTTATCTTTACAGGCAGCTGTTCAGGAAATGTCCCTCTGTCTCTTCTGCTAACATCTGAATATGGTAGGAATGGACGCTTTGATAGGCTTGTTAACAAGTGTGTGTGTTGTACATTCCTAAACGTGCTAAAATTAGGACAAGTAAATGAGGACAGATTAGAATAAGGTTGACTTCCTCAAAATGAATACGTTTAACGAAACTTGCTATCTTGAGAGGAAATTCATATAAATTGAAAATAGCATAGATTCAAATGACTTTAGAGACTGTTCTTGAGACAGAATTGATAATAAACTAAAAATATATAAAGAGAGAGTCAACACATACTGGTAAAGTAAAAACCCAGTGTCCTCCTGGTCTCTGTGGCAGAAGGAAGTGGGGACCCAGAAAATGGAAGTCCCTATCCCAGAATGGGGGACTGGGTCCCAATCCCAGGTTTCCCACCCCACTCCTCTGCCCACTCACTCACTCCTGCTGGTCAGTGTTATTTGCATTGTTGACATTGGCAAGAGGGCAGACCATCTACATCTTGTTGATGGAGCCAGATTGGCACCTCGGCAGGGTGACCCCAAATGTCTACATGGTCTACTATCCCACCTTTCTCTGCACATGGGTAGACTAGAGGGACAGGAAAGGAGCCACAACCTATTGCCCACCCTCTGAGTACCATGCTTTGGAAACAAGTACCTGGGTTCTCACATCTATGGCACCCCTTGGAAGACCCTGGGAAATGAGTGTCCTTTACACAGAAGCCACACAGGCAGTGTGTGACAGGGATGAGATTCAAATCATTCCAGTTCCTGCGTTCAGCCACTCACCTCTCCATTTTCTCCATCTTTCTTGATGCAAAATACCTGACGTCGAGAGCCTCAGTCATCCAGAACACACACACTGATACAAATGAGCCTCCAATGATGTAGAAATAAAATTGTTTTTTGTAAATACATGGGCAAATCTCTTAATCTCCCCTTCCATAGCTATATTACAGTGGTGGACACTTTTCTATCTGGAGGAAGGATGAGCATACATACAAGGACCTATGAAGGTCCCAGAGGTAACCAAGAAGTAAGACGCAGGCTCACAGGACAACATGAAGAAGTAATATGTTGGCCTCAGGTCTTTCATCCCGGCGGCTTTTGCACACTGGCCTTGCAGGAACCACAGTCAAAAGCCTCCCAACCTACTGTAAAGAACCCCAGCCTGTTGCAAAGTACCCCAGTCTTCTGGAAAGTACTCCAACCTTCTGCAAAGTACCCCAGCCTACTGTAAAGTACCCCAACCTGCTGCAAAGTACCCCAGTCTCCTGGAAAGTACCCCAGTCTGCTACAAAGTATCCCAGGCTGCTGCAAAGTACCCAAGCCTGCTGTAAAGTATCCCAGCCTGCTGCAAAGTATCCCAGCCTGCTGCAAAGTATCCCAGCCTGCTGCAAAGTATCCCAGCCTGCTGCTGAACCTCAGACTCTTCAGACTGATCAGGAACAAATGGGAATCTGCCTGTCATCCCTCCAGGATGACAGATACTATTGCTAGAAACTGGAAAGAAGGTTGAAGCGATCTCACCAAAGACTCCAATTTATCTTTTGGACCATTTTAGTCGGCAGTCTCATGTCACGGCTGCACACTTTTCCAGGAGTAATTAGAGTGCTAATCTGTAAGAAAGATGTCTATTAAGAATAAATTAATAATAGCTAGTGCATTTTGGCTGGCAATCTGGAATGATATGGCCATCCTATAAAAATTCATGTGTTTTTAATGAGCCTGAGACATGTTTCTCAATGAACCACAGATGGTTCGTTTTTAGTAGCCTACCATCCTGGTTTTCTTCTTTGATGCTGTGAGAGGGTTTGTTTTGTTTACAAGTTACAGCCCATCATCAAAAGAAGCCAAGGCAGGCACTAAAGTGGAGACCACAGAGGAACAGCGCTTGCTGGCTCGCTTCCTCTGGCTTCCTCAGCTACCTTTCTTACACAGCTCAGGCCCACCTGCCCAGGGATGGAACTGCCCACAATGGGCAGGAGCCTTCTGCATCCATTAAGAATTATGAGAAAATGCCTCACAGACATGGCAGAGGTCAATCTGATTGAGGCAACTGTTTTAATTGATGCTCCCTCTTCCCAGGTGCATCAAGTTGGCTAATGCTATCAATAACATCTCTAGGAAGACATTATGGGCATGTGTATTTGAAATGGTGAAACAGAACTACAGCAGGTCTCTGGGAACCCCCAAGCTCTTTCTAATTTTCAAATTTCACTGCAACTTCTCTTGCCCCATAGGGAAGGAATTGGAGCGATTGTTCCACTCTTCCCTAGCACACAAGGATCCTCGCATCTTATTCCCGGGGCTGATGGAAGCAACACTACATAAACTTAACAACTAATAACCAAACTTTCATGACAGAAAGATTAAAACACAATCCTCATAAAATGGGTAGATGTAGGGTATGAAATGCATTTGATGCAGCACTTTCCACAGAGAGACTCCTTGGAGGTTATTTCCTTTCCCCTTCACACCCAGAACCAGGAAGACCATGGGAAGTGCTTAGGTATAGGTCTGTTCATAAACTGCAGCATTGCAGGACTCCAGAAGCACCATTCAAATGTGGCCTCTGTCTGTGGAGCTCTGGGTGGGTGGGACACAATGGGATATGCCCAGAGACCTGGAAACAACCCCCCAGAGAGAGAAGGCAGGCAGGCACCAGAAGGAGGCAAGAGCTTGTGCAAAAGTGAGCAGATGTCGATCAGGGGGTCAAGCTGTAGAAGCAGCAGCTCCAGAGTGGGGGAGGGGAAAGGGGAGCTGTGTAGAAATGTGACAGGAGTAGGAGAGACAGAACCTGGAAGTCAAGCAGGTCATAAAGGAGCTTGGATGCTATATTCCAAAACATAGCCTTTCCTCTTCAGGCAATGGAGCCGTAGAAGGCTTTAAAGGGAAGGCATGGTCAGATAGATATAGCTCCCTTGAAGGCATCTTATTTCCTTCTGCTCTTAGGCACCTGCACAGAATCCTCCTGCCCATGTCACACATACATGAACTCAGAATGTGCACACACACACACACACACACACACACTCCTTCCCGAACCTCTTAAGGCCCATTCCTTAGTAGTGATGGTCCTCACCATCACTTCCTTGGGGAAACATCCCCTACATGCCTACACCTTACCCTGAGCCCGGTCACTCCCTCCTCTGTGCCAACACCCCTCCTGCAGTACTTCCTGATGCTGTAACTCTTCACACCTGTGATCCTTAGGTTCTCTCCCTCATGTATCAAGTCATAGTCTCTGGGGACAAGGCCATGCCTGTCTTGGCTCACCAATGCCCATCCACGGGCCTGGCACTTGCTAGATGCTCCACAGTTCCCTGATCTTTATTGACTATGGGAGTCTTAGGGAGAGATGCCAGGTCCTTGGAATTGAATCTTAAGAAGGCTAATCCCTACTACTTGAGTTAGGAAATGTCAAAAGAGACGTTCTGAGTCTGTATGGCTGGTTGTGGGGCCTAATGATCTAATGCATACAGGAATCCCATCCTCAGGGGTGCAACTGTGCCATGGGCATCTTTTTAACCCCCATGGCTCCTGACATGGGACTTGACATTCAGAAGGCACTCTGTGAGTGCAGTTGGAGACTAAACAGGAAGCTCTGGAAAGCCCGGTTTCCAGAAAACCTGCTTCAGTTCTCACAGCAGGCCCAGGCAGGGAGCTTCTCCCATGGCCTCGGGAACAACCAGTTTTTACAAATTATCAACATCTCCCCATTAGCTGTTGCAATATTAAATTGTGTGACTGGAAATGAATGAATAATCCCACGGGCAAGTGAGAAAGACCAAGCGGCAGGATTTAATAACAAGTCCTGCCCTCTCTCCAAGCAGAAGGTCTCCCTAATTAAATATTAAAAATCTATCCACACAGCCACAGCCAAAAAAAAAAATTGCTTTTTCAGCAGTGCGGCTTGGAGTCACTGCTCCAAAGACCCAGGTACTGTGAGAGTGACCTCCTGGGGACCAGCCAGGGTACCAAGAACAATTGCACGGTGAACAGACACTGACATTGCTCGGGTTTTGCCGTGTGACCATGTTTCATCCTTGTGAGGACGATGAGCTGTGAATTACATCACATCAGCAGGAGTAAACTGAGGCTTGGGGGTGGGGCAGTGACTACCACAAGGCCACATGGCATCTAGTGATAATGCATGGATTTAATTCGTCATATGCAGTTATGGGTTTTACTCTGTGACTGCGGCAGTTAAGAATGTGGCCTTGAGCACCGGGCTGTTCTGGGTTTGAATCCAGCTCTACAGATGGCTGTGTGGCTTTGGGCAAATCACCCTCCACCCTAAGTCTCGGGTTTTAATGAGAGGTAGCATGTCACTCCCAGGGTTTCAGGATGGTGACATGAGAAAATGCATAAAATGCTAATTACTATAGTGTTGGGAAGGCTATCAATAAAATACTTCAACTGCAACCCCATTGTCCCAAGAAGCCCTTCTCTGCATCAAGTTCCTGCCTAGTCCACTGGGTAACACTTACTAACCCTATATCTATGGCATCTCCAGTTATTATTTAATTTAAATATCATAAGAGCCTGGGAAAGTGGAGATTAATCCCACCCTTTCCCAGATGTTGAAGTGCAGGCTGATAAATGAAACAGGTGGCCGAGGCTACCTGAAAGAGGATCTCCAAGCCACAGGCTCTGTCCTTACCCATCTGGCTTTCCACCCTGCAGTGTAGAGAAGGACTCCAGGCTCAGGGCTCTGCCCCATCCCCTCAGGGTTTCTGGGGGCTGAGGAACTCTCCACACTTTCCTTTGAAGTTTCTAAGCAATGGCTCTTATGGAACTCTTCATATTAGAAAATCCCAAGTCGTGGGCAGAAGACTTAGAAACCACACCTAAGCAAGAAAGACGGCAACAGCCATCTGTAACACTAACCCTCAGAGATAACCATTCCTACACCATGCCAAAATAAAAAGATATTTTAGCGAACACAGGTAGAGTAATACAAGACTCATGATGCCCTATGATGTGATAGATACGGAGAGAAAGGAGACACGTTTCCTATTTCGTGACATTTGCAAAGCACTGCCCATGTCTCTGAACCTGTTTTCCCGGCTTCGTACTTTCTTTGAGTTTGCTTCAATAAAAATCACATCTTTTTCTCGTGTTTAATCTCTTCCTTTTAATTACAACTATCAAGACCTGTTTCCCCCTGCAGGGTCATGAGGCAGCTAAAGTGAGAATAAAGGAGGAAGTTACTGATTAGCTAGAAAGAAAATTAGTCCTGGGAGATTTTTTTTCCAGCCTTATAATATTCTCAATGCCATGAAGTCAGGTCTCCAGCTAAGCCTGAATCAGCCTTTGGCATTCTACAGAAATTATCAAGCCCTTTGGTGTTCTAGCTGAAACCTCAAATATCTTGGATTGTAGCTTTTATTAACTGAGAAAAGGAAATGGATGTTCTTCCCCTTGCCCTCACTTGCAGAGAACTGGGACCTAGTGGAAGGTCTCAGACCCGTGATTCATTAGGCCCTTCTTCAGCAGTGAGCCGGCAAGGGGGAGGGGCAAGCAAAGCCCACAGGCAGAGAGCTATCCTGGAAGTCTATGAAGTTCCCGCCAATGGGAGGGGCAGTATAGATCCCGGCTCTCCTTTGACTGACATCAGACCTCGCAGAGTGATTAACTTTGTAATTCATGGCTCTCTGCTGGCTTCTCACCTCACACATAGCCCCACTCTGGTCTTGTTTGCTGTTTTGCTAGCCTGCAGCTGCTAGACTTTTCACATGGCCCCTACGTGTGGGGCAAGATGGAGCAGGGCTGCCTTGCTCTCTGTACCTCCTTTTCTTTTAAAGCGCATCCTGCCAGACCCCATCCCAGACACACTGGCCACCCGTCATATCCTACAGTAAGTCTGTTCCTCCTCAAGTCCATCCACCCACAATGCCCTTCTTTCCTCCTTGCCTGCCCTTCCCCCTCCTCTGTATCAAGAATGCTACAGCGAGTATCTACTTCCACCCAGAAAGCTGAGACCTCCTTGGGGCACTAAGGATTCTTGGGTAGAATCATAGGACGTAAGTCAGCTGGGCCACTAGGGACACACATCACTCCTGTTCACAATGAACTGGCTAGAGCCAGTCACAGGGGCAGGGAAAACATGGAGGATGTTGATGAGCAACAGTCACCACCACACAGCGTCACAGTTTGAAAAATGCATTGTATTCAATAAAACCATCATAGACCAGAAGTCCCACACCCCTCTCCCCATGGACTTTACCTAGTATCTTCTCAACAACAACAACAACAAATTTACAATTCTCAATGCAATTCATGTCCATGACAAAAAAGAAAAAAAAAGATCAAACAGGACCATCACAGTGATTCAGCAGAACTTGGTACTAAGCCTCAGATCCTGAGTTTTAGTCTCTGTGATCCTCACAGTGGAAGGAGAGAAATGACTCCCAAAAGTTGTCCTCTTGCCTTCATACACACACCATGGCATGCAGGTGCTCACATACATACATACATACACACACACACACACAAATAAATAAATCAGGATGAAGGGGAAGACATGTCCCCGCTCCAGCCTCAGAATCCTACAATGTAGTCTTCATAAAGAAGGGCTTTGCAGGTGCAGGCTGGGAGCCCCGGGAAGTCTTCATGCTGAGCATGGCTTGCAGCTGTCTCTTGTATGTGAGCCTTCATTTTTCAAGACGCTTCTAATCCAACTGAAGCTTTATGGCGAGCTTCCCTGAGGCCTAAAAGCTAAGAGGCCCTGCTACCTCCCTGTGAGGCATTCTGAAGGGTTGAAAATCTGAAGGCAGAACCCCATCTGGAAAGTTCCATTAAAGCATCACTCCAGGACCCGTCATTACCACTACCTACCACTAGGCAGATTAAACAGCTTCAAAGCCCCATGACCTGCTAATGCATTCACAGCTTCACGTGACTAATTAATCCAGGTTCATCAGTCCTTATCAACTACAAAAGGCTTCCAGCCAGCCCTCCCACTTGCTCCCGGGTTACTCATGTCCTATGAGCTCTCCCTAGGTCTCAGCCAATTACAACCCCGCAAAGACACTCAGTAGGAAGCTAAGCCCCAGAGTTTTGCCTCCAAGTGGAGCAGTACATTCTAGGTGCAGGGTCTTTCTCTACAGAAGTCCCCTTGACCTTCATAGACTGGAGACCGAGGTCCCTGTCTGCTGCTGCACCCTCTGACTTGAGAAGACAGAAGGGATGGCTCAGGACCTGCTGAACTGGGATTCCAGGCTGGCTCTATCTAACCACAAAGTTCCCGTCTCTTTCTTCTTGCTGATGGCCACCAAGCTGCCACCCTGCTTTTTGCGGCTGCTGTGTATAAAACAGTGCCCCCAAGACCTGTTTCTCTCTGGTCCTGGAACACCATCTATCTCCACTCAGAGCTCCAACACCACGTCTGGATCGGATGGTCACCGCTTTTATTTAATAATGTCTAGATTACATCTACTGGAGACTTAGAAATTATTTGGTGAGTGGACAAGTGAATAAAGAATTAATAATACCATCCTTTTCAACACTGAGCTGCCAAAAAGATGTATCCAAGTTTCAGCTTCTGTGCCAAAGAGTCAGCGTAAGACCTTGGGCAAATCCAGTTCCCTTCCAGGACCCCAGTTTGCAAATACAGACAGCAGAATAAAGGCATCTATCTCTCCGTGGTTAGAATGTCCTCGGTCTGAGACATGTCAGCTAAACTGATATTGATCTTCAGAAAAACAAAACAAGGGCGGGCAGCCATGCTAGATGATTGGCAGGAGCGAGGGGCAGGGGAGGACTTAGGAAGTGGACTCCTAGAATTCAAACCTCCCTTCCTGCCACCGCAGGCTGGTTTCCTCAAGTTCTCAGGGGTTAAAGGGCTTGACTAGAGGACTCTGTCCCCCAACTTGTGGAGACAGACACAATCACAGATGCAGGAATGGGGACCCCGCAGAGACTCGTGGGCTGGCTCCAAAGCATGTGACCATCAAGCGGGTTTTGAGATTTGTCTCGGTTCCTCAATCATCACCTTTGGGATTCTCTGTGTCTCCAGATGGAATGGGAATGAAAATACTTAGCTGATAGCAGACTAACGGTGATTATGTAATGATGATACTGAAAAGCCACAGGGGGTTAAATGAAATGGCATAAACAAAGCACCCATAATGCTAAGCCTATAAGCAGCCCCTTTCGTCGTAGAGCCTCAGTTTCCTCCTCTGTGAAACGGAATTAATACAGTGTGTCCCTCGTAAAGCCTAACCATGCCGACTCCAGACCCCATAGGCCCGTCCTAGTTCTGATCTGTGTGCTATAAACCAGTCAGAAGTGGGCATCTCGGGCCATGTCCTGCGTCTATCCAGGGCATTCTGAATCTTGGTGGGGACCTCCAAAATATGAAATTTGGGCATATATCTAGACTGCCACCAACACCTGAAAGTTTCTTGGGAAAATGAGGAGTGTAGGGCAGAGGAGAGGCACTGTCGGGTGTGGTTTACAGTTTTACACAGGGAGTATGAATGAGTCACAGTGAATAACTGCATCTTGTCCTTCCTGTGGAAGAGGTGACAGGAGGGTACGGACTGCAGTTTCCTAGAGAGCGCATGCTCGGGCCAAACTGGGTTGTTGTTTCTCTGCTGCCTGAATTCCCACGTGGGAATGGGGGCCTGGCATAGTCACCATTCCTAAGGACACCGACATCCCAAACTCTCGCCTGAAACAAACGATACAATTCATGTTTAAAAGAAGTAAGACAATGATGGGGACCTGGGATTCTGTGGTTTGTGAGCTAAATGGTCAAATTACAGAATTAGCCATTCAATTAACATGACACTCTTGGTCTATCTCCTGGCCCACTCCTGTAGCACCTCCCACTGAACAGACACTGAGTGCTTACTGCGTACTCCAGTCAGGCTTCAAGGGTGGGAGGGAATGGTGTCAGCTGGTGGGGCACTCCAGGAAAGATGGCTTTTCACGTGGCTAGATTCCAAAGCTGTTGCAGAAGACCACCACAGGTCTGTGGGGAACCATCCTAGAAGGTAAACAGGACCTCGGTGTAGACCTCTCTATGCTAGGGTGAATCTGGGCTTTGCCTGAAGTTATCTCAGCAGCCGAGTAGAGGGTGTAGTGTTGAATCTCACCAAAAGGGTCCCCCGCCCCCTGCCCACCTTCCTGCTTCCTCTAGGACCATCTGGGAACCAGCCCCAGCCCTCCCCCACATCAAACCCACTCCTCACCTCTTGGTTTGTATTTCAGTCTATGAAAACTATTTTTACTCAAAGGAGATTTAAGTGGGACAGACCTCCCCCACCCCCACCCTCATCTACTGGGTTTCATTGGTAGGAGTGTCTTTGCGGTAATGATCTGAGTCCTGAAACAATTTGGGAAGACAGCAGGGCTTTGAAACTGGCTGTATTTCCTCTTTTTATGATGGTTCATTTTACATTTTTATTGGCTCTCCGCTGATTGCTCCTGGCTCTCTGACGGGATGTGAGATGCACTGACATTTCTAGAGATCAATATATTAATAAATCACGAAGTTCATAATGTCTGATTTGCTTCTAAATGAGACAGAACTATTATCACCATAAAGTTGCACATAAAATATGCCCAATTGTGATGTATTGTGTAGTCTAAGCAAAGGCATTGAGTGAATAACCTTTCCCCCAAAGAAGGAAACAATCAAAGCTGAATAACTTCATTAATAATTCAAGGTGTGTCTGCCAAGGCTTCATTTATTAAGTGCACAGTTAAGAGGCTTCCACACTGAGTCCTGGAGAGAAGGATGGTACCTTGACATTGCCTCTGCCTCTGGGCAGGCGCTCACATTCTCACAGAAGCTGACTGACTGCAGCCCTCACACTTGGAAGTTCATGTGCCAGCTAAGGGTAATGGCCAATGGCCTTCTCCAGCTAAGAAACAGACCAAAATAATACACACAACGACTGTCTGGATTATTAAGGGCAGAGGACACGAAGCCTTGGGATAACTCCAGGGAGAGAGAGACAGGAAATTTTCTCGATGACCGTCAGTTATTATGTCTGTTTGCTAATGCTCCAGGCACTGTTCTGGTCTCATTACCCACAGACACCTTGCCCTGTTCCATGACCACTTTCAGTATTGATACTCTTTCATCTAGAATCTTGGGTCTGCAAACAGCCATTCCAGTTAATACAGACAATAATAGGCCTGCTAACCAGTCAGTGTCTAATCTGAACTGACAATTGAGTGCCCTTTTAACAGAGTAAATCACAGAAGAAAATCCCCCTGTATGAAAAACGCCCATTTAATTAATTACATCCACCAGGATGCATAACCATGACCTGCACGGTGTCTAACCATTGGCTTCTGCTGTTGAGAATGCCCTTAAAATCACCACCATAATACAAGCCAAGAATTGAATTATGCGTTTTGGCACCTATTGTGTACACAGTCATTGTACAGACCTTATCTCACCTAGATTTACAGCTACAAGGCACATATGATTATAACTCATGTTAGTCTAATAACCATATACCTCCTAGGGACAGTGCGATGATCAGATCAATTCTAAAACTATTACTACGCCCTCTGAGCCCACCAAGCAAGGCACTTAATACAGCAGACACTCTCTCAGCGGCTTTCCACTACTTCTCTGCTTGAGCTATCTCCTAGGATGCGCAGAAGTTTGTGTTTGCACTAGCAACAAGAGGAAGGCTTATTACCTTGGATTACAAGGACTAAGCTGAGCGAATGAAATTAGCTTTGATTCTTCAACGCACCAAGTTGAGAAGGTTAAACATGCGCCACGTGCCCTAAAATAGCAATGGGAACCAGCTATGCTGGAGGATTATGTCCCCCAGACCAGAACCACTTCGCTTCTTCACTTCACTCTGACAGCCTGAATCCGGCCATGGTGGGAATACTGGCACCAAGGACATGGATAAGTTGATCCGTCAGGCTTCCTTTCCTCCCAAGAGCAGTTGTTAGACATCTAAAACCCCACCAAAGCTAACGCTCTCTTTGGAGAACATCTCCATTTAGCAAGATGTCAGACCTCTCGGCACACTGAAACGGGGCTCGCCACACCTCACCAATCCAATGAGTTTCCATCATGAGTCAATGCTACCTCATCTGAGATGAATCGTCTCAGACTCTCTGACTCTCTTCTTCAATTCCTCTTGGCCCCTTCAAGTCCCTGTCTTAAACTAAAACAAAACAAACAATAAGAAAAACAAACAAACAAACAAAAAAACCCTGTCCTTCCTTCCTGGAGACTTTTCATTTGGAATGAATTGTCATTTCAGTTTCTTAGACAAGAAGAGTAATAAAAACCCACCCATGATTTCCCGTTATTTCCTGCATAGATACCCTAACCCTTGAGATTGCTCTCCTGTACACAGGTCAGCCATGCTCATTAACAGGCTTGCTCCACAGGCTGGAAGATCAGGGTCACCATCCCGCTGAGTCCAAAGGAAAGCTCGTGGGGGCTTCCCCGCTGCCCGCCCTCTGAATCCTCGCTGGTAGTAGGATTAGGGCTTAGTCTAACTAATTGCCCCCTAGAGCCTGCTGGAGCTACTAAACTGTCAGAAGTTTCATCTCAGGCACTTTTCCTGGACAAAATGGTCCACTTAAAACATCAGCTAGACACTTCTGCCTGTGGCTGGGAAGCTCCCAGGAGGCCGACAGTTCTAACTTGCAGCATAGCCAGAGGCTCAGCTGCAGAAGACATTGCTTGGAGACAAAGGGATGTGTTGGGCATGGCCAGCTCCGTGCCTGGAAGCATCGGGTAGAGTCCTAAAATCTAGGTAACTCTTTCCCCTTTGCTTTTCATACGTGGTCAAAAGATGAATGAATGTAATGTCCTTGTATAACAAATAGAACTTGGATGCCATGATGGGTACAGTGGCTGTGTGGACTTCTAATGGTCGTGCTAGGTTTCTGATAGGTAATTTCTGACTGTAAATGACCACCTGGCAAGAAGTTGCAGGGGACATTTGACACCCTCATCCTCACACATCAGTGCCTTGTGGACCAGAAGACCTAGCGCGCCCTCCCTTTGGGAGAAAGGGCAATGAGCCCAAATAGGTGTTTCCTGAAGATCTTTCCCTTCATTTGACCCTCAGCTGCCATTTAGAAGAAGTCGAAGCACTCTGATGTCTCTGTGGGGTTGTTTCTAAGGCACGCTTTCAGGACAGAGGTGTAAATGAATGAGAAATGTATAAATTCAATTTGGCTTACAAAGAGCAGGAGGGGTTTCAAGATTAAGAGAACAAACGCTTGAAGCAAAACATGATTTGAGTTTTATTGAACCAAGAAGACTGGAAAAATATCTGGAACTCTCAGAAAATCTTTATCAGGCTTAGCTCGGGCACTCACGGGACTCGTTGTTAAGTATATAAAAATCAGAGCTGACGGGCTGTGTGCCCCGCGTGTATCTGAGGAGATCGTGACTCACCTCAGGGCCTCAGCTGTGAGAATCTAAGCAGCAAGGTTTGGAGGGCAAATGAGACTTTTGCCCTCTCTGCGGTATGCAAGTACCAAGAAAGATCCTTGGCCCTGGTTGTTGGGGGGAAGCCTTTGATTACTGCTGACCTCACCCAGAACAAAGGGATACATCTGTATCTGGAGGAGGGACGAGGACACATTTGTGAATGCCAGCGTATGATCACTAATGCAGCCTCTAATGCACCTGGAATAATCCAGGCAACACTGAACCACTGGAAAAGTGATGTTAAGAGGAGAGTACAGTGCTCCATACTGTTTGTTGCCCATTGTCATGTAAATTATTTACAGCTTTTAAAGCCTCCTTTGGAACATAGCCTCAACAACATCCCACACGTTTTGACACGTTCTGTCATCATACTTTCCTGCAAAATAGCATGAGTGCCTCTGAGACACAAGTGATTTAGAAATTAATGTGTTGATACATTTGGAAAACGAGGAATTTTCTAGGGGGTATACTTGATTCTGTGTTTGGAAGACTTCTTGGTGCCCTGATTTGTTATTGATATCCTACTCCAGTCCAATCTACAAAATCCACCCCAAGTAACTTCAGACTAGCTCTAGGAAAAGATCAGCTTGGGTAAATGACCTATGTGCCCTGTAAAAGAATGCAGTCTTTGTGACAGCTGGTAGAAACTGTTTGTAACAATGAGGTCACATTTGTGTAGTGTGTTACTCAGATCCCTATGCTAATACTGACATTCTGGGCTACTTAGATTTATATTTACTCTTTGAAAATTTCATATATGCATTTAATGTATTTCTATAATATCCGTGCCTCCTTTCCCCCCTCCAGATCCTCCCAGATGTCCCTTTTACACACAGACCAACTCTTTTTTTAAGAACCCACTGTGTCTAATCAATGCTGACCACATAGTCATGATTGTAGGGTCAACTACTGGCATATGATCACTGATCACACCCATGAAGAAGACTGACTTTTCCTTCCCTTGCAATCATCAGCTGTCAATAGCTTGTTCTGAGAGAGGTGCTTTTAAATCTCCAGTTATGATTGTGAATGTGTTGTTTTTCCTTTTAGTTCAGCCAGGCCTTGGCTTTACATATATTTGAAACAATACTTTTAATTCATACCGACAGGGAGTTGTTACATCCTCCTAAATGACAAATCTTACCTGACAAAACTTTTTATTTCCCCCAAAGTTTCACACCTTAACTTCTATTTTACCTGACATGAACTGAGTCACCCCAGCATTGTTTGGAGACAGGGTTTCTCTGTGTAGCCCTGGCTGTCCTGGAACTCACTCTGTAAAACAGGCTGGCTTTAAACTCAGAGATCCACCTGCCACTGTCTCTTGAGTGCTGGGATTAAAGGTGTGTGCCGTCACCACCACGTAGCTAGCATTTCCTAATTTATGTTTGTATGGGGCATCCTTCAAACAGCATTGGATTAAGGTACAGTTTTTAGCCGATAATCGGCCTCTTGCGTTAACAATTTTCTATTTATGTTTCTTTTTATCAGTTTGACTCTAGAGTTTTCCATGTGAGTTTATTTATGTTAATGCTGCTTGGGATTTAAAGAGGTTCCTAAATCTGTAGCTTCTTAGGTTTCATCCATCTTTAAAAGTCCTTAGTGCCTCTTCAAATATTGCTTCATCAGCATTATTTGTCTCCTTCTTTTTGGGGAGTTTTTAACCATATAAATGTGTATGTATATAGATATATAAACATACACACACATAGGTATATATAGGCAGAGACTGCTTATTCATTCCTGGCTGCCCAGACCCAAAATAATCACACAGAAACTATATTAATTACAACACTGCTTGGCCAATCATTTAAGTATATTGCTAGCTAGCTCTTATATCTTAAATTAGCCCATTTCTATTATTTTGTATTTTACCACGAGACTTGTGGTTTGCCAGTAAGGTTATTGGGTGTCTGTCTCCTTATATAGTGTCTCTCTGACTCTACCTTCTCTCTCTCTCTCTCTCTCTCTCTCTCTCTCTCTCTCTCTCTCTCTCTCTCTCTCTCCCTATCTCTGTTCTTATTTCCCTCCTGGCTTTACTCTGTTAAGCCATTGGCCAAAATCAGCTTCTTTATTAACCAATGACAATAAGACATATTCACAGCATACAGAGGGGAATCCCACATCACGTCCTCTTTTCTGTCTAAATAAAAAGAAAGATTTTAATTTTAACATAATAAAATTACATAACAAAATGAATTATGGATGTTTATCTTTGTTTAGAGTGTTGGTTACAAGTGGTTATGAATAATGGTCAAGAAAAAAGCTAAACAAAGGAGATTACATTCAGAGTTCTTGTTTTGAAAAGGAAAAAGGAGGAAGTGCTGTGGGACAATGGTCTTGTACCCTTAAAGATTTGTCACTTGTGCTGGTTTAATAAAATGCTGATTGGCCAGTAGCCAGACATAAAGTAGAGGTGGGGTGACAGGAACAGGAGAATGCTGGGAAGAGAAAAGGCTCAGTCTGTATTCATCACCCAGATGCAGAAGAAGATGAAAATGCCTCACTGATAAAAGGTACCAAGCCACATGGCTAACACAGACAAGAATTTGGCTTAATTTAAGATGTAAAAGTTAGTTAATAAAAAGCCTTAGCTAGTAGTCCAACTAGCTTATAATTAATGTAGGCCTCTGTGTGTTTCTTTGGAACTCAAAGGCTATGGGACAAGGCAGGACAAAACCCTCTATCAACAGGTATATGTATTATCTTCATTCTCTTCCCCCTTCCCACTCTTCCTTTCCTTCTGTCTCACCTGGTGTATCTACCACATCATCTACTCTCCTTTAACTGTGTCTCATCTGTTCTGAACTTAGTCTGGTGTGTTGGTGATCTGAGGTGATATATTACTCAATTCTACAGTTCTTAACTGACATTTTTGTATACATTCTGGTCCTCTGATGAGTATTCTCCAGCTAGTGGAATCTCTTTTCTTGAGCATCTTTCCTTTGTTATTTTTCATCCTGTGCCCGATTTGTCTAATATTTGAACCACTTATACATCTGTTGCTGTACTCATCTATTGCCCCTAGGTCCTGTCTTTGATATATCTAACAAATTCTCATTAAATGGTGAACATAATTTTTCTAACATGAAAAACATTTATTTGGTTCAATTCAACTTCTGTGAGGTAATGAAGAAACAAAATCTTGGTCTAGACAGGGGTTGTACTATTTTAAGGCAAGCTACACTCCTAGCCCTCTGATACATTCAAAAAGATGAGATGTTTTAACTCTCTTTCCCAGTTGTCCTCTGCGAGAGTTCAGATCACCTACAAAATAACCCTCTTTATTCAGTCTTACAGCGTCTGTGTTTTCACAAACGCTGTTCCCTTGTCCCTTTTTTCTTCAAGACTCAGCTAAGTTTTCTTTCTCTTTGGAGCCTTCTCTGACAGCTCTCCCATCTGATCAGGAGGCAGCATTAATTAGTAGCTCTTTCCCCTTGGGTCCCTGCTCTCAGCCACAGCCCCACTGCTCCGGAATGATTTGCCAATGAAGAGCTTAGAACCCAGCCCACAGCATCCTACCCACAGTTGTATTGTGCTGGCACACATTATATGTTTCAGATGTTAAATTCATTGATAATATCCAAGAATTGGGGAGCATACATCTCTGTAGTCATGGCTTCTCTCAACAACTCTAAATATCTGGACTCAGTGCATGCAAACATCTGGTAAAAAATGGCTCATCCTCTACCTGGGAGCAGCTGCTCTCCAGGTCTCAGCCATACTCGTCTCTCCTGCCCATCACCTCTACTCATCCAGCTTACCTGCCAATGATCCTTGACATTTCTGCTTCTGGTCTACTTGTGTGCCTTCCTGCCAACATCATGACTATTGTAGACAGATGTTGTATCTTGTCATTTCTTCCAGTGCCTATCACATTTCTGGCAGGCCAGAGAAGATCAATTCATATTTGTAAACACATGGGCAAGGTAGTAAGATTATTCTGTGTAATGCTGTAGCAACAGGCCCTTGAAGTGCATTTGTCAAAACCCATAGAACCACCAAGCACAGTGATTGTAATCTACTATAAGGAATGGACTTCCATTTTTACTAATGTGTCAATATCAGCTCATCAATCATTAGTACATTAACTTTACCAAATACAGACCTTTCAAGCACTTGCATGCATGTGTGCACACACACACACACACTTACACATAAAGAAAAAATAGTTAATAAAATTTATTTTACATCCCAACCACAGTTTTTCCTCTTTCTCCTCCCACCCACACCTCACTTATACCCCCTCCCCATCTTTTCCTCCTCCTCTTCTATTCAGAAAAGGGCAGGCCTCCCATGGATATCAACAAGACATGGCATATCAAGTTGCAGTAAGACTAAGCACCTCCCCTCCCTGATAATAAGGTTGGACTAGGCAGCCCAGTATGAGAAATAGAGTCCCAAAAGCCAGAAAAAGAGTCAGAGGCAGCCCCTGCTCCCACAAGAAGGCCAACTTAACACACTGTAACATATATGCAGAGGACAGAGGGCAGTTCCATGTAAGCTTCCTGGTTGTCCGTTCAGTCTTGGTGTCCCTGGAGCCCAGATTAGTTGATTCTGTGAGCTTTCTTGGTTTCTGACCTCTCAAGCTTGTACAACCCTTCTACAGGATTCCCCAAGCTCTGTCTAATGTTTGGCTGTGTGTCTATAAATCTGTTTCCATCAGTTGCTGGATGAAGCCTCTCTGATGACAAATGGGGTAGGCACCAATCTATGAATATAGCAGAATATCATTAGGAATTATTACATTGATTTTTCTTTTTCTTTTTTTTCCAGTCATATTTGGTTCTATTCTAGGTCTCTGGGCCATCCAGCCTCTGTGTCCTGGCCCTCCACACAGTGTCAGGGGTGAGCTCACTCTCATGGCCTGTATCAAAGGAGGGACCAGTCATTGGTTGGCCACTCACACTCTCTGCACCACCCTCATCCCAGCACATCCCGTAGGCAGGACAGACTATGGGATGGGTAAGTTGAAGGTTATGTGACTGGGTTAGTGTCCTAATACCTCCACTGGAAGTCTTGCCTGGCCTCAGAAGATGGCCAGTTCAGGCTGTGTATTCCCAGTCACTAGGAGTCTTAACTGGGGTTGTCCTTGTAGATTCCTGGGAGTTTCCCTTACACTGGGTTTCTACCTCACCCTAAAATGACCCCCTTTTCTAGTTGTCTCTTTCAGTACTCTCCTCCTCCATCCCCCCAACTGATCCCTCATGTTTCCACTGGTACCAGTCCATCCAGGGAATCTCTTCTATTTCCCCTTCCCAGGGAGATCCTTGCTTCTTCCTTTGGGCCATCCTTGCTACTTAACCTCTCTGGGTCTGTGAATTGTAGCATGGTTATCCTTTACTTCACAGCTAATATCCATTTATGAGTGAGTGCATACCATGTTTGTCTTTTTAAGACAGGATTACCTTACTCAGGATGTTTCTTCAGTAGTTCCATCTATTTGCCTGCAAATTTCATAATGTCGTTGTTTTTAACAGCTGAGTGATACTCCATTGTGTAAATATATCACATTTTCTTAACCCATTCATTGGTTGAGGGATATCTAGGTGGTTTCCAGGTTCTGGATACTACAAATAAAGCTGTTATGAATGAAGCTGAGCAAGTGTCCTTGTGGTATGATTGAGCATCCTTTGGGTACATGCCTAAGATTGGTATAGCTGAGTCTTATGGTAGATCGATTCCCAGTTTTCTGAGAAAGTGCCATATTGATTTCCAAAGTGGATGTACAAGTTTGTACTCCCACCAGCAATGAAGGAGTGTTGCCCCTGTTCCAGATCCTCTCTAGCAAAAACTTGTGTTTTTGATTTTGGCCATTCTGACAAGTATAAAATAGAATCTCAGAGTAATTTTGATTTGTACTTCCCCGATGGCTAAAGATGTTGACTATTTCTTTGTTTCTCAGTGAATTGAGAGTCTTCTGTTGAAAATTCTCTATTTAGATTTGTACCCCATTTTTAATTAGATTATTTGTTTGTTATATGTAATTTCTTGAGTTCTTTATATATTTTGGAAATTAGCCCTCTGTCAGATGTGGGGTTGGTGAATATCTTTTCCCATTCTGTAGATTGCTGTTTTGTCCTGTTGACAGAGTTCTTTGCCTTGCAGAAGGTTTTCAGTTTCAGGAGGTCATAGTGTATGCCATATTGGTGTTCTGTTCAGGAAGGTGTTTCTTGTGCTATCAATTTGCTATGTATTGACCTTATTTTGCTTAGGTATTCCCCTTTATCCCTGATCGCTCCAGGACTTTTATCATGACGGGGTGTTAAATTTTGTCAAAGGCTTTTCAACATCTAATGAGATGATCATGTGGGTTTTTTCCTTTCAGTTTGTTTATATGGTGGGTTACATTGACAGATTTTCATATGTTTAACCATCCCTGCATCTCTGGAATGAAGCCTACTTGATCGTAGTGGATAATCTTTCCGATATGTTCTTGGATTTGGTTTGAAAGTATTTTTTTAATATTTTTACATCTATGTTCATGAGGGATATTGGTTTGTGATTTTTTTCTTTGTTGAGTCTTTGTGTGGTTTGGGTATCAGGGTGACTCTGGCCTCATAAAATGAATTTGGTAATGTTCCTTTGATTTCTATTTTTGGAATAATTTGAGGAATGTTTGTTAGCTCTTCTTTGAAAGTCTGGTAGAATTCTGCACTAAAACAGTCTGGACCTGAACTTGTTTTGGTAAGGAGACTTTCAATGACTAGTTCTATTTTCTTAGGGGTTATAGATCAGTTTAAATTGTTTATGTGATCTTGATTTAACTTTAGTAAGTGGTATCTATCAAGAAAATTGTCCATTTCTTTTAAATTTTCCAATTCCAATTTAAATTTTTGGATTTCCTTGTTGTCTGTTGTTTTGTCCCCCTTCTCAAAAACTCCTGATTTTGTTAATTTGTATACTCTTTCTGTGTTTTTAGTTAGTTTGGATAAAGTTTTATCTATCTTGTTGATTTTCTCAAAGAACCAACTCTTTGATTGATTCTTTGTATCGTTCTCTTTGTTTCTATTTTATTAATTTCAGCCCTCAGTTTGATTATTTCCTGTCATCTACTTCTCTTGGGTATGTCTGATTCTTTTTGTTCTAGAGCTTTCTGGTGTGCTGTTACATCACTAGTATGAGATCTCCCCAAGCTCTTTTTGCAGGCACTTTGTGCTATGAACTTTCCTCTTAGCACTGCTTTCATTGTGTCCCATAAATTAGGGTATGTTGCTCATTCATTTTCATTGAATTCTAGGAAGTCTTTATTTCTAACTTGACACAATAGTCATTCAGTAAAGAGTTGTTCAGTTTCCATGAGTTTGTAGGCTTTCCATTGTTTCTATTGTTGAAATACAGCTTTAATCCATGGTGTTCTGATCAGATGCAGGGAGTTGTTTCAATTTTGTGTCTGCTGAGACTTGCTTTGTGACCAAGTATGTGGTTAGTTTTGAAGAATGTTCCATGAGGTATTGAGAAGAAAGTGTAAAAGAAGGCTGCTTGGTCATTTCCCAGCTTCTCAGACCTGAATAATCCTCAGAAACTATAATAATTACAATACTGTTCAGCCAACAGCTCAGGTGTATTTATAACTAGCTCTTACATCTAAAATTAACCCATTTATATTAATCAATATATGACTAATTAACTAATTAATTAAAATAATGAGACTGTGGCCTACTGGTAAAGTTCTGATGTTCTTCTGCTTTGACAGATAAATGATGTCTCATTAACTCTGCCTCCTCTCTCTATATATCTCTTCCAGTCTGGCTACATTCTGCCCTGCCATAGGCCAAAGCAGCTTATTTATTAACCAATGGTAATACAACATATTCATAGCATACAGAGGGGAAGCCCACATCTGGTGTAGGAGGGTCTTCTGTCTATGTGTTTCTTTCATTGGTTAAATAAAGAGAGTACCTTGGCCTTTTGATAGGGCAGCCCTTAGGTGGGTGGAGTAGACAGAACAGAATTCTGGGAGGAAAAAGGTGACATACAGAGAGAGCTGCCATGAAGTCGCCAGAGTCAGACATGCTGAATCTTTCCCGGTAAGCCACAACTGTCCTCATGGTACTACACAGATTACTAGATATTGGTTTAAAGCAAGATGTGAGAGTTAGCAAAGAAGAGGCTAGATATAATGGGCCAGGTAGTGTTTAAATGAATACAGTTTCTGTGTAATTATTTAGGGTGTAAGCAAGCTGGGTGGCAGGATGCAGCCTGCTCCTCATTACTACAGATGTGTGAGGATCAATGTGTGATTTAAGCTTTAGAAATATTTCCTTTGCAAATATGGGTGCCCTGTGTTTGAAGCATAAATGTTAAGAATTTAAATGCCATGTTGATGAATTTTTCCCTTGATGAGTATGAAGTGTCCTTCCCCTCTCTTTTGATTAATTTCAGTTTGAAGACTATTTTGTTAAATATTCGAGTCATTATACAAACTTGCTTCTTGAGTCCATTTGCTTGGAAAATCTTTTTCCAATCTTTTACTCTTAAATATCTGGTTTTGATGTTGATGTGTGTTTCTCATATGCAACAGAAGGATGGATCCTGTTTTTACATCCATTCTGTTAGCAGGTGTCTTTTTTATTGGGGAGTTGAGTCCATTGATACTGAGAAACATTAATGACCAATGATTGTTAATTCCTGTTATTTTGGTGATGGTGGTGGTGGTAGTGTGTGTGTGTATGTGTGTATTTCCCTCTTTTGATTTTGCTGGTGTGAAATTATTTATTTCCTGTGTTTTTGTGGGTATAGCTAACCTCCTTAGTTTTGAGTTTTCCTTCTAGCATCTTTTATGGGCTGAATTTGTAGATTGATACTATTTAAATTTGGCTTTGTCATGGAATATCTTGTTTTCTCCATCTATGGTGACTGAAAGTTTTGCTGGGTATAGTAGTCCGTGAGTACATCTCTGGTCTCTGAGAGTCTACAGCATATCTGTCCAGCCCTTCGGACTTCTGGAGTTTCCATTGAGAAGGTGTGACTCTAATAGTTCTGCCTTTATATGTTACTTGGTCTTTTTCACTTTTCCCCTTTAATATCCTTTTTCTGTATGTTTAGTATTTTGATTATTATGTGGTGAGGGGACTTTCCTTTCTGGTCCAATATATTTGGTGTTCTGTAAGCTTCTTGTGCTTTTATAGGCATTTTATTCTTTATGTTAGGAAAGTTTTCTTCTATGATTTTGTTGAAGATATTTTCTGGGCCTTCTGGCTGGGTATCTTCTTCTTCTATTCCTACTATTCTTAGGTTTGGCCTTTCCATAGTGTCCAGAATTTTCTGAATGTTTTGTGTCAGGAACATTTTAGATTTAACATTTTCTTTGACCACTATATCACTTTCTTCTATTATATCTTCCATGCCTGTGCTTCTCTCTTTCGTTCTTGTATTCTGTTGGTGATCTTGTACCTGCAGTTCCTGTTCACTTACCTATATTTTCCATCTCCAGAATTCCCTCAGTTTGTGTTTTCTATATCGCTTCTATTTCCATTGTTAGGCCTTAAACAATTTGATCATTTTCTTCACCTGTTTGTGTTTTCCTGCATTTCTTTAAGGGATTTGTTCATTTCCTCTTAAAGGGCCTTAAGATTGGATATAAGGTCATTTTCTTGTGCTTACACTATGTTGGAATATCCAAGACTTTCTGTAATAGAAATGGTGGCTCTGCTGGTACCATATTGTCCTGGATGTCATTGATTGTATTCTTATGCTGGCCTTTAGTCATCTGGGTTTGGGGTTATTATCAATTTAGGTGCTGATATTTGAGTTTGTTCTTGTTGGATGGATTTATTTTTGGATGTTTTCCCTCTTGCTTCCTGTTTCCTCTCTTGTCTTCTGGCCTGAGTGCCCTGTGACCAGCAAGTCTTCTGGCCCAGTAGTATGTCTCTTTCAGAGTTTTGGTGACCTGCTTGGCCTCTGAGATTTGGGGTGCTTGCTTTGTTTCTGGGGTTCTACAATTCTGGAAACTGGTGTGGCCTCTGGTTTCTGGATACTGGTGTGGTCTCTGGAGTTCCAGTTACTTGGGGCTCCTGGGACTCCTAATACCCGTGTGGCCTCCAATAGAGAAGGAGCTGTCTGCCAAGTTGTGGGCTGGGATATGGAGCCCATGGGAGGAGATACTGTTGGGAACTGCTGGGCAGGCTCTGGGGTTCCTAGCATGGCCTCCTATATGGTGAGAATCCTCTGCCAGGGGTTGAGGGCCAGAATTTGAAGCCCATGGAAGGGAGTGCTGTTGGGTACTGATGGGTGGGGCTTAAGGGGTTTGGCAGGTGGTGGATGGTGTCTTACTTGGGGTATAGCCTCTGGTAGAGCAGGAGCCTTCTGCCAGCAGGTTGTAGGCCAAGACTGAAGAATTGAAAATTTAAATACAGCCCTTTAGAACTGGTGAGATGGCTCAAGGGATAAAGCTACTTATTATCAAACTTGACAACCTGAGTTTGGTCTCTGGGATTCACATGGTGGAAGGAAAAAAAAAAAAAACAACTGCACAAGTTGTTCTCTGACTTCCGCATACATGCCATGACATTTACACAAGCACATATATACACAAACACACACACACATTTACACAAGCACACACACACAAACACACACACACACACTCAAATGCCACTAACCAAAGTGATGAAAGGGTCGAATACATCCAGTAAAAATGAACTTCTTCCACAGACACAGATGAGGAGGTGATGGAAACCCAGCTCTCTGTACTACCACTCTTGGGAACAACATGGACAGAAACCACTCCGGTCTGGGCTCGTGGGGGTGGGGGAACTAAAACACACTGGGGATGAGGACTGGACTGTCTGACACACCTTTGGTCAATGGTGCTAGCAAGACAGGAGACAGTTCAAATGGGAGCCCACAGAAGAAAGCAAGACTGAGCAGTACACAGACCTGAAAAAGCCAGCAGGCGGGAGCTAGACTCCCCCAGCTCACCTGCCATGGGGGATTGCCCTCCAGTGTTTCATGCACGGCACAGTCAAAGACTTAACCTGCATCCACTCTGTCACATACCCCAATACGCTAATTCTTAATGTCAATAATATTTTTCTTTTCTACATCTGAGTTGCTTGTCACACTCAAGAAAGGAGAGAAGCCAAGTTGTGTAGCTTGTAAGCTCTATGAGTGCAGGAAACAGAACTGTAATCCATCGCTGTGTGATGATAGATACTTCACCAATAGTTGTCGAAGAAGTCGATCACCCTACAAGACCCGTAGCTTAATCACAAAGAAAAAGGGGTAATGGGGCCTTCTCGTGGTGGAGAGTGTCTTAAAAGCCACTCTTCAACCAAACCTGTGCGTACTTCCAAGAAGCCATCCACATCTGTGCATCCTCTGCCACGTGCCATTCCATCTCTCTTCAGGCTGCATGACTGCATGGCTCAGAGCATGCTGGATGAGCCCTGCTGGTAGTGTGGGCACTGGGAGGTGACCTGTGCTCGTGCCTGTTCTCACTGTGGGAAAGGGATGGGAAATCCAGGCTCTGCTCTGCTGATGAGAGAGGCCCCTTGTGTAGGTCAAGCTGGATGGTGACCAGAACTTCCTCAGAGTGCCTGTCCGATGACAATAAAATTTTGTTATGCCTTTTAAATGAATGGATTTGGTAAAATGTTTTCTTACTTTTTCCTAGACATCGCCTGGTGGTATTACCAGTATCAGAGAGGTAAAATAATAATAATAAGTCTGCACTAACTTGATTGTCTCAGTTACATTACTTGGAAAGGAAGAACTTCTCCATCTTCTGCAACTAGCTTCCTTATTCACCAGATTTTTGTGTTCCTTGTTAGCAAACTCGGTCTGTGTAGAAACAGCTAGGAATGTTCTCTTAGGGTTGAGGCTTAAGAAAACCCTGTTCCTTCTAAGAGACTCCTATTTTTCCCTTCCATGGTAATTGAATGTCTATTAAATAAAGCTCAGAGCTGAATTATCGCTTAAGTATATTAACTGTTTAGAACAAATGATCTGAATCACTCTGTTCTCCTCCCCTCCCCCAACATGGTCCAGACCTCCAATCCAATCAGCATTTTCTGAAGCAGATTTTCTTTATCTGTTTGTATTCTATTATTTGGTTGCTAATATCTACTTCAAGTGGAAAAAGTGGAATACTTAAATAAAGAATAAAGGCGGTGAAGAGGTTAAGCAAGCCTGGATGAAGTTCCAGATTCAACGGTCTCCAAGTCACACAGGCGGTTTAATGGCATTAAAAAGAGCCTGACGTGAAGATGAGTGTGGTGGCGCACGCCGTTAATCCCAGAACTCGGGAGGCAGAAACAGGTGGATCTCTGTGAGTTCAGGGCCAGAGTGGTCTACAGAATAAGTTCCAAGACAGCCAGAGATACCCTGTCTCAAACAACAGAAAGAAAGGGAGGGAGGGAAGGAAGGAAGGAAGGAAGGAAAAAAGGAAGGAAGGAAGGAAGGAAGGAAGGAAGGAAGGAAGGAAGGAAGGAAGGAAGGAAGGAAGGATTCAAAGTGACTGCCAGGGGTCCTGGTGACTCTACTTAACCAGAGTGCCCAGTCCCTGCTTGGCTCTAGCAGATGACGCCCTGGTGAGAATTTGAGAATCTAGATTTTCGAGGTGAAGTAAGAAATACAAACTTTGTCATGGATTTCTTGTCTCCAAATATTAGCAATGCGTTTTAAATGTATTTTATCTGTTTCACATAAAATATGAGCTTCTATGGATTCCTTACAAACAAAACCTATCTTTGGACTACATTCAAGCTAAGGACCACTATTTTGTAGCCTCAAAAATGGAATGGAATGAATGGATGGGTATAAAGTACAACCCAGATTCCCCTCTGCCAAACACACACACACACATTCTCTCTCTCTCTCTCTCTCTCTCTCTCTCTCTCTCTCTCTCTCTCTCTCTCACACACACACACACACACACACACACACACACACGGGAGAAACTATATTCTAAGCAAGAGAGGAAACGGTCATATTTTAGGCCATGGCCTTCATCATCAGCCAGAGAAGATATTCATTGCCAGATGTGCCCCAGATGTGGGTCCTCACTGCTCAGTTTGGAGAGCGGACTTGTACAAAGGCGTGACATTTGTAAGCAGCAGGGGTACCTCCAGGCTGCTCACAAACCAGCTTACATTCTGGGCTCCAGTGGAATAGAAGCCACTGTGGGGATATGTCCAATCTGATGGCAGCCCAATCTAATGGCGGAGTCCTAAACTGGCTGGAATCAAGGTCCAGCTTTTTCACTGTTGACCTAAGCAACCCAAGCCTCAGTCAAAAGGAGTTAGTGACAGAGCTTGGGAAAGATCGTCAATAGAAGACCTTCGCATGGACTCTGTTTATTTAAAAGATACAGAACTCACTGGAGATATGGGGGGGCCTTGATACAACCATCTTTTTCTAAGAGGGTCTAAAGTTTTCATCCAATCCTATATCTAGAACCACCCCCAAACACTAACATATTAAAAACCGTTTACTCTGACTCACACCTGTGCTGTCTGGGATTCTCCAGTGTAGCAGACGTAGCAGACATTACAATCATCCTTCCGGCTCACACTCGCCCCCAGTGGCCGACATTCATGGCCTTGTGAGCCACTTGTAGTTAGAAAATCACCTTCTCCATTAAGATAACTGACTTCTAAATGTCAGGCAGGGAGGGCACCAGACCCCTCACCCCCGACCAAACACGAAGTCACATGAGAGCAGTGAACAGTTCTACTAGAACATTGCAAAGAGAAGATTAAACTCTCATGATCTCTATCAAGGAAATTTCCATAGCATTAACCACAAGATTAGTTTTGATTCCAATTCAGTCTGACTTAATAATTAGCTCATAATTCTTTTTAATAATGAAAATAATACAGTGAACAGCACATGGGATTGAAGACTCACAAAGCCCGAAAGTGGTAAGGAGGCTCCCTGGGTGTTAATTCTCCTTTTGTCGAACCAGGGAACTGGGCCTGTGTCCCCTCTCTATTGGCTCTGCCTAGAGACGTCCAGAGACTCCCTGACTGGCTACAGAGAGATGTGAAAATTACCCCTCTAAAGCTCCTCATGCATATATGTACAGTGGCCCAGAACAAGTGGCTACAGGTGGTATGAAAGAGAGGAATGTCCAAATGCGGGCAGATCTAGACAGCTGAAAAAGCTGTGGACAAGTTAAATGGTTTTCCAGTCAAAGGCCATGACTCATGAGGGTCACTGCGGCACAGGTTTGCCAAGGCTGAAGTCCATCTTACACCAAAGACAGCTCTGCCTCTCGGTGTTTTACCTCCAAAGTGTTTCACAGAGGTTTTGCATGCATTTATGCATATACTGGACTGTGATGTAAGTTACATTTTTACTTAATGGTTTAAGCCCCTAATATCCATAAGTGGCTACTTTTCTACATCTTGAGCCTCAATGACCAGAGTTTCTCCTGTCATAGATGTGGCCAAGACTGGTTATTAGTGAAGGACAAAGCCAGAAAGCCAAAGTAACTGAGTATCCACAGCGTGCAGAATCTCTCTAATCTGGAACTCAGTCCTGCCTCCCAGACAGCGAGCCTATCATTGGTTAATAAGGAGTGACATCATCTTAATAAAGGCAGTTTAATAGTTGCCGTTTCAATAATTAGCACTTTTTAAGCAAGATGATGAGAAGTGAGTGCTGGTTCTGAGTTAAAAAAAAAATCCTTTAATTGCCTACAAAGAAATTCCCTAAGCTTATACGGAATCCAGAGCCATGGGGAGATTTTACACACACACACACACACACACACACACACACACAGAGAGAGAGAGAGAGAGAGAGAGAGAGAGAGAGAGAGAGAGACAGACAGACAGACAGACAGACAGAGACAGAGACTTTAGTCTGGGTCAGATGAACATTTGGAAGTAGATACTATAACATCAAATCTTTTATTTCTAAAATATAGTTTTCTATTTTAATATATATTTAGGGCTTTTTTTTTCAAAACTAGGTTTCTCTTTAGCTTTGGCATCTATCCTGGAACTAGCTCTTTTTAAAGATTTATTTGTTTGTTTGTTTATACAGTATTCTGCCTGCATATATGCTTGCAGGCCAGAAGAGGGCACCAGATCTCATTACTGATGGTTGTGAGCCACCATGTGGTTGCTGGGAATTGAACTCAGGACCTTCGAAAGAGCAGGCAGTGCTCTTAAACCACTGAGCCATTTCTCCAGCCCAGGGAACTAGCTCTTGTAGACCAGGCTGGCCTCAAACTCACAGAGATCCATTCGCCTGCCTCTGCTTCCCAAGTGCTGGGATTAAAAGTGTGCACCACCACCGCCCAACCCTTATTTGTATTTTAATATAATTTTGTTGATTCTTCTTCCTGAGGCTACCTGGGCATGCCCAGTGGGTGTTAAGGAGTAGTATGTGGATGTTGTTATAAACCTCTAGAGCCCCTTCGGAAGTTTCTTCAGATACACACAGCTAAAGATACAAGCATTTTTGTGCTAGGACTAACCTGCAACCGATTTCTTAGGATGAGCTGGAGATCTTTCCACATTACACTCCTGGGGACCTCCCCTTTCCACTGGCCCTTTGACTTGCACAGAAACCTCCTGCATTCAGGAAGTTAGTCCTTAACTCATTAGCAAACCTAACAATAATTAAAGGTTCTGTAAGCATTATAAGGAAATTGGCCACTTGCCACAATGTAACATAAACAGAGAATCTTATTTATATTGAATCATTCTCTGCCTCCTTCCCAGAAGGATTAGGAGATGTGTGTTGCCCAGCACGTAAGAAAGATAACAATTAGCTCCGCTGCCACTTTATTGGAGCTTTCCTCTGACATCCATTACCGCTGGGACCCTGCGCAAAATAGAAATGTTGATGGATTTGTTTGTGTTGGGATTTAAGTATCAAAGGAGAACGTGACAACAGCAGAGAAAGTCTGGCACAGAGCGCCCAACCCCGATTACCGAGTGCCTACACTCATTGCACCTGCTCACCCTGTTCTGCCATGCAAACCAGCCCACCTCCTCTCTGACTTAGCATAGGGCAGCCTGGTGGGCGTGTTCCCAGCAGCCCACCCTTGTCTTCACCAGGCGGAAGTTGGAACTGTTCAATATATGGATTCGCTGATGTCTGCGTGACAGCAGCAAGCAGAGGAGGACAGGCAGATGGTCAATGATCCTTGGCTGGAATAAATTTACAGAAAGCATTCCGGCAGGGCTCAGGGGAAAGCACGCATCCCTGGGTGAGGCAAAGCTCCTGGAAGTGCCACTGATGGGTGAACTTTGATCCACTTTAAGGGAAGATGAGTAGACTCGGCCGACAGGCCCTTCGTAAGCGAACTTATTTCAGCACACATGGTGTTAGACCCCATTTCACCGCACCGACCCCCACTTCAGTGCACATGCTGGAAGTTGAACCCCTACTATCCACGGCCATTTGTAGAGCGTTTCAGACACCCTGGAAAGAGAAACTTTATTTCTACAAAGGCACACAAATTGAAGTCACTTCCCTAGTACTTAAGGACGTCTAGAAGATATTATAAAACAATACCTTGTAAAATATATTCAGATTCTTTAAAGTCATATTTAACATACCATAATTTGAGTGTCCTAAGCCTCCCTAGCATCTCCCTTGCTAGCTCACATGATGAAAATGTATTCTTTTTAAAAATAGGTGTGATTTGTTCTTCCTTACTATTTGGAAGCTTTCGTTCTGCTCCGTTACCTGTGTCCCTACACAGAAAACAGGGTCAATATGCAAAGAAGGCAGCTTGAAAAAGAAGCTTTTGTGTGAATGTGTTTGCACACTTCTACCCTCTTCTCCCAATCTGAGATTCTGATGCTCCCTCCCCTTGGTGCCTGTCACACCTACAATACCTCAGTGCACAGACTGTGAAACGGTGAATGGCTGGGGAGGGGGGTTCAAGGCCCAGGAACCCCTGCAGTGTGACCCGGCCCAACCCCAAGTCTCAGTTCCCAGCATCAGCTCAGACCATGGTGTGACAGAGACCAAGGAGGCCCTGCTCTGATGCCACCCCCTCTGCTTCCAGACAAGATCGAGGATGAACTAGAGATGACCATGGTTTGCCACCGGCCTGAGGGACTGGAGCAGCTTGAGGCCCAGACGAACTTCACCAAGAGGGAGCTGCAAGTCCTTTACCGAGGATTCAAAAATGTAAGACCCCCCAGAGGCTCTGAGGCCTGGTGTGACTTCCCACAGAACAAAGCTCTTTTGGTGCCCATGGAGTGAGTCCCTTGTGTGCAGAGGTTCAAGGAGGCCACCACTATGAACCCGCACCTGGGAAGAAAGAAAACTTGCAGGAGAACAAGGTCTCAGCAGACAGGAACCTCACCCCTACACAGGGGTGCCACAGGGTGGGGTGACCTCAGAGAAGCCCTCCCCACCCAGGTGCTGACCTTAGCTTGACACTCACAATTTACCCTCTGTCGGGTGGCCCAACAGTGAAGGGACTGAGCTCTACTGATGAGTGCCAGCGAGGCCCACGAAGAGTGGTATAGCAGCCTGAGTGTCGCTGGGTTCGGGTCTCTGAAAGTTGGTCCAGTGGGACCAGATTTTCTTCTCCAACTGCTGGAAGCTTCTTTTTCTGTGAGTCACACAGACAGCCAGGTTCTTAGCAAAGGAGCATGGGAGAAAGAAAGCTGACAGACACAGAAGTCCGTGAGTAAGTGTGTTTGAGATTGTAGGCTTCCTTGGACAGAGTCACGAAACTTAGAACAGGCTTCACCAGGATCCAAACCTAGACCTTTAGGACTCTAAAGCCAAGACTCTCCCAGGACAGTACCTTTGCTGTGATGACGTCCCCTCTCTTACAGAGTAGCTTTTTAAGGTGGGGTTACCTCCCAGGTCCCCACCCCCCGGAGACACCCAGTAGTGCATAGCTCTTTGCCCAGGCTCTGCCCATGAGAGGATAGGGAGAACCTGTGCAGGCTCCACCCCCCAGGACAGACTCCCAGACCCTTCCCACTCACTTGCTCTCTGCTCCATACAGGAGTGCCCCAGTGGCGTGGTCAATGAAGAAACATTCAAGCAGATCTACGCGCAGTTTTTCCCTCATGGAGGTGAGTAGATCCTTGGGAAATAACCTCCCAGAATCCTCCCCAGTGATCAGCCTTCCCTTCCTCTCACTACCCCCATTCTTTGTCTTCATCTTCTTCGGGGTCTGAGGAGAACTTATGGAGAGATTTTTTCCCTTACTACAAAACTACAGAATTCTCTGAGGGGAAAGGAACCCACTCCACAAGAAGAGCTGGTAGTGCAGTATCAAGAAGAATCATGGCTAGAAAGAGGTGTCATGACCCCAGAAGGAACAATTTGAGTTTTAGAGACTTTAAGCAATTTACTCAAGATCACACAGCTTATATGTGGCAGACCAGGAACAGAAGGTATATGGGACAAAATCTTCGCCATCTTGCTAAGACAGCTTGATATTTTGTAAACAACATTAGTAAATACTACAGACGATAAAAAAAAATTCAATGAACCAAAATCAATTGTGGACAGTGTGACATTGTGCTCACTTATAAAGCCAAGTTACCGAGGACACTGGACCCCCCACCACCTTCCTCTTGTGACCTTCCTGTGCCACCTGCCCACAGGTGTCACCTGGACAGCTGCAGAACCTCTTCTGGGTTCTAACAAGATACTCAAGTGTCCCACATCCTTCTTGGGCCCTCACACAGGTGTCCCCCTGGTGTGGGTCTCTGTGTTGGGGAGAAGGAGCTAGCTTCACGTCACGCTAGCACCAGGCTCCCAGGTTTTGAACGCCATGGAGACGCCGTTTTCACTGTGTGGCAGGGAGGCTCCAGGTGAAAGCATCTCTTCACGTGTTGCAAGAGTCAGGTCTTGCCCCATCCCCCTCTGCAGAGATGTGGAATGGATGCTCAGAGATGTCTCTTTAGATGTCTACAGACACGGCTATATGGAAACAGCCTGGATCCGAGCTCAGGTCTCTGCTCACAAGGGAAGGCCCAGAGAAACAGGTCACACAGAGAAACAGGAAGGGAACCATTCTCAAGATGATGAGGTAGAGAGAGCCAAGGACCTGCCTAACCTTTTGCTAGAACTTCTAGCCTAAACTCCAGGGGCTGAGCAAATGGCTCTCGATCCATCCTCCTTACCTTCGCTCTGGTCCCATCCCTGCCAGTTTTCCAGTGCTGCCTCTGTGGAAACTAGCCCCGCCCCCTCCCCCCCCCCCACTCACCTGCTTTTCCCTCTGCTTTACAGATGCCAGCACATATGCCCATTACCTCTTCAATGCCTTCGACACCACCCAGACAGGCTCTGTGAAGTTCGAGGTACAGTCTGGGTGTCTCTTGGTTGCTCATTGCCTCTTGCTCCAAATTTGGGGATCCTGGAGGAAATAGTTAATTATTCAGTTAAAACTTTACTCATTTAGCAAACATGGCCTGAGGACAGAGAGGAGACTTCCCCTGCCCTCTAGACACTGGGAGTGGGTTATGGAGACAACTTAAAAGCTCTCTTGCACTCCGCAGGCTGGGTGGTAGCCTCTGGAGCTAGCTTTTTGCATTTATTAACTTGTTTAACTTTTATAATAGCACTACAAAGTGGGAGTTATATTATCATTGTACAGAAGAAGAAAATAAGGCAGAGGCCAAGTAGCTTTTCCAAGGTCAAAGAGAGAGTAAGTGGCCAAGCGGGGCAGGGAGGTGGGAGGGTTTAACACAGACAGTATGTTTCTTCAGCCTGGCTCAAAGCCACTATAACACAACCATTGCAGCCATGGGTTAGGACCAACAGGGAAAGCAGAATTAACGGCCTTGGGGTGTCCACACATACAAAAGGGGCATCAGAAACTGCAGTATGGGGAACGGATGACAGACGTTCTTTGCTGGCATCGCCCATTTCCACCTAGCTGACAGGAGGGTGTGGGAGGCACCATTTTGTAAAAGCACCGTAGTCTAACCTGGAGGTAAAGCTTCTCTCCAGCCACGTGGTGGCTTAGGGATTAACTTTTGCTCTCGCCTTTCCATTTCTTAGGACTTCGTGACGGCTTTGTCTATTTTACTGAGAGGGACAGTCCATGAAAAGCTAAGGTGGACATTTAATTTGTATGACATCAATAAAGACGGCTACATAAACAAAGAGGTGAGTGCCCAGAATAGAACAGAGAAGAGAGTTCTTTAAGGCATAGGTGACAACCATCAGATCTCATTATCTACAGCCCAGCCCATTCCGTCTAATAAAACCATAGAAGCGGAAGACCAGGGAGGGGTACGCAGCTGTCTCAAAAAAAATTAATAAAAGAAAAATCCCAGAGAATTTCAGAATCTTCACCGCTTGGCTCTTAGAGTCTCAGTACATGTGTTTAGCCAGTGAGCCGCTCATGGTCTGTCATTCAAGTCACCTGGATGTCTCCTGTAAACTGATGTGCCTTTGGGGCTTAACGTTGACATCTGGGACATTTTGCTGAGCTCCTATATCTCAGGCCTAATGCATAGAGCTGTGGAGATCATCTCTAAGCTTGATCTCAGCTCTGCAAGGTTCTCCTCTCAGAGTATATACACAGTCGAGTTCCCTGTTCACTCAGCCATGGGGGTCCAACACAGATCTAAGAACTCATTCAGTTCTGGGTGCTGGAGACCAAACAGTAAGAAATCAGGTCAGGCCTGACTGTCGTGGGTGGTGCAGCGGGAGGAACAAAAACAACGAAATGTAGGGCAGGTAGGAGTAGCAAGGGCCTCTCTAAGGTGCATTGCCATGCCACGGCCAATCACCCGCAAAAGCCTGGGAAAGTGTCCCAGGCAAAAGGCAGAGCCACTAGAGGGGTTCTCGAGGAAAGTGGAGTTCCATGCGCCCTCCAAACAGAAGAGCTTGCTGTTGGCTGCGAGCTAGGGTATGAAGTAAAGCCCGGCAGGCTCATAATGAAGCCTGAAGGTTGTCGGACTCAGACACTGGAAGATTGGGGTAGACAGCCCACTCCACCTACTGGGGGCTGCTGGTGCGCAGCAGAGCTTTTGAGACACACGAGTGCTAAAGGTGGTTCAAAGTCAGCAGGAAAATTGGAATAGTTTCCTGTCACGAAGAGAAATAAAATTCACATGAAAAACTCAGGAAAAGTTTAAGCTCCTCAGATATCTTTCTGATGACTCCTAAGAGAAACCCTACAAAACTGAGGCAGAAGGAACTTTCCAACTTTTTTTATTTTTCGAGACAGGGTTTGTAGCCCTGGCTGTCCCAGAACTATATTTACACAATAAAAAAGAAAAACTGAAATTCTAAAGCTAACATCTGCTTACTATTGAATATTGCCAGGAATTCCACCCCTACATATTTACCTAAGAAAAATAAAAATGTGTAATTCCATAAATACCTACACGGAGATTTGCATGCTACCTTTATTCACAATAGCCCCCACTGCACACAACCCAAATGTCTTTCACCAGGATGGCAGATAAGTATATTGTTGCTACCCATCCAGTGGGTACTCAACAGTCAGAAGAAACAGACCACTGTCACATGCAACAGTGGGCATGGTTTCTGTACCCTTTATGTGCGTTCAACACAGACAGGCTCAGACTTACAGTATCACTCCATTTGCCTCAAATTCTAGTAAGTGAAAATACCTTTAATGACCCAAGTTTCATCGGCCATGGCTTGATGCCAGGGCTTGGCAGACGGTGTCGAAGCTTCTTGAGGAGATAAAAAACTAATGCAGGTGTTGTGTGTGGAGGTGGCACAGCTGTGTACATTCGCCGAAGTTTATCGAGCAGGACACTTAAGATGAGTGAGTCTGCTGTAAGCAAATCATGCTCTGATAAACCCCATTCTTAAAGGGAGATCTCGTTTGAAGATAGGAGCGCCTGGACAATAGGAAGTGCTCCAAACGCGTTGAATGAAAAAAGAAAATTAAGAGCTTTGGCAAAGCATATAAAAGAAAACAAGAATCCCATCTCACTTAAAATACACATCACAAATTCTAAATAAAGTGCCGGGAAATTAATCCTAGCACTCTAGTTAAAGGAGCATGCATGGGAAGGAGCAGGTTTACTGCAGAAGTAATTCAACATTAGTGAATACCTATTAAATAATTCATCCCATCAGCCCATCAAAAGACCAAACCATGTGATTCTAAAATCATCTTCCATCAAGTTTGCCGTATGTCCTTGATCAGTTTTTAAACTCCTAATAAAACGGAACTAAAATACATCGTGAGCTTAGTAGAATGTGCTCCAGCCTTCTGCACAGCTTTCCTCTGTGTGGTGACGTCACAGACAAGCTCGGCTGCAGCTGAGATGAAGACATGAGTGTTTACTATTGACCCACACCATCTGTTCGTACTGCTAAAAGCTCTTTAAAAACAATGGGACAGAAGCACACACCTGGAAAGCTAGGGCAGCCTTTGCAAATGACATGATTCTCTTCTCTATTTATGTATTTGCCTGCAACAAGGTCTCTCGTTGTAGCTCCAGCTGACTGGAACACACCGTGTAGGCCAGTGAATGCATGGCCTTGAATGCATGCATGGTGATCCTCCTACCTCAGCCTCCTTAAGACTGGGATTACAAGCGTGTGCCTCCCTGTTCAGCCATGACATGATTTCATCCTTAGGAAGGAAAGAGACAAGAAAAACGACTTAAACAATGTGAACTAAGACCATGTCCTGCGATCAACATCTATGCAGAAATCAAGCGGGTGGCCCATGTCTCATAACTATTTAGAAAGTTCAAACTAAGATATTCTAATCGTGCAGCAGTAAAATGTAATGTGCATAAGCATTTAAAAATATCCATATTTTAGATGAAGAAAAAGTTTTCTGAAAAACTGGGGGGGGTCTATAGGAGACACCTGTCGTTTTCTGAAGGGAAGACTATTATGAAGATGATGATATTGTAAAAATAGCTATTTGTCTTTAATTTAAAATTTATTTGTTTCTAACCAACATAAAATTATTGTTTGGGGAGAAAACTAGCACATTAGAAAAGTCACCAGCTGAAGACAGAAATGATCACTTTCAAAAAGTGGAAACAGGACTATGACATATTATGGTATGGTATGTGAGGAGATGAGGGGAGACCCGTAGACTGGGGAAACAGGAGGAAGCTGGGAGCCAATAGTCACTCCGTTCCTAACAGAAAGAGCCCAAGGACCAGAATAAACAGATGTGGATAATGAAATAGATGACCCAGGAAAACTGGCTAGCTATGGTGTTTCCTCAGTGAGTGAATGAATATTCTAGATGTCACACATGTAAGTCAGTCATAGATACACAGGTGATCTCTAGCTACAAAAGAGCCAGGAATACAGTGAGTGAGGCTGTGAGCAGCGCTCCTCCATGTCCTCTGCTTCAGTTCCTCCCCCCAGGCTCCTGCCTTGAGTTCCTGCTCTGGCTCCCCTTCATGGAGGACCATAAGCTGTAAGATGAGGCAAACACTTGGTCTCTCCCCAAAAGAGAGCTAAACCTGAATGGGAAAAGCACAAAATTAAAACACAAGAAAAGTATTGATGATGTCATTCTGAATATTTTCATATTCTTAACCTCAAAAATTGCCATCAGCAACGTTGGAAAGCAGGTGGCACAGCTGTTAAAACATCTGCAACTTGTAGGAAGTGGTGGTGCTTCTTACCAGGCACTAGCTAAGGAAGATCTCACATCTGCTTCCCTTGCATCTCCTTGACATCATGTCTAGCACATGGTGCATACTTTAAAATTCCCTATAAATAAATGTATACATCCCACAAAGTATATAAAGAGCTCTGACAATTAAATGAAAAATAAATACAGTGAACGAAGTAGGTGAGCAAATAGTTTGTGCTAATTCAGTAAGAACTAGTCAGTGGGGGAGAGGCAGGGAGGGGACTAGAGAAAAATGTAGAGCTCAATAAAAATCAATAAAAAATAATAAAGAAAAGAACTAGTCAATGTGTGCGACAAAGATCATGAAGAAAACAATGGAATTTCTATCACATTACAAAGGCTCTAGACTCTCAAATTTTCCTTTTTTATTAATTAATTAATTTTTTTCCAGCCCAATCACAGTTTTCCCGCCCTCCTATCCTAGTCCCTCCCCCCAGTCTTCCTCTCTCCAATTCCATCCACTCCTCTTCTTTCCTCTTCGGAAAAGGGCAGGCACTCCCCTGTATATCAGCCAGCTATAGCATAGCAAGTTGCAGTAAGACTGGGCACCTCCTCTCCTATTAAGGCTGGATGACTCAACCTAGTAGGAGGAAATGGTCCTAAAAGCAGGTACCAGAGTCAGAAACAGTCCTTGTTCCCGCTGTTAGGAGTCCCACAAGGAGACCAACTGTAACATATGTGCAATTTTTTTATGTTTAATCATGTAAAACAAATGGAGGGGAGGGTTTACACAGTACTCTCAGAGGCCAGAAGTGGGTGTCAGATCCCCAGGAGCTAGAGTCACAAGCAATTGTGAGCCATATACACGGGTGCTGGCAACAGAACTCGGGTCCTCTGTTAGAGCAGTACACACTCTTTACCGCCGAACCATCTTTCCAGGCCCAAATTTCAAGCACTCACTAAACAGCAGGTGACCATTTAAAATCACAGAAGATTAACAATTGTATGTGATTACATGTTTTAAAAAAATAAAGTACTAATATAGTACTATATCAATTTTATAAACATCTAAGTTCTTACATACATACTTACATGCATGATACTCTAAATTAAGATATTCAAATAGTACTTTACACAACACCTAAAGAAAGAAACCTCAGATGGGTTTTTATGCCATCTGACCTTCAACCTTGGGTCAATTCATTTTCCCATCACATCGTTGAACAAACCTACTAACTATTCTATTTTTGTAATGAACAAAGTAGACAGAATTATCACCGTTAATGTTTAACAGACATCTCTAGATGTCAGAATTAAGGGTGGGGTGGACACAAGTGTGATTAAGTAGATTCCTGAGATGTCATCCTAGCAAGCATTCTGGAACATTCTTACCACGTTTGCAGGCAATGAGAATCCCAAACAGCCAAAATTGGTCTTTCTGTCCAAAAGTTCTCAAGCAGGAAAGAGCCCAATGACCACATGGTTATAAAAGGCCAGTAAGGTGCATCTCTTGAAACGGATATGTGGATACAAATCCATTTCCTAGTTCAATATGCTGGGGCAGTCCTGGAGAAAAGACCACTGATAATTCTTTCTAAACACCTTTATCCATTTTTTTTTTTAACAAAAGGATCCAGTCTCGTTAGAGAGCTATTTGTCTTGGACCTGGGAAAGGAGAAATAGAAACTGAACCTGAATCCTGGCTGGGGTAGATCAAACAGCTACAGACATCAGCCTAGAAGAGTTTTAATAAGCCAAGACTAGGGCAAATTAATCAACAAAACAAAACATGATAATATTGGATTGTCACCAACAAAACATAATAGATGGCCACAAGTTCAAAGAACTAAATACATAAAAGAAAATAGGCATCTCTTGCTTACAGAAGTATTTCAGTACATCTACAGTTATTAATAACCTACTTTTAAAAAGCCTCAAGTGTCCTATGGATGCTGGCTGTTGGCTCCCTTGTCCTAATTTAAAACAGCAACAGAATCATGAAGGATTTTTAAATCCCTTATCTAAACCATTAACTTTTTAAAGGTAATATAGAACTGCCATCAAGCAAATGCCATAGTGATCACTTTTGCTTTTCAAGGTGTACTGACAACTCAGAGAGTTGACAGACAATCCCTTAATCAAATAATCACCAATCAGCAGACACAGCTACACTGCACTGACAGAACAGAGCATCCATCGCTTCTACAGAGCCTTGCCCAAGCTAAGGGACCGTCTACAAAACAACAGAGCAACATGCCCATCATGCATGTCAGGGTCCTGAAAACATGAAGAACACACAGCTCCACACAAAGTGCAGTCTCAAGTCGAAAAGTGTCAGTGGGAAAAAAGGATGAGATATGGATAAACCCAATGGTTTAGCTAGTAATATTGTAGCCATGCAAATTTCCTGGTTTCGATTACTTTTCTACAGTTTCACAAGTTTTAACATTAAGGAAAACTGGGCAAGAGGTATACATGAGCCCTCCACATTAGTTTTGCAACTTTTCTGTAACTTTAAAGTTATTAATTACAGGTTTAGAGAAACCCTCCAGTGTCCTGTTGATAAGCCTTCTGTTAGCTACTTTTTTCTTAATTTAAAATAACAACAGAACCCATGAGTGTGTTTAAAAGGCTAGCCTAAGTTGTCTTTAAGCCAGAATAACACTCCATTGTCTCAGTCTGTGAATGGGGAATTCAATGCTGTCCCTCCCTGAGAACAAAGGAAGAAGAGGTAACCACCAAGGCATCTGAAGGCAGGGCGGAGTCCCCCACTTTCTCTGAGGAGGGGGTTTCATCTTGTCCTCTAGCTCCCATTCATCTCCTTAAAACAGCTCTCTTAATCACTCCAGTTGGCAAAAAGGAACCCTAAAAATTCCTAAATTCTGCCCCCCTAAGAAGGTTTGACCTCATGGTCCCAACAGTGTGCGCCTCCTTGTCCCCTTCCAGGAGATGATGGACATAGTCAAAGCCATCTACGACATGATGGGGAAATACACCTATCCTGTGCTCAAAGAGGATACTCCCAGGCAGCATGTGGATGTCTTCTTCCAGGTATGTACGCACCTGCGCACAGGCTTATACTGATGGATAGGAGATGTTCTTTGTGAGGCAGACCAGTGTGTGTTACAGAAGAGAACAGAGGGTATGATGTCATTAACTATAAATGCTACAGTCTATAAAAACTCTCAGATTCTCTCCTTGAGTAGAGAAGAGTTTGTTCGTCGCATCCCCTTACTTTCTGAGCACGTCTGTCTGGGGTGCAAAGGGGAATGAATGGAATCTATTAAAAACCATTAAACCGGTAAAGCCAGACTGCAAGATCCCCAACTGGAGCATTTAGTTAAGGATAGGTGGACACTGCTCATGATTCAGTGGAGAAGTGGTGTCCTTAATTTAAAAAAAAAATTCTAACAATATAAAGTATTTTTTAAAAAAAATGCCAGCTCACTCTAATCCAAGCCTCCCACTTTGCAGCTAAGAAAAGAGATCTCTCTGATATCTTGAAAAATTACACAGAAAATCCTCACAGAGATAGACCAGAACCTTTTGTGCCCGGCATTCTTTCTGCCAGATAGAGAAGCCAGCAGAAAATATGTGGAACAGGTTCTGTGGTTGGGAATGGGCTTAGTGTACTCCAAGATTCATGGGAGCCTGGTCGTCAGCATGGCAGTGTTTAAGGTCATGGAATCCTTAATGAATGGGGCTGATGGGAGGTGACTGGGTCCTCAAGACACTGCCTCAGAGATGCGAGTGCTGCAGATGCTATGAGCCAGAACTGAATAAGCAAGGCTGCTCCGTCCTCATTCTCTGGCTTCCTGTTTGGCTGTGTGACTTCTTTCACCTGTGCCCACTAAAATGATGCCATCCTTCATGAGGCTTTTGCCAGACAGAAACTGGTGTCGAGCTCTTAATCCTCTAGAACAATAAGAAGAGGCCTCCTTTCTTTCTACAACACCCAGCCTCAGCCTTTTGCTGTAGTAACAGAAACAGACTACTCCATGTTGGGATGCCTCCAGAACAATAATGTAGCAATAAGGTTAGTGTTGGGACCAATCTTTTGAAGTAAGGAAGCTCACGAGGACCATCATACTGTAACGAGGAACGAACTAACTAGCAAAAGACCATTGTAACTCTGGGCTTAACACAGAGAAAATTCTGAAATGTGAAATTCCAGGTTCTTTAGAGATCTCTCTATTGTGTCTTTCAGAAAATGGATAAAAATAAAGATGGCATCGTAACTTTAGATGAATTTCTTGAATCCTGTCAGGAGGTAAGGATGGATCTAGGGACACAATTGCTCTGGGCTTTGAGATCTGGAGCATGGAGACTATAGGGGAAGGACCTGAAATCTTCACACACCTGCAACCCTAGACTCAGAAGCCCAGCGCAGCAGCTCCACGCCCCAGCCTGGCCTGCTCAGCACAGGACTGAGCAGAAGAAGCACAGGTCTAGGAGATGTGAAGGCCAGAAAGCCTCCATAGAATGAGATTTGCCAAATAGGTGAAGCCTGTCCTTCTCGATGCCTCTGTGTCTGTTCCTCAGATGCAAAGAACAGCTGGAAGACCTTCAACACAATTCTCAATCCAGTGGCATAGGACTGCCTAAGGTTCTTCCAAAAGTGTGTCTGCAAACTACAATTCCAGACACTCTAGAAATTGCCATCATGATGCAAATACTCAGTACCAAGGCTGCTAGGACTTGCTCATGCAAAACCAGACTCCTTGTGCAGGTGGGGGCTGCACAGGTCAGAGCCCAGGCTTGCCTTGTGCACACTGCTAAGGAGACACTGCACCACTGTTCCCTGGACCGTGCTTTGGTTAAGTCTCATGAATAAATTGGCACGGCTGGGCACTGAGCTGGAAATAGTTGCTTTGTCTCCTTAAAAGGTTTATAGTCCACCTCATTCCACAAAAGCACAGCCTAAGCGCCCCTAACGCATAGAGCACCAACCAAGCTTCAGTCACATGAAAACCCTCCTGGCAGATGCTCCACCTGACAGCGTTCCAGACTGCTAATAATTAGGACAGGCTGACCACGGACTACTTTGTTTGTTTGGTTTGGTTTTGCCTTTTTTTTTTCTTTTTTTGAGACAGGGTTTCTCAGTGTAATAGTTCTGGCTGTCCTGGAACTCTCTCTGTAGACCAGGCTGGCCTCAAACTCACAGAGATCTGTCTGCCTCTTCCTCTACCTCTGCCCCTGCCTCCCGAGTGCTGGAATTAAAGGCCTGGGCCACCACCGCCTGGCTCGACACTGGTCTCTTTTTACTGACCCTTACCATTGTCCTAGAGTGTCCTTGTTGAGCTTGGTGTTTACCCATTAGTTGTCTGGGGATCCCAAGGGACTTACTAGGAACCCCGAAGGAAGCACACTGAGGTAGAGAGTAGAATCGGGCCAGCAGCAGCACCTGTGGAGTTAGAAATGTTTCAGTATTTCATCATGTGGACAGGCTAAGCAGCTGTGTCTGTCATACCCATTTCAAGAAGAGAAGACGGGGCACTACAATGTTAAGAATATGGCTAACGCTACAGTGAGTGACAGAGATGGGGTTTAAACTCTGCTGTGCTAATGTCACACACCATGCCTGACAGAAGTGCTCTTTCCTGACTTTCAGATGAGAGTGGTTTTTGGAGCTTGTTCCTCACACAAAAACCATCCACGGTGATTCTGTATGTAACTCATTTTTTCCACCACCTTGCCATTGGTGGAGATTATATTCAACCATACTGTATACCCAGGGAAACTAAGACCCAGACAGGTTGAGTACCATGGGTAGGAAGTGAAAGGTTCCAGGCTTGAAAACAAACTGCCTAACTCCAGAACCCATAGCAACTTACAAAGATTAGGATCCTCACAATCAACTTTGTCTCTCTGATTTTTCTCTAACTTTAAACTCAGTGGGATGCACACACGCACACACAGGGTCAATTTCTTTGACTACTACTTCAGCTAAGCATTGCTTTACATCTCACAAAGTTTAATATTTCATAGTTTCACTATATTTTAGATCAAAATGTAGAAGTTTGGTATTTAATATGCAAAGATTTAAGAACTTTACACCTTCAATATTTATACCTTAGAAATCTGGGCATGGTGGTCACACCTTTAATCCCAGCACTCGGGAGACAGGGGCAGGTAGAGCTCTGTGAGTTTGAGGCCAGCCTGGTCTACAGAGTGAGTTCCAGGACAGCTAGCGCTGTTACACAGAGAAACCCTGTCTCCAAAAAACAAAACAAACAAACAAAATAACCCTGATAATTGCTTACCAAGGTTAAGTAAAAAGAGAAATATGTTTAAATCCTCAAATTGTTAAGATCAGAAATAAAAATAATAACATCTACTTCCAGTTTTCTGATATTTAAAAAAAACCTTTTTAGTAAATTTGACAATTTGTGTAAGATGTATGAATTCCTTACAAAGCATATCTTATCAAAACTAATACAAAAAGAAAACAAAAATGTAAATAGCCCTATGTCTTAAAGACAATGAATCTGTAATTTAAAACTTTACCCTAAAGAAAATGACAGGCTTAAATAGTTTATATTGGTGCATTCTTGTAAACATTTAAGGAAGAAATGATATTAATCTCAAGGAATAGAGAATAAAAGAGGACCTTCTCAGCTTGATTGATGAGGCTATCACAACCCTAAGATGGGATGTTGCAAGGTTGGTTTAACACCCAAGAATTAGTCAGTATAATTAATTACAATAATAGAATAAACAGGAAAAATTTTGATCTACTCCACGGATATGGAAAATCATTTGATACAACACATTGACAGAGCATCTTAAAGAAAGACAACGCACTGTTCCACTGGGTCATTTTTCTCTCCTGAATGTCAAAGCACTAGCTAGATCTTTGCCTCTTGTTCCCTGCATGTAACGAACGCTGCTGCAGATTTCTCATAGTATGGGACCCCCACTCTTGAGATTTTCTTGAGTACTGCACACTCAGGCTAGAGCCTCGGACAGGTCTAACAGTCTTCTCTCCGCCACTCTCTTCCCAGGATGACAACATCATGAGGTCTCTACAGCTGTTCCAAAACGTTATGTAATGAAGGACACTCACGATCCTGCTCTCAGAGACACTGAACAAACACCTCAACGCCCTGATCTGCCCTTGTTCTGATTTTACACACCAACTCTTGGGACAGAAATACCTTTTACACTTTGGAAGAATTCTCTGCTGAAGACTTTCTACAAAACCTGGAACCGCGTGGCTCAGTCTCTGATTGCCAACTCGTTCTCCTTCCTCCTCTTGAGAGAGACGAGATGAAACCCGAGTTTGTTTCAGAAGCATGCCCATCTCTTCATGCTGCTGCCCTGTGGAAGGCCCCTCTGCTCGAGCTTAAACAGTAGTGCACAATTTTATGCTTACATGTCCCCAACTCACTGCCTCCAAGTCAGGCAGACCCAGAGGAATCTGGAATCCAGAGGACCTGAGCCAAATGTCCACCATCCTCTGGTGGCTTCCCAAGCCAACGTGCCTGTTTCTCTTCCTCTGGTGGGAAGAAAGAGTGTTATGCAGAACAATTAGAGTTTATTGTGACAAGATTGGGAGAAGGCAGCACCTAACACATGTAGAATAGGACAGAATTATCAAGCATGGTGTCATCAGATGACCCAAACTGCTCATGTCTTTTGTTTCCAGAGGTGGAGAGTAATAATTCTCCCACACTAGCATCCGTGCTCATAGAGCAAGTCTCTTAACACGCCCGGGAGGGGAACCATTGCCCAGTGGTCTGGCCCTTCTCTCCATTCATCCCCTGCTCAAGCCCACACTGCATGTCCCTCCCAGAACGTCCAGAATGCCTGTGAAATGCTGTACTTTTATACCCTGTTCTAATCAATAAACAGAACTATTTCGTACACTCTCAATCATTTCTTCCATGACTCCGTTGCTCAGGAGAGGTAAGTTATGACAAGGAATAGTTAGTCCATCCATTTGGATTACTAATAACCATGGGGTTACTAGTACTTTCTTGGGGCCACAGTGTCCTAACCCTTAGCCCACCCTCAGTAGCATCCAGTTCAAATGCAGATACTATGACCATATGTAACTGCAACTCCAAGACAAAGCCTTTCACAACATCTCCTTTCTAACAAGATTGCCCCTCCCAAGACTCCAAGATGGAAAGCCCCAGAGCCCCATGTGTAACAGTTGGGGTTACAGAGCTGAAAAGAAGGACCAGGCCTCTCTACTGAGGAGGGGGAGTCCAAAGACTGAGCAAGGAGTTTCGTCTCATAACCATAAAATGATTATTTGGGTTCAGCATAATGTATATTATTTTTTCCAGTAATAGCTCATTAAAATTTTTCTAACAACATTCTTGAAAAGATTTAAGGAGGCACTATTACCTGTCAAAGGCTGCCTTACAAGTTTTATAGGCATTCTCTTATTTCATGCCCGTGGAAGAACATTGCAGAAGGTAGGTTCTTGGTTTTACTTTTGAGAACCCTGAAGCTTTGATGGTAAGGGGGGCATTCCTCATACAGCACTCCTACTCTGTGAGAGGAATCCCCTTGATCCGAGAAACTGAGAGCGTTTCCCACAAATGTCGTCAGTTAAGAGAGACACCGTGCTCTCGTTTAATCTCTGTCACAGCGACAAATGCCACGACCAAAAGCAACTCGGGAAGAAAGGGGGGTTATTTCACCTTGTGCTAAAGCAGGCACTGAGACAGACACCATGGAGGAATGATGCTTGCTGGCTTGCTTCCTGGCTCCCTCTGCAGCTCCAGTTCAGCTGCCTTCCTTGCACAGTCCAGGCCCACTTGTTGAAGGATGCTGTCATCCATAATCAGCAACCAAGAAAATGTCCCCCATGGCGTGCCATAGGCCAATCGAATGGCGATAATTCTTTAACTGAAGTTGCCTTGGCCCAAGTATGTCTAGGTTTGTGTCAAACTGACAATACCATGACACTTGGTATTCTTCAAGGCCATGTATCAGATGAGGGAATTGGCAGACAGAAGATAGATGACTCTGGCAGCTGGGGACAGGCTACCGCAACACCTGTGTGCATGTGTGCACAGTACCAGTCTGGTGGCCACTGGCTATCTTCTTTCGCAGTTTGGTCCACAGCTTTGTTCCTCTATTTGAGTGTCTTGAGTGCAGTCATATGACCCTATAAGATGGCTAGACATGTGACTTATCCCAGTCACACATCCTCCTGGACCCAAACTGAGCATCTATAGTCATGGCCCCTTATGTGGTCCATGTTACATCACTAAGCTAAATGATGTTCAGTGATTCTCTGACCTAGCTGTGCCTCAGAGACACCTGGGGAATTTCTGAAAAATACTGATGCCTAGGCCCCACCCAATGTCAAAGAATAATCTCTAAAGATGAGGCCTGGATATTAGCATCTTTAGACAGTGCCCAGAGAGTAGTGTATATACAAGGCTAAGATGGGAAACTGTCCATATCCTTCACTAGAATGGAACTCATGACCTGAACCACTCATGCCCATAGCAACTGAGTCATGGTAGAATGAGACCTGGGTTAGGCCAAACTACAAGAATTTCAAAACTGGCACGGGGAATAATAGGACAAGGATACTCTCTCTTCTGGGCATGAAAAGGAAGAGCCGTGCCCTAGGATGTGCTGGTAGCTAGGAATTCCAAGAATTTTTCTGCCAACCGAAGGGCTAATAAAGCAGACACCAGTCATACAAGGCAAGGTAGAGGTGTAGTAATAAAAGAAATTGAGCCCCTAAATGACATCATGAACCATCAAACCAAGCTGTGCATGAAGCAGGATAATTTGAGCTTCAAAGATGCTTGCACTAGATGCGGATGCAGTGAGCATTCCATACTATATCATCATCTCCTACAGGACAGGGAAGGGGATATTGTTTGAGATCCTAATGCAGAGCCATTATCCCAGAAGGATCTGGTCAGGATCTCTAATGGTGCCCTGAGCATCTGGCTACTTTAAGGCTCTCCAGGTTACACTACTGTGCACCTAAGGTTGAAGCTCCGCTCTAGGCTAAAGGAAGGGCTGGTACCTTTATCCCTGTGTTAACCAGGCCACCCACTAAAAGCTAACATGATCCCTGAGCATCCTGAGGATGTGTAGACACAAACTAGAGTGGGAAGATTCAAAACATTCCTTAGATTAATAATCAGATGTTTAATTAATAAAAAGCTGTTCTGGGCTGGCGGCATATTGTGACACCGAGGGCATTAGCCCTGTTCCAAGCTTGTCTTCCTGAATCACCCAGAAATGGTCACCATTTGCCAGTCAACTGTGTAGTAACCATGGTGGCCGCCTCATCCATATTCCCATTCCCTCAGCACTCACCATCACTGTGCAAGTGCGCTCAACTGCTACCAACTAGAAGTGCCAAGACTTCTAGTGCTGTCTCTGGCACAGATGCGCTCTAGCCACGAGAGTCCCATTCTGCCTGAGGGCAGGACAGGGCAGAACAAATAGATCATCAGTGTCTGCAATGAAAGGTCCTAACCCTATGACCACTGGGGTTAGGATGTGGATTAATGCCCCACATCCTTCCCCCTCAGTAGGGGATCGTGGAGGTCTCTTCTGTCTCCCAGCATCCTCAGTAACACTGCCCTCGATTTCCCACAGTAGTAACCTACAATCAATAAGATAGATATATGCCCTGCTTTCGTGAGCCTTATATTCTAGTGGGAGGAAACACAACAAAATTATTTTCAATGAAGAGAGTAAGGGTGCATCGTGATTGAGCCAAGGGTGGGTACTGTGTCCAGGGTAGGAAATGAGATGCCTCTGATAGCAGATAACTCAACTTGACGCTGCCTCCAGCTAAGAAATTCTCTATGCAACCATTTTGAGTCTTGCTATGGCTTGGCTATGTCTTGAATATGCCCCAACACACCCCCAAGTAATTGCTTGTTGGGACTGTAGTTCGCTATGGAAATATCAGGTGGCCTTAGGGTCTTTAAGATGGAGAAGGGGGGACACAATAACTAGGTCACTTGTTGTGTTGCTCTTGGAAGGAATGTATGTAATTCTCATGGGACCTTAGTTAGTTTTAGAGACAGATTTGTTATAAAAGAGCAAGCCTGTCTGCTGTCCACACACTGTCTTCTGGTCTTAAGTGTATGATCTTTCCCACTACCGATGTCATCTGCCATTGCAGCTTCATCAGAGAAAGTGAATCAAAAGGGCTCTCCGATTTGGGATTTTAGCCTTCAAAACTGTAACCTAAACAAATCTCTTTTCTTTAGGAAAGACCCAGCCTTCAAGATTTTGTTACAGGAACAGAAAGAGCCCTGTGAGCCGGGTATCCCAGGAATCTGTTTTGCAGATGAAAAGGTGATTCCTGGAAACACTGAAGTAGCTGCCTCCATAGCTGGCAGTAGGTTTAGCCAACCTCTAAAATCCACGCCAGTTTTCTTTCTGAGAGAGGCTGGAGCTCAGTCCTGGCTTTAATGACACACAAACACCAGAAGGTGTTGGAAAGCAGATGCCATGAAAGCTACTAGTAAAAGCAGCCACAAAAAAAGTCCAGAAAATCCAAACCAAATCTCTCTTTTTTAGGGGAAATGAAGCCAAGAACTTGTGCAAAGATGGCCATGTTTCTTGGAGCAGCTAAAACAAGATTTTGTTCCACATCAAAGCATAAGATCAACTCAACTGGCAGATTGCAACAAGCTTTGAGCTCTGGCCTATAACCTGGAGCTGGAGCCCTCTGAAGTCAGCAAACCCCCAGTGGTTGGGACTTTGAAGACTCATGAAATGATGGGGAGATGACTGCACTCCAGTTCCAAGTGTGAAGCACATGCAAGAAGAGTAAGCCAACCATTACCTCCCATATCCACGGCTGCAAGGACCGGCTTGGAAATAGACTTAAAACAGGAACCAATTTCAATACCCACAGTGCTAGGACTTTTGAGCAGAACAATGCAATGATGTTCTTCATTTTTTCTGTGGGACAATGTGAAATACGCAATCTACAGTTGGCCATTTTGTAATCTGAAGGGAAGCTAGCATGTAAATCAACATATGTCACAGGAAATAAAGGCAAAGAGATGTAGACTATTTTTGTTTGTTTGTTTTGTTTTTTGAGACATGGTCTCACTGTATTCTCTGGATAGCCTGGACCTTTCTATGTAGTCCAGGCTAGCCTCAAACTCACAGAGATCCACTTGCCTCTGGCTCCTGAGTGCAGGGATTAAAGGTGTGCCACCACGCCCTGTGAGAAGCAGGCTCTTGATGATGTCACTGAATTGCTAGCTCAAGCTTCCTGTGAAGCTGTGTGCCCCTCTAGTGTTTTGGGGAACATGCACAAACAAGTACCAATAAATTCCTTTTTCATTACATTAGAAAGTTTGCTTGGATCTTCTGTAATCTAAGTCTTGGCATATGCTGATTTAATGGCTAGTCTTAATTGTTAACGTGATAAAATCTGGAATCACCTGAAAAATAGTCTCAATGCATGAATGTGTAGATCAGGCTAGTCTGCGGGAATAGCTGTGGGGGATTATCCTGATTACATTAGAAACACCCACCCACTGTGAGTGGCACCATTCCCTAAACAGATAATCCTGAGCTGCATGAAGGTGGAGTCAGAAAGCTGAGCAAAAGCCTGCATGTGTTCTTTGCTCTCTGATGGCGAATGTGGTGTGACCAGCTCACTCCAGCTTCTGCAGCTATGGCAGACTGTAACCTGCACCTGCAGGCTAAAATAAACTCCTACCTACATTTCTTTCTTCAGGGTATTTTGCTGCAGCAGCTAGGAAAGAAGGAGCTAGGACACCACGCTACTCTTTCGTATGACACACGAGACAACAAAGCTCACAACAGCACAGTAAATCTGGGCAAGAAAGTTCAGCCTCACATCCCTCACACCGCTCTGCTGCCTATTGCATGCTCAGAATATAACAGCACAAGTTACTCACTGCACACTTACAACCTGCTAAATAGTTCTCCTCCTAAGTCCCCATCATCCATCATCACCTTGAGAGTGATTGTATTATTATCCCTGTTTACTATAAGGAAATCATAGCACAGAAGTTCCATAGCCAATATGATCAAATAAGTGGTAAAGAAGTGGCTTTAATTCAGAACTTTCTTCCATTCTTAATCACTGGCCCAGGAACTATCAAGTTCAACGTGCACCTGAAGTCAAATAGGTTGAGTGACAACACACAGGACACACAGTGTAAAGGACGCAGCTGAGACACAGACCTGGGGATTGCCACCATTTTGGATTGTGGATACAGGGCTACTGGACCTAACCATTTTCAAAAGAAAACTGAAAAAAATCTGGACTTGTAAATAAAACCTCCCCGTTTTCATATGGATGCCAACCAGATGTAGAGATACCACACAGAGCAAACTACACAAACTTAAGAGTTGAGCTTGGCCGAAAGGCTACCAAACTCTGCGCTGGTTTCCTCCACTAACAAACGACTGTTACGAGCCACGAGGTTGCGTGATTATCATCAGCAATTGAGAAATAGTGGCTCATGCCAGTGACTCTGTAATGTATTAACACGCTATGGTGGGCAGTCTGCATTGACAACTTGACTGTACTTAGAATCATCTAAGACATAACCTCTGGACATGTCTCCGAAGGCATTTCCAGAAAGGTTTAACTGTGGAGTGAAGTCTGTCATAATTTAAAAAGTGGAGTGAAAGAGAAAGATGCCATGTGACAGAGCTCATGTGTAGGGGCTATTTTACTGGGGGAAAGGGAATGAGAAAAGGGGGAAGGGAAGGGGGAAGACCAACCTCTGGAGACAGGAGAAGCAGAAGAGAAAGGGGGGAGAGAGATAGAAACAGAGAAACAAAGAGAGAAAAAGAGAAAGAGTGACGAGAGGTGGGCAAGGCAACGTAGCAATTGTGCACAGGGGGTGCTCTTAGTGGCTACAACTGAGGACATGTCCTGTCAGGACCCCAAGGGCAGACCAGCACAGATGCTAATACTCTCATACTCCTGCCGCCATAATGGACTGCATCCCTCTTTAAACTGTGAGACAAAGTAAACTAGTCCTCGAGTTGCCTCTGTCAGATCACAGCGACAAGAATAACTAGTATGGAAAATCGGTACCCATGAGTAAGGCTGTTGCTATGACTACTGACCGTGTGGTTCTTAGGCCATTGAGACTGGTTTCTGGAAGGAATGTGGAAAAGTGAGATGCAGGCTAGAAACGCCAAGAATCCTCAGAGTAAGCAGAGCCCACGGGACGTTCCGGTGAGAGTATGGAAGACCAGCACGCTGACAGAAACGCAGACAGCGGAGGCCCAGCCATGGGTTTCACAGGGGGACGATTCTGTTGAGAGCTCTGCTAGGGGCCTTTCATCTCAGAACCTGCCTGAGCGCTGCTATATTCTGAGAACTTCAGTGAGGCTGAATTCAAAAGTAATGTGCAAAACTTTTTTTGGCAGAAATTTCAAGACAGCTAGCATTCAGGCTGTGCCATGAGATAATGTACTTTATATTGATAAATTGTCATGTGCTATCTAAGTTCACTAAGAAGTGGACTCTGAGATTGTTTCCAGGGTTGGGGGTGGGGCTGCTCAGGCTGGTCCTCTGGCTCTCTAACAGGGAGAAGGAAAACAGCCAGCAACTAAGTGCATAAAAAGCATTGTACTCTTCAGAACTCTTTGTAATCAAAGAAGGTAAAACCAATTCCAAAATTTACCATTGTTTACCCCATGGTAAAAGGATGCCTTCAATAGGGACAGGAAGCTGGAAGCTCATCCGTGGAGAGAACACTCTCGTGGGAATTCCAACTACCTTCATCAGTTCCCCCAGTGGAATTCTGCCGGATGTTTGTAAGCCGCCAAATTGATGACGTCACCTTGGTTTGCTCTCCCAGTTAGGCTACCACAGTTCCTTGTGTTGGCTGTTGTAAATTCCAGATTTGATGATTTCCTGTCTGTGGGCTGCTTCTGTCTACCTACTGCTTGCTCTTTGTTCTTTCACGTTTGTTTGCTGCCAAAGGTACAGTGATCGCAGATCAGACTCCAGACTCTACAGAGCCTCCATGCCGATTCTCGCGGCTCTTCTTCAAGTACACACTGAGAGACGAGCAAGCAGAGCAGAATATGAAGTTTTGCTGTTTGCTGAGGGAAGGAGTATAGATGAGTATCCTAGTCAGTTTTAATTGTCATCATGACACAACTGAAGCCATCTGAGAGGAGAAACCTCAGTTGAGGAATTGCCCGGATCAGGCGGTCTGTGGGCATGTCTGGGAGGGATTATCAGGATTATTACATGATTGTCATGATTGTTACAAGAAGGCCCAACATATATATGTATATATACATACATATATGTGTATACATATACATAATTGTATATACACACATTTACATGTTCTCGCTAGCAAGCAATGTTGCTCCATGGCTTCTGCCTCCATTTCCTTCCTTGAGTACCATCCCTAACTCCCCTCTAAGATGAACTGTGATCTGGAAGCATAACGCAAATAAACCCTTTCCTCTCTGAGTTGATTTTTGTCAGTGTTCTCTTACAGCAACAGAAATAAAATGGGAACAGTGAGCTTCAAAACGCAGACAAACTAAGTATGAAAGTAACTCCAATCGGTAGAGGTCACCTCTGAGGGGCGGCAGCTTAACAGGTGCCCTGAGGGCAAGACCATACCCATGAGAGCTTTTGAAGATGTAAATTCATTTTAAAGGAGAGAACCTAAGCTGAGAATGTTCTTGAAGGCATTTTCATGATGTAAGCAGCTACAAGCATTTTCTCAGACTGAGCTTGGGAAGCCCACGAGGGTCTCTGGAACTGTGGTGCCAGGGGCTCCATCTCATGGTGACGGCGGACTGTAACAATGCTGTCTACATTTTTGCACTAGCTTTGCAGTGAAAGAAGTAAGAGTGAGCCCATCCGCAGCTTACACCGGGGTTCTAGCAAATTGCAGCGTCCTGTTTCATACAAGGGGCCTTGAAAGGAGTTAAACCCTAGCACGCCAGGGAGACTACAAAATGTTGAAGATGGCAAACCATGAGACAGCCACGGAGGAAAGACGCAGGCATAGAGTGGAGCCGGCCCAAGAGAGAGGCTGTGTTTGCTGCAGGGGCAGGGCTACCCAAAGCTATTGAAGCCCAGGTGAGTCCACCTTGAGCCGGTTGTCCAGCTGGATTTGGATCTTGCTTTGGTCTCAATTTTCCTTTTATTCCTCCACTCTCTCCTTTTAGGATGGAGATGTTAAATGGGAAAATTTACTCTCTACCTTTTTAACCTGAACGTACATAACTTAGCTTTTGATTTTATGGAGGCTTAGAATTGAGAGTTTTGTCTTAAGTCTCAAGAGAGATTTTGGACACTTAAACACTGTTAGTAATGTCAGTGAGCATGAAGACTTTGGATTTAATGAATTTTTCACTGTTAGATGAAAATGAGACGTTAAGCTTCAGGGGAAGAATGTTAGTATTTAAAGTGATGTGTTTAGGTGTCAGATTCACACAGAGTAGAGATGTGATGGCCAGACTTCACCATCAGCTTGACTGAACTTTGATTTACCTAGAAAACAAACATTTGGACATGTCTATGCAGACACTTCTAGGAATATTTAACTGTGCAGCGAAGCCCCCACCGTCAATGTGAGTGAAGTGGCATTGTCTCATGGATTGAGGTCCCAGTCTGAATAAAAGGAAAAGTTAAAAGAAAAAGTCCCAGCATTCATTGTGTTCTGCCTCCTGACTACAGACTCATTATAGTCTGCACACCCCTACCATCATGCCTCTCTCTAAACCTTCCCTTGAGTTGTTTTTGCTCAAGTCTTAAGTCACAGCAACAAAGAGAACTATAAACATGTCTAGAGCAATTGCCTGGAGTCAGATGGCACAGATAAACTGTTACCGATAATAATGGAAGCTGTCACCAATGCAGGTCTATGGGCCCTAAAGCTGTGCTCACTGAGAAGTCTAGGACTTCCCTGCTCACGTCTCCAAACCTCTCCAGATTGCTCATGGAATCCAGGTCCATAACCTACGAACCACATGTTAGGATAATCACAGGAGCAGCCCCATTTACCCATAATACCCTTCTGTATTAGTTCATTTTCTCATCGCTGTAACCACACCCCTGACAAAAATCAACATAAGGAGGAGACTTATTTGTGGTTTATTAATAACTACTAATTAGAAGATTGTTAATGTGATACAGTCCATCGTGGTGAGGGAGGTTATGACGACGGGCAGTTCGTTCGCACGTTGGTGGACCAAGAAGAGAGAAAGGGGGAAGCAGGAGCTTGGCACACTTTCTCCTTTTTTTCCTTTCTTATTCAGGCCAGGACCCCAGCCATGGAACAGTGTTTTCCATATTCAGGGTGTCTCCTCCCTCTCACTGAAACCTCTCTGGCAACACTCTCATAGACACAATTGGAAGTGTCTTCAGGGTAATTCAAAATCCAATCAAGCAGAAAATAAAGACTCATTATCATAACACGAGTGACTCATGCTGTGTTTTATTTTTGTGCCTTGCTTATTTCAGTTAATGTCCTTCATATTCATCTAGTAGTATATTTTCATAAATGACAGAATTTCTTTCTTTCTGAGACTTTATAACGTTGTCGTGTATGTGTGCCTGTGCCTGTGTATATGTGTGTGTGCACATGCATATGTGTATATATGTGTGCACAATGCATTATCTTCAGCCATTCATCATTAACAGATACATACACTGATTCTGTGAATGTGGTAATAGGAGTGTGTCCTCAGATATTAATCCCATTTCCTCTATAAGCACACTGTCTTAGTGAGGGTTTCTATTGCTGTGAAGAGACTCCATGACCACAAGAACTCTTATTAAGTATCTATCTGAAGAGAATGGGTTCTCCAAAAAGCCAATACAAGCAGAAGGGATAAACATGGTGCCACTCCCAGTGGCCCTACAATCTGCCCCAGTCATACAACTGTCCCCATATTCAGAGGGACTAGTTTGGTCCTATGCTGATTCCCTCCCTGTCTGGCTGGAGTTGGTGAGCATGGGCACAGGAGACCACTTCCTAAATATAACACCAGTAGCACAGACACTGAGAGCAACAATAAATAAATGGGACCTCCTGAAACTGAGAAGCTTCTCTAAAGCAAAGGATAAAGTCAATAAGACAAAAAGGCAGTCTTCTGGATGGGAAAAGATCTTCCCTAACCCCACATCAGACAGAGGACTGATCTCCAAAATATATAAAGAACTCAAGAAATTAGACATCAAAATTCCAAATAATCCAACTAAAAATGGGGTATAAAACTAAACAGAGAATTCTCAACAGAAGAATCTCAAATGGCTGAAAGACACTTAAGAAAATGTTCAACATCCATAGCCATCAGGGAAATGCAAATAAAAATGACTCCGAGATTCCATCTTAAGCTAGTTAGAATGGCTAAGATAAAAAAACACCAATGATAACTTATGCTGGAGAGGATGTAGAGTAAGGAGAACACTCCTCCATTGCTGGTGGGAATGCAGACTTGTACAACCACTCTGGAAATCAGTGTGGCAGTTTCTCAGAAAACTGGGAATCAACCTACCTCAGGATCCAGCAATACCACTCTTGGGCATGTACCCAAAGAATGTTCAAACATACAACAACATTTGTTCAACTATGTTCATAGCAGCATTATTTGAAATAGCCAGAACCTGGAAACAACCTAGATGCCCCTCAACCAAAGAATGGATAAAGAAAATATGGCACATTTGCTCAATGGAGTACTATTCAATGGCAAAAAAAAAAAAGACATTCCGAAATTTGCATGCAAATGGATAGAACTAGAAAAACACGATCCTGAGTGAAGTAACCCAGATGCAGAAAGATGAACATGTTAACATGATATGTACTCACTCATAAGTGGGTACTAGCTGTAAAGCAAAGAATAATGAGCCTATAGTACATGACCCTGGAGAAGCTAAGTAGCAAGGTGAACCCATATAGATCCACCTGGGAAGAAGAAATAGACAAGATTGACGACAAAATTGGAAGCATGGGGTTGGGGAGAGAAGGGAAGGTGGAGGGGGAAGAGGAGAGGAAGAGAAGAAAGGAGAACTTGAGGGAACGGGATAGTAGAAATGAAGAAAGGACAGAGATGAGAGCAAGGAAAGAGATATTGATTGAGGGAGCTGTTATGGGGCTAGCAAGAAACCTGACACTAGAGAAATTCCCAGGAATCCACAAGGATGACCCCACTAAGGCCCTAAGCAATAGAGGAGAGAGTGCCCGAACTATCTTTGCCCTGTGGTCAGATGGATGAATGTCACCATTTCATTCAGCAACTGATGGAAACAGAGGCAGAGACCCACAGAGACCCACTGGGCTGAGCTCCCATTGTCCAGTTGAAGAGTGGGAGGAATGAGAATATGAGCAAAGAGGTCAAGACCATGATGCGGATACCCACTGAATCATTTGTATACTTTTAAAAAATAATTCTACTCATGTTTTTTGCCTATTTGTAAGTTTGGGGTTACTTAGTTTCTTCCTTTGGGGCTGCTTGGATTTCTTATATATTTTATACATCAACTTCTTATAGGATATATAGTTTTCAATTTTTCTCCAATTCTACAGGCTGTTAATGATTTCCTTTGTTATTTAAACGAGTGGGGCTTGATGAGCTTCTTTCACACACTTTTGATTTTGTTTACTGGGATTTGGGTTATATCCAAACAATAATACCCAATCAGTACCAAGAAACTTTTCTCTCTTCTAATAGTTTCAGTTTTAGGTTTTACATTTAAATTTTAATCAATTACAAACTGATTTTCTATGTTTGAAATAAAGATTTGATTTGGTTGTTTTGCATGCCTGTGTATTTGTCAATGTTTTTATTCCTGGACATATGAGAAACCACTTACGATTTCTTGGAACTTTTGTTGAAGACCAACTAGTCATAAACGCAATCAGTGCAGGAAGGAAAATTAGCCTTGCTTTATAATGCATAGAGAGTTTGAGTTTCACTGTGTAGAGAGTTCTGGAAGATAGTGACATAGCAATGTGAATATGCTCAATACTGTTGAACTATGCTCTTAAAACAGCTAAGAGAATAAGGGCCCAGTGTGGTGGCACATACCTGTGTTGGGAGCTACTTAGGAAGGGAGGCACCTAAGACTACAAAGCCAGTCAGCGCAGCAAGATTCTATCTCAAGCAAGATAAACGGGTAACAGGATGAGTGCATATTTCACCACACTCAAAAATTTAAAAACAGGAGAACAAATTGACCAAAAGGAGAAAAATATCCTTTCTGGTCCATGTGATTTCACTGATGAATTTTATCTAATATTTAAAGAAAAATAAGATAAATGTATCATAAATTGTTTCCGAAGTAGAAGATAAAAGAATAGAGCCTAAACTATTTTAGAAGGGCCAGTATCTACCTGATGCAAACATATAACAATAAGGACATTTTATTGAAGACTTATATCTCTCATAAGCACAAACAAAATTGCTACAGATCAAGTACAGTGCTATTAAAATATAATGACATGTCTTATAACTAAGTAGAGTTTGTCTGAAGAACACAAGGCTAGTTTCACATCTTGTTAAAGCTATGTATTTTTGCACATTAACAGAACACGGAAAAATAATATAATCACTCCAATCGCTACAGAAGACGCATTTGAAAATGATTCTTCAGTAATCAGAACTGACTACAATTTAGATATATAAGTGATTTCCCATAATATAATAAAATGCAGCTATCAAAACAATCTAGGGTCCACACATGATTACAAGTTAGAGGCTGGATGCTTTCCTCCTAGACCAGTGCTTCTCAATTTGGGAGTCAGAGGCCCCTTTCACAGAGGTCACATCTCAGATATCCTGCAATCAGATATTTACATTATGATTCACGACAGTAGCAAAATTATGATTATGAAGTGGCAACAAAAATACGTTTATTGTTGGGGTCATCACAACATAAGGAGCTGTACTGCAAGGTCATAGCATCAGGAGGTTGAGAGCCACGGTCCTAGACTGAGGAAGTCCACAAGAACGACTCTTGCCGCTTCTGCTTAACATTGCACTGAAGGCTCTGGCTTGTGCACTAAGGCAAGAAAACAAACAAAGACATCAGATAAAGGATGGAAAAGGGGTGAAGTACAAGTTCATTCTCTCAGATGGCATGAAGATCCTTTCAGAAAACCCAATGGAATCTACGAAAAAAGAAACCCCAATAAATTCTGCAGCTAATAATTGTGTTTAGTAAAATAATGGAATTCAAGAGCTGTGTGCCAAAACTCAATTGTTATATCTTTATGCTAGAAATAAACAATCAGGAATTAAAATTGGAGAAGCAATACTAATCATAATATCATTGCTATTTCTGACAATTATCATTGTTAACTACTAACAAAAGTATTAAGAATCTGAACACACTCAAACACTTTAAAACTCTGCTCCTGGGAAATCTAAAACACGTAATTAAATGGAAAAAATTGGTGTTCAAGGGTTGAAGGACTCAGTATTGGCGGTGTCACCCCCAAATCTATCTGAAGAATCAATTCCAGCTAAAATATCAGAGGGCTTTTGACTTTCAGAATTGAAAGATTATTCCATACTTTCTATAAAAGCTAAAGGAGTTACCTAAGCTAGCCCAGACTATGAACAGCATCAAAATGAAGTGACTAGCATCCCTTAATTTCACATGTTATTATTAAGCTGTAATAATGGAGACACAGAGAAGAGTAGCTAAGACAGAAACAGCACTGAGGAAATTGGAAGTCTATATGTGAAGAAAAGATATCGTATCTATGAGCTACTACTCTGTTGCTGAAATGAAACACCACAACCAAGGCCACTTATGAGAGATAAGTGTTTAGTTTGTCTTATAGTTCCAGAGGGAGAGTCCATAATGACATGCAAGACATGGCCATGGTGGCCAGGAGCCAACGCAGGGAGGCTGAGAGATCCTATCTTCATCCGTAAGCAGGAATCAGAGAGTTTAAAGAAGAAGGCTATAAACTCTCAAAACCCAGGGATGTGCTTGCTCCCTCAAGACTGCACCTCCCGTAAAACCTCCCCAAAGAGCACCACCACAGGACACGGCGTGTTCAAATACCTGAGCCTATGGGGACATTATCATTCAAACAACAACACCATGTATATTACCATATACAAAAATTAGCTCAAATGAATGATAAGCATAAGCTTAGAACCCAAATGTGTGTGTATGTATGTATGTATGTATATACACAAATGTATATATATACATTTGGAAATGTAGAAGCTCTCTAAGAGCTTACATTACACAAACATCTCTTGTGCAGCACAATCCACAAAAGGATGAGATGATGACATGAACTTTATCAGAATGAAAATGCTTGCTCTTTGGTTTTTGTTTCTGATTTTAATTTTTCTTTATAATTGACATGTCACGCTTGCATATATTTATAAAGTACAGGGTAATATTTCAATGCATGCGCACAATGTCTCCTGATTAAATTGGGGGTAATTAGCATCTCTATCTCCCCTAATCTCTTCACTTTTAGAACTTTTTAGTTCCTGAGAACATCTGCTGTTTGAATGGCTCTATGAAGAGAATGAAAGGACAAGCTAAATATTGAGAGAAATATCCGCACAGCCTGTATTTTATGTAGAACTCTTATCCAGAATTTGTAAAGAATTCTCACAGCTTAGTAAGAGAAAAACTCCTTTTAGAAGAGCTAAAGAGTTGGAAGGGCACCTCATCCAAACAGAACAGAGGTTGAGTGTGAAGACTATTCCGTGGTACTCTGCATTAGGAAAAACAATTTAGAATGGGTACCGCCATACACTCACCAGACTAGCTATGGCTAAGACTGGTCGTATGCGGTGCTGGCAAGGGCGTGGAGGAGCTCCAACTTATTCTCTGGGGTGGGAATGTGTAGTTCAGCCTTTTTGGAAAAGATGCCACCTGTATTCAAGACAGAGTTTCACTCTTCAATTAATCTTTTCTGTAAATACCCTCTTAGGCATATCCAAGGATGTGTTTCCATGGTGATTATTAAAACTCTTCAGATTACCAAGGTTGTTTCTTTAAAAGTTTAATGTGTACCTGCCCAATTATAAGCCATTTTACTTCTACATATTTACTCGAGAGAAATAGAAGCATATGTATTCACAAACATTCATGATAGAGTTTTAAAAAAGCAAAATAGTTAAAAATATCTCAAATGCCTAACAACACATGATACATAAACAAACCCACGGCATATTCAATGCAATGGGATACTACTCATTGATGAAAATGGATTATTGATAAACAAAATAGATACCTCTCAAATTCAATAATACTAAAAAAATAATTTCTTTTTTTGTTACCACCTGATAAAGGTCTTCACTCACTACCATCTCATATTGAGACTGAAGCTGGAGAGAACGCTGGTTCTGGAACTGGGGACATAGACTGTGGATAAAAAACTCACTTCACAAGAGTGGGATCCACTTCTGGATCCATGAAAAAGTCAGGAGTGGCAGTGTACGCCAGTAACCTCAGAGCTAGGAAGGCAAAGACAGGTTATAGTGATGTTTTATCTGTGCTCTAATAAATAAAACTTGCCTTAAGATCAGAGTGCAAAGCTAGTCACACTGGTCAGCCTTATATGACAGGCAGTGGAGACACACACCTTTAATCCCAGCAGCCTCATTAGTTAGCCATAGGGGCTGTGGGTGGGGAGGACGTGCACACCTTTAATCCCAGCAGCCACATTAGTTAGCCATAGGGGCTGTGGGTGGGGAGGATGTGCACACCTTTAATCCCAGCAGCCACATTAGTTAGCCATAGGGGCTGTGGGTGGGGAGGATGTGCACACCTTTAATCCCAGCAGCCACATTAGTTAGCCATAGGGGCTGTGGGTGGGGAGGATGTGCACACCTTTAATCCCAGCAGCCACATTAGTTAGCCATAGGGGCTGTGGGTGGGGAGGATGTGCACACCTTTAATCCCAGCAGCCACATTAGTTAGCCATAGGGGCTGCGGGTGGGGAGGATGTGCACACCTTTAATCCCAGCAGCCACATTAGTTAGCCATAGGGGCTGTGGGTGGGGAGGATGTGCACACCTTTAATCCCAGCAGCCACATTAGTTAGCCATAGGGGCTGTGGGTGGGGAGGATGTGCACACCTTTAATCCCAGCAGCCACATTAGTTAGCCATAGGGGCTGTGGGTGGGGAGGATGTGCACACCTTTAATCCCAGCACTAGAGAGGAGTATAAGGCAGGAAGAGACAGGAACTCATTATCTTTTCAGTCTGAAGATGTTGTAGAGGTAAGGACTCTCTACTGCTTGGCTGCTTTGCTTTTCTGATCATCAGGTTGAACCCCAATATCTATATCTGGGTTTTTATTATTTGTACTACATCTGGCGCCCAACATTTGGGGCATAAATTCATGTAAAAGTTATTTGCCTGTGGCTTTGTGGCCACTAGCATAATCCAGGGCTACATGTGGCTGGAGTCACCACCTTACCGGCTAGGTTTTCCTTTCTTCTCTCCTGGCAGGTTCTGCCTAAACCCCCTTCTTGGGCTACTGCCAAACTAGGTAACTGCCTTGAAATCCAGCCAGGTTTTTACTGTTCTACACAGCAGCAATAAGTCTCACATCTTCAGCAGCAGCAGCAGCAGCAGATTTGGTGAGAAAATTGGGAATTTGTTAAGGGAGGAAGTAGTTAAAAGGAAGATTTTTCCCATATTAAAAAATAGGAAACACAATTATGATAGAGAAAGTTAGGTCTCTTTATGATTATGTAATGTATGATTTAAAAATGGAACAATGAAACGAAGTGATAATCAGCTTAACTAGGATTGACATACTATTTATTATCATTTTGATAATCCTTGTTGTTATTTTGATAATTCTTGGTTCATCTCTTTAAAAGTTGTTTTATTTGACTGCCTTAAAAAAACTTTACCAAACAGGTCACAGAGATATTCAAATCCAGATAGAGGAATTTAAAGGAGAACCAGTTTCAGTATTGCATGAAAAGGTTAGGGAGGGACAATCTAAGGTTTTCAAACAGCCAACTTTAATATGTCCATAACCTTACAGGAATTGCCCAATGATAGAGGTTCTGTTACAGCTAACTGGACTACTGTGCCAATGTTAGATTCAAGGAGGCAATAGTCTCATATGACATGCATTCACCTTTTATAAAGCAAATGTTAAACTTGTGGTCAGTTTTTAATAGAATTATCCATAAAGACTGGATAGACTTGGTTAAAGCTGTTTTAGAGCCTGGTCCACAATTACAATGGAATACATATTTCAGAGAAGAGGCTAAGAGTATTGAACAGTAGAGCAAAGCTAGAGCTGTGGAAATCTCCCAAGATCAACTTCCTAAAGAAGAAGATTATATTACTATAGAAAGGCAAGCTGTGTATGATGACCACACACTGCAGTTTTGAAAGTTTGGCACATAACTAAAGAAGTAAGAAAGGAAATTGAGTCATTTACTAAAGTCGTACAGAGCCCAAAGAAAGCCTTCACTGATTTCTTACAAAGGTTGACTTTAGCAGTAAATAAAATGATACCAAATTCAGAAGCTAAACAAATAATTGAATCTCTGTCTTTTGAAAATGCTAATTTTTAATGAAAAATGACAATTAGGCCATTAAAGTCAAGATCAGTGCCTTTGGGGGAATGAATCCAAGATACAATAAATATTGAATCTCATGGCCATGATAATACTTGGATAGGAGAGGGATTTCCAGAGGTTTGAGAAAAAAATTAAAATGACAAGTATTAAAATTGTAGCAAACAAGGTCACCTTTAAAGAGATTGTAAACAGGGTATTTCTAGAAACAATGTTTTTTCTAAGCATAATCCAAACAAATGCCCCCCCTTCTGGATTATGTAGAAGGTTATAGCAAAGATAGCTATGGGACTAATAAATGTAGATCAACAAGAGACATTTAAGGTAATCCTTTGCCATCAGGAAACTCTTTGAGGGGCCTCTCACAGGCCCTTGTGCCAAACTGGTTCAGTCATTTCCTGCCATTATAAAGTAAACTCCTTCCCAGAGCAATTAAAGAACCTAACCTATTGTAATAAACCAAACTGCTCTGAATGCCAGAAGAGCTTTAGAAGCTAATACATAAATTTCAGGAGAAGCCATAAATAATAATTGAAAAAGATTATTTTAGAAACTTCCCGAAAGTTATGGTTGGGGAATGATTTTATTTTTGTCTTTTTAGGAAAATAAAAAAAAAAAACATCTTGAGGAATTTAAAGATCTTTGGACAAATAAGCATCCAAAGAAAAAAGAACTGCTGGGGAACAAATCACCAAGAAAAGGAAAAATCTGACCTAATGCAATCTCTGAAGTCTCCAAACAGATGATGGGATCCCACAATGTTGACTCCATTAGGCCTATGATAATAGCACTAAGCTGAAAAACACCAACTAAATATCAGCTTTGAATTACAAACTGCTCAGGACAATTTCAAGGTGGCTAGCTGAGATGATCCAACCTCATAGAATGCACTAACTTGAGACAAACCCTGCACTTTCCCATTGTACAGAGATTGGATAACAAATGACACAGTTACCTCTCCCAGGACTTGACAATTAATCCAAATTTTTCTTATCAGGATTCCCTAAAGATGCCATTGCCCCAGAGAGCAGGAAGTAAATTTAAGAACACAATGCCCACATTTCCAAGAGGTGGGGTGTGTAGCTTTTGGTCTTTCAGTGGTTTGTGGATATTTGTCATCGTTTAAAGGGAATTGGTTACAAGTTGTGATTGGTAATGGTCAGGAAAAAAAACTAAAGAAAGAAAATTAGATTTAGAATTCTTGTTTTGAAAAGAAAAATGAGGGATATAGACATGATAGGATAAAAGGATAGGTTATTGAATCTATTCTGTAAAGAAAAAGGGAGTATATAGATATGATAAATAAAAGGGTAGATTATTGAATCTACTTTTTTAAAAAAGCATCTACTAGTTTTAAATATTTTACACTGAATTGGACTTTTGTATATTGTATACAAATTTTGTATATTGATACAAATTTGAGGTTAATTTTGTTAAAACATACCATATATACTTTTCTAATCTTGTTCAAGGGATTGTGCCTATGCAGCTCATTTAACAATGTAATACAAATTTCTGGTCCTTGATAGCTATTATTATCAACTGTTTAGGATAATAAGAAAAATGTAGGTTAGTAATTAGTTACCTATTACAATTAAACTTGTTGTCACATTAGGTATGTTTCCAAGGTCAAACAGAGATATCTTTTAAATAGACAGGTCATCTTCAAACACTTCAGAGATATATAAAATATGGTATTTAAGATTTTTTTTAATAACATAGGTACTTTTTTATGACAATGGGACAGGTCTGCCCTTGGCAGCACCATTCTACTTCAGAGAAGATAATGAGCATTGAAGAAACTCAACATGGAATTTATTTTCTTTGTAGCAAAAGCCAGCCACTGGGCAATAAAGTGTCCTTGCCTCAATTGCTGACTGTATGCTGTCCTAATGGACAAGTAGGACACAAAAGAGAGTGACTGTCAAACTTTGTCAAGACAAGGCAGGACAGTCCTCCAAAAATCTTGCTTCATAGAAAAGTCTGTTGAATTTTCTAGGCCTTTAGGTTGAAGATGGATGCCCCACTGTTGCAGAAAAAACTTTGGTTGACTGTCCAGGTAGCCAGATAGTTCTGTAATTTCTCACATTTTTTGGAAGTTGATGACTTGTACTTCCTGCTTACTCAGTTAATATTATTTCTTTCTTGGGTTTCTGAGGGAGTTGAAGACTAGATAGTTATAGCTACAGTTTTCCTTGTTTATGAGACTCAGAAAAGAAATTCACTAAAGAAGTGTAAAGTGTATAAGGTTAAGAGATATCAAAAGATAGTTTTGGATGGTAATGCAAGTTATGATAGGAAGTAAATTGAGCACAAGACTTTGAAATCACCAAGATAGAATAGATAATGGAGTATTTTCTCTGAATTTGTCAAATTCAAATGGACCAGACATTGTTAATGTGCTTATTGCCTGTATATATTGTAAATAGTTATTGTAACTTATTGATTGTAGCTTTTCTTATATTAGTTATAGCTTTCTTTTTATTTTAGACAAAAAGTGGAAATATTGTGATATTTTATTTTTGTATTAATAAATAAAGCTTGCCTGAAGGTCGGAGTGCAAAGCTAGTCACACTGGTCAGCCTTACGGGCCAGGCAGTGGTGGCACACACCTTCAATCCCAGCAGCCACACTAGTGGCTGGGCAATAAGGGTTGGGCAATGTGGTACTTGCCTTTAATCCCAGACTAGAGAGGAATATAAGGCAGTATGAGAGAGAAACTTGCTCTCTTTTCAGTATGAAGATTTTGTACAGGTAAGAGGTGCTTGGCTACTTTGCTTTTCTGGCCTTCAGGTTGAACCCCAATACCTGTCTCTGAGTTTTTATTACTCATGCTACATAGGGGGATATTTGGGACTTAATAGCCAGCTAGTCTAGCCAATCAGTGAACCCTAGATTCAGTTAGAGAGCCTGTCTCAATAACACTGATGATGCTGATGATGTACTATGTAATAATCCTTTTGTTCACCATGAGCATGTATTACTCTAATTGGTTAATAAAGAGTTGATTGACCAATGGCTAGGCAGGATTTTGGATCAGAGGGAACACTAGAAAGAAGAAGGGTGGAGTCAAAGGGGTCTGGAGCCAGGTGCAGAAGAAGCAACACGGGAAGTTCGTAGATGAGGTAAACAAGCCTTGGACAGCACACAGATGAGTAGAAATGGGTTGATTCAAGTTGTAAGAGTTAGCTAAAAAGTGAGCCTAAGCTATGAGCTGAGCATTTATAATTAATATTAAGTCTCTGTGTGGTTATTTGGGAGCAGCTGCTGGGACACAGAGAAACACCACCTACAATGATGATGATGATAAGTATATCAGAGGAAGACATCTGACACTGACCTTTATCCTTCACATGCACACACACACACTAACATATATGCATGTACACACACCCCACCTTCACATGCACACACACACTAACATATATGCATGTACACACACCCCACCTTCACATGCACACACACACACACTAACATATATGTATGTACACACACCCCACCTTCACATGCACACACACACACTAACATATATGTATATACACACACATCCCACATAATTAAGAAGTGTTGTAGATATTGTTTTAAAATGTGTTACATGTGTTTATACTGTGAAACATTTGTTTAATGATGCAAAGATGTGTTGCATTTGTTTAACTCTCTGAAATGTGTACCTTTGTCTAAAACACCTGATTGGTCTAAAAAAGAACTGAACAGCCAATAGCAAGGCAAAGGATAGGCAGGGCTGGCAGACAGAGAGAATGAATAGGAGAAATCTGGGGGAGGGGGGAGCTGTAGGAGCAAAAGAAGGAGAAGGGGGAGTACACCAGGGGCCAGCACCCAGCTACATAGGAAGCCACGGAGTAAGAGATAAAGAAAGGTATGCAGGAATAGAGAAAGACAAAAGCCCAGAGACAAAGGGTAGATAGGATAATTTGAGTTAAGAAAAGCTGGCTAGAAACAAGCCACGCTAAGGCTGGCCATTCTTAAGAAAAAGTCTCCAGGTATTTATTTGGGTGCTGGGTGATGGGCCTCCCAAAGAGGAAAAAAAAAAACTACAGAAAAGTACTTTCCTAATTAATGGTTCTTAAGAGCTTTCGGAGACAAACATCCTTCTGGATCCTCACAAATCAGCCTCTCAGTGTGGTTAGGTGTAGTTTTATTACTCATTTAAGAAGTAAGACTGTCTATGAAGGATCATTTACAGCCATTTATTCAATCATGTAGCAAATACTGACAACAAAATGCAGCTTCCAATGACTCAGCTGAGTAGAACATGGACTGACGCAGACACTGTGTCCCTGGCCTACAAGGAGACCACAGTGGGCAGCATTGCCAATTGGGCCTTCCCACACGCCATGCTACCTTGACAGAAACGAAAGGACTTCCCTCGCAGCCTCGCAGCAACAGAACACCAAAGGGCAGGAGTTTCACGAAAAGATCCAGCTTGACTTGGAGAGACACAGTGAGCATACAACACACCACACCTCTTGAGGATTTTTTGAATGGCAGGAAATGGAAGAGGGGCCGTCTGCGGTGTCGAGGTTGGTGTCTCTAGACCCAGTGAGTATCCGATTGTGGCTTTGTTCATGAAATCACGGAGCTACGGAGGAGTGGCCCGTGGAGTCCCCAGGAAAGGGTCTTGGCATCTGTGGAATAACAGGCCACTCATCTGCATACGCAGCAGCCAGAGGTGCAGAACAGCGGTTCCTACAGCAACTCATCTGGAGAGGGTGAAGGTCCCAGTGTCCACTGTGCATGGAGAACCATGCTGTTCAGGAGCTGTTTGGTTGCCTGAAAAAGGTTGCTGGATGGTCAGCAGTAGATTACTGATCTACCCGAGGTGGAAGTGCTCCGCGGTGACATCAAAGACATCGGCCAAGCTGCCAGTGCAGGCAGAGAGGCAGAAGGAAACACAGTATCTCCTTACAATACCCTGTACAGAGTGGAGCTGCTTCCAACCTTAGCAGAACGAGAGCATCCCGGGTCATGCATGAGAGACATTAGCATATATGATAGAAGGAAACTCAAAGTGATTTAACAATTTAAGTTCCCAGTGAAGGAAAGAAAAACAGGACAGTGCTGGGCTTCCACGGAGCACTCTTCCACCGTGTCATGATTTCAGCGTGCAAGCTCACAATCTGATTCTCACGTGTGTTTAGTGACACCGACCTCAGTGTCGCAGGTGGCCCTCCCCTCTGTTTCTTTCCATGTTTTTAGCATGTTTTTCCTAAGGAGATCCCATCAGCCATGTGAGGACATTGATCCGAGTGCCCTGTCCTCGGTGCTGCCATGCAATGCCGTTATTCCCCAGGGACGCCTTCTTCCCTCTCAGCAGATGAAACTGCTACAGACAGATGCAAGTGATTTTACAAGCACGATATCTGTATTGTGAATAATTTTGATTTCTGAACATTCAGGATTTTATGAAAGTCAAGGGATTTTCTGAAATATCTGTTTTAGTACTGTAACTAGTTAGGAATATCGCCATAGCTTGCTTCTCTTCAAGCCTGGTCAAAACATTACACAGAAAAAAATTACCTTCTACAGAAGCCCAACATGGTATTGGATCCAGCAGTTCTCCACCTGTGGGCCACAACTCCTTTGGGGTTCCCATATCAGATATTTACAGTACGATTTATAACAGTAGTAAAATTACAGCTGCAAAGTAGCATCGAAGTAATTGTGTGGTTGGGGGTCACCACAGCATGAGGAACTGTACTAAAGGGTCACCGTGTTAGGAAGGTTGAGAACCACTGGGCTATACTGAGACGAAAACATCACCTTTTAGTAAAAGTTGCCTCTGTGTCTTTGGAAAAAAATGCTCACAAGTAAAACTATGTTTCTTGAAAAATAAACCCTGCCTCCTTGGGCTGCCATCAGCGGGATGATTTTCCTCTCCATTTTTAATTTTCCTGTACATCCACAGTACCTGACAGGTGGGAGCGAGCCTCAAACAGCGACAGGCTGCCAGATCCTAGTGTGTGCACAGCACTCATGTGTTTAAGGGACATAAACTTCGTGACACTGGAAAGAAAACGCGTGTGAATTCATGATGTAGTTTGAAAGATTGTATGAATGACTTCTGTATTTGTAAAAATGGGTCCCTTGTTTAAGCAATCCTTCACGCCTTGTCAGAGAAATTTGTAAAATCTGTGTTCCTTCATTTGTCACTGTGACTTCAAAGCCCGAGCAATTCTGAAAGCTAGGCTTTCATAAGCTTGATGACAAAATTAATTTGCTTCCAAATTTCCTTTGAGCAGAAATGTAATTTGCTTTTTCCATGTAGTGTGGATATTAATTTATTTTGCTGCATTTATTTGTTTGGTTATGAGGGAGAGGGTGCTGCTTTTGTTGGCTAATGTAGCATCTGAAGACTGAACTACATTCCTAAAATCTGGATTAAAAAAGGGACAAAATTCTGTAACACTTGGTCGGAAGGTTTTTCAGGTAAAGCTATGTTGATCTCTATCAAAGATATTGTTTTAAAATGTGAAATGTTTTTATATTCTAATTTTTCACTTGCATATTGGATGATTTTTTAATTTAAAATCAGGAGATTGGGTTAAAGAGGTGATGACAGAGAGGGACCTGGAGAGACCTTTGAGGACAATACAAAGGATGTGGCGACTTGATGTGGGTGAGGAGTAAGGGGAGGCCAGGGTGACTCTCAGCGCCCGCCCGCCCGCCCACCTTAGGTGCGAGAGGCTGGTGCTATTCTCCCTGACGCCGCTAGATGGAGCAAGCTTCCCGCCGAAAGCACCGCAACCGCCTCTGGCTCTCACCACCTGACCAGGCTGCCAAAAGTAGGTCCAGAGCCACACCCAGCTCCTAACCCGCTCAAAGTGTGGACTTTGAGCCTGCAAGGTCCTGTGTTGATTGACAGCCTCGAAGTTTGGGTTAAGACTTGTTCACGGCGCGTTGACACTGAGAGTAACTTGTGAACAAAGGAACCACACCACTGTTGCACTTGGCCTGCAAAGTCCAAAATCGATCCTGTCCGGTACTTCCGGTTTTGAGCACTTGCACATGATGGTGATTCACAGGTCCCTCCAACACCGCAGTGAGGTAAAGATGTGATCCTGTCCTAGACACCAAGAAAGTGAGGTTCCAGCGGATGGGGGGAGTGCTATCCAGGTCACGGGTGGTGCTGGGCCCAAAGCCTTGCCTCAGATCCCTCCTACCTGGGAGACTGCCCTGTACAGGTGATACCCAGAATGCAGACCAAGGCTTCTGCCCACCGCAGCCCTGAGCCTCCTCCAGGTCCAGGTCTTCCTGTGTTTGAGGTAGCTCAGGGTCACGGGAACTCGGATTTGTGCAAGTAGGCCCGAGGATGGACTGAAGCTAAGACAAGCAATCGGCAGAGCCCCATTCTTCTGAGAATTGAAAACTCCTGGGAAGTTTGGAGATGAGACAGCAACTCCAGAACCACAAGTCTATGTTTGGACAAACTCGCAGCCGCAAATGGAGACCACAGAGGCCATCAGAAGGAAATGCCTGCAGGGCGGGGCTGGAAAGAGGAATGGCTGTTTCCCCCAGCATGCCCTTCAACCCGACTGCACGCTCTTGAACAGGTACCTTCCTGGGCCTGGCTTCCATCAAAAGTAAACAGAGGATCAAATTCGCAGGGTTGCTGCAAAGATTAAACACGTACATGTCTAGCAAATATTCCAGGACTTACTTTTGGGTTTTATCACAGAAGTCTGTTTTGCAACGTCCCCTCAGGAGACTTTGAGTAGGTGAAGAAGTCCGAGGTCTCCAGAGAGGGAGGGCTGACTGCTGAGCTAGGGACCTGAGAGAAATGTGGTCCAGCGGGCCAGACCAGCCTTGGAGGTGCTGACGGCTGGTCTGGAGGTGGGGGGCACAGAGAAGAGAACAGCAAGTAAATGAATGCATTAAATGGATAAATGAATAAACAGAAAATAAAGGTTACTTGTACCACCCCCACAGGTGAGCCAGACAGTTCTGGGCTGTCACTCTGCCTCCCCAACTTAGTATTCCCAGAGGCTAGCGGGGCTCACAGCCCACTGTGTAGATAAGGGGTTTGCTCAAGGTCAAGAGGGTAGTGCAAGAACTTGACCCAAGCCCAGCAGTGGTAGCGCACACACCTTTAATCCCCACTCTGGTGGAGGAGAAAGGCAGACCTCTGTGAGTTCAAGGACAGCCTGGTCTACAAGAGCTAGTTCCAGGACAGGCCCCAAAGCTACAGCAAAGCCCTGTCTTGAAACCACCGCCCCCCCAAAAAAAAAGAAAAGAAAAGAAAAGAAAGAAAGAAAGAAAGAAAGAAAGAAAGAAAGAACTTGACCCAGCCTCCTACATGTGTCTTAGCATTCACCATGGCACTGTAGAGTGGGTTTTTAATGCCCAGGGCATGAAAGACAGGGATACAACCTACTTGTTTCTCCCTCCTTGACTCACGAGCTGCAAGAAGCTCTGGAAATCACAGGGCTGAAGGACCACAGGCCTCCCTCATCCTAGGGCCTTGCCTTCCTCAGAGGTAAACCAGCATGGAAGGTTGTCCCTGAACCTTTGGAGTGAGGGAGGCCGGGATGCCAACCCCAGTGCTACCTGTCTTGGCTGTGTGTCCCCAGGGAAGCTGCTGTACTCGCCAGAGCCTGTCATCTACACAACAGGAATGAGGGTAGAGAATCCAGTTCAGAGTGAGAACTCAGCCGTTACTCAGAGGGGGCTCCCATTCCTAATCTGCACACTTGGCCCTTTATCTCTTTAAGCCTCAGTTTCCCCACCTGAAAAGGAGAAATACAAAGTCCTGCCTAAAGTAGCAATTTCATAACATCCTTCCCCAGAGAGGCTATCTTCTACCTGGCTCCAGAATCCCAAGCTCCACCCCAAACCCTGGACAGATTCAGGGCCACCCAGCTCAGTCTGCCTTCAGGAAGGGAAGGCGGTGCTCAGGATAGACAGTGACATTCACCGGGTACATTGTATATGGGAAGACAGGGGGCTGAGTTACTTGAAATGACAGAAACCTTGCCTGGTAAGCCCCCTTTGGGGGCTCATTTAATGCACACACAGCCCTAGCACCCTGCACAGCAACCTACCCTTGAAACACCAGGCAAACACAAACCTCAGAGGCAAGCTATTACAGATGGTGACACACCCACCACCTTCCATGCCTTTGCAGCTCCCTATTAGGTGAAAGACAGGAATAAAAGTGTGCTTACAGGTCAGCATACCTTTGAGCAAGCAGCCTGGATCCAACCCTAGCCACTTGCTCTCTTCCTGGGCCTCAGTTTCCCCACCTAGCAAGGGCACTAGCGACAGGGTGCCAAGAAAGCACTTAGAGAGGTCCCTGACACATGGGGACACTCAGGGACAGGACAACAGAGTAATGCTACAATGGCAGGTGCCAATACCAACAGTGAAGACACTGCCTGAGAAACGTGGCCACATAGTTGCGTGAGCCTCATAGATTGTCCTCTCATGAACCTAGATGATATCAGTTGGCCGCTATGTGTGCCTCCTGGGGCAGTGGCTGCCCCCGGTCACACACGGGGCGCTGTTTTACAATGGTTTTTATGTAAGGTGAGGGAGCACACTTTAAAATGGTGATTAAATGCACAGCAGCGACAGACTTTTATCGTCTTTATCAAGTGCGGTGCAGTGTACAGAGTAGATAGGAATCTGTTGACACCTGCTCCATGAAAGATGTTAAGTCAGACTCTGCACTGTGGCATGACGGTGTCTTGCTCCTAGTGTTGGGGAAATCCGCACGCTCTAAGTGAGACTCTAGGATGGTCACAGTGATGCCTGTTCCTCCTTCCCATCTGCATCCACCACACAGTCTTTAGATTCTACACACAGCTGGGCCAAGCTGGAGGCAGCTCCCCTGGCCAGCGTTCAGGCCATGGCACTGCCGCTCTCCTTAGAAGAGACTTCAGCCTCCCCCTGGGACAAACCTCAGCTCAGTCTTCAGGGCCCTCACAGTTGCCACCAATGGCGAGAAATACTCACAGCATAACGTCTCCTCCCACAGCATCCTTGTGCGTGAGACTTTCTTTCTCTGTGTGCCTGCTCTACTGCTCCCCATGTCAAGAGCCCCTTGAGGCCTAGGTCCATCTTAGTCATCTCCCTGCACAAACACAGCTGTGTTCACAATCTCTTCACACAGCAGGTGCTCCTGGCATTACTGGGGTCCCAGTCCTGGCTACACTGGCTTTGGCAACACTATGGAGTGGACCAGATGATGCTTTCATAACTCGGCATTTATTCCCTGAGGTTGATAACTAGAATTTGCTGGGAGCCAGGTTTCTCCCTGCCCTTCAGTGCATGCATACACACAAGGGACAGAACACGGGACTCAGAAACTACCAAGAGGGTCTTCCATTTCCCACGAGCTAGGGCCCCAGGTCATGCAAGAGGTTCTACACTGGAGTCCCTGAGGGACAGCTAGAAGTTGCTGGATGCTCCTTGACATTACCGTCCCTGCCTAGAGATGGACCCCAAAGGTGGGTTTCCATCACTCAGCCAGGATGAGGGGAAAAGGAAAGGTGAAGCCTCCATTATAACCAACCAGTTTCCCGACTCATTCATGCTGGCTGAGAGCTGGACAAGGTAGGTATCTCCCCCAACCTAGGTGAGGCCTCCATTATAACCAACCAGTTTTCCCGACTCATTCATGCTGACTGAGAGCTGGACAAGGTAGGTATCTCCCCCAACCTAGTTCCTCCAGTGTGATGTGAAAGCAGGTGCCTGGCCCACACTTCTCGACAGGATAAAGAATAAACACAGGATGAGCACCTAGGAGGAAGGTCTGCAGCACCCAGCAGCATCAATGAAATGTTCTCTTCCTGCCTCCTACTATCTTCCATTTCCCAAGTCTACAAGGTAAACATGCTGTCTCACCCTCGGCCCACACCTTGCTTGAGTCCAGATGGTCTCTAGACAAACCACAGGAGCCGAGGTCTTCGTAAGGACTCAGAGCAATAGAGCCCTTGCCCTCCCTCGTGTGCGTCTCTTGTGTGCTCTTCCTGAGTCCTCCTCGTGGGTGGCCGTTCATCATCTTCTTCTGTGGCCCTGCGTGGATAGCTGCTAAGATGGCAATGTCCCCTCAGATGCAGTCAAACAAAGGCAGGAGTGGAGGAGATACCTACCCTGAGTTGCAGTACCATGGGGTCGCTGCGGTGAAACCAGCGCTCCAAACCAAAGCAGGTGTGGTGTCTAACTAGCTGCAGGTGAGGATGAGGGCTGGCTTTCCCAGCTGCAGGAGCAAAATGCAGCTTGCAGCCTTTAATAAGACGGCTCTACAGCCTGAGGAGCCTGCTACTCAGGGAGACAACTGAGGGTCACAAACACAGAGCTTGGGGGACCTTATGAGTTGAGTCAGACAGAGGAAACCAGGAAGACATTTTAGAGGGGTGTCCCAGGAAAGGGCTCCAAGACATTCAGCTCTAATTAAAGCTACCAATCCTTCTTGTTGGCTTGTGTAGGATAGGATTGTTTGTTTGCTTGTTTGTTTGAGACAGGGTTTTGCTCTGTATCTTTGGAGCCTGTCCTGGCACTCACTCTGCAGACCAAGCTGGCCTTGAACTGACAAAGAGCCACCTGCCTCTGCCTTCTGGAATTAAAAGGATTAAAGGCATGAGCCACCACCACCCAGCAGAGATGGGATTTTTGCCACGTAGCCCTAGCTGGCCTCAAACCCTGTAACCAAGTGCTGGGTTACAGGGTGTCCACACCACACCCGGCTCCTCACCTATCCATCCTTTGGGAAAGGCTGATGATAGCAGAAGTGTCTACGATTAGGGTAAGGCCTCGCATTGGTTGTGATTTATCTAAACTCTTTTGTGCGCTTCTTCTCAGTTTAAGCCTCTACACAGCTGATTAAGAAAGCCAGAAAAATTCCCCTATACGAACAAGATGGAGACTCCTCCATCTTAGGGTTTGTTTGCCTAAGTTCACGTGGCCGTTTGTGGCAAGGTGGATGCTACCAGCCCTGCTCTCCGAGACCCTTCTTTGTCAACAGTCAGGCATCTCCTAGGCCCTCCCTTCATTCCCGCTCACCCCAACCAGGAACTCGAAGGTCACAGTCCTGACCCCAAGGAGCAGGCTCACCCATAAGGTCGGGTTACTGCTGGGAATTCCTTCTAGAGAGACGAAGTCTGGGGGAGGTAGACAGACATCTGCAGGGTCACATAGACATTGCCAGAAGGGAGCCACATGCCTTACTGCCCAGCTAATCCATCTGGTGGGAGCACACACAGACAGATGCTGTCATGATTGAGTTCCAGAGGCCCTCGGGGGCTAGCAGAACCCTGACAACAGCTGCCTCGGCACAGCCCATCTGGGGCACTCTGCTTGCTGCAACCATAGCCCTTCTGAGGGCCCTCAGGGCCAAGGGGTACCATACCCTGAGGGAGAGCGATTCCAAGGAGAGGAGGGTCCCCTCCATAGGGGCTAAGTGGAGTCACTCTGAACCCCACTTTCCCCATCCCTCCTTCTTCCTGGGAGACAAGCCAAGTGTCATGCAGGGAAAATAAGAGGTCAACATTCTGAGAAAGAAACCATGGGCCTCTAAGCTTTAGAAACAATAAAGGAACACACCCAAACACCCACCATAAACCCACAAGCAAGACAGGAGGCTCTGAAAGCCTCTGTGGCTTAGATGAAAGCCCAGAAAGCGTCCCTTCATGGCTTACATAAGGCTCTAAGAGGAGACAAAAGCCCAAAGGCCCCAAGCTACAGTGGGCACACAGCACTCAGCCCGGCTTCCCCACCTTTCCCAGGAAGTGAACAAAAGTGTCTCACAGTTCTGTGGAGCCTGATACCTCTGACCCCAGGCCATTCATGAATTCTCCCTCAGTCACTCAGCCCCCAGGGAACCTGGAGGAGTCAGCCACTGACTTGTAGATAGAGAGGAGTCTGTTTCTCCGGGAGAAGTGGCCTGGGCAGCCTGCTTATGGGGCTTCCTCAGAAAGCAGAGCTGTTGGGTCTGAAATGAGGGGAAAGAGTGAGGCTGCTGCCCTAGAGGCTTCCCTGGGCTGGACTGCTGAGGCTTCCCTGCTCTTAGACTGTAGAGAGCACTACAGCAAAGATAGCGTCCCATTGCTGGGGCCTGCCCCGTTACCAAGATGGCCTCCCCCTCCACTCTTCCGTTCAAGATGGGGGACCAGGTTTTTACCCCTCCTCTTCAGTCCTGCCCCACCCTCTGAACATATCCACAGAGGGACCTATAATGAGGGACCCTCCTCCTTCCCGTTCCTGCTCAGTACAGAATTCATTGCACTCCTCACCTTTTGCCTCTGCGACCTTGAACAGAGCTGTGGACTTTTCTAAGTTGCAGCTTCCTTGTCTATAACATGGGAAGAAGAATGGCGCTTATGTCAAAAGATGGTGATATGTTTCAACACACATCCACAGAGGCAGGAAGCAGTTTCCAGTGGTTGTCCAGGGAAGGGAGGAGGGAACTGGAGAATGATTGCTAATGGGTGCAGGGTTTGTTTGGGCTGATGAGAAAGTTCTAGAAGTAGATAGTGGTGGATAGAGAAATGCTGACCTGAGACTTGTTCAAAAAGACCTTCCTCAGATTTCCACTTCCTTCCTTCCCCAGACTATCACACTGAACTGGAGGCGATACACCCTCCCACCCCGTTCCTGCCTCTTTGTCACCGCAGGGTAAGTGACTTTCCTGCTAATACGCCTGCTCTGAGACACGATGTTCATCCCATTGGATACATTCAGGTGTGATGATCTCTCCTCTTCTGCTCTTTCCCTCCTCACCAGCTGGGCTCAGGGTAGCTGTCCCCCAAGATGGCATCCTTCATAAAGCGGAAAAAAAGAATACCTTGGAACAGGCTCAGGGGCACACATTTGGGATCCTCGACATTCAGGAGACTGAGGCAGGAGGATCATTAGTCCCAAGGCTGTGTAGAGAGCCTATATCTTCATGATGATGATGCCAAGGGGCTCCTCCTAGTATCTTCTCACTGTTTCCAAAAACATTGTCATCTCAAAAGATAAGCTTCTAACTATTAGGGAGAATTTTTCTGTGCTCTGGGAGCAGATGCATTGCTATTATTTTTATTTTTGTTGTTATTATTGTTTTCATTAATTATAAATTATCTTTTCAGGAATGTCTGTGGAGTGATAACCTTAGGATTCACACACAAACACACATACATAGAGAGACAGAGACAGACAGAGAGAGAGAACCTCCCTCCAGAGTAAGAGTTGGGTAGCACCACTGTTCACCATGAAATGGTTTCTCCAAACTCAGGGCTTCTCTCCTGTAATAGAATCCACAACATGTATAAATGATACCTGACCCTGTATAGACATAGAGGCTTATTGGAGGTCATAAATAATGAGCTACACATCAAGACTCAATATTTGTAATCATTACTACTTACTTGTCTTCTCCCGTTACCTGGTTCTATGCTCCATGAGGCTAGGCAGTATTTCTTATTTATTTTTTGTATTAAAAAAAACAAAACAAAACAGAAACTAGCACCAATGCTATTGGTTACCCGTCACAACTGGATCCTATTGCTGAGACCACCAAATATTTATGCCATCAAACATGAAGAGATCAATCTGGCGCTCAATTAGAAGCTTTACCCCTGTTGACTAACATTCATTATTTTAGAAGGTACTACACATGAAAGTGGGGGAAGAAAAAAATCATCAGTCTCTCCCCACTATGAACCCTAAGAGCTACCATAGCAACCTGCTTGAAAAATAGGTCCACTGATGCACTAGTGGCATAAATATTATGGAAGTAACCAACTACTTTTTTAAAATTTGATTTAAGGAGATGAGATGGAACCTACATCTGACAACATTAATGAAATCAAGAACCTGAGACTAGATAGATCATGGGCTGGAGAGGAAAACCTACTATTATTTTCTGCTAAATGAAGATAGCAGTGTATTACTCTACCCAAAGATCAGTGTATCTCTCTCAACCCTCATCTCTTCTTGCAATAGACAGTAATTGGCACAGAAATTCACGTGGAACAATCTGCAGAGAGCAAGAGATACTGAAGCACTCGTTCCTAAATGGGATGTCTTTATCACAGTGTCCCCTCAGGGCTCCAATGTATATGTGGCAGAGGAGGCAGAAAGAACATAGGAGTGAGAAGTCATGGAGGGGTCCAAAGAAATAGCATTTCCCAAACACAGCAGGGATGATGCCCATTGGAACTCACAGAGACTGTGCCCACATGTCTGAGATCTGAACACATTCAAGCCAAGCAGATTCCCAGCACTAAGAGGTGGAAGAAGGCACAATGTCTCGTCCCTAACCAAGAAGCTATTCGTAATTGATAGCTGTTGGGAGAGAGAAAATCTGTTTTCTTCTGTGGAATGACACTAGTCTATCAACCACACTCCAGGGCAGACCTCACAATGATGAATCAGAGGCCAACACAAAATGGATTCCATGTTTTGGTTTCTTGGCAGGATGTGTGCATGTGTGTGTATGTGCACACACTTCTGTGTGTGTTCTTTTCATTGTTGTTCTTTTGTTTTGTTTTGGTTTTTTTCTTAAGAGAGAAAAGGAATGAAATTGGGCCATTGTGGAGGGAAGAATCAGGAAAGTGTTGGGAGAAAGACTATGATCAAAATACATTGCATAAAAGTTTTTAAGATAAAGAAAATAATAAAAATGAGGAATAAAATATTTGCAAGATGAATGATTCAACCATGTATGAATGGAAAGAGAGACTTTGATACTTTTTTATTGTTGTTGGACCAGGAATTGAATCTCAGGCTTTGCACATGTTAGGCCAGCAATAACCCCAATCCTTTTTAACTTTTTATATTGAGATGACTCCCACTAAGTTACCCAGACTGGCACTGAACTGCGATCTTTCTGCCTCAGCCTACTGAGTACCTGGGATTACATCCTGGCACTCTTGTCCAACCTTCCCTCTTCCATTCTTATAGCTTTGGTAGTTTCTGAAAATATTTTAATCACTTAATTTTACTGGCTCAGAGTCATGGATAACAAGAATCAAATACTCTACTGTAGAACCTAGTGTTTACATGGTATGCGGGAGATCCTGCATCCATGGCGTTGGGGGAAGATCCTGCATCCTTGTGTGGGTCTGGGCATCTCTGCCAGATTTGTCTCGTAGCAGCTCCACTCCCTTCTCAAGACCTAGTGGTGATTTGCCATTGAAACATATCCAACAGGATATTTGTTCTGGGTATCAAACCATACATTTCTAGCCACTACTAAACTAGCCAAGCTAGGCATTCATTCCTGTTGGGCTAACAGGGAATTGGCATTAGACATTTAACAGGTTCTTGGTTAATATGTCCTTAATGAATGAATGAACAATCAAATTAATTGCTCCCTTTTTAAAATCAGCAGTCCTGAGCAATTTAGTTAGGAAAAGATAATAAAAACCCTGAACTAGTAGCCTAGACATTCCTTTTTTCTCAACATCCCCATGGCAATGCAAAATCTTCAGACTGGATTTGAAGTGACAGCCAGCCCTTGCCTGAAATAAGAGCCCTATGTAGGATGATCACAAAAGCGTCCCTGCTCCACAGCACTGCCAGCTACAGACTGCCTTGGCTCTTCTCCCGAATTGCGGAAGGTTGGTCAGTTGGCATCTTGCTATGGGAAGCCGGCATGGGACAATTGTATTGTGCAAAAGCTTTAGGGTGTGTTTTCACACACTGAAAAAAAAAAGGAGCATGCAGCAGGCAACTGAAGTGGCAAATCCTTAGGAAAGATCCTCATCTTTCAGTCACGGGACCAGTGCTCTCAGTCTCGCATTCATTTCTTCTCACCCTATTTCTTCTGGAAGAGGCAAGCCTTTTATTCTCAACGAACAGTATTTATCTGATACTGTCTGCTGTTGGCTGCCTAGTTTTCAAGAATCCTTTTGTTTGTTTATGCACACTTCACGTCAAGAGCTTCTTGGCAGTCTGTAAGAATTCCTACATTGTGGACGGGAGGCTGTGGAGGGGCTGGGCAAATGCTCAGTGGTAACAATGCTTGCTGTGCAAGCTTGGAATCTGAGTTCAAACCCCCAATACTCACATCAAAGATACAAACCTGATCGTGGCCCTGAGCACATGCAACCCCAGTGCTGTGGGGGTCAGGGACAGTGGAGTCACTGGGACTTGCTGACTGTCTCAGAGAACTCATGTGGAGATGGAGAATAATGGAACAAGACACCTGTTGTCCTCCTCTGTGCCATGCACACACACACACACACACACACTTACAGTTACACACACACACACTTACAGTTACACACACAGCTCTGAAAAATAGAGACGGTATTCATAGAAGTGTGCCCATATTTGACCCAATATCTCAGAGACACAATGGTCACCTTCTAAGGGCTAGGCTCTCAGTATTCCCAGTCAGCAAACCTGGTTTGGCCAGTTCTCTGAGGGCTGACCAGCCTTTGAGAAAATTGGCTCACACCACCAAACTCCCCAGAGGCTTTTGTGACAACAGGGATTAACTCTCCTTGACGAATTTATTCTGAGAAACAGACTAAAGCTACAACAAGAATAAGAACAAAGACAAAGAGAAGGAGGAGGAGGAAGGGAGAGGAGGAGGGAAGGAATGGAGAAGGGACGTTCAGAGGGTTGGAGAAAGGTGAAGGAAGGAAAGCTGTATTAAACATGTGGTCTCTGCTGGTGTCTCTGTATTGCTCCCTGGGCTGAAACCAAAGCCAAGGGGGACGTGTAGCTGGAAGGGAGGGGCTGCCCCCTTGCTCCTCACAAGTCTTAGAACCCTTCAGAGACCTACCCTTTTCACCCCTGAAAACACAGCTGACTGACCCCAGCCTTGTCTCTTCCGGAAGACTCTTATAAATGCTTCCAAACTCTCTTAAGTTTTTCTTTTTCTTTGGAAGGCTTCAGAGTGACTGTCCCCTCTGGAAAACGGCTGACCCAAGGAGCCCATGAGATTCTAGAACCTTCTTTAACTTTTCATTGTAGGCCTCCCCACCACAATTCCTGGGTCATCTCCATTCAGTCTGGGGTTTTCCAAAGATAGTCAGCCTCTTAGGTTGCATTTATAGGAGATTTCTTCCATTTGCCTTGTTTATACACTAGCCCTCTTTAGGGGTTACCTTTTATCTAAATTATAGGGGTGAAGAGTGGCCCCTCTCTCTGGCAGGAATAGGGTTTTTTTTTTTTTTTTTTTTTTTACTGGCTCAATCAGTAAATTGCTGTTTATAGAGCAGAGTTGGGCCCTGGCCTCAAGCAGGTATTTTCCACTTTAATTACACATTAACCTTAATGGTTACAAACACCCAGAGAGCGGGGTGGAAAGGGAAGGTGTTGATGGCACAGGCCTGGGGCACAGGCGAGGGGATAGCCTGTATTCTGGGGACTCTGACGGATCTGTTCAAACGGAGAATGTGCACTGAGGCGAGCATGGCTCATGGTTAATCATCAAGAAATACCGATATCTGGATCCAATTTCTCACGTTCTTCGAGAAAGGCAGACATCAGAACTCCCCAGATACACGTATATTTTGATCCATTGTTTTAACCAACTCAAGCGGAGAGAGCCGCGCAAACAAGTGTAAGTAATTGCTCTCTGGTCAGAGAAAACAGATGTGGGGCCATTTTCCCCCCGGGCTTGTGCTAGGAGCCAAATGGCCATGGAAAACACAGGAAGAGTGATTGAATTTAAATGTTGGACAAATGTCAAAGATGTAACTCAAAGAATATGGCTCTAAACACTGATCATCAATCTGAGGTTCAGACTCCACCTGGATCTTCTGTGTTTGCTGGCAGCCTCCCTAGGAGGGAGAGAAAAACACAAACTCATCCTTCAAGGTGAGTTGCATAGAAAGCTTCTGCAGCTCCCTGAAACCTCTGAATCAGAGCTTAGCAAACTAAGGCCTCTGCTGGCTCCTCAGGCTTTACTAGACGCTACTGGGCTATCAGAAGCATCACACTGGCCCATGTCTTCATGCCATCCCCTTCAGGCCCACAGCAGGCTCTTCCTGGGACACACCCTTACTCTCAGCCTCTGGCCTCCTGCATAGGCCATTCCCTCAGTCCATAAGGCTGTCTGTCACTCACCCTTAAGGACAAGTTCAGTTTTGGCCTACTTGAACCTTTCCAGTGTCCCCAGGGACCCCCCCCACACACACGCACATGTCCCTCTCTTCTTCCACTCAGCAACTTCTTCTACAATGGCCAGCTCTGGTTTAGATGTGGTTTTAGTGTGTCCCCATGGGATCGTGTGCCAGGAGCTCAGTTTCTTTTGTGACATTGTGGAGGGGAGATGTGACCATTTAAGAGAGAAGATGGGTCCCTCCGGAGGAATCTGGTCTCCCGTCCTGCCTGGTCTTCTTCCCTTCTGTCACTGTTCCTGTCAGTGGGCTGTCACCATCGTGAGGTGACACAGGCAGGCCGCTCCACAGCTCCAGCACCACGCCGTTTCTTCCCGACTTGTGAACCGATGAACCTCCGGAGTACCCAGCCTCTGGTGTTTTATTACAGTAACTGGGTTAGTAAGTGGTGCTTCCTCCCCTCAATGGCAAGTTGCTTGTCTCCAACCTTGTTTCTCTTATTTGAGAGCCCTTCAAGAGAGGGGTTCTTCTTCACTATGACATATACATACATCTTTGGGTTTTCAGCACTGGGCCCAGGGGCCCAGAGCAGATGCGAGTAGATGTTGACCTAATGAAGAAATGAGTGAAACCGCATTTCACTCAAAGAGCATTTTCACGGCTTGTGAGTTCTGGTGATCAAGACGGTTTATAACCTGGGGAGGGCACCCCACAGGCCATCAGATGAGACAAGGCAGTCACTGTGGAGGAGTAAGCATAGAGCAATGTGAACGCTGTCTCTGTGGGAGCAAGTCTCAGGTAGGCACCTGCTTCAGGGGCATCCCAGACTCTCTCGCCCTGAGGCCTGTCTGCAGGCTGTCTGATAAGCCCACAATGCCACTGTCTTCCTAGTGTGAAGGCTGGGAAGGGGGTGAGGTCAGCCCAGGCCTCAGATTGGCATCTCCTTGGCTGTAGAGAACAGGAAGAGGGAGGGAACTGCCACTCTCTGCTCAGGGGACTGGCCCAGCTTCCTGGCCTCATGCCAGGTCTTTTCCCTAAAACTAGATGACTCACTTTCCCTAAAACCAGAGCTGAAACCCAAGAAGTGGCCAAACAGAAGTCCCTTTGGGGTGAGGTATGTGGCCCAAATGATTACAAAGCACAGGAGCCAAGCAGAGGGGGAAGGAGGCTTACTCTGAATGACATGTTGGAACGCTAGGCCTAACAACCTAACGCAGCACATCAAATAGGGCTCCATTGGTGCTCCTCAGAGTCACGCAACACCCAGCCCCTTCACACACACACACACACACACACACACACACACACACAACACACCCCATCAGAGCAACTTGTTCTCTCTGACCTCAGGCTCTGGTTCCAGGAGCCCTGGAGACGGATTGTCCCAGGTTCTCATCCGCCACTGCCATCCTGAATGAAGCCTCAAGGTGAGTGGTTCCCACCACCAGCCCTGCCCACGTTCCTGGGTGGAGTAGCTGTCTGCAGACATAAAGCAGAGGGAACTTAAGCTGATATCTACCATTCCCCCGGGGTCAACATACCTTCCCCAGACCCTTCCCATCCCCCGACCCACTTGTTTGCTGATCTAGTGACACGGATTTTTTGATTGTCTAACTTTAGTCAGACTCCAGAACCTTCTCCGATGGCCTTCTGTGAAACTCCTTGTGAAGCCCAGTTTCGACAGGAAACATCCACCCTTGATGTCAGATCACCCTAGATAACCACAGATTCCTTCCCTTCTTCATGTTACAGGTAATGTCTGCTCAGCCTGGCTTGTCTTCAGCTAGAATCCTGTCTGGTCAGTTTTTCCAGCGTCTTTCTTACTCCTGATGCTGTCTGTCTCTTAGATATTTCACAGTCATGACCCTGTCATTCTGCCCCTTGGCTATAGACAACCAATTTGCCCATGCAGTGCTGGAAGCTGAGCCTAAGCTAGCTTCTTCATTACAAAAACCCCATTGGCACGGCCTCTGAATGAAGCTCCCCTTAACTTTCCCCCAGTGGGCAGCATCGAATAATTGCTTCTTTAACATTAAGACCCTTCTGCAGAGAAGTGGATTGAGGCTGAAGTCACAGCATTCCCAAGTGTATTTACACCTTCGGAGCCCACGTTTCACATCTGAGGCCATGCATGTTCACCTCTGGATGATGCTCTCTCAGCCACAGAATGGACCTCAGTGAGAGCCACTCACCTCGGTCACCTGTGTGAACCAGACGAATGAGTTGAACTTTGAGACTGCTGCCCCGCCTTACACGGGGATATTACCCCTTCCCAGTAAGTCGACCCGGTGCTGGGAATGTTATCAGTATGGATGCCTTTTCATTTCCTCTAAGCAAGTCACCTGGCTGCTTTTTGGTTTTCTAATTTCCTGACCCAGGGTCTGTGGGGGGAATGGGAATGAGCAGAGTGGAGAGAGGTAACGTAGGCACGGGCCTTTATAGCTATTGAACGCCTATTAGCAAGAAGCCTCCGGTATTAAAGCAATGCACCCTGAGTAGCAGAGGGGTGCCAGGCCTGGCTTTCGGCTTCCACGTTTAATAACTCTCTCCATCCACACTTCCTCTCCTTGACCCCTTCCTTGTTCAAGTACACCCCGAGGGGGAAGAGACCCACATTACTCAGGGAGCGCGATGGCCAATTAAAAAGGCTTCTATTCGTTCAATATCTAATGACCCCAAACTAGACATTGGACTAGACTCTGGAGATTCAGGGACGATATGAAGAGCTCCTGACCCCCTGACCCCTTGGGTGTCTCACCTGGCAGCTTCCTATAAAGGTAAGGATTACATGAGGCAGGGGAGCATATGGGTACAGAGGTGAAGCGTTGCCATATAATGTGGTCATAGCATGACGTGAACCCAGAAAACAGATGCAAGAGACGGTGCTGGGGTCCCCAGTGAGAGGGTTAGGGTTACAGTGGGAGGGGCTGCTCACCAGGCTGGGGCAGATAAACCCAAGGAGCACACCTGGGCTGGAAACAGTCACTGAATTCAGACCACAGTGCTGAGAATCAGGGGAAGTAAACGGACAGACTCCAGAGAGGTGTGTGGTGTGGTACGGGGTACACCGACCCCAACACAGAATGGGCCCCAAACCTTAATTCAGAGCTACCACTCAGAGCAATGTCACCTAAGACTGCTGAACTTCAGTGACTCCCACCAGATACGTTCCAGAGATGCTTCGAGCGTGAGGGAGCAGATGGGCAAAGAGGCATTCGCAGAGTGGATGGCTAGTATTTACCCAAGCTCTCCTCTGGGATTGTGGGAAGGGTGGTGAACTGAGACCACAGAAATGGAAAGGCTCTGCCAAGGGTAGTGTGGTATCTTAAGATGCGGACTACTGTGTCATCTGATACAGTTTATGGCCAAGATGACGGCCATCTGAGGAGGCAGCTGGTAATGGGCCATAGCAAAGACTCCACCTTAGAGGGTCACATTGCTAAGATGACCGTTGGAAAGACTGATATTATGGGGAGAACAAATGGAGCAATGTTTTTTTTATAACTTTATTTTTTTTAATTTATTTATTTATTAAGGATTTCTGCCTCCTCCCCGCAACCGCCTCCCATTTCCCTCCCCCTCCCCCGATCAAGTCCCCCTCCCTCATCTGCTCGAAGAGCAATCAGGGTTCCCTGACCTGTGGGAAGCCCAAGGACCGCCCACCTCTATCCAGGTCTAGTAAGGTGAGCATCCAAACTGCCTAGGCTCCCCCAAAGGCAGTAAGTGCAGTAGGATCAAAAACCCACTGCGATTGTTCTTGAGTTCTCAGTAGTCCACATTGTCTGCTATGTTCAGCTAGTCCGGATTTATCTCATGCTTTTTCAGACCCACGCCAGCTGGCCTTGGTGAGTTCCCGATAGAACATCCCCATTGTCTCAGTGTGTGGGTGCACCCCTCGCGGTCCTGAGTTCCTTGCTCGTGCTCCGTCTCCTTCTGCTCCTGATTTGGACCTTGAGATTTCTGTCGGTGGAGCAATGTTTTTAGGTGGTCAGAAACCACAACATGACTAGATGTACACAGTATCAGCAAACTAAGGGTTGTGCGGTAGCGGCATCCTTCCCTGTGAGTACCACTCTGTTTTAGAGAAAAGGAAACAAGCCCACGGAGGGTCTGCTGTCAAGATGCTCTCCTGAATCAAGTAGCATCCCAGCAGCTCACATTATAGAGCGAGCCTCCATCTGATCCACATAACCAGCCTGTGAAACCGGTGCTTCCATCATATCCAAACAGATACTCAAGTAAGTCGAGCAGCTTGCCTGGCCCCACACAGGTAGTAAGTGAGGGTTATGGTTGGCATTTCCCTGTTGTCGAGGTAACCAGAAGTGCTTGACCTATCTTTGTAGGAAGACGTGTGTTGTTTTGTTTATTTGGAGATAGGAAGGTAACCGCTGACGTTGGACACAAAATATGAGAAACCAATAATGATGTCCTTCACCTGGAACTGGAAGACTATTCAAGGACTCTTTCAGTTCAAGTCGGGCCCTGGAGGACGGCATTCAGTTAGGGTTGCCATGACTCCCAAGTACTCCCCTTCCTCTCCCATTAGTTGACACCATCAATTCAAGGTTAATGCATGCCATGTCTGGGAGCTAATTATTCTACTATTCAGACATAAATCTCCCCTAGAGAACGGCTAGAGATGAGAGCTGGAGAGAGAAGGAAGGGCTGAGGAGGGACAGAGGCCACCTGACTCTTACAAATGGGATAAGAATATGACACCCTCTGGGATGGGCTTCCCACCCCTGCTGCATGCTCTCCAGGAAATTTATTGGTTTTCTAGATAGTCTCCAAGCTGACCACCACACCACACAGCAATTCTGCCTGGATTTCTCAGCCATCGGTCTTCTATCCCCATCTGTCAGTCATGGGGATTTCTAAAAGAGCTTGCAGAAAACCCTTCATCTCCACAACGTATTTACTCCATGGTGCATGCAAGGAAAGGGAAAGAATTAACAAACAACTCACAGCCCCTGACTCCAAGGAGCTTTCAATTCCGGGGAAGAGAAGCATGCACCCAACTGAGGAGCACCCGGCTATGTGGTACAAAAGGGAGAATCATTTGAGTTAGGAGGTTCTGGAATTAAAGAGGCATTTGAAATTTCTCAGAGAATGAGGAGTCCGGACAGCCCTTCCTGTGCTCTGTTTTGTGATGGGACAGCCTGCTTCAGAAGCAGCTTGAAAGGAAACCCCGAAGTTCCCAAGAAGAACCAGCAACTCCTGGCTCAGCTTGTCTGTGAGCAAAGAACAGACTAGGAGAGTGGACACGGGCTACGCAAATCTCACTTCTCCACCATGGCCAACTCCTAGATGAAGCCATGGCATTCCAGTCTCCTTCCTATGGTCTTTGTGGAGTTCTCACTTTGACTATTGTGGTAGTTTGAATGGAATTGGTCCCCATAAGTCTACAGGGAGTGAGTGGCACTATTAGGAAGTGTGGCTTTGTCGGACTAGTTATGGCCTTGTTGGAGGAAGTGTGTCACTGTGAGGGTGGGCTTTGACATCTCTTTTGCTCAATCTCCCCTCCGTGTGACACCGAGTTTACTTCCTGTTGCCTGCAAGATATAGGACTTTCAGGTCCTCCTCCAGCACCATGACTGCCTGCATGCCGCCATGATCCACCATGATGATAATGGGCTGAACCTCTAAACTGTAAGTCACCCCAATTAAATGTTTTCCTTATTAAGAGTTGTCATGGCCATGGTGTCTTTTCACAGCAATAGAAACCCTAACTAAGACAAATGTCTTCCACATGCTCCTTCCTTCCACACTGCTCCACAACCTGCTCTCTAAAATGCAGTTGGGCTCACACCATTCCCTCGCTCAAAGGCCATCCGTGACTTCTCACAGCCTCTAGCAGAACATCCTATGTTCTATTTCATGCCACCATGGGGCTTACACGGTCTCCTCCAACTCGGCTTTCCATGCTTTCTTTCTAGCACAAGCTCATTCTCAACAAGCCCCTTATATCATACACACCGACAGGCTCTGCTACACTTGCCTCACCTCGTAGCTTGGTCTTGCTGCCTTCGCCCCTCAGCTACCCTCACCTTTCCATTTATTCTAGGAGCCCCCAAGAGATCAAGGGAGCAGAACACCATGGCCAGGACTAGAATGCTGGCATCAGGAGAGCCACCCCTGCAAGGTCTGCGTGGGCAGTCCTAGCTCCAGAGCTGTGAGTGCCCAGCCAGGAGAAAGAAGAGAGGTAATGATTCCCGTTACCCCTCTCCTCCGGGCCTGTGTTAGAAACTGTCAGAGTAGTTCTCACGGGTGGACTGGATTCCCAAGGTCAGCAAAACAATCCCTTTCTAGAGTTTCTTGACACTTCCCTGTTCAAACAGGGATTAAAGCTTCCCCCAGGAGTTGTAACCAAAAGATGATCGTGAGGATCATGAAGAAACTTCCCGTTCTTTTCAGATCAGTACAGTGGAGCGTGGAGGCTGGGATCAGAAGTGTAAATGGGGCTGTAACATGAGGTAAGGAGCACAGGTGGGGGATACAGGATCAAACCTGGGTCACACCTGGGACTGTGGGCTGGGGTCTGGAGCACACCTCGCTGGTGAGTTCACATCAGGAGCACACGCAGGAGGTGGGTGCAGACATGTTGAGAGATATGAATGCGACTCCAGAGGAGACACGCCAGTTTCATATGCTTCCTTTCAAACAAATCAGAGATGAGGACACAGGTGTGCACGAATGCACACACACACACACGCACATGTTTACACATATGTGTTCGTGCATACCATGTTCTATATCCATTCTGAGTTTTGTGTCTATTCAAAATGTCCAGTTTAAAGACGAGGAAGCAGTGTGGCTCACAGGGAGAAGTCCGGCAGAATAGGGACACTTCTGCAGCCAGGAGGTCCAGGCGATCCCAAGGGGAAAGTCTGGGAAGATGGCTGAGGAGAAGGCGGGGCGTGTTTGTCTGGGGTCTATAGCTGGGGAAGGAGACCATTTATTGAGCATCTTCCTCTAGCCTGGTAATAGATGTTTTACTTTACTTTTCTCACAATATCCCTGCGACGTATGCTTAATCAACCCCTTCTGCAAACTAGAAAACAGGTTCAGAGGCAGGGTCACAAGACTAGGAAGTAGCAGAACTGATATTCACACATCCCAAAGCCCTGCTTCCCTTTTCTGCACCAGGGGTCTCTAACAGTGGTGGTGTCAGCATTCCTGTAGATTACAGGGTGTGACAACATCCCTGGGCTCTACCCAATAGCATTCAGTCCATGGGACAAGCCAGTGTCTCCAGATATTAATTGTAACATACTTACCGGGAAAGGGAGGCTTAAGGCTCCCTTAAGAACCACAGCTCTCCGTCCTGCCATTTGTGATTCTACAGCCCTGGCACACTGACCCGACCTGCCTTCTTCTTGTCTGCTTAACTGTGTTCCCATGAGCCTGCAAAGTGTTCAGGCTCTGAGAGTCAGGCTCAGTTAACACAGGGCTCAAGGGCTGACCCTGCTGTTTGCATCCCTCTGGGTGGGGGCCTGGACCAGTGATGCCTGACCAAGAGTGTAAGTAGACTCACCTAGGGAATTGCTTCATCCTTTTGTTTCTTTCCCGTCTTTTCCTTTGTGGTGTTCAAAGTAAACCTAGTTTTGTCCTCCCCACCCACCAGTCCTTCTGAGGCCCAGGGCAGCAGTAGTCCAGGTTTAAAAGAAAGAAAAAAACATAGCCTAACATTAGCAGAGCTCATCAGAACCCCTCCTTCTAGTCATGAAACCAACCCCCATTCACTTGCATGCAATTCTCTCCAGGCTTGTCTGGGTACCAGGCACCATTCTAGGGACTGGGGTCCAGAGAGAAGTTTTAGTGAAGAATGAACATCAGGAAACAGAGAATGACACAGAGCAGGACCTACTTAAAGACAGCTTTGCCCATGCTCCTTGGAGCATGGAGTAGAGTGAGCAATTGCTGAGTGATCAGAGAGGGCACGAAGAGGGTTGTGGAGGAGTAAATAGGTGTGGCAGGAGAGGGCAGCGAAGTTTCCGTGTACATACAGGTGGGAGGGTTTAGAGGGCATGCATGGGGAAGACGGCCTGGTATATATGTTCACATACTTTGTGTCTATTACACGCGAACAGTATACATGTTCAGCATACCTTCAAGTACACATCTGTGTGAAGAACCTAGTGGGGGTCTGTGTGTCCAGGCTATATGTATTTCTGTATTATAAGTGCCTACGCCAAAGAGGGGTATAGAATATCTGTGTGTTTGTGCATGCGCTTCTCCAAAAGAGGCCAGCTGAGGCATAATCTTAATTTAGAAGTAGTGGGGAAAGAAGGATGGGCCTTCCAAGAATAAGGAAGAGGCAGAGTGGTACACAGGCAGAGGTGTGGTTGGACAGGGCATGGCCTGGGTGTGACAGCCTCAGGGTAGAAGGGAAAAGAGAGAGAGGAGGAGTCAGTGAAGGACTATGCTGGCAATCCTGGTTCGATGTGGCTTCTTGTAGAATCTGAGGCAAGCATACCAACTATTCAGAGGTAAGAAGGATAACCCCCAGGACACAGCATTGACCACGTTAGAGGCAGCTGTGTACAGATGTTCATAAAAGAATGCCACTAAAGGCATCAGAACCATGTGCTCCCAGACTGCTTGCAACTGCATCTCTATTTGGCAAAAGCAGGCCCCACTCATTTCTCCAACCTCCTGGGACTGGATGATCTTGGAGGTGCCTCCTAAAGTGTCTACACTGCTCAAGACAAGCCTCTTGGCCTGGAAGCCCAACCCTGACCCCTCCAACCACTTGAAGCCAGGTATCTCTAACCCATTTACATCAGAATGCAAGAGGCTTCTACAAGACTCCAAATCATCTCTCTACCACCAAGTCAAACTGCTTCTTCCACAAAACCCTGAGAAGCACCCCAGGCTGAAAGCTCAGTGTAGCAGCCAGGAACTGGGTGGAGACACAGGCTTGGCAATCAGTCTCACTGGATCTGTGTGCTTGGGCAAAGATTTTTTTTTTCTCCATGTCCTCTATTTCCTAAGGCAGGAATTGCAAAAATCCCAACAGCACAGAGGTGCAGTGATTTGTTCAACAAAATATGCATGCAGGTTGAGTATTCTTAATTTGAAATGCTTGGGGCCAGAAGTGTTTTGAATTTCAGGTATTTTCTGTTTGTTTGTCTCCTTTTCAGATTTTGAAGCATCAGATATCTGAATGATGATTCCTACCTCTAAACACTGCAGTCATTTATATTTTAGCAATAGCTCGTACAGAAAAGCTATATTTATTGCATACCTATATTTTTGTACAACTGTGTTTTGGCAGTGACCCATCACATGAAGTAAGGTGTAGAATTCTCCACATGTGACATCAGGCCAGCACTCTGATGTAATTTTGGAGCAATCCCGATTCAGATGATCACATTAGGAATGCCCGCCCCACCTCGGTATCTATTCTGCACCAGACACTGAACACAGCAGGGAGCAAAACAGATAGAGATCTTGCCTCCAAGTACTGTGGCTTCTAGAAAGTCGGCAGGTGTGTGGGAAGTACCCTTAAATGCATGGGCACCAGAGACCACTTCCTAAATATAACCCTTGTAGCACAGACACTGAGAGATACAATTATTAAATGGGACCTTCTGAAACTGAGAAGCTTTTGTAAAGCAAAGGACACAGTCAACAAGACAAAACGGCAGCCCACAACATGGGAAAAGGTTTTCACCAACCCCACATCAGACAGAGGGCTGATCTCCAAAATATACAAAGAACTCAAGAAACTGGTCATCAAAAAAAAACAATAATCAAATTAAAAAATGAGGTACAGACCTAAACAGAGAGCTCTCAACAGAGCAATCTCAAATAGCTGAAAGACACTTAAGGAAATGCTCAACATCCTTAGCCATCAGAGACATGCAAGTCAAAACAACTCTGAGATTCCATCTTACACCTGTCAAAATGGCCAAGATCAAAAACACTGATGACAACTTATGCTGGAGAGGATGTGGGGTAAAGCAAACACTCCTCCATTGGTGGTGGGAGTGCAAACTGGTACAGCTGCTTTGAAAATCAGTAGGATGATTTCTCAGAAAATCAGGAAACAACCTTCCTCAAGACCCAGCAATACCACTTTTGGGTATATACACAAAGGATGCTCAGTCATACCACAAGAACATATATATGCTCAACTATGCTCATAGCAGCATTGTTTGTCATGGCCAGAACCTGGAAACAACCTAAATGTTCCTCGACTGAAGAATGGATAAAGAAAATGTGGTACATTTACATGATAGAGTATTACTCAGCGGAAAAAAAATAATGAAATCCTGAAATTTGCAGGCAAATGGATAGATCTAGAAAACACCATATTGAGTGAGGTAACTAAGACACAGAAAGACAAATATCATATGCACTCACTCATAAGTGGCTTTTGGATATAAAGCAAAGAAAAACCAGCCCACAATTCACAACCCGAGAGAACCTAGACAGTGAAGAAGACCCTAAGAGAGACATATATTGATCTATACAGGAAGGTGAAAAAGACAAAATCTCCTGAGTAAATTGAGAGTGCAGGGATCATAGGAGAGGACAGAAGGGGGGAGGAAGAAGGGAGGGAGTGGAAAAAATATATAGCTCAATTAAAGCAATAAAAAAGAAAGTCCACAGCAGATGATAAACAATAAACCTAAGTAGTAACTCAAACACGTAGGGTGATAAAATAGTAAGAAACAAGCATCAGGGAAAGAGGGACAAAATGGCTAGGGTAGAGGGTATTGGGATACTTGATGGAGTTAGAGAAGGAACAAGTAGAAAGAAATGGACACGGATCTGCCGTACAACACTTTTCCTGCAGAGGTATGAGCAAATGTCTACTCGCCCCAGACAGGGAACCAATGGCAGAACAACAACTTGGTGAATCAATGAATGTTATTGGGGTTACTTACATGAGCATGGGGAAGGGATTCCTTACAGGAGCAGAAATGGCTCAAAGACAGCTGCATCACCCAAGTCCACCCCAGGATGAGTGACAGCTGGAAGGCAGACACCTGGAGCGCAAGACACAACCTGTTGATGACTGAACAGACAAGAGAGTATCTCTCACACAACTCGGGTGCCTCTTCTAGACAGCTCATCTTCAACTCTTACAGCTTATATAACCCTGAGGAGGGTGAGGCTTAGCGAATCGGGTCAGTGACAGGGACTTCCTGCAGCTCTTTCCCTATTAAGTTGAACCAGTTTCTTTGCCTTTAGGACATTCTGTATCTTGATGAGTTTCCCTCTAAGATGGAATATTTTGTCTCAGGGAATTGCCACACAACTAAACCAGGCAGAGACAGTGTAGTTTAACCAGAAGTGGTGCCTGTTCACTCCATGGGCAACTTTGGCACCCAGATTCAGAGGCATACAGAACAGCCACCATCATTTGGCTCAGGCCGTCAGCCTGGCTCGGTGTCTTAGGGACACAGCCCAGATCCCTTGGGGTCCACTCCTACCATGAGAACCTGTCCAGTATCTCCAGCCACCTGCAGCCTTCCTGGTGACTACTGTCCTCGTCATTTCCTGGCGCTACCCACCAAGCACATATTGCATCAGAAATAGGTACCTAGTTTGGCACTGCGCACGCAACAAATCCAGGTACCACTTCCAGTTAGAACAGCAAGGAAATAGTATCCACCAGTGTCCTGGGCACCCAACACACCAGCAGGTCCAAAACTGCTGGGGATAGCAGTTAGCCTTAGGGGTTGTCCAGAATCTGAATTTTCACCTAACACCTGCCACAGAATGTATGACCTGCTTCTTCCTGCCAAATGTATACACTGAAGCCTAACCCCAAGACAATGGTCTTAGGAGATAAGGTCTTTGGAAAGCTTTAGATGTAGATGAGGCCATGAAAGTGAGGCACATGATGGTGTTTTGGGTGTTCCAAGAAAAGGAAGAGAGACAAGTGTGTTCACCCTCCATGCCAATGTGAAGATGCCGGAGGGCATGGATCTACAAAGAAGAAAGGCCTTCATCAGGTACCAGATCAGCCAGCATCACGATCATGGAATTCCCAGCCTCGAGAAGTTTGTCAGTCAGTTAACGCACCCAGTCTGTAATATATTTTGTATTTTTTTAAAATAGCAGCCACTACATACGATGGCCTGATGACTAAAAGGCTGCACAAACAGAAAGCACAAAGGATGAAGGAGGCTGAGAAGCAGCAGAAAGAACATTGTGTGGGGATACGCAAAGCTAGGAAGGAGTAAGACCTTGTACGAGTAAGCTACCTTCTTAGGAGATCACTGACTTGGTCGGTGGTTTTTGAAGTCCTAAGGATACATGAAGATGTCTGAAGGAGAGCCTACGAGATATATGGATCTCCCTACATCTTGTTCAACCTGAACCAGTTCTATGCTTGTCTGTCTTACATGCTGGATTCCCTGACATAATTTATTTTTGAAAATTAAAAAATAAGGGAGAATGAAATAGTTTCATTCTGATATCTACCCAATAGAATTGGAACCAAAATGGAGTAGGATATGCTATTTAGCTTAAACCAATCAGGACGCATCCCTAAAACTGGCAAAGGAGCCAAACCCATTCATTTTAGGCTGGAAAGGAAAGGGTCACACTCCACAAAGTCTAACTACAGATGTTCCAAGGATGAACAAGGCCCTCAGAATGCACAAATAACCACTGTCTAGTGCACTAGCGAGTGTAAATGCTCGGGGTTGAGCAACCATTATTAGAAGTGCACAATAGGCCTGTGAAAGCAATGGACTGGACACTAAGCTGCCCCAGAGAGCTAGGGCTGTGCCGGGAGCCTGGGCCTCTTCCTCCTCGTCCAGTACTCACTCTAATGAGTATCTGGACAGTTAGTGATATTGCTTCCCATCTGTGGGAAGCTTAAAGAAGACATATGGGCTGGCGTCAAAAGTTAATGAGCTTCGAGTATCTACATCACCGAACATGAAGCACAAGTTACAAAGATAGCCGTGGACTGGTGTTCGGAGAGCCATTCTTCACACTAGCCAAAAGAGAGAAGCAACCCAGGGGCCAGTTGTGTATACAAACAGATAAGCAGAATGTCGAGTAGACATACAAGGGACTATCGTTCAGTCTTGAAGAGGAAGGTCATTGGTACAAGCTGCAGTGTAGAAAGAAATAAACCAGACACACACAGAAAAAATACCAACAACAAATAGGTGACCCCACTGATAAGATGCACCCCACAACATTCAGATCCCTAGAGACAGGAAGCAGAAGGTGGGTGCCAGGAGTTGGGCAGAGGAAGGAGAGGTGGAGTTCCAGATGAGAAGGCTCGGGGGGGGGGGTGCTGTCACACAAATGAATGGACTTCAGGATGCTGCATTTTACACCTCAAATGATCAGAGGTGATAAATTTTATATTATGCATGATCCCCCCCCCCCATACTGGCTAGCTTATGTCACCTAAGGGACATAAGCTAGAGTCATCTAAGAGGAGGAAACCTCATTTAGGAAAACATCTCCAGAAGACTAGGCTGTACACAGAAAAACCTAAGGACATTAGTGATTGATGGGAGAGGGCCCAGCCCATTGTGGGCGGTGCTATCCCTGGGCAAGTGGTCCTGGGTTCTATTAAAAAGCAGGCTGAGCAAACCATGGAGTGCAAGCCAGTAAGCAGCACCCCTCCATGGCCTCTGCATCAGCTCCTGCATCGGGGTTTCTGCCTTGCTTGAGTTCCTGCCCTGACTTCCCTCAGTGATGGACTGTGTTGTGGAAGTGTAAGCAGAATAAACTCTTCCTCCAGTTGCTTTTGACCATGATATTTCAACAACAGTAGCCTACCTAAGACACCCTACCTCTCTGTGTCTCTGTCTCTGTCTCTGTCTCTGTCTCTCTCTCTCTCTCTCTCTCTCTCTCTCTCACACACACACACACACACACACACACACACACAACACAATGATGCACCATTGATGAACATGAGCCTAGCTCAGCCACACCAAGAGCCTGTTCAGCACGTCTGGATCCCAACAAGAGGGACCCTAAGAACAATGTTGTCTTAGCACATCAAACAAACCAATGTAGAAAGTGGTGACCTTCATAATGGCATCTTGACTCACATACTCTTTGTATAATGTACTTTGACCCAACTTCCCACCATTACCCTCTCCTGTTCCTCCTCTTACTAGTCCCCTTTCTCTCCCCAAATATCCCCCCTCTTCCTTCATGTCATGCATATGTATGTTATGTGTATGGATATCATCATTTCTACTCCTGATAGAAAATGCTTGATATTTGTCTGAACCTGGTTTGTCTCACTCAGCGTAATGATCACCATTTCCATCCATTTCCTGCAAATGGCATGATTTCATGCTTCTTTATGACCAAACTCAACTGTGTCTATAGGCCACACTTTCTGCACCCATTCACCTGGTGAAGGACATCGAGGTAGATTTCACAGCCTGGCTGTTGTGAATCATCCCGCAGTAAACATGGATGTACAGGAACCTCCTGTGGTGTGCTGACTCACAGGGCTTTGTGTACATTGCTAGCAGTGGTCAGCTGGGTCAGATGGTGGCTTCAGTCTTAGAGTCTGATGGAACTTTCATCCTGATTTCCGCGGTAGTCGTATATGTTTGCGTTCCCACTGCGGGTGTATACAAGGGTTCCCTCACACCGTCTTTGCCAGCATGTGTTATTTATTGCCGATATGCATTTCTCTGGTGGCTGAGGATGTTGAATTGTTGTTGTTCTTGTTCTTGTTCTCATTTTCCATATGTTCATTGGTCATTTGACTTTATTCTTGCTGGGCAGCGGTGGCACACAACTTTAATCTCAGCACTTGGGAGGCGGAAGCAGCCGATCTCTGTGAATTTGAGGCTAGCTTCATCTACAAAGTGAGTTTCAGGACAGTCAGGGCTATACAGAGAAACTCTGTCATGAAAAGAAAAGGGAGGTGAGAAGGAGAGAGGGAGGGAGGGGGGGGGGAACTTTCTCTACTTCGTTCTTGGGATGTGTAAGTTCATTTCTTCACTGGATGGAGTGTTGATATTTAATTATTTTCAGTTGTTTAATATATTCCTGATACTAACTCCAGCAGATAAACAGCTGCCAAGGATTTTGTTCCCTTCTGTAGGCTGTCTCTTCACTCTCTGTTTTTCTTTGATGGTAAAAAAGCTGATGGATGTTAAAATTGGTCTCACGTGTTCAGAACTGAGTTATGGAATCAGGATTTTTTTTTCTTTATTTGGCAGTATCAGAGCTGGTATCAAATTTGCAGTGGTAAACAAAAGAGGAAGAGAGAACTTTTTTTCTCTAGTTTAGTTATATGCCAAACAAGAAACACACCCAGCCGTGGAAACCAACACCCTAAAATTACCGGGCTATGGTTTATGTACAATACCTTGGTGAATAAGCACTGATGGGAACTCACTGGGCTCCTCTGCCTTGACAGCTGCCTGTTGTCCCTCCCCAGAGTCTTTTGATCTTAAGGGAAGGGGAACTCCACGTAGGAGCCTGGGAAAGGCAAACATGCTTTAGAGATTTTCTAATCTGACCCTCTTGTCCATATAAGGGACGCGTGGAGAAAGTGACTGGCCCAAGGCCACATCCTCTACTTCAAATCACATCAGAACTTGTCTGAATTGATGTCCAATTATCCAACTGGACTTTCTTCTTCCCATTTCTCCAATTCAAGTCATTCTCTTAGGGATTCTGTTATTTAGACAGAATTAAGCGACCCTCCCTTCCGTGTGTCCCAAAGACTTCAGTTCTGTCATTCAAATTTCTCAACTTGTCTTTTGTTAACCTAAGGGTTCAGTGGCCTCATTTTCTCACATCTTCCTTTCTCATGTGTCTATGGTCACAGAACTGCAGTTTTTAAAACACAGGAGGATGAAGCGGTTGTGTGTATAAAAGTTGTAGCTGACTAACTGTGGCCAGTGGTCCATGCCTGACACGGCCTGCTTTTGTCAATAAAATGTGATTGGCAAGCTGGGCGATGGTGGCGCACGCCTTTAATCCCAGCACTCGGGAGGCAGAGGCAGGCGGATCTCTGTGAGTTTGAGACCAGCCTGGTCTACAAGAGCTAGTTCCAGGACAGGATCCAAAGCCACAGAGAAACCCTGTCTCGAAAAACCAAAAAAAAAAAAAGTGATTGGCATTCAGTCTTGCCCATGTGTTCATGTATCTTCTATGGCTGCTTTTACAATTCAATGGCAGAGTTGAGAAACTGTAAGGCCGTGTGATCCACAAAGCTGAAAAAAATACCTGACTCTTCTCAAAGAATGTTTGTTGATCTGGAAGTTCAGAGAGGTGAGTGTAGGGGAAAAGGGCCAGCCCTGACCCTGAAACCAGAGCCAAAGAAACACATTTTGGCCCTGGAACCATAGCCAGTGAAAGAAACACACTTTGGTCTGAAGCCAGAACCAAATCTGTCCCTGACCAACTAAGCAGAAAATCATCCAATCCCTGAGCAAGAAAACCAACCAATCCCTGAGGAGAAAACCAACCAATCCCTGAGCAACAATATCTAGCCAATCTGAGCTCAAGAGACTGAAATCTGACCAATTCTCACCCTGAAAATCTTCTTTCTGGAAAAGCTCTGCCCCTAAGAAACTCTATATAAACCCTGTGCTTGTTCAGTTTGCTGCTGTCTTCTTCCACCCTGGCAGAGGCAGCTGCTCTCCTGGATTATTCCCTCCCAATAAATCTCTTGAATGAGGTTTGGCTGAGACTGTCTTTCACAGGAACGGAGCCAGAGCAGTAGTGGAGCAGAGGAAGCAGGACTGTGAACACTTTCACTGAGTTGTTACACTCAGGGGGACTGAAGCAGAAATGTAACAATTTTGCTGGGAAAACTTTCCCCTGCCTGGGCATAGCTGTTACATTGGGGAAAACTATCCATGGAGCAGGGTTGTAAACTGCTACCTGACTGTGTGTGATCTGTGGTATTCCTTGGTTCCTGATTGCCAGAATGCTTTTTCCACCTGAGCTGTAACGCTTAGTATTCCTTGGCTCCCGACTGCCAGGATCCCTTTCTATCCGAGCTGCAATGTTCACATATCTGCTTTATACGTGGACCTTAAGAGGCACCATTAATTACTTCTGGATGAAGGAGAAGGGAGAGAGAGAAGGAAGGAGGAAGGAATAATGTTCCTCCAGCAGAAATGAGATTTAAAACTGAAAGAAAGGATGGTGTGAACGCAGAACAGAGGTCTGGACACGGGTTTACAGGAAGGTGCTGCCAGGATTGGAAGCACACACTGTCAGGATGGAGATCATTATCAGCCCCAAGTTCAGTCTCTGATGCTTGCCTGGTGTGATAATTAATCTTCACTGTCAACGTGACTAAATTTGGAATTACCCAGGATACACACACCTGGGTATGTCTGTGAGGATGCTTCCAGGGAGGTTTAGCTGAGGAAGGAAGACTCACATGCTGGAGTCCTAAATTGAATAAAAAGGAGAAAGGCTGCTGTGTGCCAGCCTTCAGGTGTGAACAAGCTCTAATGGCCACAGCTGCTACCCACTGCTGCCAACAAGCATATACCACCATGGATGGACTGTACCCTCCAAAACCAACATCCAAAATACACCCTTCCTCTAAGTTTCTCGTTGTCAGTTATCTGGCACAAGGACAGTTGCTAGCACATCTGACCTCAAAAAGGAACTGTGTCTCCATATAGTTAAGAAGGGAGTAATGGCCAGGCGGTGGTGGTGCATGCCTTTAATCCCAGCACTCAGGAGGCAGAGGCAGGCAGATCTCTATGAGTTCGAGGCCAGCCTGGTCTACAAGAGCTAGTTCCAGGACAGGCTCCAAAGCCACAGAGAAACCCTGTCTCAAAAATACAAACAAGAAGAAGAAGGAGGAGGAGGAGGAAGAGGAGGAGAAGGAGGAGGAGGGAGTAATGCCTCCTCTTTACCTAAAGCAGATTTTGGGAGACAATTAATTTAGGATGGGAAAAGGAATAGAAGCTAACTTGTAGGGCCCAGAAACTCCTAATTTTTCTCTTCTCCTGGAGCACCTGGACTTGTCTGTAACCCAGCCATGCGCATGTTTGTCTCCAGAGGTCTGAACCCAAGCCAGGCCTTGAGTATTCCCAGGCACTGAGAAAGCTGTTTAGGCTGCACCTTGAAAACACTGAAAGGTTAACCACACTGCTACACACACATCACATCGAAACCAACTCCTGCCCTGAGCCAAATTCCTGCCTCTGTCAGAATGACATGCCCCACCCCCTTGTAGACACAGCGAAGTAGAAAAATCTCCTTTGTCTTTCTGTCTATCCCAAAGGCCACTGAAGGGCTCTAAGTGTATGGTTCCCTTACAAGTGCTTGGGGTTCATCTCTGGCCTGGGTGCACCTTTCTTTGGGACCCCAACTGATCCCTTTCAGGAATTCTGCCACCGTTTTGGGAGTCAATGAGCAGAACAAATCAGCAAGAATTTATCTATCTATCTATCTATCTATCTATCTATCTATCTATCTATCTATCTATCACATATAGTTTTATAAATAGATATGCACACATATATGTATGCATATATGTGTATGTGCGTATACATATGTGTGTACATATATATATAGATATATATATATGCACATTGTATTGTATATTATGTATGCTAGGGAAATAAAAAGAAGAAATGAGTGTTTCTTTGATGTGGAAAGTTATAGAAACCTATGATGTTCAAAGCACTGAAGTTGAAAATGTTAGAGGACCACAACGGCTCTAGGCACATGCTCAGCTCTGTGAGTCACTAACAGTCTCTAGCAGAGGTTAGAAAACGGCAGGTGTGAGCCAAAGCCTGCTCAAGGCCTGGTTCTACAAGTAAAATGTAATGAAACAGTCTCACCTATTCACTTGCATATAACCTATGTCTGCTTGCATGCTACAGCAGAGAGACCACAGGGCCCCGAAACCTGAACTATTTATTTTCTGGCCCTCAATAGCAAACATTACTGGAACTTGATTTAGAGCCCCGTAGGCAAAGTCTGACCTAAGCTAAGTGTGTCCAAATGATGGAAAGCGCCTGAATAAATGGTCTCTGGGTTCAGAGCTTGACCAGAGACCAAACAGCCTGGCCTCCAGGTTTCAGTCAGCATGGTAAATCAAATAAATGCCAGTTAGAAAATTCAAGTTCAATAGAGCCACACCATGTATTTAAGGCCACATCTAGGAAATTCCAAGGTCATGTCTGGACTTGAGCCTTTATGATCAGGCGAAATGGCCCTGTCGGACCTGGGGTCATGGAATACTGTAGAGCCGCCTGCAAGTCAGCCCTGCTGACTTACTGGATGGCTGTTAAGGTGTGGCCAACTGGAAGTTGCAGCCAATTTCAAGTTGGCGACCTCAGAGAGATGTCTAGGTTTCTAGGAGAGAGACCTGAGTCAGCTGAGAGAAGTTCAATGGTGGAGCAACTGTGTGACCTCTTCTGTGAAAGAATGTTAGGAAAGGTGACAGTAAGCAAGGACCAGAAGAACAAAAGAGAATTAACATCCAAAGGAAACTCAAAAAGGCAGGAAGAAGACAGAGCATTGAAAGAAGGGAGACAAATCCTATTTTCTCACTTGTAAGCTAAGCCATGCTAGACAGGGCTCAATAAGGTGACAGAGAACAAACAGCATCCAGTTTCTCCTTTTTCCATCAATTCATTCATCACTCTGTATATAATTCTGTGCTGTGCACTAAAGATGAGTGAAATTAAGCACAAGCTGTGCAAGGTGTAGTTTATCCTACAACAGATACCAAGAGATGTCAACACGATGTGTGTGTGTATGTTCGTGCGCTTGTGTTCTGGGTAACAGAACAGGAGAGATCCTGAGAGTCTTGCTGGAGCTGGCCCAGACAATAAGAGGAAGAAGACAAAGAGTATTCCTGGCATGGGAACAGTGTGTTCAAAGGTGGCAGGTGGTGACGAAGGCATAGAAGGGAGGGATGGGGAGCTTTGGAGAGGCAGGCAATCAGCAAGTGTTTATGGCCGCAGGCCCCAACACGCACCCACATACACACACAAACACACATGCACACATTCATGCTTGCGCGCATGCACACACACACACACACACACACACACACACACGAGATAAAAGAGAAGAAAATGACCCATCAAATGACTTTAAGGAGGAAGGAGGTCAGCTGGGAGAGTTTCAGAAAGCTTGCTGGCCTGAGGAGAAAGAGACTGAGGGAAACAGGACTCCACCCATGCCTTGGGGGCCTCCGATAACGCCACATCTTCAAAGAGACTTTCTGGTTTCCACCTCTCTAACATAACACCTCACTCCCCATCTCCCACCCTTCATTAGCTTAACATTTTTCCACAGCGTGTATTCTTTCCCAACACTGCATCTCTGGATTTATTATGTTTATAGCCTGTCTGTCTGCACTCACCAGAGACCATGCTTTTGTTTCTGTGACCTCAGAAGAACATCTGACACACAGGAGAATTTCAATTCTTGTTGACAAGACCAAAAGAATAACAAAATTCCTATCTTTTTAAGAAACGAGAGCCTGGGGCTGGAGAGATGACTCAGGGGTTTAGAGCACTGGTTACTCTTGCGGGGGACCCAAGTTCGATTCCTAGCACTCCCATGGTGGATCACAATCACCTGTGACTCCAGTTCCAATGGACCCAACACCCTCTCTGGCTTCTGCAGGCACCAGGCAAGCACATGGTGCACAGACAGACATGCAGGAAAAGTACTCATATATACAAAATAAAATCTATCTAAGCAAAAGACAAAAAGTTAATAGGCTTGGTGCCGGGCTGTCATTCTGAAGTGGTGAGCGGAATGGAGTTGAGCTTCTCGCAGCAGGCACTTGGGAGTCAGTCTTTGAATTTGGTGTAGCTCAGTGTAGCGGGTGGACAGAGCTCTTTTCTGGGGAGGCACGGCCAAGAGTTAGAGGGTTCACCCTCACAAGCCACTCAGTGGGCTTCCAGGTCGGTACCTTCCTTCCCCAGCCCTCTGGCTCGCTGACCACGTTTGTGATTTATGGATGGTCTGTGAGGTCTGTAGTGCAGAAGAAAATAAAAAGACACCCTGGGCAGATCCCAGGGGGAACCTGTGTGGTTTTCCAGTGTTTGGTGATATTGGTATGAAAGGTTCTTTTTCTCTAGTCCCTGAAGTACATAGATTCAGAATATTTATGTTTGGTACTAAAGGTATTAACAGAAAGGTATTATATATGTATGTACTACTATTTATTATTATTATTAATTAGAATTAGTTGTAGCTATATAGCTCAGTGGTACCGTCTTGATGGCTGAGTTCAAATAAATTATCAAAAGGGAGAAGAAAAATAAGGAGAAGGAGGGAGCAAGGAATGAATGAGTAAGCAGATATTTAGATAAAAATATAAATATCAAATAATTCTCTACTGTTGTCCAGGTTCACCTGCATGGCTTGACTACATTCATTCATTGCTTCACTGGCTCTGTAGACTGGTTGGGAGGGTGGGTGGTTGGTTGGTTGGTTGGTCGGTGCTACTGGGGATTGAACCCACAGCCTTGCCAGGCAAGTGTTCTACCACCGAGATACATCCCCAGTCTTAGCTTAATGGCTCACATATGGCCAAGGGGTTGACTTCAGCATGAGAGACATACCAGTTAGTAAGATGTGACCTCAGCAGTACTCAGTTTGGTAACAGAGCTGAGAAAGTAATAGAGATGGGCAAACCTGTGACTGCTGAGTTCAACCATTCCTGGCAGGAGCAATCGGTATATTCATAATGCAGTTGATTCAACCCCTAAGACCAAGTTCCAGACAGTCCTGGCTGTCTCTACCAATCCCTAGCTGGGTGGCTGTGATCCACATAATGACAATAAAGAAGTAAGCTAGGACTGGCGAAATGACAACGTGGGTAAGCCCCAAGCCACCAAGCATGAGGGCCTGAATTTAATCCCTGGAACCCACATGGTGGAAAGAGGTTGTCCTCTTACCTCCACATGCTCACTGTAACACACATGCCACCCTGCCCCCACATGCAAAACAAATCAAAATGTAATTTGAAAGAAGGAACCAAGGCCCACGTGCCTCACAAGACTATGACAAAGCTCAAGAAAGATCATGTGTGCAGAGTGAAAGCCCTGAGAACAGCAGCGATCCATCCGAATGCACGGTGTTCGGGTGAGTTATCAGTCTTCTGAATGCATGTGGGTACTAAGTTCACAAGATACGGGCTGACTCACCCCGCCCTTTGTTTTTCTGGGACACATTCTAGGAGGGTGTGTGGCCTCGAGGAATGGGAGGTGGGTACTGAGAACTGGAACCTGTGAGCAGTCAGTCTGCATAGCTGGCCATCCTGAAATACCACTGACCTCAGGGATCCTGAGACTGGAAGTCACAGTCTGAACTAGGTGGCTGTCAAGGGTTCTAGAGACCCAGGGAAAAGGCCGCCTATTTGGGACCACTGGAAATCAACGTAATTTCCCTGCAAGCTGCACCCATTTCTTCAGTCAATCTAAAGGAAATCCAAGGTGAAGCCGGCACTACACTGAAGCTATTTTGAAACTGAAGATTAGATTTTATCTTATCGCACACACTTTGTTAACTTCAAACCGGATTTTCCTTGGCTCCCAGGTAAAATCAGTTCATTAATATACTTGCTGATTATTTGCATATACACTTACAAAACTAAGCAATGAAAGCATCAATAACCTGATCGGAAGATTGGTCATTAGACAGATGATAAGCAGATAGATAATAAATGATTAGATAATAGATAGCAGGAAGATGCTAAAGATACGTACACAGATACATACAAACACACACAGACAGCAGCCCACATGATGCAGGGGTAGATTGATGTAAGCTTGAATGGATAAGTGCTAAGCAGGATGGAGTTTATCGTCAATTTGGTATAACATAGAGTCACCTGGAAAGAAAGAACATCAATTGAGGGACTGCCCAGACTAGATATTTATGAAGAGCTGTCGTTATTATTGACTGATGGGAGAGAACCCAGCCCACTGTGGGTGGATCTCTTCCTTAGGCAGGTGGTCCTGGGCTATATAAAAAAGGCTAGATAGGCTAGAGAAGAAACTTATAAGCATTGTTCCTCCATAGTTCATGCTCCAGCTTCCTGCTTTGACTTCCTTCAATGGTGGACTGCAATGTGTAAACTGAGACAAACCTTTTCCTCTCCAAGTAGGTCTTGGTCATGGTGTTTACCACAGCAACAGAAGGCAAAAAGGGGCAAACACAAACGGAGAAGACGCAGTCAGAGAAGACCAGTTTCCTGAGCACCTCATGCGCCGGGGCTTCAGAGCCCTAGACTTTCCAATGCCACACCACAGCTGTCGCTGCACAGCTCTTTCTGCAACCCCAGGGATGGACCCCACTTCCCACCTAAGATGCAGCTCCAGAGAATGAAGCAACTGTCCCAAAGCTGCGCACTAGCCCAACAGGTTATTTCATCAAACCCTTGTTCCCAGTTACCACCTCCCCACACACAATGCCTCCCAGCTCTGAGCTGTCTTTGTGGTTCTCAGGTCTCTGGTTATGTGAGAACGTCTTAGAAATTCTGAGAATTAGCCCCCAAACCATGGGTCATTCAGGTAGAACTTGAAATCCCTGTTCAGCCAATCCTCTTCTGGCCACCTTAAGGCTGCCAGGTGAAAGTGGGGTCACCCTGGAGATGTGAAAGGGCTTTCTCTTCAGCATCCACTCCCTCCCCGCCAGCACAGAGATGTTTGGGGGGGGGGCTGGCCAGACTCCAGAGGAGCGCTAAAGCAAGTTGGTCGAGGGCCAAAGGCATCTATGGTACATTGTACCCTAAGATCCGCCCCTCCTGCCCACTTCCTTCTGCTTCCCGCAGCACAGCACAGCTAGCTCCTACACCCTGTGAACGCTCCTCCCTCTCTCTGTTTATCTTACCTCTCAGGGCAGGGTCTGCAGAGCAGGTTGACCCAGGGTGACCTTGACATCTCCAAGAAGGAAGAAGGTACCTCTGGTCATCCCGCTACAACTTCAGCTCTCCCCCTGCCCCTGCCTCTGGCTCCCAGCCCTCTGAGGGTACCAGACTGACTTCCAGAGATTTCCCCCTTGAGGACAGATCCAAAAGCGATATCCTTGATCATTGGCTACAATATGGAGAGAGACTGAGGGACAGTGAGAAAGCACACATGCCCACAAGCTTAGCTGGCCTTGGAAGAGGAAAACCTCGGTGGTCTCTGCAAGTTCCCTACGTAAATTTGCTGGAGACTTAAAGGATACCCTGTAAGTATTTGGGAGACAGGAAAGGAAACAAGAAAGCCCCAGAATTGTTCCCACCTCTGCTGAGCTTCACTTCCCCAATCTTTTGTAGTTTTTGTGTCTTTGCAACTAGACAATTTGGATAGTCTCTATCAACACAGAACCGAGTCTCTGCCAATCCCAAACAAACCCAGTCAGAGCCAGGACTACGGCTTTCAGACATGAATTGAGTTGTTTTGCAGATGTGAACCTGGCAATCAGAATCAAGTGGAATGCCCAAGTTAAATAACTCCCATCCCTTTGCACCATAGTGAAGGGCTGTCCTCTGAAAGCAGAGCTTGTCGTAGGGGTGGGGGCCACGCACTCATCTCTCCAGGTGTCTTTCTCAGCTGAGGTTTGGATCGTGACTGAAATGTGAACTCAGAATCAAACTTCTGGTGTCCCGTAGCCATAGCAAGAGCTGACTGATTCTCACAAACAACCCAGGACCAGTCAGAGTTCCACCAAGGGAGGAGCTGGAGGAGTCCCCGCCCACCTATACCTGGTTCAGCAGCTCTGTCTTCTCCAGAGAGAGAACCACTCCATCAGAGAGTGGATGCACACCTACATCTAAGGGGTGCGGGCTGAGATGGAAAGGACCCGGGTGACCCAAAAGAGTATGCCTTGCATGCGAATCCAGTTGGGATCCTGAAGAGCCTGCCATAACAGAGCCGCAAGAGCTGTCTGGTAAGCGAACTGCTGCCCCTAGGACTTGGAGAGAGGGCAGGAAGAAGCTCCAGATGTAGGTCCTGCTGGGATGGATGGGGGCGGGGGAGGTAGCCTGGAATTTTCTGAGCCCTAACTCTGCCTCAGGTATTACAGGGTGATACTCCCGGTTAGAGGGCAGGAAGGAATAAAACCGCCCAGGAACAAGTGAGGGGCCCAGATTAGAGCTCCCCCTGCCTGGTACTGGTGCTGCCATTGTTTTCCTCTCTGCTGCCAGGCAAGACCAACAGGCACAGTGATTTTCTTGGGGAGGACCCAGGGCACTATGACCTTTCCTCACCTCACGCGTGCCTCCCTGCCCATGACTCTAAGCATGCTGAAGTGACTGAGGGCGAAGGAACACCGTGAGTGTGGAGGAGGCTAAAAGGTGACACACTCGGGCTTCATAGTGTTCATGGAATGGAGGTGGGAATCCCCATCAGGCTCATCTCTGCTTCTCAGAGCCAGTCCAGAAAAAAATGCCATGGGCCTCCCAGGTGACACTCACGTCCTGCGTCTGACCTGTTCTTCCTGAGGGGTGCCAAGCAGGTCCCTTTCAGGGATGGGAGCAAGAGCTTCAGACAGGCATGGTTTTCATCCTGGCGATATTACCGGATATCTAAGGGGAGACAAAGAACAGAGGGGGGTGGGAAGCAGGGTTTATTATTTGTGTTTATTCCCCTTTGTCAGGTGAGAAAACCGAGGCTGAGAAGTTAGCTATGACTAACTTCTGTCTAACTCCAAAGCCCAGACTCTCCTCTACAAATAGAGATAAGGTTTCAGCCAGGGAGGTCCAGTTACGGCAAGAGTACATAGGCTGCCCTAACTCAAGCAACTCCCACCCACTTCTTGGGTGAAACTGATGAAGGCTGGATGGAGCCCTGCTCAGAACCTCCAGCTGCCCCCTAATGGTCTATGATCACCTCTAAGTGCAGGCTCCAATATCTGTATCCAAGAGGAAGGCCTGAGCCTCCTGCAAGACAAGGAGACAAATAGAGTAACTCGAAGATTGGCTTATCAGCCACATGGGCTAGTACCTCCCACTGGACTTTCAGTACCCTATCCCCAAAGTGGGTTTGATATAAGGAGCAGAGTCACATGTGATCCCATTCAGTCTGGGGAACTGGGGACTTGCATGCTCATAAAGTGTGCCCAAGCGTATCACACCCTAGCCTCCTTTCAACTCACTCCTGCTTTCTTGGGTTCAGTTCTTTCAGTGAATTCTGAGCTCTCTGTGTCAGGCTGAAATGAGCAAAGGTGTCAGTGCTGTGCACCCTCCTCCGGAACAGCATGACAGTAAAGTGGAGCCGGATATGACCGTGGTCCAGATCAAAGGCTTGAGAAATGCTGGTTCAAACAGTGCCCACTTCATCGCGGTGTGATCTAAGCCGAATTTTAGTGTAAATCCGAGACTCCTCTCCTGAACCAGATAGGACTGGGTGACACGCGTGGTGTGTCACTGCTCTTCCATCCTATAATGAGGCGTGCTCAGCCCTAGCAGAGCCAGCAGACAGAATTCGAGTCTGGCATTCCTTGGAGGAGATTCAGAGGCCCATGCTGCAAATATTGTCTTCCTAATAGAGGACTGGCCGCTAGGAGAGATTGCTATTTCAAAGCAAGCTTGAAACTAAAGACTACTTGGTTCCCAGATATACTTGATCAAAGCTGATTTCTTATAGAAGGTGGGAAAACAATGAAGAATCTCCCTAAATGAGAACAGAGCCAGTTCAGGCCACACTAGGAAAAACCTGCAGATACCAAGGGCTTGGGGAAAAAGCTAAATTCGAGCGGTTTCCAGTGGCCATGGGTAAACCTCCATTTCTTTAACAGCTTCTAGAGGCCACAGTCTCCAAAGTCCACACTCTGCCAGAATCAAATGAATGTCTGCAATCCCCACCCTGGCCCTGTACCATCCCCTCGAGGGGAGTCGGTGACTCACTTTCTTGTTACACCAGACATACTGCTGCCTGGGCTCCTGATGTGGGTAGGGACAGGACAGGATTTACGACTTGCACCCTTCTGATGGAGCATGCATGTTTTCTGCTGGCGCACCTCTATCCCCTCCAGGCAGGACCTCTGCTGGTCCTGTGTTTGGCTTATAAGAAGAGCCCATTCACCCTTTAAAATGTTCGATAAAGGGATGAAAGGTGTGCGAGCCAGTCCATGAACCCTCTTAAACTTGATGCTGGGAGCATGGAGAGAAATAGGGACCAGAGAGGAACACTAGAGAAAGTACAAATATAGTCACAGAAATTTAATAACATTGCTTTTATAGCTGGCAATTTTGATGAGGGAGTAGATTCCAATGGTCATGAGCAAGCCTCTATTTTTTATCAACCTTTAGAGCCCCTGCCCCCAGCCTCCTACATTCCACAGTGAAAAGGAAGAGGAGAGTCTATAAGAACTTATATAGGCCAAAGCAGTGAGTGCCAACTTTATAACAGCAAAAACTTGGTAAATAACTTGATATTCATAGGTAGAACACAAGGCGTGACAATGTTTGTGTATTTAGGGTATGAGCCCCCTTGTATCTTAAGGACTGGGGAGGCGGGGCTACAGAAGCTGACGCGGAAAGGTGTGGCCAACATAGAGACAAGCATGTTCCATGCTGCTGTGGTTAAGGGAAGGAGTTGGGTCAGTTATTTACATTCAAGTTGACTCTAACTTGCTGTGTCATTCCTTTGTAAGTGAGAATATTCTTAATTACTTCAAAGACCTGTGAAGACTGCAGAGGTGCTTATTCAGCTCAGGCAAATTAGTAGTAAGTAATCAATGGATAGCAGCTATTACACTTATATGGGGAAAACAATAACAAAAGGACAAAAACACCCCAATTTTCCTTTTTAAATTTTTATGCAAAAACAATGTGTGCATTTGTAAATATAGATATATGTGGGGATAAAAACAATTAACAATGGAGACATCTGATATATGAGACTAACAAGAAGAAACAACAGAGGGACTAAATACTTTCTTGGTTTTTGAAATAGTTCTTTAGGGTTATAGTATGATTGAGCCCCCTACACATATACAACTACCCTGGCTCAACATCCCTCACCAAAAGGGCACATCTGTTCCCATCTATAAATCTGCACGGGGCTGAGGTGGGGCTCAGTGGTTGAGATCACTGACAACTTTTCAGAGGTCCTGGGTTCTATTTCCAACACCCACAGGCAGCTAACAGTCATCTCCAAGTCCAGTTCCAAGATAATTCCATCCCTTCTTCTGTCCTCCACGGGCACTGTGTGCCCATGGTGCATAGACACACATGAAGGCAAAACACCCCTACACTTCATAAAACTGTAAATCTGCACTGGTGTATGCTGTGACATACACTTCTGACTCTGAATTTCTGTCCATTTTCATTTCTCTAATAAGGGGATACTGCTTGGTAAACAGCATATTATTTAATAAATAAATGGCTGGCTCTGATTCACAGCTCTAAATCACTTAGGTTCTAGAAAGTGGGAAGACTCACCACGGTTAGCACTAAGTAGGTAGCCCACTCTGGGAAGGGGCCTGAAATTGAGGCCACCACTCTGCCCTGTCACCAGCATGGCAGATCCGAGGCTGCTCTGCTAGCTGCCCCTGATCTTTGAGAGATGTCTGACTGCAGGTGCCCCACCCGAGGAAGCCAGGCCTCTGGAGCAAGCTGTCCAATAGCTCTCTTGCAAACACTGGCACAGAGAAGCCAATAGCCCTCTTGTGAACACCGGCACAGAGAAGCTTCAGAACTCTGTGATTGGGTGTGGGAGATGATGAGGATGGTGAGCATCTTCAGGCCAAAGAAAGCATAAGCTGTTGCTAGTCTTGGAGGAAAGGGATGAAGCAGCCAGCTCCAGCTCAAACTCACCTCTGGCATTCACAAGTACTGTGTGTTTTCCCACAAAGCTGTTTCCTCATTATAAGACGGGGACAAGCCTGCCCACTATAGGTGGGAAAGATTAGGTAAGAACACAATCTGCCTGAAAGGCCTGGGCCCTGAACTAAATAGGACAGTGTCTGGTTTGGCCAGCATGAATGTAGAGCTGAAGGGGTCAGGGAGACCTGGGGCTCCTCAAATATACAGGCAAATGTGCACCCCCAGACTGGATATGGGCACTAGTTCTGAAAAACCACCGTATTAACAAGGACTCTACCTATATCTGGGGTGGATTAAAAATATTAGTTCCCAAATAACAGTGTATCTGGATGACACTCGAGGAGCCAGTGGTAGAAGAAAAGATGTACAAAGAGGTTGCTCCCATGCATGCTGGGAAAATACCGGGTCTGGAGACCCCTGAAGACAGTGGGACTGGAGGTAGTGAACCTTTGGACTGCCCCCTCACCTTGCTCCTTGTCTCTCCAGGTCATCCCTCCTTCAGTCTCTCTCTGTGTGTGAATAGCTCCTTCAACATGAGCCACAACCTCTACCTGGCCTTTGTGTGTCTGAGTCTCCTCTCTCAAAGGTAAGTTGTGCTACCCCAGAATGGCCCAGTGAGGGCTACTCTGATGTGGTCCTGATGGAAGGGCTTGCAGCAGTTTTTATTTAACTTATGGCAAAAACCCAGTCCCTTCATCTCCCTGAAACATCAGAACAAGAACATTTCTGTGGCTCGTTCTATTTTAGAGAACAGAAGTTTCTAAAATGGTTGCAGACCAGTGGACTTGAGTTTTTTTGTTTTGTTTTGTTTTGTTTTGTTTTGACTTGGGTTTTTCATAAGACACTTGGTGAAAGGAAGTTGGGGAAGTGGCTCAGTGGTTAACAATGCTTACTGTGTAACCATGAGGACCAGAGTCCCACAAATACAAGTAATTTTGGAGCTTCCAAGTGGGAAGGAGATAAGGAGATCTTTGAGGGTTTCTTGAGCCCCAAGTTGAAGGAGAGACCCTGCCTCAAAGGAATAGAAAGAGAGAAACAGAGGAAATATTTGATGCACAGGTACACATGCCTGTGTTCTTGAGCCCCAAGATGAAGGAGAGACCCTGCCTCAAAGGAATAGAAAGAGAGAAACAGAGGAAACATTTGATGCACAGGTACACATGCCTGTGCATACACTCATACAACACACACAATCAATCAATCAATCAATAAAAAAGAAATGATGCATGGAGGGTGGCCAAATTATCATGACAGTTTCATCTATAGCAAATGGGTAAGAAAATGGAAAGGCTAACTCAATAGCTAGAAAGTAAGATTTGTCTCCTCAGGAAAGCCACCATGTGCGTCTGTGTGCACAACATATATATGTGCACATATACAAACACGCACACACACAGGGGATGCCAATCAAATTCATGTCTGACTATGTTCATCAATTTTTGGACATTGCCACAAAAGCAATTCTCCCTTCCAGGACGTGCATCCAGGGCAACCAGTTCAATGTAGAGGTCAGCAGAAGTGACAAGCTTTCCTTGCCTGGCTTTGAGAACCTCACCGCGGGATATAACAAATTCCTCAGGCCCAATTTTGGTGGTAGGTTCTCCTTTGTGACAAGGATATCAGTTCAAGAGAATAGGAACAGAGGCAAAATGCAGCAGCGGGCTTCAGAGGCTTTGCTGACTCCACCCCCCGACTGGTCGCTGCTTTAGGAACTGGGAAGGATGGATAAGAACACCCGCTTGTGATTTTTTGTACTACCTCAATGAAAGCACTCCGCTCTCCACTTTGAAGTTCTCTCTTTAGCACTGTGGGGTGAAGTGCTGGATGTAGGAGCCTCTGGTAACCTCTGCCACACACTCTTCCTTCTCCCTACCTCCGTGGTCACTATGCCAGGAACTTGCCGTGTGCCATCAGCACGGCTCCATCTGGCCTTTCTGCCTGTAGTCTGCCACCTACAACGGTCGCCCCTCATTTCCATCTGGATCGCCTCCTGGGCCATCTGCCTGCTCAGAACATAGGCACGTGACCCAGTAGCCTAGCCTGAAGTGCAGGCGTTCCAAGCCCTTCTCTGTCTGCCTCTGCCTGTCGTTCTCACCCTTCCACAGTGTCCCGCAATATGGCCCCCAAACGCCCAGTAGCATCCCTAGCCTCTGGCTTCCGTGCCAATGCAGAGGCTGCTCATCTGCCTTGAGTTACTCCACCAACTTTCCTCTCTAGGAACACAATTTCCCATCGTGTCTCTGAGAAAGGCTGCCCTCCTCTGAAAGGCTCTCTCTGATTCCTCCACAGACCACCCCTGAATCATTGCATTTCCTGTAATACCATAACTAGCTAACGCTATGTCCTTGTCCTTCCTGCTTCTAGCTTGTGATGGTGACAGTCTCTAGTCAGATCTAGGATCTAGTAAGTCCAGCTCCACTGGTGGTCAGACACAGGCTAGGGTGCAAGGGTGGGAAACTTTGCCTTTCCAAGGTATTTGTTGGACTGCAAAGAGTGAGAGCAGAGAGAGAAGCCGGAAGGACCCTCAGGCCACGAGGTGAAGAGAGAAAGGCAAGGAAATCTAGACAGCACTGACGAAACGTGGAAGGGAGGGCCACTGGGGAGTTCCGGAGCAAAGTCACCCAGCAGAGGAGGCCTCTCTCTGTCTCTGCTCCTGTTGGATCCCTCCTGCCTTAGCGTGCTGTTATGTGCAGGTTTCCGGGTGGCTGACATCTATGCTACCACTTATCTGTGGGGCGTTAGAGCAAGGCTGCTGATCTGCTCTCACCACCAGGACCCTCAGGCAATCTTGCCAGCTCAGCTGAAGATCTGGGCAATGTCTGGTCCCATGGCTAGGCTCTGTTCTCCATGTCGAGGGCCTAACAAGCCACCACAGGCTCTGGGTTTCCAGGCTTTACCACACACTAGCAATAAGCACATGAATCTGAAGAGCTTGCTCACATCCATTTGTCTTGCCTCCCAAATCTCAAACAACTAAGTTAGGACATTACTCTTCAAGTTTGCACAATGACAGGCCAACCAGAAGCAGGGATGTTGGGCAGGGAGGGTGTTCAGAGAACAGAGCACTGAGGGTGAACTTAAGGGAGTGTGAGGCCCGGTTCCACCTTGCTTAAGAGGAGAGGAAGCACAACACGGGGCCTAATGACTTGATGCACTCCATGTCCTCAAGGAACCTGTCCTGCTGGGCGCCCTGTGGGTCAGTGGATGCGCCTTGCTTCCTGATGCGCTTCTTGGCCACCGTGGTCCTTGGAAGACAAAAACCTCCATTGTACTTTCCAGGGCCTAAGCTGGGTAAAGCAAAGGTTGTCAAGGGGGCACTACAGACAATGCCCACGCCGTCTACCTTTTTTCCTAGGAGAGAGGTGCCCTCTGGTGGCACAGCTCACTTGAATAGTTTCAGGACACAAAAGCAAGTTCGGGTCCATAAAACAGTCAAGACTGGCTGGGCTGCACTAGATAGCGGGAAACTAAGCAAAACCCATGGTGGGACTAGAGCTTGTGTGTGTGCTCCACTCTGCCCTCCCCAGCGAGGCAGAGCGAGGGGACCCATCGCTTTCCTGTCCATGCTCTCCCACCCAGTCCTCTGTGCTGGCGCTTGCCTCAGCCTGTCTTGTGCAGCTATCACGTAATGCCTGGCCTTGAGCAACCTAAACAAACCCAGACTCACGGGCTTAGAGTTCAGTATTGCGACGACGCCGGGGCTTTTGCCTTGGCCCTGTTGTTTTGTCATCACGTGGTAGAGGTGAGGGGGAGGGTTGAGGGAGATAAGGGAGGGCTGTACTCACCCTCTCCGAGCAGCACCCAAGCACCCACCCCGCTCACGGCCTAATCCCTTCTGAAAGCTCCACCTCTCAGTACTGTCACATCTATTTCCACGTGAGTTTGGGAGGGGACAAACATTGGGAACTGTGACAGCGGGTTGCACACCATTTAACATGGGAGGAAGCAGCACAGAGAAGTTTAGCAATGAACTTGAGGTCACACTGCTGCATGACATGCAACCATCGCTCTCTGACTCCAGACTTTTCGGGCAGCCACCTCGCACCATGCCCTGCCACTCTGTCCTAAAGATTTCCCACCAACCATTAACCCTTACCTTTCCTGCACATAGTCTCGAAAACACCATTTCAATTTCCTCCCTACATTCTGTAGCTTGGTTTTCCTGGGTTACCAACCCTTTAATTGTTAGGTTGCTTTGACTAATTCTGACCAATCAGATGATTAGATATTTTTCTAATTTCTTTAGAATTCCATCTCTTCTCTTCCTGGTTCATTGCCACAGTCCCCTGAGGCTCTCTCAGCTCTTTAATGCAAGTGAGCAAAATTGTCTCTTCCCCCAACCTTAGCTAGGATCACAGAAGAGAGTGAGAGAGAATAGGGGGACCCTACGGATGGGGCATGTGCCAAAGCAAGGCGGGTATGATACAGGAAGCAGTGTGCAGAGAACCATCTCTGAGATTCCTGGAAGGAATAGGTGGGCACTTTGCATGCATTTTCTCTTGCTGCCCCTGGCTAAAACACTGTCACACCTCTGATGTCGTTGAGCCTCCATCTCTAGAAGTGAAAAAACTGCTCTAGAAGATTCCATAACTTATCCCCGATGGCAGAGGGAGGGGAGTTCAGAGTTAAGATCTGAATTCACACAGCTCACAGTCCAGAGCCCTTCTTCCCCATTTCCATCTAAAGAGATGGCCCTGGCCTGGCCTGGTTGGCTTCTGAAAATAATGACCCTTACACTCCAGTCTTCAGAACAAAACACAATTCTCAGAGGAGTCTTTCAAACTCCAGGACTGAGGTTGACGTGAGATCAACCATGATGACGCACTTCTGACATTGTAAAACTTTAGAGCTCCAAAGAGGAAAGGAAGAAAGTGTCTGGGGTCAGCAGGAACTTGGCCGCCATCAGTCTTTGATGTCATCTTTTGGTAAATTTCCATAATCAAAGAAAGGAAAGGAAAGTCATTTGTGTACAATCAGACGAGCAAATCTCTGCCCCACCCTACACAACCAGCCCCCTGCAGGCACCACAGGAAGAACCCTCCACATAAAAGCGGACAGGTGCTTTGCCATCAGCCTCTTTAAAATACACATTATGGGCCAGGGAGATGGCTCGGCAGGTGAAAGTTCCTGCCACACACAACCTGACTCTCTGAGTTCTGTTCCTTGACTCAACATAAAAGCTGGATCTAGTGACATCTACCTATAATCCTAGCATTTCTTGGGCAAGATGGGAGTTGGAGGTAGATGAATGTGCAGGAAACCTCAGACCAGACAGCCTTAGGCTTGGTGTGCACGGCCAAAATAATGAGAGAGATCCTGCCTTAAAAGCAGAAGTGAACAATTCCCACAGAGTAGGTGGCACAGATCTCCCCCCTCCCTCTTTCCCTTCCTCTCCTCTCCTCTCCTCTTCTCTCTCTCTCTCTCTCTCTCTCTCTCTCTCTCTCTCTCTCTCTCTCTCTCTTTCTCTCTCTCTCTCACACACACACCAAAATAAGTAAATTAATCTTAAAATATTTTTAAATACCCATTAATTAATAATCGTGTGGCCTCTCTTATGAATCATGATGTCTCTGTGTATTTGTGTATATTTTTCATACTGAATGGTTGCTCCTGGGAAGATAAAATTAATTTTCTTATTTTTATAGTTCAGATTATTTAAATATTTCTAATACATGAATATTGCTTTTATAATTTTTAATAGTTTTGTTTCCAACCTAAGAAGTAGGGCAGGGGGTGGAAATGGGTGGTGGGAAGGAGGATTCGTGTTTGTGTTTCTATGCAAGTCTCTCTGGTTTTTCTGCATTCTCAGGTGACCCAGTTCGGATAGCACTGACTCTGGACATCGCAAGCATCTCTAGCATTTCAGAGAGTAACATGGTAATTGTTGCCCAGTGGCATCCCACCGTGGGCCCTCTCCTTGCTTTCAATGGTGATGTTAGCAGGTTACTCAGAAACAGAATGGCAGATGCCAGAGTTCTGTCTCCTAAGTGGAGACAGCAGAAGATGTTTCTACAATGGGTTTTCTGGGTATCAGGAAGGAAACAGACTCAAAGGCTAGGAAGAGAGAAAATAGAAAAAGAAGTGTGCATTTACTGAGAAATAAAAATTGAGGAAAAGAAGAGAAAACATGGTTCAGAGACCTGGCCTTCACATGGTCTTTCAGAGAAAGGACCACTGATGAAAACTAACGATCTAATGACCAACTTGAGAGGACACCAGAAAGATGAAGCCAGGAGGAAGGCAGTTTTCCAAGAGGGCCCTTGAGGCATGATGGGTAAATTCAATGGCAACTGTGTTCTTAGGCAGTGTGAGCTTTTATGTCAAGTAGGCCAAAGCCCTGAAAGTGGGCTTTGACAGTAGGAGTTCTTATCTAGAATACATAATGCACTTGGTTCTTTCATTGCTGAGGATAAGCACCACACCAATAATTTAAATACACACACACACACATACATACATAAATATATAAGGGAGAGAAGGGGTAAAACTTAATGCACTTTCTTCTGTTTTTTTTGGGGGGGCTCTTCCTTCCTGCTTCTCTCCTGCCTATCATTTCTGTTTCTGACTTTCCTCTTAGGACTACACAGCCACCATATACCTCCGGCAGCGCTGGACAGACCCACGGCTGGTATTCGAAGGCAACAAGAGCTTCACTCTAGATGCCCGTCTTGTGGAGTTCCTCTGGGTACCGGACACTTATATTGTGGAGTCCAAGAAGTCCTTCCTCCATGAAGTCACGGTGGGAAACAGGCTCATCCGCCTCTTCTCCAATGGCACTGTCCTGTATGCACTCAGGTGAGCAGGCATCGGGGACTCTGGGGTTGGAGGAAAAGACACATATATCCTGCGTACTTCGGACCAGTACCAAAGGGCCAGTCTGAACCCCCATTCATCACAAATTCCTCTGTGTTCTACCCCCACACAACCATTCAGAAGGGATTCTCTCAGTATAGCTGCTGGCACTAGTAGCATCTGAGCAACTGCTGTGTGCCAGGTCTCATGCAGTATGCTAAGGAAAATGGAGTAAGGTAGACCCACTCGGGTGCCAGGACCCCAGTTGGGGAGTAGGCTAATGGTTAGGGGCAGTGATAGAATATGTCTGCATAGGGTTATGAACTGGGCCTTTGAGAGTGAGGAAAGTTAGCAGACAAAGAAGAAAAGGGACTAGAGAGGCAGCATGGGGACCGAGATCTGAATCCCAGTGCTGGTGTAAAAGCTGAGCCTAGTGGCATTCACCTAAAACCCCAGTGCTGACGGATACAGACAGGCAGATCTTGGGACTTACTAACCACCCAGTCTGGCCCTAAGCTGCAAGCTCCCAGGTTCAATGAGAGACCAATGGCTCAGAGGTTAAGAGCATTGCCTGCTCTTCCAAAGGTCGTGAGTTCAGTTCCCAGCAACCACATGGTGGCTCATAACCATCTGTAATGGGGTCTGGTGCCCTCTTCTGGCCTGCAGGCATATACACGGACCGAATATTGTATACATAATAAATAAATAAATAAATATAAAAAAAGAGACCAAGTCTCAAAAGAAAAGACTAATAGGGTGAGGTACAGTGGCTTCCTGAATAAAATGCTTGCTGCCCAGGTGTAAAGATTAGAGTTCTAAGCCCTACCACTTGCTTAATGCAGGGAGGGCATGGCAAGCCACCTGTGCATTTGGCCTTTGAGAGACGGAGATCTCCAGGGAATGATGTCTGGCTACACTACCCGAATCCGTGAAGTCCAGGTTCACTGAGAAACCCCGCCTCAATGTTTAAGGTGGCCAGTGATTGAGGCAGTCACTCAGCCTCTGGCCTTCACGTGTACACAGCACATACAGGTGCCTGCACACCCTTACACATGTCTACCCACGCATGTGAATATAAACATAAACAAATATACAGGTACATATATACAAATAAATAAGATAAAAAAGTCACCGAGGAAGGTATCCCAACACGAGCCCCAACATGCACACAAACACACATACCACACACAGAGAGAGAAGAAGAGAGAATGAGGGAGAAGAGGGGGAGGGAAGGAAGGCAAGTAAGAGTAAAGACATGAACAAACAAAGAAATCTATGTAAGGAATTTGTCTTCCACAGGGTTCAGTAGAGCAGGATATCTCTACATCTGTTTGTCTGAGACATGTTTATACAAACAGGCAAGGCGTGGATCCCAAAGACTACCTGCCACTACAGGCCACCACCCCAAATTGCCAGGGCCTAAAGTTCCTTCAGTCTCATGCAGCCCTCTCTGTAATTGGAAAGGAAGGAAGATCCCTGAGTACTGCCTGAGGCCCCCTACGTGGAGGTTTACCCTGTGCAAGGGCTGTGCACACCTGGGCTCCCTGAGTGCTGCGTGAGGCAGCCTACACAGAGGTTTTTTTTCCTGTGTAAGAGCTGTGCACACTTGGGCTCCCTGAGTTCCTGGGGAGCAGATCAACTAGTAAATATGAATAGACTAACCTTTAATCACAAGAAAGACCTGAAGTTATAAGGCAAGGCCTGGACTAACCAATACATAGCATTTCTGGGCAGGCCTCAGCAACACTGAGTTTTACTGAGACCAGTACAAATCCTAACTCCTCTTTTAAGAAATCTAACTCTCCGTTGATTCCCATTCTACATATTTCCAAGCTTTTATGGGAACCTGTTCACACAGGTGTGTTCATATACACCTGTGTCCCTGGGGGTGTGCATCTATTCCATGTTACAGCATGCAGTGCAATCAGCCTGGGTAAGAATGTAAGAATTACCAATGAATCATACTCGACGAACAATTTGCACTAGGCTCCTTTTTTATTGTTGTTGTTTTGTTTTGCTTTTCAAGACAGGGCTTCTCTGTGTTCATTCTAATTCATTTTTTTCATACACTCTATTGTATGACAGCCATGGCTGTCCTGGAACTCTCTCTCTAGGCCAGGCTGGCCTCAAACTCACAGAGATCCACCTGTGTCTGCCTCCCAGGTGCTGGAATTAAAGGCGTGCGCCACCACCACCATCTGCTACTAGACTCTTGTCCTAAACAGCTCTGTGAACTTGAGCAAGTTACTGGCCCTGTGAGCCTCGGTTTTCTCAAAAACAAAATAAAAATAATAGCAGTTTTTATATCATAGAGCTGTTCATAAGGTTAATGTATGTGACATTAGTGCAGAAACTGCCTTGCACTAAGCAACCAGTAACCAGTGGTTGTTTTACTCTGTCTCCCTTAAGGAGATGTAAAGCTCCATTAAGTTGGATACTATGCCATGAGCAAACACATCTGCCTGCTAGGTGTACCCAGCACTATACTTCATAAATGAGGGACCTAGTAAAAATGTGTGAATGTAAGAAAGGAATATAAAGAGAGAGAGAACATGAAGCTGAGTGGGTAGGAAGTGAGGATTATCTGGGAACAGTTGAGGTAAAGGAAAGAATATGATCAAAATAATTTGCATGAAAAAATAAATTTGAATTTTTAAAAAGCATCTCCAGAGACTGGAGAGATGCCTCGGCCCTTACTTAAGAGCACTGGCTGCTCTTGCAGAGGACCTGGGTTTGGTTCCCAGCACCCACACAGTGACTCACAACCATCCCTGACTCCAGTTTCAAAGGACCCAATGCCCTTAAACACTTAAAAGAAGTTGAATGAAGTTTAAAATATGTTTATAAGACATCTTCAACACACTGGAGAATGAGTCTGTTCTGTAATAGTGTGGGTGTTTGCCTCTGAGTTGCCAGCATTCCAGCTTCTTCCACTCTGGATCCAGCTTTAACTGGGTCGGATGAGTGTCACTGAGCCCAGAAAACCTCAGGAATGCTTGGGTGTAGGCTACCAGCCACATACCCCCATAAGAGTCTGAGAAAAAGTCCTCTTGAAGCAGCCCTTGGGAAGAAATGCCATCTCTTCCTCATAGCACCCTTTCTGAGTCCGTTTCTTTTCTTTTTCCCTTTAGGATCACAACAACCGTGACATGCAACATGGACCTGTCTAAATACCCCATGGACACACAGACCTGCAAGCTGCAACTAGAGAGTTGTGAGTATACACCCTCGGGGCCCCGAGGGACTTTCCTGGAAGACCTCCATCTCTGCTTTGCAGAGCACCCCATGTCCTCGCACCCTTCTTCCTTTATGTTGATTCACAATAGATCCACAACCGATTGAGCTATTCACCCTAACTTCCAGATAAATCCAGCTGCTTCTCAAGGGCAAACTGTGTAACATTGTATCTTTGGGGGAAACCCATTCTACGTTAATATCAAATAACTTCACCCATGCACAGAGAGATGGCTGAAGAAAATACTGATGTGTAGACCATGGCCAGCAAACCGGATTTATCTGCCAAGTCTGGCCCCATCACCTGTTTCTGGAAGTAGTGATGTTATAGCAGAGTGATGGCCACTCACTTGCAGATTGTCTATGGTCGTACTGTAATAACAGGGTGGAGTATTTATGATAGAGACTGTATTGTCCACAAAGCCTAAAATAATAACATTCTCCATTGCTACGGAACTTTTAGGAGCCTCCAAGAGCTAATTCCATGAACTCCAAGGAGTGTATCCTTTCCCAGACTTATATAACCATGGAATCGTGTTTCATGAGTATTTCTGGTTTAAAGAAAACATCTTGACGAATGTAGACCTCAGCTAGCTCCTGATACTTAGAACTTAACGTATTTTTTTATGCCGGCACTCGGGGTACTCATCCTCAGGGGTCTGTGATTCCAGGTGAGCTCTTGGTAACCATTCCATGGCTATGATTTTTATCCACACATCCATTTTTGCTCTACCAAAACCAAATCAACCCCAGATGCAGACAGCCTGGGCTTCATCAACCCCATTTGCATTTGTTACTAAACATGCCGCAGGCTACCCTTTGAAGCCCAGAAGTCCTCAAAAGGTTTCTTTTTCTTTTCCTAATAGGAAATGCACTGGCTTCTAGCCAAACCTTGCTATGCAGCTACAGAGGAAGGAGGCAGCTAGTTGGAAAATGACTATAGAAGGGACAGCTAACAATATGATCTCAGTCTGCCTTCGCCGTGGTCACCTTGCCCAAACCATTTTTCCATTGGCAACCATGAAAATAATAATTAATTCTGGAGCTCTTTTCCTAATAAATAGTGTTGCTTCCACGTGCCACACACTCTCAGATACCTTCCAAGCAACCCATAAGTGTTGCTTCCCCCACCTTATGATGATAGAAATTGAGGTTCATCACAACTTAGCATTTTTCTAAAGGGATCTGAAAAATAGAAACAGTGGGACTGGAGCCCAGGAAGAGGGGTCGACAGTTCCTAGAGCTTTTTCACTGGCCAGAAGGCCCATGAAGATTCCCTCCCAGTGGCTTGCTTGTATGTGGTCCAGGGGCTATCCACTTCTCCCTAGTATACTCTAATAAGGTTTTAAGCAAGTGTATGGGATTTCTAGGTTCTCTAGCACCAACTGATATTCACCACTTTTCCCCAAACCGAGAGACCACCACATCGTGCTTGTGGGATTCCCAAATCCTGCCAAATGTTACGCCGAAATCCAGCATGACTATCAGGCGGCAGTCTGAAGCTTCTTTCACGCCAGCTCTTTTCAGTTACTTAGGAGCAAGGCCAGTGTTTTTCCTTTCCCCTGCGTCTTAAGGAAAATATTTTGACTCGGTCTAATACTTCAGTTCTACATATTTTCCCACCAAAGCCTCCAGCTAGTCTGGCTGGCTGGTTGGGTTCCATCTGCCTACCCCTCAGTCAGTTCACCCATTCAACAACCACATGCCTGTTCTGTGTTAGACGCTGTGGCAAATGTTTGCACTGCAAAAATAAAACGATTTGCCAGTCTTAGAGAGGTGTACCACCTGACAGACAGCACAGGACTTAAAACAATTATGAAAGAATAAAAGACAAGCAATAAAAAGTTATGGCACCATGAAAGCCTGTTAAAGGGTCAGAGGTGTCCAGAGGATATTGCCACCTGAAATCAGAGGATGGACAGGTTCCAGTTGGCTAAGAGGACAAAAAAAGCAGGGCACAGTACCACAGAAACAAGAAGGAACAGAGCAAAGGTTAAAGGTTAGTAAGGAGCAAGGAGGAGTAGGGGCGTGTGGTGGGTGGGGGGCACACAATGCTTGCCCAGCATGGGAAAGGCCCTGGAGTAGAAAACGCAAATACTCAAATTGCTCACTGCTGTTTATGATGCAGTTGCCTCCAACACGTAAGGGATCTTCTTTGGTATATGGAAAAGTGTCGTACAGTGCTGTGGGTAACCGAGCATCTAAATTATAACCTGGGAATTTCCTAGGATGGAAAATGAGGGTTCGCTCTAAATGGATGTGGGTCAAATCAGTTCCTTGGGATGGTTAAACAATCTCCCGTTATTCCTTTGTATGCTTCTCCGAACATCTCCAAATTTGGGCACCTGTGATAGGGAAATAACGCCACAGATATGAGTCATTAGGGCATCAAAGTGGAAAATAACTGTAGACAAGCCTTGGGGACCACTGGGTACTCTGTGCTTAAGGGAACAAGTAGGCAAAGCCAGGAGAGAAGAACCATTATGAGGAGAAGCCATTTTTAGAAGTACACATTTAGTTACAGACCTAAGCAGATTAATTATCCTATTGATTCGGCGCGTGCAAACCCTTCTTGAAGCAATGCAGCTGTTTGGTAGCAGAATGCAACTTGGGGTTATCAAACAGAGAAGCAATTCTAGTGTAGCACAAAAGAAATAATTACCCTCCATGTGTCATGGCTGGGCTCATCCCAAATCCCAGGAGCAAGATTCGCCAAGAAACTTCAGCACTCTGTGTACACAGACACCATCCCCAGGGGGCAGAGGAAGCTTCCACAGAATGCTTATTAGCAGGCATTCAGGTAATAAAACCTCACTCAGGTTTGGTTTTTTTCCAAATATACTATCATTAAAAAGGGAACTGATATTATCTTAATCACCCACATTCACCCAGGGACAGGGGACGGTAGCAAATAAAAACTGTGAGCCAGCCTCTACTAGGGCTGAAACCAAGTAACCAGGTAGAAACCTGCTCTCCTCATTTTCAGAGAGATGTCTTCTTCACTAGTTCCGATGGCCGCTTCCACTCACTTTTGGAGGATTCCAAGGGAACACCAACATTGTTATCTGGAGCTCAAGGAGCTCAGGAATTATAAAATAAAGCCTACTAGATATTGACTTTCATAATTACGCTTCATAGCACAATATCGGTCCTAACATCAGCACCACAGTCTCAGTAACCTCTGAAGCAATGACAAGATTGTGACCACAGGGGCTGGAATTATGGGGCAACATCACTATCTGTATGACTTTGGCTAACACACCTCTCTGAGTCCCAGTTTCCTACCCCTAGAAATGGAAAAAGTAAGCACACCAGGCTCAATGAGTTGCCTTCTATATAAGTTGGTTTTATTGAGCTATAATGTATGAATCAGAAAATTCATCCATTTTTAAGTATGTGTTTCAAGGTGTTTGTAGCTATTGGCAGGTTGCATTGTTGGAATATTCCCATCACCTCCCCTCCTCAAAGAGATCCCCTGTGCGTATTGTCATCACCCCAATTTCCTGCCACCAACTCCCAGGTGCCCCTAACTTACTTTCTGCAACTGCAAATTTGTCTCTCCTGAACATTTTATATAAGTAAGAACAATATGATCTGTTCCCTTCTGCATCTGGCTTTTTCCACAGAAGGATGCTGTGGCATGTTATCAGGACTTCATTCCTTTTGATTGTTCAGGACTATTCTTTCCAGCTTTTCCAAAAGGTTAACGTGCTTTTGGTTTAGCTTCACATCTGGTCACTGTACATAAAGTTGCCGCGGATATTTCTATACAAGTCTTTCTGTGACTAGAGCTTCATTCCTCTTAAGTAAATACTTCGGAATAGAATTCTGATTCAAATGATACACTTACTATTTAGGTTTTTAGTTAGTCATTTTGTTTCCAAAAGTGGTTGTATATTTGCATTCCCACCAGTGAAGTTCCAGCTTGTCAATGTCTTTATTGTTTTTCTCATCTCATCCTTATTATTACTATCTTAACAAGTATGAAGTAGTGTGTGGTTTTGCTTTGTATTTTCCCAGTGACTGAAGAAATTGTGTCTATTGTCTGTGCTTATTAACTATGAACACATCTTATCTGCAAGGATTGGAGGAGGTGATAATGTTGCAAGACACTTAGAAATTGCCTCCTAAGTAATAGATGCTCCATTATTATCAACACCATCCACAGACTTTGAGATTAAGCTTTCCAGAGAGAGGCACAGGGCTGGCTTTTGTCTCTTACTTACCTAAATCCTGAGACAGTTAAGAAACCCTTTAGAATCTGAGAGTTTTCACATATAATGGGCAAATAATTTCTCAAGTCTAAGGTACAGTATCTAGTGAATAAGCACATTTTAGGAGAAAATGCTACTTCACCTATGAAATCAATGGTGAGATCCATCACAATTTCAGAAATGTAAAGACAAAAGTCCACCTTAAAATCGAAGAAACACAGAAATGTCTACTTCCTAGGCCTGTGAGAGCGCTAGAGATATGTGTTGTGTAAAGGACAACAGAAAAGGCTCATAAAAGGTAATTGTTATCACTACCATCAACTGATATTAGTAAAGCTAACATTTATTAAAAGCACATATTGACAGAGAGTCATAAAGTGGCTGGTTAAAGGAATTTTTTTATTTTTGCATTGATACCAGTGAGAAATATGAATAGAGTCCTTCCAAAGTCTCAGACAACATCATCCAAGCTTAGACTGCTCGGAAAGAAAGAATCCGGCATGGGTCCCTTTGTGGCAGCATACTTAATAAATGCCACTCAGTAGTGAAGAAAGCCATTTTTATCACCTACCAGGCTTGGACAGTGCTTAGCATAGAACTACTTCTCAACCAATCAAACATGGTCCTAGCAAAGGATTTCATTCTGCTGCACTTGAAAAACCTAGTCAACTTTTGTGTGGCGCACTCCTTTAGGCTTAATACCATCAGGCTAGAGCTCTTGCTCACTCTGTAGCGTTTCCCAAACCAGCTATGTCTGCAGTATCCTTGCACTGACCAAGGCTCGCTTTCGTTTGCCAGGGGGATACGACGGCAACGATGTGGAGTTCACCTGGCTGAGAGGAAACGATTCTGTGCGTGGGCTTGAAAGCCTGCGCCTTGCTCAGTACACCATCCAGCAGTATTTCACCTTGGTAACCGTATCCCAGCAGGAGACAGGTAACGCTTGTGACCCATCCCACAGAATAAAAATACTTAAGGGAAAGGTCGCAACCTGAATCCTAAGCAGCATGGCCTCCACCTCTACTCCCGGGGAGTGCAAGCATTCTGTACAGGTGTGGGGTAGGGGAAGGGAGACAGGCACAGAACCTGGGCTTCTGTGCACTCTGCACTCAGGTGAACATGGTCAGCTGGAGAGCAACCCTCTGGGCCAACACTGAATTTTAGTTAGTCCCTTCCAGGGTTCTCTAATGACTGTTCAAATGCAGCACTCCCTTGTGCACGAAAAGTCACTCGTGTTTCTAGTGAGGGCACTGGTCAAAGAATGAAGTACAAAAAAAAAAAGCGCTCACAGGTAGAGAAGACAGTAGCAATACTACATGATCACCTCGTTAGTGAAATTATCGAATTGTCATGTACAGAACTAGATCTCTGGGAATTGGTGGTTTTAAACAGTTTTAGGGTTTTGTTGTTTTGGTTTGGTTTTGCTGTTTCAAGATAGGGTTTCTCTGTACAGCCTTGGCTGACCTGAAATTTGCTCTGTAGACAAACTGGCCTCAAACGCATGTAGATCTGCTGTCTCTGCCTTTCTAGTGTTGGGACTAAAGGTGTGTGCCACCATGCCTGGCTTAAATAGGCATTTTCTAAATGATTTTACATACAAACAATGATATTTTCTTCTCAGTTCATTAGGGCCAAGTTAGAAATGCTTTGTTTTATCAATATTTCTACTCTTTAAAACAGTATCATGTACTCTAGTTGAGTCTAGATGACTTTAAAAATTAAATGTACACCTAGAAAAAAAAGACAGGGAGCAAATATGGCAGCTCTCTATTGTTTATATGCCCCATAGATAACATGTGTGCTTGGGTAATTCCCTAAGCATGATCCTGAAATGATACCTCTGAAATCAACAAAAAATAAATGATTGAGCCTGAATGGATAACCCAATATGCTTACCTTGCGAGCATGACGACTTGACTTCAATCCCCATAACTCATTGGGAGAAAAAAAAATCAGGGCATGCCACTTGTAATTCCGGTGCCAGAGAGGCAAAGACAGTGGACCCCTGAGGCTCTCTGGCCAGCACCTAGCCTGCTTTGCAAGCTCCAGGCCAATAAGAAATCCTGTCTCAAACAAAAAGGTAGATGATTCGTGAACAACAACTTCTAAGACTGCACTCGGGTCTCCACAAACATTTGCACACAAATACAGAAATACACACACACACACACACACACGCATATACACAAAAATTAAATTACATTTAATAGGCCTAGTCTACAGTAATCTTGAAAACAATGGGCTGTCTTCGGTAATCTTCATTAGACGAGTATTTATTAACAGCTTACCGTGAGTGCAAGGTTGAGAGATGCAGATTTTGCCCCCTTGTGGTTCACAGTCTGGTGAGCTAGAGTTTTAGAAAACTGGCGGTCACAACACTAAAGCAATGCCTTGATAAAGGAAGGCATAAAAAGAAAAACACGAGTGTGGGGGTTAGGTAAGAGCACCCCTGTAAATCCCATGCCAGGCAACACTGAGGTCCTCTGTGGTAACCAGCGTGCAGTTCATAGCTGACTAAATTTTTGTAACAGAAGGCTTAACATGATTGTGGTTCATGGGGTAACTCCTCTCCTGTGTGAGCAGACGCAGTTTCTCACCTCGTGTTTGCACTCTCAGGAAACTATACTCGATTGGTTTTGCAATTTGAGCTTCGGAGGAACGTCCTGTATTTCATTCTGGAAACCTACGTTCCTTCCACCTTCCTGGTGGTGCTATCCTGGGTTTCGTTTTGGATCTCTCTCGATTCGGTTCCTGCGAGAACCTGCATTGGTAAGAAGTTCCACTGGACAAGTTCTAAGAACTAGGTGAATCAAGGGCTTTTTAAAATTCTATCTTTATGTTCACTGATGTTTGCTGGGTCATTGTAAGAGTTGGTATCTTGATAAATTCTTTTACACAGAGAGAAAAATGGGTGCAGAGATGGAGAGAAAGATAGCATCAGAAGGACTGTATTTTTTTTTAATTTGTTCTATGGTGGCAGATGAGGTGAGCTTGTGTAAACAATCCACTGCCCATAACTTTATTACTCACTGTCCATCTCTAAAAGAAGAGAGAAGATGACCTATTTGGAAAACTATGTCACTTACATCTGTTGGAGATGAATAAAACAATCGTATTCCAGAAGGTCACAGACTCTGAAATAGATCTGTACTGTTCATGAGTCCTGTCCTCATCTTGTGGCCTCCTGGGTGGAGTCACCCAGCCAGATGATAGAGAGTGATAGGGGTGGGCGGGGACAGCCACATGGAACAGCTCCTACTTGTTTCCCCAGGAGTGACAACTGTGTTGTCCATGACCACACTGATGATCGGTTCCCGCACATCCCTACCCAACACCAACTGCTTCATCAAGGCCATCGATGTGTACCTGGGGATCTGCTTCAGCTTCGTGTTTGGGGCCTTGCTGGAGTACGCAGTTGCTCACTACAGCTCCTTACAGCAGATGGCAGTCAAAGATAGGGTAAGGATTTGGAGGGGGTTGTCTACCATCCATCACCCGGCCATGCGCCGCTCTGAAGAGGGGATCAGGGCTTGGTTCCCATCCCCAGAGTAATTCACTTTGTTCTAATGCATCGTACCCCTACCAAGGTGGACACATTTGGAAGTCATGGTGCCCCTTAACCGGTGCTGTTCTTTTCACCAGATAAAACAAGATATCAAAATTGAATTTTCTAGCAAAAAAAAAAACTATTATTCATCTGCAACATGAAAGTGTGATCATAAGAACAAGCATCTAAGAAAAAGGCCCAATGTCAAACTAGACAGGCTTAGCTGTTCACACATTTCAGATTAATTTGTGGTTATTACTTAATTTTGATTCAATTTTATATTCTTAAATTATACAAGTAACAGTTTATCCAAAAATAACATATAGAAGAAATTAACTTGTAACAAAATCCTTGGGATTCTGACTTAAAACATCTTTTCTCCAGTGTGATACATTGTTTTCACTCAAGGTTATTTGAAAACTAAATTTGATGGGCATTAGCACACTGATGCTCAAACAAACCAATGATAAGGATCTGATTCAGGAAAGTACCACCCTAAGCAGTGTGCTGTCAGAGCAGCTTATGGGCAACCAGAAGAGCCAGTGCCTTCGTCATTGTGCTTGGTTGTTGTGGTCAGTCCAAGCACTAAAGTCAGAGGAGAATAGGGATTTCATGTGTTCTCTTCCATGAAGGCTTCCCTAATAGCACACACGAATTCAGATTTGTTAGAATGATAGACAAGGGTTGGAGAATCCCCAAGGTCTTCTACTGAAGACTCCAGTGCTCACCTCCATGCCATGGACATAACAAGAGATGCACTGTGGAGTGTGTGCTGTATCCTCTACATGTCTGGGGTATCCCAAAACTCAACGATATCGAGCCATCATCTTCCTTATTTTATTACTGAGAAATTTGCCCTCCAGGTGGTGAAAAGCAACTCAGCCAAGACCTCACTTTCTGTGCCATCAGCACCTTGTTGGATAGGGGAAATTCCCTATATTTGCAGGGAGCACAGTCCTGTTCCTATATTTGTAGCAAAGACCACATGACACAATGGCTTTATTTTCTCTCTTCTTCCTGGAACAGACTAGAACTTTACCAAGTACCTACTAGGTGCTTTACTCAATTTATGCCACTTAATCTTCCCCTTAGTCTCATGAAGAAACAATTCCTATCATTACCATGTTGCAGACGAGGCAATCACATTCTAAAGGGATTTAAATAACAAGTTTCCAGTAGTAAAAGAGCGGTCATTTGAGATTTAAGCCCAGGTCTGGTACCATCACAGCACCCTGTTCTTCACAGTACCACCCATGTATATTACTGTGCCCTGTCTTCCAAGCTAACTGATTTTCTATGAACCAGGGGACAGCAAAGGAACCAGAAGATGTCAATATCACCAACATCATCAATAGCTCCATCTCCAGCTTTAGACGGAAGATCAGCTTTGCCAGCATTGAAATTTCTGGTGACAACGTCAACTATAGCGACTTGACAATGAAAGCCAGTGACAAGTTCAAGTTTGTCTTCCGAGAAAAGATTGGCAGAATTATTGATTATTTCACAATTCAAAATCCCAGCAACGTGGACCGATATTCCAAACTACTATTTCCTTTGATTTTTATGCTAGCCAATGTATTTTACTGGGCATACTACATGTATTTTTGAGATGACATTGAACTTTTGCATGCCATGTCTTTAACAGAATGGCATAATGATGTTAAAGATATTCTAGGACCTATGTACACACTTCAGCCCAAAAAGCTACAAATGGGCTAAATAGTGATTATTCTAAGTTATGTAGAGGTCCTAGAATGACAGGTTCTGCTATGGAATCATTATAAAGCAAACTTTTTTTTCTTCAGTTTTGAACAGACATCCCTATGGAGCTCAAGATCACAGACCTACTCAGGGCTCTTTGCTCTCTGGGTCCCTGGTCTGCATTCACTGAATAAAAATATGTATTAAGAGATTTATTTTTTTTAGAGAATTTATAGTGGCATTTACTAAATCTTTGCCACTGCTTATAAGATGAATGCCAATTTAGCGAACAACATTTTCTAATTTTTGTTTTTCCTTGAAGTGAAATGTGGGTTTATATCAGTTCACTGGTGGTCACCATACTGCACCAACTCAATACCAGTGTTACTTAATACCACAGAAGAATTCTCCCCAAATTCCAGTAAGTCCTACTATCGAGAAATCAAATGTTAAAGTACAAAATTACTGGATCAATAAACTAAAACATGAATCCTTTAGTATGGTTCCCAGGCTTGAGGGGCTCCTGGGATTTATGCCACTGTTACACATACTGTGTTATTTTATTGTTATACACCTTTAGTCCTAAACTGTGTAAAAGCTTTTTTCCCTGACTCTTTTCCCACGCCAGGGAAACAGGAGGCAGTTTTGGAACTTATTTGAGGATTCTTAATACAGAATGCTGCCACGAAGACTTGCTGGGTCAAGTCTCTCTTCTGACCACCTTTGCTCACATACTGGCAAGGTGGAGCGCTCTGTCGACCTGGCGTTTGTGTTGACCTCACACTGGGGAACATTTTGTCAGTGGCAGATCCCCTGTATCCTTCCTGGAGGAGCTTTCATCCCCGCGCACCAGTGACCAGGCAGGAGTGAGACCTATTAGATAAGGAGCCATATTACCCAGATACAAGAAGCTTCTTTGTCCCAATCCTTCTAGCTGGATGATTTTTTATTTGTTGTCCAGGTATCTTTTCTTGCAAGTGTTCGTTGCAAAGAGTCGTTGATCTGGTTTGAGACCTCTGGGCTCTGCTACATTGTGGATACTGAGCCTCCTCTTGAATATCTTGCTGTTGCGCTGTATCATGGAGATCCCATAGCTTTGGATCTGCAGAACCAGTTCCTTCATGTGCTCCAGCAGATCACAGACAGCCACAGATGGGGCGGATATCGGGGTGGGCCAAACCATACCCCTGGTTCTGAGCCTGGGTAGTTAGAGGGTTGGCCACCCTGCCAGTTCCTTACCCCTCAGCCAACCCCACCACCATCACCACCAGGGTGAGCTCTCCAGTAGCTGGACTACTTAGTGGCTTATCTTGCATGCTCAGGAGACCACTGGCCGTGAGTCTTGGATACTCCGAGCGATGGTAAGACATGTTGCACGGTCCTCATGAGTTGTGTTTTCTGAGTTCAGCCAGTGTTACCCTGACCTAGGAACTCATGTGTGCCTCTCCCTCTGCTCCGGGGGACTCAGCTCTACCTGGTTCTGGTTCAGCCTCAATTATTTCAAAGACTCTCACCATCTTCAGCCCTTTAGCCCACCCCCCCTTTCTAATGAACGTGGAGCTTTAACTGTCCTTTCTCACACCAGAACTCCAGTTGGTCTTTCTTTCCACTTCCTGTACCCATGGGCTCTCCTTTTTATCGTTACGGTATTTCTCATGATTCACTTTCTACAAGCTTGATTGCCTGGCAGTTAACCGATGTTTCTTCATTAGAACTCTCTTTGTTCACTGGAATACACTTTGAAACTGCTATATAGCTGCACTTTTAGAGTTCTTAGTAAAATTTCTTCCTATTTTATATCTGTCATACACATCTTTAAGGGGAGGGGTTAGGACACAGGAAATGTGGTTGAAGGACTCAATCATATTGGTAATTTTTTTTAATAAAAATGTTTGAAATACAAGTTCACTAAGAACTCATGTCAGCTGTTGAGTAATGACAATTGTAAATATATGAAACTATAAAATAAATGCATCATATGGACCACAGAGTGGTAATTGGAGAGCAATGTAAATGCGTCCTATGTACAAAAGATGTGTACTAGAGTGTTAACTCAGGAGCCTCACATTCCTCCATGCTCGTGGCCCCTCCCACCCCAGATAGCACATGTACACAGTCACATACGAGGAGAAGAATTTCTGTAGTGTGAGGGTTCACTTTGGAAGAGAAACAACCTTTAGATTTTAGAACCACAGTGCCCTTTGGGCAGTAGGTGACAACATTAAAATCCCTAATAAAAACTGCTAATTCCTTGCATCTATCCCAGATATTCTGCCTGTCCTGAGTATTACCCATATGGACTTTATTCAAAATACTTAGTTTTAGATGAAAATATTAAGAAGAATTTCATCAACTGTCCAGCTGAATGCTAACTAGATGGGATAAGAAATATTCTAAGTCATAGAAATCCTATCTTTTATTGTCTTGTTATTGAGAATGTCAAAAGTCTCCAAGAAGGCCCGGCGGTGGTGGTGCACGCCTTTAATCCCAGCACTCTGTGAGTTCAAGGCCAACCTGGTCTAGAAGAGCTAGTTCCAGGACAGGAACCAAAAAAGCTACGAAGAAACCCTGTCTTGAAAATAAAAAAAAAAAATTAAAAAAAAAGTCTCCAAGAAGAGTGTTCTGTAAATATAGGAAGACATTCTATAGCAAGTAAATGCCATAAGGTTCATTTCAGATGGAGGCAGGGAGAAACTAAGACACGAAACAGCAGAACAGAGCTGGAAAATGCTGCGGACCACAAGCTGGAAAGGAGTAGCCTTGCAGGGGAGTCCTGGGGAGGAGAAGAGTGTGGTGTGGGCCTTCAGTACCAGGCAAGGACTGTGACCTAGTGTCAGGGACAGTTTGATGTCTAGGGTTGAGATGTAACCTTTTTTCAATGCTAGGCATTAATCTTTCCAGGATTGTTCTCAGCTGCTGGTCCATAGTGAATTTTCATTAGTCCATGATACATTTTGTTGCAAAAGATCTTTAATTCTTAAAACATACTTGTTTTTGGAAGGGGGATTATTTTGTTTTTTGTTTTGTTTGTTTATTTGTTGAGACAGGGTTTCTCTGTGTAGCTTTGGAGCCTGTCCTGGAACTCTCTCTGTAGACTAGACTAGCCTCAAACTCACCTGTTTCTGCCTCCCGAGTGCTGGGATTAAAGGCATGTACCACTACCGTCCAGCTAAAACATACATTTTTTTAAAATTGACTTTTAAGATATAGGTAACATGATTGTCTTAGGGTTTCTATTGCTGTGGCCTAACACTATGGTCAAAAGCAAGTTGGTGAGGAAAGGGTTTGCTTAACTTACTCTTCCATATTGCCATCCATCACTGAAGGAAGTCAGGGCAGGAACTCTAACAGGGCAGGGACCTGGAGGCAGGAACTGATGCAGAGACCATGGAGGGGTGCTGTTTACTGCTAACTTCCCATGGCTTTCTCAGCCCGCTTTCTTATAGAACCCAGGACCACCAGCCCAGGGATGGCATCACCACCATTGACTGGGCCCTCCCTCACTGATCCCTTAATGAGAAAGTGTCTTACAGCTGGATCTCAAGGAGGAACTTCCTCTACTAAGGCTCCTTCCTTTGATGACTCTAGCTTGTGTCAAGTTGACACACAAAACCAGCCAGTACAATGATCCAACATATGGTTGATAGGATTTCTGCACCATACCAAGGACTTAAAAAGAAAAACTTGAAATGAATAAGTTTCATCTATTATTAATTTAAAAATGTAAATAATAAGGAGTTGGAAATGGCTTCTCGTTGTTCTTCTTCTTGCTCTTGCAGAGGATTTCGCTTCCACCGTCCACGTGGTGGCTCACAACTGGCTGTTTACAGTCCCAGGGCATCTGATGCCTTTTCCTGGCCTCCACAAGCACTGTAAAAATGTGACGCACACTTAAACACTCATAAAACACCCATATACATCCAATAAAAATAATTTTAAAACCGGAAGAAGTGGCACATGCCTTTAATCCCAGCAATCAGGAGGCAGAGGTAGGCAGGTCTCTGAGTCTGAAGCCAGCCTGGTCTACAGAGTGAGTTTCAGGACAGCCAGGCTACACAGAGAAACACTGTCTCAATAATAATATTTTTTTTTCTGTGACAGGTTTTTCTGTGTTGCCTTAGCTGTCCTAGAACTCTCTCTGTAGACCAGTCTGGCCTCAAACTCACAGAGAATCTGCCTGTGTCTGCCTCTGAAGTGCTGGGACTAACCGCCACTTGGCAATAATAATAATTTTTAGCAATATTAGGGTCTGGAGAGATGGCTCAGCTGTTAAGAGCACTTGCTGCTCTTGCAGAGGACCTAGGATTGGGTCCCAGCACCAACATGGTGCCTTGTAACTCCAGTTTCAGGGGATCTGATGCTCGCTTATGACCCCTGGAAGCACCAGCACCACATGGTACACATGGACACATGCAGGCAAAACTCTCATACATATAAAATAAAAATAAATCTTAATAAAAGCATATGAATATTAAGCCCAGTATAGTGGTGCATGCTGGATCTCAAGCTGGAGGTCAACCTGGTCTATATTGCAAGATCCATTTTAACCAGGGCTACATAATAAGACCCTGTCTCAAAAAATGGATATCAATTTTTTGTAAAGAATATATACATATTATGTATATGTAACGATAATATATATCAGATATATTTGTGTGTGTGTGTGTGTGTGTGTGTTTGGTTTAAGAATCTTTGAGTCCAATTCTGGCCCAGACTTTTAAAAACAATACATAGGGACTGGAGAGATGGCTCATTGGCTAAGAGCACTGACTGCTCTTCCAGAGGACCCGGGTTCAATTCCCAGGACTCACATGGCAGCTCACAACTGTTTGTGACTCCATTTCCAGGGGCTCCAACACCCTCACACATACATACATGCAGACAAAACACCAAAGCACATGAAATAAAAATAAATAATTTTTAAAAATGTATAGGACTAAGAAAAGTAAAAAAAAAATGTCAGAGGTGATTAAAATTGTGAAAAGCAAGTCCGGGGGTTTTGCCCCTTGAAATGCAAGGAGGAGTGGTTGTGTCTGTCAGGCTTAGGTTTTCTAGAGTGGTTTTGTAAGGGACAGGCTGCTCTGCTGCTCACCTGAGTCAGTGAACTAGATACAAACAAATAGGCATAAATAAATGTATGAGAAAGTCTAATTGTTTAGAAGCAAGAAAACTTGCTAGTTAGATAACAAAATACTCAGACTCGCCATCTGGAAACTTCCTTGGGAATAAACAATAAATAATAATAAACAATCGTCTCTTCCCTTTGATTTTGCCATCAGCCCGCCATAAGCAGATGGCTTACTCTACCAGGTAATCTTGGGAGGTTTGTAGATGCAGAAAGATACTTCTCGGTGATGAAGATTAAAGTCCCAAAGCATGACTAACACAGGAGCAAATACTTATGAATATTCATGAAAGCCCAAGAGGTTGAGCATCATGACTCTAGTTTATTTGGGCAGACTTAAGTGTGGTGGCGTGGCTCACGGCTTTCAGTGACCATCCATCCAGTCTGTTTATAATGGTGCCTTTCCAGAAACTAGAGAAAGGACTATTCTATTTGAAAAATTAAAAAGAAATTTAAAAAACAATGTCTGTATAGCTGAATGTTTGTCTACATCATTCAGACTGATGTAGCATATAACGATTGAGAGCATATGAATTTGTAAGCATGCTGAAGAACATATAGAAGAACAGATTCTTTGGCCAAGATCAAAAAACACTGATGACAACTTGGAGAGGTTGTGGGGAAAAGAAAACACTCCTGCATTGCTGGTGGAAATGCAAGCTGGTATAACCCCTTTGGATGTCAGTGTGACAATTTCTCAGAAAATTAGGAAACAACCTTCCTCAAGACCCAGTAATACCACTTTTGGGTATATATCCAAAGGATGCCCAATCGTGCCACAAGGATATGTGCTCAACTATGTCCATACCAGCATTGTTTTTCATAGCCAGAACCTGGAAACAACCTAAATGCCCTTTGACTGAATAATGGATAAGAAAAATGTGGTACATTTACCTAATGGAGTACTTCACAGCAGAAAAAATAACAACATCTTGAATTCTGTAGGCAAATGGATGGAGCTAGAAAATATCATTTTGAGTGAGGTAACCCAGACCCAGAAAGACAATTATCACATGTACTCATTCATGGTGGTTTTTAAACATAAAGCAAAGAAAACCAGCCCACAATCACAATCCCTGAGAACCTAGACAACAATGAGGACCCTAAGAGAGACATACATAGAACTAATCTACATAGGTAGTAGAAAAAGACAAGATCTCCTGAGTAAATTGAGACTATGGGGACCTTGGGAGAGGGTTGAAGGGGAAGGGGGAGGCAGAGAGGGGAGCAGAGAAAAATGTAGAGCTCAATAAAAATCAATAAAAAAGAACAGATTCTTCTATAAGTGAAGATAAGCCAATAGCCAAGAGGTCTTGGAGGTTGGGTGGTTCCCATCTTTTTTTTCGTGGCCTGCTTCCTTTTCAAATGCAGGCGGGTGGATGTTGTTATTAAGATCCTCAAGAAGGTCTGGAGAGATGTTACCATACAGACATAAGGATGCATATTCAATCCCCAGAACCCTCACAAAAGGCCTGGCATAGCCACATGCTCTTATAAACCCACTTCCGTAAAGCATAGTGTAGAAATAAGAAGATTTCTGGAGCTTCCTGGCTACCAGCCAGCTCCTAGTTAAGGGAAAGACCGTGTTTCAAGGGACTAAGACAAAATGACAGCAAGACACTACACATGCACACATGTGCACACACACACACATGCATACACACTATACACCATACACATATACACTACAACTACACATAGACACTCACCTACATGTACACACACACACACACACACGCCAAGAGGGATGGTTGCATTCCTAGTACTGGGCAAGGGAAGACAGAAGCCAGTCTAGCTGAACCAGCAAACTCTGGGTTTTCAGTGAGAGACCCTATCTCAAAAAAGTAAGGTCTTGGAGAACAATTGAGGGAGACTCCCAACATTGAATCTCTGGCCTGCGTGTGTTCACATGCAAACATATTTACACTCCCACACAAATGCATGCACTTATACACACAAACATATGCACATATATACACATACAAACCAAAAAAATTCCCAAAGAAATAAGATTTCATACTTCATTGCTAGAATCTCCTTCTTCATCTAGTCTCTCTTTCTACTTTTTAAGGTTTGAATCTGAAATATACCCCTCCCCCAAAGGCTCATGTTTTGAACATTTTTTCCTACTTTGAGAGGCTGGGAAACCTTTAGGAAGTGGGACTTAACTGGAAGAAGTGGGTCCCTGGGGGTGGCCTTTTTTTTAAAAGATTTATTTATTAATTATGTATACAGCATTCTACTTGCATGTGTCCCTGCAGGCCAGAAGAGGGCACCAGATCTCATTACAGATGGCTGTGAGCCATCATGTGGTTGTTGGGAATTGAACTCAGAACCTCTGGAAGAAGAGTCAGTGCTCTTAACCTCTGAGCCATCTCTCCAGCCCTGGGGGTGGCCTTTTAAAGGTTATAATTGCCCCTAGTTGCAACCTGCTATCTACTTTTTGTTTTGGAGGTTGTTTTTTTTTAATGTGTTTGGATGTTTTGCATGTGTGCGCGCGTGTGTGTGTGTGTGTGTGTGTGTGTGTGTGTGTGTGTGTGAGAGAGAGAGAGAGAGAGAGAGAGTGAGTGTGTGTGTGTGTGTGTGTGAGAGAGAGAGAGAGTGTGTGTGTGTATATGTGTGTGTATGTGTGTGTGTGTGTGTGTGTGTGTGTGTGAGAGAGAGAGAGAGAGAGTGTGTGTGTATGTGTGTGTGTGTGTGAGAGAGAGAGTGTATGTGTGTGTGTGAGAGAGAGAGAGAGTGTGTGTGTATGTGTGTGTATGTGTGTGTGTGTGTATGTGTGTGTGTGTGTGTGTGTGTACCATGGAGGTCAGAAGAGGTCATCATATCCCCCAGAGCTAGAGTTACAGACAGTTGTGAGCTACCACAAGGATGCTGAGAATTGAGCCTAGCTCCCCCTGAAGAGCAGCCAATGTTCTCTACTGCTAAGCCATCCTCCAGCCCCTGCTCTCTACTTCTTGGTGCGCTGTCGCACTTGGAGCTCTGGCACATGCGCTGACCACCATCACCTTTGCCTTGCCTTCTCCACCATGAACCCTCTAAAACCACAAACAGAAATAAATCCTTTCCCTCTTAAAAGGTTTCCGTTAGTTATTACAGACTCAGCCACACAAAAGTAACTAATACACTACCATTAGTTAACATACTTGGAAACTTTCTTTTATCTTGTTTCTATACAATTGTGTAGAAAAAAGTGAATTAAGTTGGCCCTGCTATCCTGAGAATGCTGTTTGTAGGGCGAGCCCTTGGCTGACATTGGAGAATCTGGGTGTGGAGAAGTTTCCATCATCCTCTAGGTGATGGAGCAGATTAAAGTACCTAAGTCATCTGCCAAAGCCGTGAGTTGCTCTCAGGAGACCAGAATGTTGGTGCGTGGTAGTCAGAAGCGCTATGTTCCTAACATCTGGCACAAGTCAGGGACACTAAGTCTAATGAGCATCACAGGGGACACCATCTCCTAGTTGCCAGAATTCTTCACCAGAGAAATTAAGCAGGTACCGGCTGATTCTACTGGTGCTCTATGGTCCTGTTCCCTTTGCTGGTTTTCCTCTGAATCCTCTTGCTTTAAAAATATATATATATACCCATGCATGCAACCATATACTGAGTCTTATGGGTCCTCCCTGAAAATCCTTCACCCTGGAGGTGGTGTTGAGGACTTGGGCACACATGCTTTGATGCTATGCTTCCCGACTGTAAAAGCCCACCAGTGCAGCTTTATATGCAACAGATCCCAGATTCTTAACCTAGACATGTTGGCTCAAGACCTATATAGTTCAAAGCTTTCAGAATGTGTGTGTGTGTGTGTGTGTGTGTGTGTGTGCGTGCGTGTGCGTGCGTGTGCGTGCGTGCGTGTGCGTGCGTGTGTGTGTGTGTAAACCTCTGTATGAAAAGAAAACAGCTGGAAGAGAAATATTTCCAGAGAACTTTTCAGGGAAGGATCATGCAGTCTGCCTGTCACATAGAAGTGTCTAGCTGAACATATGAATAATGTATAGAGCAGGTGGGAAGCAGGGTTTTTGTTTTCCTTTGTCTCACCGAATCTTCTATGTCAGTGTCAAGAAGGAGCAGGTAAATGTCTGTTTCTGAAAAGGCAACAATCCGACAAAATGGCATCCGATGACAAAACTGTGTGAAGAGTGAGGCAGGTAGGTATACAAGGGTGCAGCCGCTGTTCATTGTGATCCCCAGTGTTTGAAAGTCAAGCGAAGGAACAGGCAAACATCCCGGGTGAGCAGAAGTTAGACTCCATGCAGCCAGTTTGGCTCTTACAGTGGGTGGGAACGGCAGTTAGCTAGGATATCTTGTAGATTCCTCTTGAGGAGGTCAAGTGTACAATTCCAAAGCCGCCTTTAGTGTGGCTGAGAAACATGCATCCTTCAGATCTGCGACAGAAGAGGGAATCTTCGAACACTGATTCTATTCTCATTCTTATGGAGTCTGGCAGTCTGACCTCACCAAAGGCAAATGGCTCGCAATCTGAATTGTATTGTGTAGGTCATCTTGTGAATTTAGATATTTGTTTAATTTCTCAGATATTACAGGATGCTTTCAAGCTGGTCTTTGGGGTTGAACACTTTCACAGACAACTTTAACAAACAAAAAGTATGGATCTGTCCTCATAAAATCTAGGGCTGAGGTACTGGTGATGAATAAACAGATTCTAAGAGAGAGTTCTTTGAGAAGTAGGCAGATGTGCTCCTGATGGATTTTGCTTTTCAATAACAAGTTATTGAACCAATTCACCAAAAATGTATCTTGAAGAATCAAAAAAAGCTCTCATTCATAAATCAAATCGCATCTATGGAGCAGAACAAAGGAAGCAGAGAGGATGGCAGTGGAAACTGATAACCACAGGTGTCACCAATAACAGTTAGACTCAGATGCCGTGGCATTTAAAGCCACAATCTTTAGAATGCAATAATAAAGTGAATTTTCCGAACGTAAAGAAGTCCCGGGAGAAATTATCCATTTAGAAGGATATGAGATGTGTACCTTTTCTGGATTTGTACATTGCTTACATCCTAACAAAACGTTCTAATCCATTTCACAGTGGGATTCAAAGGCAAATTCTCCACAAGGGAAATAGAAGTTTGTTTTTTATCTACTGTAGTAATTTAATATAATTTATCAAGTTATTTTTTTTCCACAAAGAATTCAGCTGCATACCCTTTCACACTTATCCCAAAAGACTAATCCAAGCTTAATTTAGTACAGAAGCCCAGAAATGAGAGTCAGGAGACCTGGACTCTGCCATTAACTTAATCTCTATTTGCCTACGTTTCCTAATACGTCAAATGAGACGAAAGCATTCCCCCGTCCTATTTCACAGGTTTGTGGTAGGGTGAAAAACGAGATTAAAAATATGGAGGTGGTTTGGAAACGTGGCATAAATCATATAAATTGGTCCTAATTAATTGGACACGTGATCACGCACATTGTACATCTCTAGAACATTAGACTTCAGAGATAGCTTGGACATCATGAAGTGCAGCTTATTGGCCGTATGAATAAACGAGGGTCTGAGGTCACGAGATACATCCCAGATCAAATGCCGTACAATCAGGTCAAGAAACAGTGTCACCTAAACCCAGTGTTCTTTCTATTAATTCCCATCACCAAACGATTCCCTGCATGCAACTCATGCTCTGCCTACAAAGAACCAGGGTGGTAAGACTGACTGCGGTATATCAGTGTGAGGAGGAGCTACAACCCCACGGAGGCTGTGCAATTATCCATTACCTGTGGCTCCACAGTTCCTCTAACTCTGCCAGAGCCATCCTACCCCAGAAGCCAGAGGTATCTCTGGACTCTTTGCCATCAAACACATCATTCTTCTTCCCAAAGGAATTTTAAAAAGACATTTTTTTTTAGCATAGAGGAACCAGCTTTTTACCCTTTGCGTCTAAAAGAACGTGCACAGAGATCACAAAGATATCTTAGACCTGGCTCCAAAACTACAGTTTGCAAGAACATCCTATTTCATTACCGCAGAGGGAAAAGCCTAGGAATGCTCAGCACCGTGCAGGTGATTGTTTCAAAGATGTGTTTGTTGTCTGTGCAACACCAGCAATGAATCGTTTGCATGTTCTGACACTGCAAATGGTGGAAAAGGTATTTCAAATTATCTCCCATTTGCTTACTGTATTAAACAAGAGAGCACATAAAAGGCAATAAAGTTATATCTCTATCAGAAAAAGCATATGGTGCTTTGGCAAGCACTGTACTAACGTGCCATTGTCTGCTCAAAGTTTTATAATGTTTTCCAGATAGAACACAGGCATAAAACAACCCGGATGCAGTTTGCTGAGGGAAAATATTAAGAATGATCACCATAACGTAGTCCATCAGCGCTTTCTCATTTTGCTTCTTCTCCAATATTTTAGATAGACCTGATGTTATGAGTTACATAAAACAACAGTCCAGCGTGCAAAGGCACTAGTCAACAACAGTTTATTAAAAGTCAACCACATACCAGATGCCTCCTCTGCCCTATCTCTTGTTCTGACTCTAACCCTCTAAGATAGACACCATTAACACATTTGGCAAACAGGGAAGCAGGAGGAGAAGGTTATATACATGGGAAGTGACCATGCTGGGATTAGAACCTCGTCTGCTAGGACTAGGATTCTACCCAGAACGTTTATGTACCTAATTCTTGCAAGTTGTTAGAAGTCTCCCAAATATGCATCTGAGTTAGAGAATGAAAGGGAGGCAAAAAATAGGAGCACATCTCCTCCTCCCTCTCTTTCCTTAGACATGCTCGCTGAACTTAAAGGACCCAAGCAGTAGTTCATCAGGTTGACAAAGAGACTGAGGAATTCAAGCCATGGATTGGAGCCATTGATCTGAGTCCACTTGGGTTTAAGTCTGGGTCCTGCCCTTCATCACAAAGTTTAACCTCTTTTAGCTTTATTTCCTTCTCTGTAAAGAAGGGAACACACCCTCAAGGGCTTCAGTGCTACAACGTGTCTGATGTGAAATGTTTGGGACACTTCCAGCTTGCCGCTCTGAGGCTCTGAGCAGGCTGCTCCGCGGCTCCGAGCATACTGCTGGGTGCGCGGTAAATGATGGCTCTTTTATTGGGACTTTTGCTGTATAAAAATAAAAGACACATTATGGGTAAAAACAAAACAAAGCTCACAGGTTCCAGTTTAACTGGTTTTTGTTGGCATCTAAGAGCTCCACTCCTCTTGATTTAAGAGCATCTTAATAACAAAAAGTGGGTATCAAGCACCAGGTTCCTATTTTCAAAACCAGATGCTCCCTGTTTTTGAGGCTCAGCAAACACTAAAGTCGGTCTGACGGCTTAAAATAAAACCCATTTGCTTTCTCTTGACAGCTGAAGTAGAAAATTAGTGCCACTGGCAGTGAGAAGAGTTCCCAGAATTTCTAATTAGTATGTCAGTCTCAAAACTGCACATCCCACGCCTTTGTATTTTTACATAATAATCTTTTAACCCTCATCACAGCATTCCCAAACTCTTCTAAAACAAACAGATGACATCAAAGGCAACAACAAAAGTACTTACTAGCTCTACTGAAAATAATACAGCAGCCTGGCTACGTGCAAACTTGAAATGGGGTCCAATTCGCAAGAATATTTTTGCCCAAGGAACTCTATGAGACTTGTAATCTTTTTGTTTGATTTTTTGTTTTTTGAGATAGTGTCTCTTTATAAAGTCCTGACTGTCCTAGAACTTGCTATGTAGGGACTGGCTTAAACTCACAGAGATCCTCCTGCTTCTGCCTCCTAAGTGATGGGGTTAAAGACATGCTCCGCCCTATCTGTCCAATCTTTTTGCTTACACCCTGCTGCAGGAGAAAAATGCAGATGTCCTTAGAAAGAAATCACTTGTGTTAGTTTGGTTTGGGTTACTGTAGTAAAATACCCAAAGCAGGCAAGCATTATAGAGAAATGAGGTTTATAATCAAGGGTGCTGGAGGTCCAAACAGCAAGGCGAGGCTCTGGCAAGGTCCCCACCTAGTATCACGTCAAGGTAGATGGCTAGGGTGGGGGCACTTTTAAGGAACTAGATCACATCGCAAAGCAGAAAGCACCAAACTGTGGTAGCACGTGGCTTTAATCCCAGCACTCAGGAGGCAGAGGCAGGAGGCAGAGGCAGAGGCAGAGGCATTTGGCCTGTAAATTCAAGGCCAACCTGATTTACAAAGCTGGTTCCAGGACTGTCAAGGCTATACAAAGAAATTCTATATCAAAACAAAACAAAGCAAGCAAGCAAGCAAACAAACAAACAAAAAATCCAACCAATCAAACAACAAAAACAAAGCAGGAAACAAGAGGGTGACTTTGCTTGGCCTTACTCTTATTAAAACCTGTTCTCATTCCAGCATAAGACTCCTTACTAGTCTCCAAGAGCAGTTTCCCCAGTTTACCCAAGGACTTCCTGTCAGGCTCTTCTGTGCAAAGATCCCACCTTCCAACACAGTCACGCTGAGGTCTTGCTTCCAATACATGGTCTTTATGTAGGGTCAAAGGGTCAACTGGCGCAGGGAGCCAACCAATCACTGAGCACCCTGACTCTGAACCCAGAGCCAGTGAAAGAAACACACCCTGGATCTGAGACCTGAGCCAGGGAAAGAACCCAGGACCAAAGAAACACTCTGAAACCAGTGGCAAAGACACACACTTTGTCCTTAGAATCAGAGCCAGTGAAAGAAATATGCCCTGGCCCTAAGATTAGAGTCAAAAGGCTAAAACAGACCAGTGAAAGAAACATAGTTTGGCCCTGAAATCAGAGCCATCCCTGCTTCTGACCAACTAAACTGACCAATTCCTGAGCAGGGAAAACTAACCAATCCCTCTTCTCCCTGGGAAAACTCAGCCCCTAAGAGGCCCTATATAAGTCTCTCTGTCTGTTCAGTTGGAGATTGTATTTTATCCCTCTGGCAGAGGCAGCCACTCTTCTGGACTCATCCTTCCCAAATAAATCTTTTTCTCAAAAGAATCTTGGGTGACGAGCTTCACTTTAGTGGCCACACTTAACCCATATACAAACCATAGCACTTTAAATACCCTGTGTAAATGAAGAAGGGATGACATTTGGGCAGGGAGGTAGTAAAAGGAAATGAGGCTGCTGGCTGACAAGAACCAATGTAAAGTTTTGCAGTAAATGTTCAAACCTATAGTTTACAATAAACCAAACAAATCATTATGAAAGGTTTTGCTAAATATCACCTACCAAAGCTGGGTCCTGAGAGAATTAGTTTTTATTCAATTTTTCAGTTTTCAGGAAAGCCTTTTTATATGTCTTTTGCAGTTCATGTCTTCTGTTTCATAAACCACAGTGATGTAGGAACACGAGAGAATTCTATTAGAACCACCTTGGTACTGTATGAAACATGCTTTGGGTAGTACTGAAACACAGTCTTTGCTAAAAAATGTATTTGGGACCAGATGTTTTTTGAATGTCTAGATACTAAAGAGATACTGACAAGTAATCCTTTCTTAAAACATAATAAGACAAAAGGTACACAAAAGCTACAGTCTGACTCTAAGTCTTTGACCCCTAACCTCTCACCTGGCATGAGGTGCTGGACTTGGTTGCATCAGAGGATGGAGCTTGCAGGTGACCCTGATGCAGCCTGTAGAAGACTCCAAGCCCACGGCGTGGTAGGGCTGGACACCTAGTTCTGCTTTGACAAGTGGTACCATGGAATGGAGAGATGCTCAGCAGGTTAGAGCATGCCTTGCTCTTCCAGAGAATCGACTTTCAGTGCCCAGCACCTACACGAGACTTCCCAGAAGCCACCTATAACTCCGGTTCCAAGGAGGCCTAACTCTTCTGACCTCCACAGGCACCCGCACTCAGAGGCACATGGTGCCTCCCAACACACACATACACATTACCTAAAAGTAAATCTTTCCTTAAGTGGAACCACCTGTATTTGGTGATTTGCTAAGTTGTAAATTAGACTCTCCCCTTCTTCCTCCAAATGACGTTGGAGTTTGCTAGCACCGCCATAACAAAGTTCTAAAGAATGGGTGGCACGAAGAACAGAAATCTATTGTCCCACAATTAGTTCATCAGTTATGATGGTTAACAACTATCAACTTGATAGGACCTAAGATCACCTAGGAGACAAGCCTCTGGGTATGGCCCTGGGACCTTTTCTGCGTTAGGCTAGTCTCTGGGTCTGTGTGTGTGAGGGATTATCCACATGGTGTAAACTGAGGCGGGAACTTCTGGTTGCAGGCACAGCAGCCTCTTGTGGTCTGGTCTCTAGGGTCCTGGACTAAATAAAAAGGAGAAACCCAGGGACTTCCTAGCCACAGATGCACCATGTCAGGCTACCTCAAACTCGGGTTGCCTCAATTGTGAGCCAAAATAAATCCTTCCTTTCACAAGTTGGTTCTGTCTGGCATTTTGCTACATCCACAAACCAACTGTCTAATACAGCAAAATAGAAGTCCATGATCCAAGGTGCTGACAGGGTGGGTTTCCTCTGAAACCTCTGTTCTTGGCTTGTAGGTGATGGAGTGTGGTCGTTTGAATGTATTTGACCCCCATATGCTCATAGGGAGTAGCACTATTGAGAGATGTGGCCTTGTTGAAGAAAGTGTGTCACTAGGGGCGGGCTTTTACTTAAGTTTCCTCAGCATCACAGTCTCCTTCCTATTGCTTAGTGATGAAGATGTAGCCAGCACCACGGCTGTCTGAGCACTGCCACGTCCCACTATGATGATAACGGACTGAACCTCTGAACTGTAAGCTGCCACCTCAATAAAATGTTTTCCAATAGAAACCCTAAGACACTGTCCTTTTCCTGTGTCTTCACCCAAGTTTTTTCTTATAAATTTGTTTTATGTCTAACTATTTTTGGATTTGGACCCATTTGAATATCCTCATTTCCATTTAATCAGCCCTCTGCAGGCCTTCTCTCCGAATACAGAGTCTGAGGTCGTAGTGGTCAGAACTTCAGCACCAGCTCCCAGTATAACTTCTCTCATTGATCTCTCAAAAGGGTGAGCAGTTGCCTCTGGGTCCTGTTTAATTTTCTGCATTGTAAAAGTAAGAAGGAAAAACTTGGGTCCTCTGCTAAGTTATCTGCTCCTCTTCCTACAAGCCAGGCTTTGGTTTGTTTCTTTGGTTGGTTGGTTTTTGTTGTTGTTGTTGTTGTTGTTGTTTGGTTTTTGGTTTTTTTAAACAAGGTTTCTCAGAGTATCCCCGGCTGTCCTTGAATGTGTTAAGTAGACCAGCCTGGCCTTGAACTCACAGAGATCTACCTACCTCTGCCTCCTAAATTCTGGGATTAAAGGTTTAGATCACAACATCCAACTGGCTTTTTTTGGTTGATTGGTTGGTTGGTTGGTTGGTTGGTTTGGTTTGGTTTTGAGGGGTTTTTTTTAATTTTTTTTTCTTATTTTCTTGTTGCTCCATTTCTTCTGTAAATCTGCTTTGCAATTACTCATAATTTTTCTCCTTAAAAAGGCCCTAAAAATGGGCTCAGGGCTGCTTTCTTTAACCCAACTTAGGAGACAGTTGCTAGCCAGCTCTCGGGGACATGCCAATAAAAGTAAAGTTGCTTCAAATTTGGCTCTAAACTGCGGTAGTGCTTATATTCCCCAGGTCGGATTCACACCGCCTAATCTTTCTTTTCCAGACCCAGCAATTCCCTTTCTCATCATATTGCAGAGATTGAAAACCCACAGCATCACAATACTGTTGAACAGGATAAGCTCTCAGAGCTGTAACAAAGAAGGCCATCTGAAGTGAGATGGTTGTTATGATAGTTTGACTGTAATTGGCCCCCATAATCTCATAGGGAGAGGCACTATTAGGAGGCGTGGCTTTGTTGGAGTGGGTACGACATTTTTGGAGGAAGTGTGTCACTGCAGGGGCGGGCTTTGAGGTTTCCTCTTTTCAGGATACCACTCAATTTTTCAGTTGACTTCCTGTTGCCTCCAAGATGTAGGACTTTCAACTACTCCAGTACTACCTCTGCCTGCATGTCACCATTCTCCCCACCATGATGGTAATGGACTGAACCTCTGAATCTGTAAGTGAGCCATCCCAATTAAAGATTTTCTTTATAAGAGTTGCTGTGTCTTTTTTTCACAGCAAAAAAATAAATAAATAAATAAATCCCTAGCTAAGACAAAAATGTCAGCCAATCAGGGATTCTGAATCTTAGAAATCCCTCATCCCCACCTTTACTACTATAAAAACCCAACTCTAACTGAGCTCGGGGCTCTCTGATTATTTCAGTACCTTGGGCACATGGAGAGACCGAGTTTGAAAACTTGAATAAAATAAAGGTTCTTTGCTTTTAGACATGGGACTCGGTTTCCTTGGTGGTTTGGGGGGGGGGGGTTACTTTGCGGATCTGGGCATAACAGTCCTCTGGGATAGGGCAGTATTTGTCAGCAGAGGCCTCTACCTAACACAGCCAGGGCTATTGTCCTTAGACTATGAATAATGGACTTTGGCAGCAGCTTTCCTCAGAACTGGGTCCTGGCTGGAGGGCCTGGTAAGGTTCTCAGTTTCTATGAGAAAAAACAAGAGACTTTACCCTGCCTTTTAAATTACCTGGTTATGGGATAGAAATTGTAAAGTTAAAAAACAGTATGGAAAGTTGCTCTTTTATGTATCTGACCTTCTTGGAGCCTACGTGTTTTGGGAAAAATAACCTCCCAATGAGACCTTTTATAATAGAGCTTTCATTGCTTTCAAAAATATTAGCTTTCAGCGTTCTTCCGGGTAAATCTAAAGGACCCCTCAGTTACAGTTACAATATCCTAAAGATTTAGCTTCTCCATAATAATAGGTAAGAGCCTTAGCATTGCCATGGGCCAAAGCTATATTATTTGAAATGAAAGCTCTCATAAATATCCAGCTATGAAGTCACTATCTATCAAGTGCTGTTATATAAACAGGATGGAGCTATGTCTCCCATGCGTCGATATTGGAGCTGCCACAAAGAATGGTTTTGTGTCCAAAACTCACACATGAAACAAGCCCTTGCTCCATCAGCCAGTTTTGGGAAGCCAAGTTTGGTTTGGATAGTCATAGAGTAAGAAGATCCAAGTAAGGAGGCCTGGTAGGACCCAAGTTCTTCATACATTTCTGTTTTGCCAAAATGGTGGACCTTCGTTGGCCTCCATAGCTTCCCCTGGGCAATAGACTAAATCCTGTGAAAGAGCACTGCAGTATCCCACAGCCCACTGCTTCCTTCTGCTTTCTGAGTTTTCTCCATATGCCTGGATAGAGAAAAGCCTGGGATGTCCAGGGCCAAACACGCTTGCCTTCCCTGAACTGCCTTTTTGGAGCCGCTCTCACAGCACAGACACTTCTTCGAGTCCTCAGGCGCTTGGTGTAGCGGTTTGCTCAGAGCAGAAATGCCCGTTGGAGATAGGTGAAGCATTCTTCAAGGAACACTGCTCCAAGCAGTGGAAAAACATCAACAGATGTACTTCTAGGAACAATGGTTACAATAATAACTTCTCCCATTTCCCATTCCGATCCTGGAGCACAACAGCCATATGTGGGTGATAATCTGTGCTCAAATCACAATTCCCCTTTTTCAAGTCTGAGATTTTTAAGTAGAGAGGTACCAAGATATTGACTTTAGAAAGTGAAAGCTTCTCTGTGAGTGGAAAAAAGGAGGTGAAAAGGAGTGGCTGCTTCTAGGTATGGTAGAGGCAACGGTTTACTGTTGTTCACAATCAGGGACGACAGGGACATCTGGGAGAGTCCAGAGTGAGCACAACCTTTAGCAAGACAGTATGGGGGGCTAGGCAGGGAGCGGGGGAGAGGAGAGCCAGAAGAGTAAAGGGTAAATGAAATAGGGCTGGGTAATCAAAATTGCTTACAATAGTGACGGGCAACTCCAGCAAGAGCAGCCCAGCCCCGGGGCTGGAGAAGTTTAGGGTAGGGAGTAGGGTATTCTGGTGGCTGTACCCCATAACTCTTACAGTGTAACAGATAGAGACTGAAGAATTATGGAAGAACCTAGCGACCAGATCCACTTGGATCTTTCAAATAGGCACCTCGGCTGTTTGCCCTGGGTTTGAGACCTAACCCTCCGCAAGATATGTTACAAGACTTGCAGAAGATGCCTGGAATCATGGCTAATGCTAAACCTATACAAACTATTTTCTTCCGATACATACCTGTGACAAAATTGATTTTACAAGTTAAGTTTAAGAATAACCACAATAAAATGGAACAATTATTGTTAGCATTGCGGCGTGGATGGAAAGGTATCCTGGCAGTCAGGAGCCGAGGCACACTACAGTCACTGGAAGTGCGCCAGCAGAAGTGCTACAGCTTTGCTGGGCCCTGGGATAGGTGGGGGTGGGGCGCAGGGGTGGGGGTTGTTTCCCAAGGCACGTGTAACAACTCTGCTCCTGCCTATTCCTCAGGGGGAGGGTTTCCCCAGTGAAAGTGAAAAGGACAGACAGTTCACACGGAGGGCATTTGTCTTGAGTATGGCTGGACTGAGTGTGCAAGGGGTGGGGGAAGGGAGGGCACATGGAATCTGGAAGGGGTGGGGTGTTGTTCTTAGATGTAGTCATCTTTATTTCCTTAAATGGATGTATTATTTATTTCCTTAAGTGGATGTATTTGCCATTATTCAGCTACATGTTCATTTTTCTATGGCCTGTCTTCTTGAAGGCAAGACCTGCTCAGAGAGTCTCCAAACAAAGGAAAGGTGCCACAACATCCAGTTCCGAATTCTTGGTGAATATTGCAACTTCCTCCCCTGATGCCGCCAGTCACCCAAGTCCCCTACCTAAGCCTTCAGCTTTTGACCATAGTTGGACACAAACCCAGCTTGTGGTGGACACATCATCACCTACAATCTATAAAACCTTCCTGTCCTGGATCACACAACTTCTCTGGCCTCATTCTCTGAGACCAGTGGACTCGCCCAGGAGTTTCTTTGTTCAATAAACCTACTGTTAGACTTTTTTCAGTTCAGCTTGATCTGGCTGGCCTTGGCAGAGAAACTTACCCGGGAGAGAGGAGCAGAAAAATCTATAACTTATGTGAAGAGAAGATCTAGACACAGACCCACATAGTGGAAAGATCAAACAAAGACACAAGGAAAAGATAGTCATCCGAAAGCTAGGGATGGAAGCCTCAGGAGAGCCTTGGTTTTGGGTTCTTCAGTCCTCCAGAGTTGTGAAAGTGACCTTCTTTCAAGTCACCTGACCCGTGTGCTATATTATTAAGGCAAGCCTGGAGAGCTAATATCCTTAACGTCCTACATAAGTCTTGGTGATCGACTTATCCCTGGGCCCAACCATAATACCTTTCTTCTTTGCATCTCTGTCCCTCTAATGTTGAGCTCAAAGCTGAGCTTCCAGTATAGCCTCAGTGTGTTTGCTGAATGCCTGGAGGAATGAATGAACCATTTACTCCCCTCATGCAGAGGGCATCTTCTAGACATTACTTCCAGAAACTGGAAAGCAGGCCGGGACAGAGTAACCATGCCCGGGGGAGTTTAGTGCTACCCAAGGGAAAAGAAAGGGGAACCCATGGTACAGTTCCCTCTGCAGCAGTCAGGATTTAGAAAAACTGAAGCAGTTCCCCTTAGCACGGATCCGTGGTTCTTTCAAATACATTTAATTCTGCACATGGAAAATAATGGCATCATTATTTAATCCAGAGTACAATAACCACAATAGATTGTTGATGCGGGTGCACCAGTTCCCTGCAGAGAATTTAATGTGCGTGTTGCCTTTACCCACATGTACAGCCAAAGCAGTGTGAGTGGGGGGGGGCAGTCCATTTGTGTGGCCTGCAAAGAATGTGGATGCCATTGGCTGTTATAACAGCAAAAGGGGGAAACAAAGGAAGCCCAGGAGTATTGCCGTAACTCCACCTAAAACGAATGCACACCTGTATCCTCGCCCTCTGCAATCGTCCGAAGAAATATCTGATACCGCCAAAAGACTGCTGCCACCCCTGGTAGATACCCATCAATTATTATTAAGTATTGCATGGTTCAGGTCAAGATATAATATGTCTGAGGAAAACCATGGCACCTCCTTTTAATCTTGCGTAGAAAACAATTAAAGTATATAAAGCACATTATTAAAATATGTAAAATTTATAATTTAATTATAAGATTGCATGGCTTTATGATCTAATAGTTCTGCTGTATTTTGCATATTAGTGAACAATTGCTTTCTTAAAGCACACAGTAGAATCATTTACTTGATGCTGGAGAATAAGTTAATTATGGATTCCCAGTATATGACTAATGGATTTAATAATCACTTTACTGTAGAATTAACTTATACTTCCCTGTGCTTATAGCGCTAATGATGATATTCATAAAAGTTATATTTTTTTAAAATGTAAGATTGGCACAAAAAGGGAACCCAGCGTATAACTTGGCTGTAGATCGAGCAGTTCTAAATAGGTAGTTCTGAGGCGTCAAGGCCCCCTCCTCGCCCTGACATAAATCATTCCTGTCCTCTTTACCCCTCACCCCCGCCACCAACTCTGCCTCCATTGGCTTTATTAAGGGAATTTATTTTATTTAAGGGAAGACGAAATGCTTGCCAGATGCAGTCAGTGAAACTCCTGGGTGTTTTTGCAACCGCGGTTGTGAGTTGCAATGTGGATTTTTTCCTTCCATCCTCTGTATGGCACACTGAGGAGACCCAAAGATGCCAAGAGCACATTGGGATGACCCAGGCCCTCTCTTTGTCCTAGCTTTATTGGTTGAAGTCACTCAGCCTTCTCCTTCATCCAGAACAAATTACTCTAGCAAAAAAGAGAGCAGGGGTAGGCTTTGTTTAAGGGAGAAAGTCCCTACTCTGTCTTTCCCATCTTTTATCCTTTGTTAGCATTACTGTGAGCACCCCCGGTGCCATCATCACCCTCAGGACCAGCCTTACCACCACCATCATAGTGCCATCACGATCATCTGATTACTCGCCCTCACAGAACTTAGCTGATTTAATTCCTAGCTCTGCCAGCTTACTAGCGGGGTGACCTTAGGTGTGTCATTGAACCTATCCAACCCATTTCCATACTTCTAAAATAAGAAAACTGATTCCTCCACGCCCCATCCCAGCTCTGGATAGAAGTGTCCACTGTGAAGTTCTCATTGCAGGCAGTGTATTGTTACAATGCTTTCTCCTACCCCTGCAATGGATGAGCCTCACAGTTCCTCCATATAATATTCTGCTGTCCCTGGCATTTACATTGCCTTCAGATTTTAAAAATCCTGAAAGCAATGTAATTAAGGCTTGTGTTTTGCTTTATTGCACAGGACAGTTCACAAAGCACATACTTGCTAAACACAAGCTGATAGGTTGATTGAAAAGTATAGATTCCTGATTTTACAGCAGAAGTGTTTGTTCTTGCTGTGGGATGGCTCAGGGTCAGATGGGCTTTAGCCAGGAGCTTGCTGGAAAAGCACAATCGACGCTTACCTGAGCCAGGATGGGCCTTGACAGTGGCTCTTTGGGTGATGTGCATGCATGCAGTGTCTCACCTGGTTGTAGGCTATTAATAAAAAAAAAAAAAGCTAAAGGTTACAGATGAAGAGAAAAAGGGCACAAAGTTGTGTTGTCATGGTAAAAGCTAAGGCAGTATCTGGGACACTTAATTTGAAACTAAGAAAAATCACACTATGCTCATACAATTTTGTAATGGAGAAAACAAATGCTTAAAACCAGCAATTTCTAGTGCCAAGAAAGAATATTACTATTATGTTTTTCTCTTGAAATACCAAGACTCACCACCTCCCATTTGTCTCCACTTCTCTCCACTCCAGCCCCATATTCCCTTTGTCTGTCCAACCTGTCCCACCAGTAGAAAGCAAACTAAATGCATTTAGCGTTGCCTGACTTTCACTGCTCCTCTGACTTCTAGGTGTCTTTTGGTTTTCAAATGTGATATAATACCTAAAACGTCTCAGATTTATACACTCCATTATGCCTTACAAAAGATTGCATGCACTTATTTCATAAAGATGAATCATGTCCTGGGAAAGAGAGAGTGAAAGAATAGGAAAAGGAGATGGACTTGGAAGCGAGGCTCACCTGGGCACAAATCTTGGCTCTGCTAAGATTTCAACCACAGGCAAATCATTATTTAGCCTCTCTGTTTGTATTTCCTCATTTGTCAAATGAGACCTTTAAACAGCTACATCGTAAGCCAGCTATTTGGGTTAGGGTTGGGGCTGTGAGGCATCGAAGGAAGCTGACTAGCCAGGGCTTGGATGTCGGTGCGTGTCCTCAACTGCTCTCCCTCATCCTAATTATTCTGCACCCCATTGTGTCATAGCTGTTCTTCTCCAGGCTGGCAACGGGTGGCAAGAGCAACCTCTTCCTTTCCTCCCTAGCTCTGAACCTTTCAAATCCCTCTGCAAAATCTGCTACTTTTATGAAGTATGCAGTGGTATTTGATACCTAGATCCCAAGTGATCAAACAAGACATGATGCCAAATCTAAGAAAAATGACACTCACCCTCTGAAGAAAACCAAAGTCAATTCCCCTCCCTCCCACTTCCTGAGCGTCCCTCTTTTTCTCTCTATTATCTTACCTCATCTATCACACTTAGGCAGAAATCCATATGTCTAGCTTAAATCACTGTTTCTCAGGCAACAGCTAGGCCACTTAGCAAGAGTCTAAAGCAAGCCAATATAATATTCTCAGAGTAATATTCGGCCAAAGGTTACTGGGCCAGAGTAACTTAATTATTCCAAGAGGACTCACTTTTACTATAATTATCGATTGCCATGAACTAATGAAAAAAAAAGATGCTATTTATTAAGTGTCTCTAACTCCCTTCGAAGCTTTTACATATGGATCTCATTTCATCTTCATCACAACTCTGCACTCACTTTTCTAATTTAGAGGAAATTTCAAGACCAGGTTGGTGAGATTACCTGAGGTCACCTGCTGGGGCTGTCAGAGTCACGCTTCAAACAAAGCCAGAAGTGATGGTGTTTTCTTGCTATTACCTGCAGTGTCGAATTTATGTTGAGCCGGGTGATGTGTGTGCTCTCTGAAGGTTGTAGGTTCCAGATAGGTCAGTGTTTCCACAGAAGGAGCCCTCACTTTGCTACTCAGGGGATGAAACTTGACCACCTGCCTCCCGGGATTCTAGAAAGAAAAGGAGGCTGAGTTGGCCCTGGTTAGGACCCTCAAACTTTTGATATATTCTGCTGAAAAGGCACATTATCCTGAAACGCCTCCAATTTTTTGTTTTTCCTCCTTTTCATCTCGGGATGTGCTACCTGCAAAGGGCTCTTACTTGTCTGTATTGTTGTTTTCAACACATCTTATTCGTCTCATATCATAATCCTATCTCCAGATAGTCACATCGCTTTCAAGTCTTTGTATTCAGGTAAAATAATGAATCTAAACATCTGGTGTGTTTATTTCTCTGTCCCTTTAACAGTGTGTGTGTGTGTGTGTGTGTGTTTATTCATGTACCTAGTAGCTTTTAGATGTCTGTGGTACAATGGGGCTGGCCTCATGGCATACCCCTCCCAAGATCTAGGCACCTGTGTGTCCCCATCCCTCCTTCTCAGTTGCTGCTTGGTTTGTTGTTGCTTCCCCGCTTCCAGCGCTGCGCGAGTTCTCCCATTTGCGATGGAAAGGAACTGTCACCTCTTCTCTTTGTCCTGGTTAGTTTTCATAATTCCTTCAGTGTCATTTTCATGGGGTTTGAGGAGAGGACAGGAAGGCATGTGAGAACTCTTTTTACCAAAATCCTTATCTTTTATTGTTTAGCGGTTCACTTAGCACCATAGCGTGTTCAATAAAATCCCAGGTCCTCAGACTGAACAGAGGCCAATTAGGCAGGACCACAGATAGACCCTGGTATTCCATAAGATATATTGTATACACTAGTCTTTTGGCTAAGACAGAGGGAAGGAGGGAGGGAAGGAGGAAAAATGGAAATTCACTCCCTAAGATAATTTTTTAATCATATATGATAATAAACTTTAATTTTTCTTCATTAATATGTCCGAGGCTTCACTATTAGGTGGTAAAGCAATTCTGTTCTCATACAATAACTGTCCTGGGATTTGGCTTCCAAAGCCACCTAGGAGGCAAAATTCACAATTGCACTGTCAAGAGCATAGTCTGTTTTAAACCCAAAAGCTGTCCCTATGAAATTTGCATCCCAGAAGAGCATTTATAAATTTTTAAAGTATCCAATGTCTCTTCCCGAGACTTGGAATCTGATACCAACATTGGCTTCATTGCAACTGTGTCAGATCTTAAACGTGTTAGAGGGAAAGGGGGCGGCAGAAGAGCGCGCATGGGCGTCTTTTTTCTCTGAGAAGCAGAGATTCAGGGCTGTCATCCATTGCCTTGGAAAAGAAGGCCCTGACAAGGCAGTGGAGTTCAAAGCAGGGTGATGAGCTTTGAGAAGTCTCTGCTGTGAAAACTGGCTGAGATTACTTGGGGTGGGGGCAGGGTGATGACTTGTAAAGTATGACTTAGAATTCTTTTCTGGCCTCCAAACTCTCTGTCTGAAGTGTGACCAGGAAACATCTGTGCCCATGCTACCCCCACCAAAACAACAACAGCAGCAGCAGCAGCGACACAAAGACCTGTGAGAACGTCTGGGCCATCAAGGAAGCAGGCGTGCAGATGAGCACTACCAGTAGCATGAAACACAGAGACTCTGGGAGTCCGCTACACACAGGACCCTCGTCATTAAACACAAATGCAGAGATCTTCCCTATGCTCCTAACATCAACCATGAGTGTTGGAGAGATAAAAGCCCACTACCAGCTGGGCCGTGGTGACATACACCTTTAATTCCAGCACTCAGAAGGCAGAGGCAGGCGGATCTCTGTGAGTTTGAGGCCAGCCTGGTCTACAGAGTTGTTGTACTGGAGTGGCGGGGCTCCGTCCCCAGCACCTCTGCCGCCTGGCTAGCTTATGCCTCGAAATAACAACACACAAATTGTATTCATTTAATCACTGCTTGGCCCTTTAGCTCTAGCCCTTACTGGCTAATTCTGATATCCCGATCAACCCATCTCTAATAATCTGTGAGCACCGGTCTTACCGGGAAGATTCTAGCCTACGTCCATCCTGGGTCGGAGCTTCATCGCATGTGTCTGCCCGGGAGCGGGGCATGGCGTCTCTTCTGAGGCATCTGCTCCCGAGAGGAGAGCTGTCCAGTCTGAGCTCACTTCCTCTTCCTCCCAGCATTCTGTTCTGTTTTCTCCACCTACCTGTGTTCTAACCTATGAAGGCCAGCCAAGCAGTTTCTTTATTTTTTTAACCAATGACCTTCCTCCATCACAGAGTGAGTTCCAGGACAGCCAGGACTGTTACACAGAGAAACCCTGTCTCGAAAATTAAAATCACCAACAACAAAATACAGAAAACCTGAAGACATAGTACATAATTAAATGGGTGAAAGTTGGCTTTGGTGCTGATAGTTGGAAATGGATATCCTTTGAAATAAGCATGTGTGTGTAGGTTGTAACCACTCACTGCTTGATAGCATACAGAGGGGAATCCCATGTCAGATAAGTGAGTAGAAGAGAGACCATACATCAGTGAGAAATCATTTACACTAATTTGTGTCCACTAAAAAGTCTTAAGGAGACCAAACAAAGTTCTCCATAAGGCCAGATTTTCCTTAAAAGGATAAAGAAGGCAAAGCAAACATAAACTTCGAAACTCATCAGGAAGGATGAAGAAAAACAAAGCGATGAGAGCAGCAAATTTCACAGAGAGGCTTTTACAACCCTGTTAGAGTATAATCCATTCTTCAGAACCAAGGTGCTCCAATCTGCTTCAGGTTCTCCAGGGTCCTAGCACTTTCCCTGTGCCATTCTAGAGAGCTCACCAAATACTTCAGCACGGAGTTCTGGAGACAACTGGTAACAAAATGGGGCAAGGTCTACACCTGGGATCCATGGATTATTTCTCTCTCTCTCTGTTCTTCCCTCCCTCTTGCTCTCTCCTCCCTCCCCTCTCTTCCCCTCTCTGTGGTTTGGTGTCTCTATTTCTCTCCCTCTATTTCTCTCTCTCTATTTCTCTCTTTCTATTTCTCTCTCTCTCTCTCTCTCTCTCTCTCTCTCTCTCTCTCTCTCTCTCTGCTTCTCCCCCCTCCCCCCCCCGCACTGTTGTTGTAAATCCACTGGGAGAAACCAAAGATTTAGGTTCAATTTGAATTTAGGGCAAACAAATGTTTTCTGACTGTTACCAGAAGGCCATCAGTCTCAGAGCCAAAGAGCATGCCCTACAGAGGAAGACTTAAGGTTAGGTGTTTTTGCTTTTGTTTTTGCTTGCTCGCTCTCTCTCTCTCTCTCTCTCTCTCTCTCTCTCTCTCTCTCTCTTTTTCTGAATCAGAGTTTCCCCTTGTAGCCTTGGCAGTCATGGAACTCACCCTGTAGAACAGACTTGCCTGGAACTCACAGAGATCCTCCTGTCGCTGCCTCCCCAGGGCTGGGATTAAAGGCCTGCAGGAACACTGCCCAACACAATAAACAGGTTTTACAGCAACAAAGGCAACTTCACAGTCCGTTATCCCGTCCTTATCTCACCCTCAGGCCACTAGGCTCTCTCCAGCATTCCAGAGCAAAAGGCCAACAGTCCTTAAGGGATGGCTGGCTCCACATTGTCTCTTTAGTCATCACAAGAGACCTTCGTAAATATTACTCAGATCTGAGCACTCTAATGACTAGGATGGGCTAGAGCAGCTCATTTCTGAGCAGGCGAAAGCCCAGTGCCCTCAGGTTAGGGCTGGCCATCGCGTTCCCACACTCTAACAAGCACATGTCTTATGACATGGTCATTTCACTTCATTTTCATAAGCTGGCTCCATGTGCCATTTCCCCTCCCTGCATTTCTTTCTGATAAGGGAACATTCAAAGTTAAAAAAAAAAGCAGATTCTCAGAATGAAATAAGACTTCATCAGCCACCTTTCCTGAGCAGTAGGACCAGCCCTTCCTAACATAGCCTTAGGACACAGGGCTTGCAGGGTATCTCAGAGAAGAACGGGCTAAAAATCAAAACTTCCAGAGAATTACATGGTTTGCATAGTTTGGGTAGGGAGAATGCTTTGGCTAGCGATCTACATGTTCAAAATGAAATCTTGAATTAGCCCTGACTTGTTATTGTGAATGTGTTCTGTTGAAAGAAACAAGAGTCGCATTGTCCAGAGGGATGGCACCACAGTGACACATGTGGTTCCATAGCCCCTGACAACAGTGGCATGTTTATCACTAATGACTGCTCAGGAGGCTACCTTGTCCTTGCAGGATCCACTTTTTAATTAGTTAACTCGCTAGAGTTCACCCATGAAGCTCAGCAAGTCAGTTTAGAGAAATTGTCTACATTCTTCCTCTCCCTTGATCCATAACTTTTCCAGGTAACTTGTGAGTTCCTCAGACTAAGAAGGGTCTGAAAGACAGCATATACATTCATATATGTTTTATATAGATAGGGCATTTACAAAGATACCAGTGATACCAGCACAATGGGTGGAGAGAGTGCTGAATGACAGACCCTACAAGGATCGGTCTTCCGAAGATGAAACTTAGGATCTTTGAGTGGTGGATTTATTTCTCCAAAAGATGCATTTGTCTATTGTCAAACGAAGTAAGACCATGAGGAAAACTTGATATGAATTGAGAGAGACTTGAAAATCATCATCCAAAGTAATACGTGGGCTTGCTTGGCTCTCAATTCAAACAAACCAGGTAAATATGAACTAATTGGAGAAATTTGAGCACTGCCTAGTTATTAGATGATTTTGCAGAAAGCTTTAAGGCCTACAGCACAAGTACTATAGATCTATATCTAAATCTATATCTATCTATCTATAGTATAATATAATATATCATATATATGCCTTAGAAAATCCTTAACTCTTAGGAACATACACTAAAGTATTTCAAATGCCCAGGAATTGCTGGATGATAAACAAACAGGGGATAAATTTGGATGTGTTACCTCTCAGTCACTAGGACAAAATACCTGAGGGAATAAAGAAGGAAAAGTTTATTTGGGCTCCCAGGCTAAGAGCTTTTGGTCCATGGCTGCTTTAGGCCTATGAAGGCATAGTTCATCATGGAATGGGTATGGTCTTGAGGAAGCTGCTTACATGGAAGATGGAGAATAGAGAAATGGGGGAGAGACAGAGGGGAGGGATCAGGGTCCTAGTATCCCCTTCAAGAGGAAGGTCTCATAGAACTGAAAGACTTTCAGCGAGTTCATTTAATAGCCCCCCCCCCATCATGCCGATGATCAAACATTTAACACATGCTTAAATGGATATGTCCCAACTACACAGTCCCAAATAATCACAGAGAAACTTATAGTAATTATAATCTGTTTGGCCTATAGTTCAGGCTTATTATTAACTAGCTCTTTTATCTAAATTAACCCATTTCTATTAATCTATGTATTGCCACATGGCTGTGTTTTTTTTCTGGTCTATTGTTTCATGGGTGGTTGCTCTCATCTCTCTTGCTGCTCCTCATTCCAGTCCTCAGTTTGATTGTTCCACCTAACCCTATCCTGCCTGGCTATTGGTCAAGCAGCTTTTATTATTAACCAATGGGAACAATTCATATTTATAGTGTACAGAAGCATACCATTTTATTTCCACCTCTCTATCTAACCAAAAAAGAAAGTTTTGACTTTAACATATTAAATAACATATAACAAAACAGTTATCAAGTAAGAATTACAGTTACAATATCTTATCTGTTTGTATTTAACAAAATTAGAGAAAATATTCTATTATCTTATCTTGTTGAGTCTGAAGGTTTATATCTAACTTACCTTTTTATCATAACTAAGAAAAGCTATAGCTATCTAACCTTCAGTTACATTCAGTCCTGAGAAGGAAAGAATATTACCTGAGTAAGAAGGGCATACAAGCAAGTGACTTCCAAAAATGTAAGAAATGACGGAAACATCTGCCTGCCTGGACAGTCACCCAATTTTCCTCTGCAATGTTGAGGCATCCATCTTTGACCTATAGGCCTAGCATATCTGACAGAGTTTCCTGTGAAGCAGGGAATTTTGAAGGACTGGTTTACCTTATCTTGGCAAAGCTGGACAGTCACCTTTCTTGGTGTCCTCCTGGTCTAGTCTGGGCAGCAACTGTCAGCAACTGAGGCAAGGGCAGGTTCTTTTTCCATGTGGCTTGCCTTTGTCATAAAGAGAACAAACCCTATATGGGGTTTCTATGATGCCTATCATCTTCTCTAGGGTACATTGGTGCTACCAGGAGTAAACATGTCTCACTGTCATGAAAGGTCTAAGTTATTGAAACATTTTAAATGACATATTCTATAGGTGTTTGAAATGTTTGAAGAATACCCATCTATCTGAAATATATCTTTGTATGTCTAGAAAACCTAACTAGCATGACTATAAGTTTGACTATTACAGATGACTAATTATATTTTGGTAAATCTGTATTTCTTAACTATATTTATATTTTTAATTGAGCTGTATAAACACAATATCTTAAGAGTAGAAATATACATACAGTATAACAAAATTAACCTTAAATTTATATAAATAAACTAAAATTTATATCAATGCAAAATACTTTGAGAAAATGGATGTTTTCTGGATTAAAGTAGATTCAATCAATAATCTACCTTTTTCTCAATCATTTCTGTGGCGGACTTCTTGACCGGTGACGGAAGAAAGACCACCACACCAGGATTCCACTCAGATCACGCTTTACTGGAGTGCCCTTGATTGATGGGGAGCAGGAAAGGAGGGGGCAGGAAGCGAAGGGGAGCAGGAAGCGAAGGGGAGGGGTGCACTTAGGCAGCCGCTTAAATAGGGAATTGGCACACGGGTCGCCCTGTGATTGGCTGCCACCAACAGCTGACACCAGACCGCACTGGGATAGGCTCAAGAATCTACATCCACCGCGCATGCGGGAAGCGGGGAGCGCAGCTCTCAAAGCCATAGCCAAATATGGAGTTGTTTGTAACAAACAAGACAGGATGTCGGCGCCATCTTGTAATGGCGATCCTGTCCGGCTCACTACAGTTCCCCCTTATTGTTTGTAAGCAATGAGCGCAGGACTAACGTCATCCAATCTGACCCCCACCTCATGATGTGTTGGTCGATCGAGGATGGAAGATATTTTCCATGGACACACCTTCCCCTGTGCAATGGGTATTCGAGGAACCCCGGGGGTGCAAAGGCTGTGTCGCAGGAGTCTACATCCGCACACCTACCCAAGTGCAATGGATCGACAGATCTCATGGGGTGCATAGGCTGTGCAGGATGGAAGCCCTAAGCATCTCTTAGTGCTGACAACCATATCTGGGGGAAGGAGCCACACTCCAGGGTAGCTAATGCCTGAGAGATTACAACTTTATCCCAATATAGCCTTATCCCTATTGGTCTGGGCTCGAAGGCAGCAAACCAACCACAGGCACAACACAAGGCCACCCAGGCAGCTTGCCAAAAACATGCCCACGCAACTGAAAGCACAGGGACCCTTTCTCTGTAAAGTTACGTGCTTCTCCTAAAAGGTAAAAATCTGGGGAGAACTATGGCATCATGCCGAACAGGCATCGCCTTTGGGAAGGCTGACAGGATTCCCCTTCAGTGCTCCGCCTTCCACTGGATCCACGTCATCAGGGATGTCTGCAGGAACTTTCTCCAGAGACTCAGCCTCATCCTTAGGAACTTCCTTGATCATGCGTGTCAGCCGGCTCGGAACCCAAAGCGGAGCCTCTTGGCCCTGTGGAAAAACACATACAGCTCCCCTGG